>NC_045544.1:100063849-100678849 GCF_009769535.1 Thamnophis elegans | reverse complement strand
ACTCTGGGTTTGCCATTCTTGAAGAGTTTGGTCCAAGAGTGTGTGATCTCCCTGCTAGGTTGCGTTACTACTCGTCCTCCTACTGAGGAATCTTCTTCATTTCCCTTTAGAATGTGGATGTTTTTTCAAGGATTTGAAAAAAAAACAAAAACAGATACACAGGACCTGTGGGAAACAGGTGCTATGTGTTCATTCTTATTTCTGTTCTTTTTATCGCAATGATTCGGAATGTGTTAAAGTATTTTTAAAGTGATTCAGGATTTTGCTCGTATTTTCACAATAAAACTGTAAAGATAATGTAAATAAGGCTCTCAGCTGATCTTGGGAGATTAACACTCATTTGATTGTTTGTGTATGATGAGATTCATATCTGCTTTATAAAGGGCAACTTTGGCCTGTCTGTATTATTTAAATAGAACATAAAAATCGTAGGCTGGAAAGGGTCCTGAGGTCTTCTAGCCCAACTCCCTGCTGAAGGGAAGGAGCCTTTTTTCAGTCAAATATTTGTCCAGTCTGTTTTTGAAAACTTCCAGTGTTGGAGCACTCACAGCTCCAAGAGGCAAGCTATTCCACTGATTATTTACTTCTTACTTCTGCTATCTCTCTTTAACAAGCCTCTTGTCTGCCCTCTGGTGTTTTGGAGAGTAAGCCAATCCCCTTTTCTCTGTGACAGCTTCTGAAGTACTGGTAGATAGTTATGTCCCTGCTAATCCTTCTCTTTGATAGACTGGATACCTAGCTCCCTCAACCATCCATTGTACTATTTAGCCTCAAGGCTCTTTATTGTCTTTGTTGCTCTTCTTTATGCTTTCCAGGATTCTCAGCATATTTTTGTATTGGGGCGACCAAAACTTGACAAAATATTCCAAGTGCAGTATAAAGTGGTACCATCAAATCATTTATTTAAAATGAATAGAGACACAGCTGTATTTTTGAAGAATATAATTTAATTCTTAAATACTTTATGATTCCTTAAAATTTGTAAAATGGTAATGTTTGTGGCAACAAATCTAAGATTGCAATCGTATATCTACTTATCTGACAATAAGGTTTATACATTATATTTTAAAGGTGACTTCTTTTATTTAAATTAGCACATCTTTCTCTAAAGCTCAAATGTCGTGTGTGGGGGAGTAATCTCAATTTTATCCCCCCAAAAACCCTGTGAGGTAAGTTAGATTAAGGCAGTTAATATTTTATCAAAAGACAAAAATGGAGTTTCTACAGGTATATGGAAAAGATCACTCAGTAACCATCTACTGTCTTTTTTCAGAGCTTATCATCCTCCTAGTGGCCGAACGATAGAAGTTTATACAACTCAACCTGGTGTTCAATTTTATACAGGAAATTTCCTGGATGGGACTCTAAAGGGTAAAGAGGGCCAGGTGTACTTCAAGCATTCTGGTTTCTGCCTTGAAACACAAAACTGGCCAAATGCCATGAATCAGGTACATTTTCTTAGATGTTAAAAGACATTACATCTTGGACAGGGGATCCTACCAGTGTAACAACCGGTTCGCTTCATGCACGTTCGTAGTTACCCGTCGCTCCGATGAACAGCTGATTCAGGGGTGGTGGCAATCGCACATGTGCATGTTGCACGCAGATGCAGTTTGCTGTTTCCCAATAAAAACAGATATGGAGCAGGGGTGGGCCCGAACAAGTTCGCTCTCCGCTGCTTACCGGAACTACTGGTTTGCCTGAACCAGTAGAATTCTGCCCCCCCTGATCTTGGATCCCAATATATTGAAGCCTTTGCCGTTGGGATATAATGGATTGAGCTATAGATTAAATGAAGTATTGTTCCCGTTTGGAGTTGAAGAGAAATCTTATATTGTCATAGACATAGACAACAGAATTATCTTTATATGCTGCTCCTCCCCCCAATTTTAAATTGCGTTCAAAAAGTGAGCCCTCCAGTTGAAATCATATACAATCTTCAAAGGAGAATCATGTGATTTCTCTATATCTTGACTAGCTCTTAATGCCAACAAATTCGGCTACCAGATAGTAAACTAGATAGCCATCAAGCACTTATCTATTAAACGTGTCCATTTAAGCCAATCTTTCCATTCAATTCATATATGTTGTATAAAATGTTAAAAAACAGGTTTTGAAAAAGATCAGAAATATTCTGATCATTTAGGGAATGTTTTCCATTCCAGACAAGAATATAAAGATTGAAAAAACTTCTGAATTCTGATCAAAGTATTCTGAAGCTGTTTTTAAATTCAGACAATTGAGTACTAGTATGGTTCTTCTTCCTAAATTGTTTTTTTTTCTTTATAGCCTAATTTTCCAGATGTCCTGCTGTACCCAGGAGATGAATACAATACCACAACATGTTTCAAGTTCTCTGTATCTTAAATGAAATCATCATGTTCTTGTGCCATATTCCTCATCGGACATTGGTGAACATGTTGGCAATTCTATTTTTGTCAACAGCTGCATGAAAAAGTGCTGCTGAGTTTTGTCCAAACCAGTCCCTTAGGTTTTGAAACCAAATGAAATCTTGCTACAAGTTAATTTTGCAAAAATATTTTAAGTGATTCAAGCAGATTCTGAATATCCTAATTATAGCTCAAATTTCATCAGCCATTAAAAAGGTAGTATTTGGATAAGTCCCCACTTCATAGTATAAAAGTAGCAAAATTTAAGTTCAGTCAACAAATTGAATATTATCATCTCTACCTGCAGTTTACCACCTTTTGATAAATTTTATATTACACCATGTAAATAGGAAGTGAAGTCCTAATTTAAAATCACGAAGACTTTCATTAAGGTGGTTTGTGGCAATGTTCCTTACAATGCAGGTATTACTGAGACATCATAATCTGATCAGATATTTGGCAATGCTGTTTCAACTATTCCAGAATTTAAGATTCCAAACAATGTGTGGTCGTCTCTTTCATTCAACCATTTTCTGGGACTACAAGGGTTCTATGCAGACTCAGGAAGAGGCAGAGCCAAAGATGTAACGTGAACATACTGATACAGTTCTTAATGGTTGCGTATATCTTTAATGCACTGCCAAATTTCATGGTTAGGTGCAAGTCAGCTAAAAATGTCAATTGGTCTTACCTGAACTGCAAGTCTATAAGTCCCCGTGGGAGGAGTTATCGATGGATATTCTCAGACCCCATTTGCCTTGAGACTGAGGTTAAAGTGAGGCCACTTCCCTCTGCCTCACTTCCTGGCTCCAGTTTAATCGAAGGTCGGCAGTGTAGGAGGAATCTGATAAGGAATGGTAAGGAACAACAACCGGAACACAAGAACAAATACAACCAGTCTAGAACTGAACCGACCAAACTCAAACAATGACGCTCAGGCCTTCTCCGTGACAGCACCCAATTAGGGTGGGAAGTGATTCCATCCACTTAGGGGACTTAAGAGACATGCAGTTCAGGTAAGATCAACTAGTCTCCTAAGTGACCCTGTGGGAGGAGTCATCGATGGGACATACCAACACTCAAATGTCCCAGGGAGGGAATCGGAAGCCTGAGCCTCCCGAGGTTCCAACACTGCAGAACCCGCCTACCAAATTGAGCCTCCGCTGAAGCATAAGCGTCCACCCGATAATGCCTGATGAAAGCCATAGCGGAAGCCCAGGCCGCTGCCCTGCAAATATCCTCTATGGGTGCCTGAGTTGACCAGGCCGCTGATGTGGCCACGCTCACTGTGGAATGGGCCGTAATGCCAGATGGCACTGTAAGGCTGTGAGCTTCGTAGGCTCTCGTGATAACCAGCCTAATCCATCTACCTATGGTAGCTGAGGATACCCTGGCCCCAAGGGTGGAAGGTTGAAAGGAGACGAACAACTCCTCCGACCTCCAGAAGGGAGAAATGCGCTTAAGATAGATGCGCAACACCCTCTTCACATCTAGGCGATGCCAGGAACGTTTCCTCTCCCCAGAAGTCCGGCAGGACCTCTTGCGCTTTATGGAACGGGGAATTGACCTTGGGCAAAAATCAAGGGTCCAGCCTGAGGACAACCCTGTTTTCATGGAATGTGCACAGATCCTCCATGGAGGACAGTGCATTGATCTCAGAGATACACCTGGCAGATGTAATGGTCACCAGGAACACCACCTTCAGGGTGAAGAGCTGCAGGATCACCATCCTCAATGGCTCGAAAGGAGTCCCCATCAGTGCCTGCAGGACAGTTGATAAATCCCATGTGGGGAAATGATGGATCATAGGAATCCTAAGGTTAGCAGCCTCCCGGAGAAACCTCTTAATGATCGGGTCCTGCGCTAAGGAACGGGAGCCCAACCCCCCAAGAACTGTTGCCACTGCCAACCTGCCTCCTAAGGGTACTGTGGGAAAGCCCCTTGTCCAGCCCCGTCCTGTAGGAACTCCAGCACCTGAGGTGTCGAGGCTTGCACTTCTCCAGCAGATGCAAGAGCAGCATTATGGGAACAGAGCGCGCCTGTGAATCTGCTGAACCTGTTGACATACTATCCCTACAATCTTGGGATAGGAGCACCCTACTCTCCACCATGTCAATAACCGCTCCCAGGTGTTGCAACCTGGTAGAGGGCTCTAAATGGCTTTTTTCAAAATTTACCAAGAACCCAAAGGACCGCAAGGTCCAGATGGTGATCTGAAGGTCCTTCGCAGCCCTAGGGTTGCGCGCGTGTACGAAGACATCATCCAGATAACATTGAATTCGGATCGGGACGGATCTGAGGTGACCTGCGACCACTGCCAGCACCAGTCCAAAGGGAAGGACCCTGTACTGATAATGAACCTAACTTAATCTGCGCATAATCTCAGGCTTCACCGGGTTCCGAGAGGAGGAAAAAAGCCTAAAATAAGAAGGGGGGGGTGTGAGAACAAAACTCTAAATGTAACCCAAAACAAGCAGTGCGAAGGACCCATTCATCAGAGGTGATGAGGTCCCAGCGGTTCGCAAAATGGGCAAGGCAACCGCCTATGGAAGATCCGAGCCCGGATCATTTGTTCCTGCAGTAGGAACGGCCACCTCCCCCCTCAAAAGGGCTGCTTCTTGGGCTGTTGGTATCAATTTCTGTCCCTATAATATTGTTTATCCCACTGTCGAGGCTACCTAGGAGGGGGTACCTCTGTTGCTGCTGGTAGTCCTGCTCTGGAGGCCGATATGCAGGCCTCTAATAGGGTATTGACCTTTGCTCTGCCCGCTTGGAAGTAGAAGGAAGGATCTTATGCTTGTTTTTGTCCTTCACCAGAAGCGGATCAAGGGAGGCTCCAAACAGCTTGTCGCCAGAATACTCTGCTGCAGTTAGCTTCCACTTGGATCGGGCCTCCGCCTGCCAACCACAGAGCCAAAGAAGTCTCCTGGACGCCACCAATGTGGCGAACGCTCTGGAAGTGTACTTGATTGCCAGTGGACTCAGAGCCCCAATCGCTGCTGGAAAGCCTCGCTATTGCCCAGCCATCTCAAAACACACAGGGAAGGCAAAGGGAGGAGGCGGGGGAGGCAAGGATGGAAAATTCTCACAAAAACGATCCAAACTCGGGAACCAAGAAATTAGTCTCCTATTAGGCCGAAAGACAGACACTAAACTGGAGCCAGGAAGTGAGGCAGAGGGGAGTGGCCTCAATTTAACCTCAGTCTCAAGGCAAATGGGGTCTGAGAATATCTATCGATGACTCCTCCCACAGGGTTACTTAGGAGACCAGCTCGATACTAGTGTATACCAGGGGTCTGCAACCTTAAACGCTCAGAGCCACTTGGACTCATTTCCCATAGAAAACACTGGGAGCCACAAAACTTGAGTGGCTGCGGCCAACTCAACATCACCTATTTTCCCCCCACACTCACATCCCCCCCCAGCCATGCCTACCCAGCTAGTCATTAGGGCATAGAACCAGTTGTTAAAAAACACCTGGAACCAGAATTTTGACATACCTCTTTCCCTTTTGTATCTCTCTCCCCCTCTCTTGTCTCTCTCCCCCATCTCTGTATCTGTTTCTCTGTCTCCCCCCCCCCCATCTCTTTATGTCTGTCTCAGGTTGTCTGTGGTTGTGAGAAGGGGAGAAGGAGGGTCTCCTGAAGGGTAGCTTCTGCAACGGTTCACCCTTGTTCCTTAGCCAGCCAAGATTTCCAAAAAGTTGCCAAGAAGAAAGAAGAGTAGGGAAGAGCCCCAAGGAGAACTCACCGGATTGGCGCAGCATCGGCTTTCCAAGAGAGAAGAGAGACACAGAGATAGACAGAAACAGACACACAGAGACATAGAGTGAGTGATACAGAGGGGAGAGACTAGCTGATGGGTGAGCGTCATTGGCGAGAGTACTCCAAGCCTGACCCCCTGGGTGGGCATGCAAGATTCAGTGGGGCCAGCCCTCTTTTCCCGCTGCCCTGAACAGTACTCCCCCAGCAGAGCAGTGCTCCTGCCAGCTTTCATTGAAAAGCATCCTACCATTGATAGTCCCCCGTGCAAGTTTTAAAGCTGTGGCTGGGTGCTACAGGCCTGTCCCCCATTCCGCCCCCTCCTTCCAGATCGTATTCCCTCCCACCCAACCCTTGTGTTAGCGAAGCTGTCATCGATCAATGGCCGGGTTGGGCCAGTATCTCGGGGCAGAAAGCAGGTTGTGTGTCTCGCCAAGCAACCGAGGCATGCCTAGCACCAACAAGGGCCAGAAGAAGCTCCAGCAAAAGTGAGGCACTGGAGAATCAGCCCAGCTGCTTCTCCATCCCCGCTGTTGCCCTTACCTTCTCAGGCCAGGCAAGGAGGGGGAGGGAAGGGTGAGGAACAGGGCCAGCCAGTGATGGGATCACTCAACAGGGAGCTACAGCAGAAGCAGAAGGCCCAAAGAGCCACATGCGGCTCCGGAACTGCAGGTTGCATACATCCAGTATACACAATTTCTTGCCATTTAACAGCTTAAAACTATTTTCCACACAATCTTCCCTGGAATACTGTATTTTTTGGACTATAAGATGCACCAAGATTTTGAAGAGGTAAATTAAAAAGCTTTTGCCCTTCCCAGCCCCGAGGAGCACTATGCAGGCCTCCCAAACCCTCTGCACACCCTGTTTTTTGTGAAAAGGGGGCATGCATAGACTTTGAGGCCTGCAAAGTTCTCCTGGGGTCTGGGGAGACAAAAATGCGCGGGGAGGTTGGGAGGCAAAAAATGGGGTTTTTTTTGTGTGTGCAAAAACAGGGCATGCAGAGTGCTCCTGGGGACTTGGGAGGGCAAAAACAGCCCCATTTTGTGAAAAGGGCGCATTTTTCACTCGTTTTTGCCCTCCCCAGACCCCAGAACCACTTTCCATGCCTCCAAAACCTGTGTGTCTGTTTTTGTGAAAATTTGTTAAAATTGACTTAAACCAATTCCGCCTTTCCCAAATATAGTAAATTGGCACTTTAAATTGAATATTCATTTTGGCATACAATACTGAGGTCCAGATTTATCAACAGTGAGACCCCCCACCATGGATTTTGTATCAGAAAGGATGAGCCAGACCTCTCCCACTTCAAGTGATTTATGAACCAACTCATTTTTCAAACGAGGTTTGCAGAACCCTTTCACATTAAAGTTTGATAGATATGGCAATATATATTCTATCACTATATGAAAGTAGTATGAGATGCTAGATTAAATCTACAATTAATAGCAATTTTTAGGAATGAAGCTAAAATAGTATGTGCAATTAACCAAAGAAATGAATTTGTGTCAAAGTAGCTATTAAAGCTTTATTTCAATAAGTTTGTTCTCAACACAGAAGGGTATTTCACCTTTTAGAATTTATTCAACTTATAGGAACACAGTGGCCAATAGGAAGGTCTATAAAAATTGGCAAGGAAATGCTATCAGACAACTGGGGAGATACTGTAGCCATGCTAAGCATTAAACTGTACAGCATCCCTTAAAAAGCATTGCAACTTATTTAATGCCCTTGCAAATTCCTGCCTTTTACTGCAGAATGCCTGCAATCCTAAGAATGTATGAAGTGTAGCTGAAGACGTGTCTTTTTGTAGAAATACTTGAATCAAAGTGTTGATACTTGAGGGCATGCAGCATTTTGCTTTTAAAGTCCAAAAGGTGCTTTGAGACACATTGCTCCTTAAAGCAGATACAAGCAATCTGGGGAAATAGTATAGCTGTACTAAGATATTGCAGAGTGTTATTTGAATTGTTTTAAATTTCATCCACCCAGTACTAGAAAATGATTTTTAGCAGTCTGGTTTTATTCCTCATATAAGAGGCTAAGTGTGTTGTAGATACAGTGTGTGTAAGACTAGGATCAGACCCAGATTTAAGTTTTCCCTTAGCTATAGAATCTCATTGAGTGATTTTGACTCTTACTCCATTTATTTTACAAGGTTAATCTAGGGATGAGAGGCAACAACTTCATACTAAATTTCATGAGAAAAAAGGATAGAAAAAAAATAAAATGTGGAAGAATACTTAAGCCTATGTTTTTTTCTATAAAAGCAGTGTTTAACTGCTTTAATAAACTGCTTGCAATTTTGATAGCAACAAAAATTCTCAGTGAATTTTGTACAAGGAACTAGATCTTATAAAACTGTCTTAAAATTTTGTTTTGGAGAACAATAATTCTGCTCTTGCCCAAATTTCAAGATATCTTATCTGACAGAGGACACGTACCTAATCATTTTGTTAAATAATTTCAAATTGGAGTCAATTTGCCATCTAAAGTTATCTTGGGCTTGTCTTTAAATACTTAACTCTGCCTGGAATAATACATAATAGCATCCTGCAGTATGAATTAACAGATCAAACCAATCTCTTTATATTACAAAATCACACAAGCAGCTTCTTTGCTACACCATTTTCAAGTCATTAGGATTGTGCCTAAACCACGTAAGTCTACTGCAGGCAACTTAGTAGTAACAAGTTAATATATGATTGCACAGCCTTTGGATACAACACTAAGATATCTGTTTGGAGTTTGCTTTCAACATGCACTTGAAATATTAACAGAAGCAAATAACATTATAGCAAAGTTAGAAACACATTTTATTTCACGTGCCCATAAAAAGACACCGTTGAGATCATAGGATGTTGTTACATACAAGAAATTGTGCACTATAGTCTACTGTAGCAGCTTTTACAGATTTTACTAAAAGATCCAGATCCTTGCTGCATTAACCCTAGAAAAGATTTTCTTCAGCGAACTAAATTCTTATATTTCTCAATAAAGAAATCCCTTAAAATTACGTAAACAATACTTTTCCTAACACGTTTTTTGCCATTCTAATCCAATCTTTCAGGACTGATACTTCTTCGAGGGCTTCCCGATGGTGAACGACTGGAAGTAAAAAAAAAAAAAAAAGGATGGGGGCAAAGAGAAACCAAGTCACAAGAAGTTAATTTAATAATAAGTTTGACTAGATTAATGGATTAGTGGTATAAATCAGGCCCGCTGCTACATTTAGGGCAATAATAAATTTAATCCTAATTCTTAAATTATTTGGGTTATTCTTGTGAAAAAACATGTTAGAAATCAAGTGGAAACCATGTACATTTTTAATGTACCAAAATACCAAAGCAAAATTTCTACATTTCATGCACCCACTTTTCCCACAAGAAAGTATTGCCAAGCTTTCAAAGCATTCAAAAAGCAGCATACTTACCGTGAATTAATGGAGAATGGATATAAATGGCTCATATCAAAACTGAAAAAGCAAGACTGAAGATTAAATCAAGTAAAATGCTTTTAAATACATTTCTAATTTGGATTAAACATCTATTTATTTTGCTTGGATAAGTAACTGTCATTCAAAATATAAATTTGATTATTCTGCACTACAGCAGACTTACCCCCAAAGTTTATTCAGGGCCAGTTATAACTCTATACCTTCTCAGTCTGACTATGAGCCATTTAAGTTTATTGTCCATTAAAACAATCATGATGTGCTCAATGATTTAACATATGTAAGAACTTCCTATTTTGGAGTGAGGCTCTGAATATTAATTCAAACTAGTAAAACTTGTTTTACTATAAATAAAAATTTTATTGTTATGTATATATAACTTTTTTTTAGAACAGGGTTGTCAAACACATGGCCCGCAGGCCAGGTACGGCTCAAGCAGGCCATGCCCATCCCGGCCCACAAGGGCAAAAACAAACCCAATGTCACGCAATGCAATCAGGTTTAACACCCCTGAATTAGATGAAGAACCTCACAATATAATATTCTGTATTCTCCACAGATTTATGCAGAGACCATTACTATACTTTTTTTTTAGTTAACTGTAACAATATAAGTAATTCAACCTATAGATTCAACTTACCTTCTCTTTAAAGATGGTGATCGTGATTTAGAGCGGCTGTTGAAATATCAAGTAATCTTGATTAACATTTAACATATTAATTTACTTGTTTAGTAAAGTCCTATTTTACAAAATGCAGGTTTGATCTGACAGTAAAAATTTTGCAACAGTTTCTATATCAAATACTTGGAACCAAGATGACACTCCACAAATACAAAGTTCATAATACAGTTGTCGTCATACTATAAATTGTGTGCATGTGCATATAATACAAAAAGACAGCCCATTTATTTTTCAAATGTAGCAAAATAAACAAAGAATCTGTTATTTCTAATTAAGCTAAACTTTCTAGCAGTAATTAAGATTAGCTACCCACAGCAAATTTCACATTTAATTATTGCTTTGAATGTCCACAAATGGAAATTTACCTGCTTCTGGGCCGTGAAATAGACCTTGACCGAGACCTGGATCTTGACCGAGATCTGGATTAAAAAAAAAAAAAAAAAAAAAGGGAATATTCTACTACAGTGTTCCAGTTCCTGAATATTCACATAGATCAAAAATGTGACTATTCCAGATTACTTGGATAAATAGAAATATGTCATTAAAGATTCTAGAGAGGTAGCTGTAATATACAGGCAACCATTTTCCAGCAGTTCCTTTTAGTTTAAAACAGCAGGAAACTGCAAATTTTAAGACTCCAAATCTATAAAACTCTGTATATGGTGTTTTCCCCACACAAGCAGTCATTTGGCAAAAGAAAGTACCGCATTTTTCAGAGTATAAGACGCACCAAAGTTTTGAAGAGGCAAATAAAAAAGTTTTTGCACTCTGTAACCTCCCAAAAACAGCCTGTTATTTTGTGAAAACAGGTCTGTTTTCTTTCCCAAAAAAAGGCATGAATAGTCTTTAGGGGGCTTGCAGAGTGCTCCTGTGGGATGCCCCCCCAACAAGCAATAATGGACCTGTTTTTTGTGAAAATGGGCCCCTTTTTTGTCAAACAAATTGCATGCATAGCCTTTAGGAGGCTTAGAGTGCACTTCTGGGGGCTGGGGCAAAATTGAGCAAAAAAATGGCCCGTTTTTCACTCATTTCTGCCTTCCCCAGCCCCCAGGAGCACTCTGAAAGCCTTCTACAGGCTCTGCACAGCCATTTTGGTGAAGGGGAAGGGTTTTGTGGAGCAAGAAATGTTGTATTCAGTGTACGCACCCAGATTTTCAGCTTCTTTTTTGAGGGAAAAAGGTGTGTCTTATGCTCTGAAAAATACAGTATTTGATTCTCCTCATTCTGTCACAACAGATCTCACTGGGTGAGTCTAGTTGTAAGGTTTCATGTGGCTTTGTTTTCTTGAAAGTGACAGGTTTAACTGATGGAATTTTTCCACTAATGCTTATTTTTATGCTCTATTATCTTTCATTATATCAGTGGAAAAGCTTCTCACTCACACCACTGGATGCTAGTGCTGCCTGCAAACTACTGATGGCGAGTGAGCTCTCAATGTGGGAACAGATGCTACTGAACCCCAAAGTACCCGCCAACTCACTCTCATAAACAATCTGAGGAATATAGTATAGTTCATAAAACTAAGAGCACTCAAAGCAAGAAAGGCAGCATGAAGTACATAAAGTGAGCATTCTTAATCAGCAAGCTTCTACAAAAGCAAGCCATCACATGGCTGAGCCAGAGATTCATCATAACACTGCACAAATGACTTAATCCTTAACAAATGCATTTTGCACAAGATGTAAAGACAATCCACTACAGATAGTCCTCAACCTATGACAACTGAGCCCAAACTTTCTGATCACATGATCCCAGGACACGGCATCCTGAGTCAGTTACCAAGCACCCAAATTTTGATCACTTAACCATGGGAGTGCTACAATGTTTATTAAGTGTGAAAAAGGGTCATAATTCCATTTTTTCCAGTGATATTGTAACTTCAGTCACTAAATGAATGGTTGTAAATTGAGGACACCCTGTACTATACACATAAAATTCACAATACTGGCAGCTGTTAACCTGATTTGCACACAAATATAGCAGCATTCAAAAACTAAGAACTGCCTATTTTACAATCATCATAAATATGAGCCAAATTACCTTGATCTCTTTAAAGAACCGGAACGGGATCTACGTGGCGATACAGATCTGGATCTACGAGGAGACAGAGATCTAGATCTGCGAGCTGAGATAGATCTGGATCTAAATGGAAATAGACTTACAGTTATACTATTCTTTACCTACTAAAACTAGAATATTCCACATATGTAAATGCTTACCTCCTACCACGACTTCGGCTGCGTGAGCGAGAATATCTTCTTCCTCTGGACCTTGAATGAGACCGAGACCGTGACCTAGTTTCGGTTAGAGGAAAAAAAATTAGATTACATATTCAACAATTGGCATGTGAGCCCTCGCTGAAGCTAAAACATCAGCTATCTAAAAATTAAGTGACCGTCAGTTGAAAAATTCAGGGCCTATTTCTCGAGTACTTTTTTACTACCTAATAAAGATGTTAAAATGTATAACATTTAGAATTATTACATAATAATATAAAACACTGTAATGTGTATTTAAAATAAACCTTGCAAGTTTGCAGGTCGACCCTCTTTGGCCCAAGGTCTAGCAGATCTAGACGATCTAGAAGTATCTATAGCCGATCGCTGCATCTAGGTGTTCTCTTCAATCTAACGACGATCAAACTGACAGCCAAATGAGCCAGGTGAGGCTTGATTGACGCAAGAAGATTTTTCTAGGTGGGAATGTGGTCAATCTGGTGTTCCTCTTTTTAAACCGGAGGGGGGCCCAATTGAAAGCCAAATTTACTGTTACGGCGATCACCGTCTCAATTTTTCTGCCCTTTAAAGAATATGGTGAAGCTAGGTGTAGATGACTCGAGGGGATCTGGCCTCTTATGCTGATCACCTCAAGGTCTAGGAGGATCTTAATTGTCGGATTTGCAAGGCGCCTCAGCATGAAATCTTAAGGCTCGTGACATTCTGAATCAAGGCGACTGACTCAAACGAAGAAACCTGAAAGGTTTTGACCAGGTTGATTATTAACATATTAACATTTTAATACAAAATATAAACAAATGTAACATACCCATATAATTAAAACTTTTTTTTTAAAAAAAATGGTACTTTATTTTATTTTACTAATCAAAACTACACATAACTTAAAACTTTAAAACAAAATTACTCGTATACATACCTGCTTCTCCGACGACGACTATAACGATGACAATCATAAGCATAATGACCTTTTTCACCACATTCATAACATCTATCATTAGGATCAAATGGTCGTCGTGCTGGAGGTCTATCATAGCGAGACCTACGAGGCATACCAGTTGATAACTCCACTCTAACCCTGGAACCACAGATCACCCTAACAACAGCAAAACATTTCAGTCAACATACTAAACAAAAATGGAAGTTATTTCACAAATAGCATTTGTATTCCTACTTACTTTCCATCTAGACCACGAACAGCATCTTCAGCATCCCTTGGGTCTTCAAATTCAACAAATGCAAATCCGGGAGGGTTTCGTGCAATCCACACGGTTCGTAAGGGTCCATAGTAGCTAAAAGCCCTTTCAAGTTCTCCTTTACCAGCACCTGTTCCTAAATTGCCAACGTATACTTTTGTTTCTGCAAAAATAGAAAACAGTAATTTCCAAAACTTTTAAGACGTCTTAAGATCAAGTAGGAAAAACATGCTTAATGGAGCAGAAGTTCCACTATAGTCAAGGACCCTATTTTTTACAAGTAGTCTTTCAGGTGATAACCAAGTTATTTACTTCCTCTACAAAGTGGAAGCATATTGGACATAGAAGGGTGGTGGTTTATTTTTTAGCTTTTATGATCACCTCTATGCCATCAACGCTGCTATTTTACAGCAGTTTATTCGCCGTGCATTGGCTTTGTTTCCACACAAAAAAGGAGAAGTAGCTGTCCTCCGCTCACAACACGGCGCTCCAGCCAGCTACTCCACCCACTCGGGCCCGGGAAGCCGCTGAATCACAAGGCCAAGCGGGCATAGCGGCACTCATGCTCCATCGCGCGCCTGCGCATTAGGCCACCACCGCTTCCTGGCGGCTGACACACACGCGGCTACTCCGTTGCAAGCTCGCCCGACGCCGCCGTTTCCCCCAACGTCTTCCTGCCCCGCCGATCACGGGCGCCGCCATCTTTAGCACCGCCTCCATTTTACCCGTACACCGGTAGTAGCATTAACAAAAAAAAAGGGAGAAAAAAAATCAATGAAATCATCAAGTGCCTGCCCGCCTTCACTAAAACGTTCAAGCAAACCAGCAGCGTATTTGCGCATTGAAGCTTAGCAGTTCCAACTCGAAGGAAGTTCGCCTCGGTACATCCAGCGACTATAACATGTGCAAAATGGCGCCGGGTCATTTCCTAACGGGCCTCAACATTATCACCGATACAGCTTAGTGTCGTACAAACAGTGAAACTACATCGCGTGATACGGAGAATAGATACACACGCACCTGCCTCGCACCGCGCCTGAACTCGCACCACTTACCTCCGGCATAACGGCTGTAGCGCGACATCCTTTCGCAAAGGAAAAAAAAACAACTGTCGCTGAGCGCATGCGGGTTTCAGTCCTTATATAGATTGCGCCGTTATTGCGCACGCGCACTATAATTGTGAGCCCGTCGCGGACTGGCGAGGCGGGAAAGACAGTTTTTGTTTCCATAGTAACGTTAGGCTGAAAAAGGGGAGGAGGAGGAGGAGGAAGAGATGGGATATAGGACGTGACGCCATTTTGAGCGACGTTAGGACCCCGCGAACAGGCGTGTTTAAAACATCGCCTGTTTTTAAAGTTAAAAGCGGTTGAGACGTACGGCTGCTGCATATTTGTCAGTAGTTAATATGTACTTTAAAAAGCGTTTAAGGATCATTCAAGATTTTAACAGAATGTAGCGCGCTAGGGGAAACAAATATTGATTTTTCCCCTCCAAATTCTTTTACTTCTCTAATATTTATCAGAGCCATTGCCTGTATTTAATTATTGGTTATCAGTGCCATCTTAGCTGATCTCAAAAACAACACAACGCCAGATCTAGCTAAGTACCTGGATGGGCGATCACTAAAAACTCCTAAAACTGTGGGCTAAACCCGGAAGAGTTGCAGAAGAAAGCCAATCAAAGCTACTTCCTGCTCTTGCCAAAACAATATCCATGAAGCCGCCAAAACTCGAGGTCCAGCGACGGGAAACGTCACTTCTACCTTTAAGAGTAATTTTCTTTTCGAAACTGCTTATACAACTAGCTAAGCCTTCACATCCATCCAAAATAAGATAACCAATATATAACGAGACCTAGAAGATAAAGCTTTTAAAAGCTGAATGCTAAAACTAGAAAGTAACCACAGAAACGGAATCGCCTCTTAGTTAAATCCCTAAATGTGTTCTGAAACAGATGGCGAAAGAAACGTGAAGTCCGCCGTGAAACCAGTTTTTCAAAACTTTTTTTTTTAATCCTTGCGATTCTACGAGTCTAATATGCTAAAGCACTTCTTCCATTCAGTCCCGACCTTTTTGAAAGACTCCTCGGATAGATCCGGCTACGGAAGGGGAATAAAGAAGCCCCTGAACGCAGTGCCTTCTGGGTCCCAGAAAGGACGGGCGGGCGGGAGGGAGGCGCCTTCGCACTCTCTTTTAAAGGCTTTTCTGACTGAACGACGGCTGCTGAAGCTGGATATCCGGATTGTAATTTATCTTTAAGGATGTATACGAGTGCTACCTCTACTTAAAGGACAAGAATAGCTGCAGCCCAGCTTTCTTTTTTTTAATCAACGCGCTGTATTTTTATGGCGTTGACTATGCAGTAAGAACCGCGAGGGATTCAACGGTGCGTTCTTAAACTGCAGGTTTTTTTTCGCGACCTGAAATTAATGTATGTATTGGGGTTCATACTTTTAGGAACATTGCTGAACTTAGTACTAACGAACAGTAGTCTCGTGGGAAGATTATTCGATGGAATGATATTGCAATCTCATCTTCATTACGGAAGAGCGATTGGCAAAAAGATATCGATGATACGGATTGCTAAAATCATAATGATTGTTATGATTTTATTATGGTATGAGTATGTATTATCGCCGGGGTGGGTGTGTGGGAGTTATTACTTAAACATATCTGAAACAAAACAAAACAAAAAAACCAGCAAGGAAAGCGATTGGATTTCTAAATGAAAAAGGAATGGAAAGATTTCGCATAGAGAAATTGAATTAATTATTTGCATCTGGTTAACTGTAGAAGATGTAGGACAAATTTCTGAGCCTGCATTGATTTTCTCAAGGAACTGGAGTTGCTAAAGTAAAGTAAGCTACTAAGCTAAGATATAGTATTCTAATCTAAGACATTTGGAAAGATTGTACAGTAAGAACTCAACCGAAGCAGACATTCCCCCAAAATTGTGGTTATTATCGCAAAAAAATGTAGCCTGTCTAGTCCCCTGCTGGAAGGTAGGCAGTGTGATAGTAACTTTTAAAAAGGGCTCCAGGAGATCCTGGAAATAATAGGTTGGTAAAGATAAATTAGTGGAAAGAGTAAGCAAAGGAAAAATAACTAAGCAGTAGAGCAGTGGTTCCCAAACTTGGCAACTTTAAGACTTGTGGACTTCAACTCCCAGAGTTCTCCAGCCAGAAGAGCTAGCTGGAGAATTCTGGGAGTTGAAGTCCACAAGTCTTAAAGTTGCTAAGTTTGGGAACCACTGCAGTAGAGGAATAAGCCTCTTTAAAGAAAAGTCAGCATGGATTCTGCAAAAGTAAATCCTGCTTCACCATCTTAATGATGTTTTTTGAAGTGTACAAGCAGATAGAGGTGAACTTTGTAACGTGGCACACCTGTATTTTCAAAAAGTCTTTGACAATAAATTTGTAGACTTATAAGACATACATTGATTTGTGTTTAAGAAAGGACTGGGTAAGTTTTTGAAATGCTGGTCTATCAAGAGGTATTGTTACAACTGGACTTCAGGTGGTCTGCATTCCCAGTGGTGGATTAAAGCTCACTGGTGCCCTAAACACTGACAAATCTTGGTGCCCCCCTCCATGTACATACTGTACAAATCTTCATTGGATTTTCTTTCTTTCTCAGCTTTGTGGTGCCCCCTTGGGCCTGGTGCCCTAAGCACATGCTTAGTCTGCTTAATGGTTAATATACCACTGTGCATTCCAACTATCAATGTCAGGGGAACAATAGCCAGGGAGGAATCTAACTGTTGCTTGTGAGCATTTCATAGGCAACTATTAGCCATTCTGATAAACAATCCTGGGCTAACATGAACCTTGACTTGATCCAACAGGGCCATTTTATTCTTAATCAGGGAAATAGGCAAGTTTTCCTAATACAGAGGCAGGAGAATATTGCTGGCAATAATGTTTTCTTTTCTCATTAGGTTCAGTAAAAAGAAAATATGACTGAATGGCAGAGGAAAACTCCTTTGGAATGGCTGGCTTTTGTGGATAAAGAAATCAAAGTACTGGCTGCCGGGAAACGCCAATACAAAGGATGGGTTTTAACAGTTGATCCAGTTTCGGCCAAGTATGTCTCAGTGAATTCTATATAGAAATACTTTTTCTGAGAAAGAACATGTGTTAAGGGGGAATGAAGGGGATGAATGATTATAATGTATAAAATGAAAAGCAAATTAAATTGGGAGATTGTATGCCTAAACAGAATACAAATGAAATCTTAATACAAACATATTAAATATTTCTGTCTGATAGACATTTGAAAATATGTAGGTAATTTCAGGAAAAAATTACAACTAATAAACATTGACAAAATTTATTAGTGAACTTATTCTACATTGTCAGGTTTTTAAAACTTTTTGTCAGTTAGTCAGCCATTTCCATACTTATTTATCTAGTGAAATGCATATGCCAATTTTTCAGTTTTTGCAATGATGGATGTAGCAGCTAACAATGGGAAAATCTATTCTTTATGTTGGCTTATATATCATAGGTAGTATGGACAGTAAATGAACTGTTATGTTTATTGTAAAAATAGTTTCCCATGTATTCTATAGCATTTAGACAAGGATAATTGTATATTAACACCATGGAAAATTTTTAATTTAAATGAATACTTTTAAGGACCAAAGTTGGGGGATACTTTGCTCATGACCAAAATATTTCATCAAATGATTTGCACAATATTAGCATTTTGTATAATAATATTTAAAGTATATGTAAAATGGATGGTAATTGACTTTAGATCTTAGCATGATGTCAATTGAAAATGTAAATCTGATGAAAAATAATTCTACCAAACATGTAATATATATTATGTATATGATTTGATCAAAATATTTTGAGTCTAACTGGAGATGCCTCACTTATTCTGGCTTTTGATCTTGATATAGTTATTACAAACTTCAAGGATTGCTAATGCAACTCAAGCCCCAGGTTTATTGGGTAACTTGTGGGACAACTTGTAATGCCATAGCAATTTCAGTTTTTTGTCATTGGGAAAAGAGTTTCATTCTGATTTAAACTTTTTTGATGTGAAAGACTGATAGAAAGGCCTAGTATGGATGAAAAAGCCAACTAGCAATGTGATCACTTAACATATCCTCATATTAACCTTTTATTCTTGACAGTATTCTTCTGGCAAATCCCCTTGAGAATGGAAAAGTGTCTGTTTTAGTTGTTTTAGGACATGCTGTGCAGGATATTGAAATAGTGACTGAAAGAGATGATGAAATTAAAGAAAAACTTGCACATCTCTTCATGGCTGGAAAAAGTCAAACTTATAATCAAGAAGAGCTGGACAGAAAGAAAAACTCATTGAAGAACTGGCTGGAGAAAAACCACATCCCTGTAAAAGAACAAGGAGAATCACAACCAACGCTGTGCGTGGCAGGTGTATTAACCATTGACCCACCATATGGACCAGAAGATTGCAATAGCTCTAATGAAATAATTTTGTGTAGAGTTCAAGGATTGATTCAAAGCTATCTTGCACTTCAGCAGTGAGGCATATAGATTTCATTATTCTTAAAACAGCAGTTTAATAAAAAGTAGGAATGTTTAATGGTTGATGCTCAGCCATTGTTTCCAAATTTTGTTTTGTATATAAATATCAATTGTAGCAGTTGTGCTAGTTATATTTTTATATTAAAATCATTTGACTTTTTTCCCACCAAGTTCCTGCAAAGTTGGTTTTTTCATACAATAGTAAATATAAGTCACATTCTTATTCTCTCCAGTCTCTTAATTTGAAACCAAAATATTAACTTTTCTGAGGAAAATGGGACAGTAGTATAAGCAATAAAATATTTTGGACAGTTTTTCTTCCTATGAATATGCAGCCAATTTCACAATTGAAAGTACTGTATAGTAAATTCTAGAAGTTAATTTTCTGCACATACAGGACAGCACATACAAAAGGACTGTACCAAGTCTTTTTAAGATACTGAAAATAGACATTTTTGTATGTAAGACTTTTTCAGATGCAATATGACAGTTTTTCTTGACTTTAGTATTAGTACATGTATGTTCCTTTGAATGGTCACACCATTGATTGAAAATTAAAACATGCTTTGGTTGCATCTGTTGGGATTTGTAGTTTAACATAGCTGCAGGGCATCATGTTGAAAAGGGTTGAGTAGACAATTATATTTCCAAATGTGGCATCTGGGAAAGATTGTGTACCTAAAGACCCAATGCACACTATCTACAAAGTTCTTGATCATTCACTTCAGTATTCATGAAACTTACTGGTCACTACATTTTCCAGGAATAAGTAATTGAGGTGAAACACTGTTTAAAAATATACATTCAGTATTAATAAGTGTGCTAAATATTATTCTGTTTAAACTCTTAAGAAATTCATTAGGAACTTTATTGACGTATTTCCAAAATGTTGTTTGACTGAAATTCATAAAAATTTCCTTATAGAAGTTTGCAAAAACTTTGGGCTTTGTTAATAATGAGGTTCCAGATGAAATCCGTAAGTCAATCGGTTAATCATAAAATAAGTTTTGTTATACTTAAATTTCTCATTCATTTTCTGTCCTGGATAGAATCATGCTCAAAAATTCAGGAAGTAGCCATTTTCCAATAGAGGTGTAAAACGTATCCTTTCATCATCATTTGTGCAAAACTTCCCTCCCTCTCACTATATCCACAAATCAAACCACAATGCTTTGAGCAGTTTCAAACAATATAGTTTTCCTAAAAAGAAAGAACGACAGCTATTTGTTTTGAGAATTCCTTTATTTATTACAATATTTATATAATGTATAACCTATATCATCAGGCTCAATGCTGCATTATTTGAGAATAAGAAATGAGATCTTAGGGCAATTTTATGTTACAATTATTCCATAATTTGTATCCTGCCAGAGTTAATGCTTTATTAGACACAAAAAGGGAGTGGTGAATTATTCAACATTAAATGTATATGTGATCTGTTCATGAATGATTTTCTGAATGCTTATCACTTCCTTGCTTTGCAAAAAAGTTTTATTTTAAGTATGCAAGCTCCTTATTATTGTGTAAATTTCTATCATGTTTATAAAATTGTTTTTTAAAAAAACCGCTTTTAAATTGGATATTTAGGTTTCCAAATAGCTATACAGCAGCCAGTGTCACATTTCATTATTCTGTCATTAACATTAGAAGAAAGCCATCCACAGTAGCTAATGCTATTGTGTGGTCACAAGTTTTACAATCAGGCTGATAATCCGAGATCCTCGAGGGCAAGTGCACAGATCCATGCTGGGGTTTTTAATTTTTTCCTGAAGTAACTGGTCAAGTTCACTGCGAAGTTCTTTCACTAGTTCTGCTACCTGAAATTACAAATATGCACTTAAAATAAAGTTCTTCTAGATGAGGTTTCTACTAGCCACTCAAAACACTTCCTAAGCATAGTATGAAGAACATAGCCATTCCTTTATGCTGCCTCTGACTCTGGATGCTGTTCACTATTTTCTCTTTCTGAATAGCTATACCATGCATTGCACCAGCAAATATTGAATACCTCTTTATCCAAATTTCTTATGTGGCAGCAGGATAGTGGTTCAAGAAAGACATCCTGTTTGATTCTTAATATGTTTGCAACTGTAGATCTTTGTACAAGTCCCATTGAGTAGAATATTGCTTGAAACTATGATATACATTGTCCGTACATGTATCTCAATGCTCCAAATTAGGATAGAAAGAGAATGAAATACGAAAGCCAGACATGGAAGGCTATATATACCAAGTTCACAGTGCTTACATTTTCTATATATTAACTGGGAATTTTTACGTTTACAAGTTTAATGTCTACCTGCACAAGTTGATTGCATCATACAATCAAAATGTTTTAAGACCACAAGAAAGGTGTTCATTTTTAAGAAAGTGAAAGGCTGTTTCTCACACCTGCAACATGCTTCCCTTCTATCTTTAAATGGGAGGAAAGTATATCACTTGGGAAATGGCTGACCCTACAGTTCTTTTTGCCAACGAGGCAAAAAGCTGGTGCCCTCATATGAGATAAAGGACAGCAGTTCTGGGAATGAGGGGCAAAAATAGTGGATGTTGTGAGCGCCTAGCAGAGCTGGCAGCAGAGTCGGACAATGAGGAGGTTGGGGAGGAACATGTGCCAGTCGTGGAGGCTAGGGAAGGCTCGGACGAGGGCTCTGTGTCAGGCAGAGATGGGGCGAAGGCCATCTGGTAGTTCTCAGCTGCCTTTGGAGCTAGACAGCATTGAGGCAGAGAAACAGGTGGAGCCTGTTCAGTGTGTGCATGTGCAGAGCTGCCAGAAGAAAAGAACAGCTAAGAAATAAGGATTGACTTGGGAGTAAAGCCATAGGTGGACTGTGAATGGCCCCTCCCATAGAAAATAAAAAGAGCGAAAGGGGAATGGGCTTTTGCAGGAAACAATTTGTTCATTCATTCATTTCAGAACTGTGAAGATCTGTCTGAATCTCAGAGACTGTAACACTTTCCTTGCATAGCACTACGTTTGGAAAATACTTACATGGCAGATTTCCAAGCTAGATAAGATCTCTGGTCATAAATTCACTTTTGAAAGACTTTACTAGGCCTTTGCTGAATATGAATGAGAGGAATTCACATTCATTTAATAAAAGGGGTTTTGTCAGGACCAGGACTCTGCTTCGTGCTTTTTGGGGAAGCCTAGGTTAGAACCAGTGGAAAGAAATTCTACTTGCCACTTTTCTGCCTCTCATTGAAGATCAGCTACACTTATGCAAAAATATCTGAAATGTGTGAAGCAATAATAGCAACATGGCTGAAGGAGGCAACTATCTACAGCAGTAGTGGCTTCTGCTGCTGCTACAGATACAAAAGCCAGGCGCATTAGGCTGGAGGGAAGGGTAGGGATTATCATAAAAGGAGCAGAGGAATAGTCTTCCGGTGAAATCCATTCCTCAATGTCACTGGTCCTATGAGACCACCCCCCCCCCCTCCCAGTGCCTCTGGAGGCTGGGCAAAGCTTGGTTTTCACTGGTAGCCAAACCACAAATGACTATGAAAGCCCAGAATCCACAGCCAAATGTGAGAGGGTAATGCTGTAGCAGGCAAATAATGGCCTTTCTCAGGCTTCTCTTTCATGTGATGCTTTAAAAAAAAAACCACCTCTACTGGCCTGCTTCTTTTATCCAGCCTAAGCCTATCTGAAAGAGACTAGCTGTAAGATGACAATTTTATCATGAGGATAGGCATATATTATGATAGGCATATTTCATTGAGACAATTTATCTTACTGTACAATGTTGTAAGTGCAACATTACTGCATGAGACATATACAAAGTACCATATTGGTCTGTATTATACCAGTGAACTGAAAAACAATGGTTCTCAAACAATGAAGGCATTTATATCCATGAAAGAGGCGTCGTTCTTAAATCATCTACCCCACTTTGAAGCCATAAAGTCATAAGAAAGAAAATGGTGCTTTTCAATTTAGGAAATTTTAAAAGTAAGATAAAATGCTGCTCATTGTATTGTAGGTGCCTTCTAGAACATATACATTTTTCCATTTCAGCCTCAGGGACCAAATAGTCCAGAAGGGGGTTTTCTTCAAGGAACACAATCTGTTCCCTATATTGATACTGAAAGTTATACTATTGAAAGGCACTATCATCCAGTACTGCAAATGAAAGTACATATAGTCCTTGACTTAAAACCATACATTTAGTGACTGTTCGAAGATACAATAAAGTTGAAAAAAAATCACTTATCAGCAGTTCTCATATTTATTAGCGATGCATACTCCTCACGGACACATTATCAACAATTCAGGTGTTTGGCAACTGGCATGTATTTCTCACAGTTGCACTGTCCCAGGGTCATGTGATTACCATCTGTAACCTTCCCAGCCAGCCCCCAACAAACAAAGTCAATAGGAGAAGCCAGATTTGCTTAATGACTGTATGATTTACTTAAAACTGCAGTGATTTGTTTAGCAACTGTGGCAAAAAGGTTGTAAAATGGGGCAAAACTCACTTAACAACTCTCCTGCTTAGCAATGGAAATTTTGGGTTCAATTGTGATTGTGAGTCATGGGCTACCTGTAATTTTATTATGAGAACGGTTTACTCAACCATTCTTAAGACATTGTCCTTTAAGTGTACTGGGATTACAACATTTATAATCTAACAGATTTGGAGAACAGCTTGAAGAAACATAATGGACCTGCTGAGTTGCTTAAATCTTTACCTGACGTGATGCTGCAACAAAGTTAATCCACCCATCATCCAAGGAAACAACATATTTCCCATTCTGGAGGTGCATGTTCACACGGCCTCCCCCGAGCAAGATCAGTGGATATACTGACACCATGCTGCATTCTCGAATAAAAACCCGGCTGGTTTTTAACATTTCATGGTATACCAAGTAGGGGCTATTAAACTTCTTTATCTGAAATACAGAATTCCAAAGAATACTTATGGGACATTTAAAACAGGAACAACTCTGATTCTATAAATAGCATCTGTATCATACTATATAACTGCCACTTAGATTTTGCTAAGTGCTAACAAACATTTGTTCTGTGCCAGCATAAAGTGGCCAAACCTGAAGAAGACATAGAGATGATATTTGAAACCTTTAGGCAGGTTTCATATGAAACCTGAAATATGTAGTAAGCTGGAGGAGAAAGGAGAGAAAGACGTATCCTTGTGTTGGTGTTTACAGAAATATTCAATACCTTTCAACAAGGCTTATAGCATATAAGCAGGCAACTATTGCCTGATGTTGTGCATGCTATTCTTTCCACAAAGAAAGAAGTCTACATATGCTAGAATAAGTTTGGGTAGAATACTTTACTGACTGGAGTAAAGTATTAAAAATTACCTGATAATTTACAGAGGATGGGTGAATGTGAACATAACCGTGGTGTTTTGTAGCAAACATCAGTGCTTCAGGTTTTGGATTATTTTTAGCAGCTCCTTTAATAATTGGATACTTCTTTTCGGGTACTTTTATCTAAAATGGTAAATAAAAATTGTGAACTGGATATCCACAAACAATTCCCATTTATTTCAACAGAGATATATAGAAAGAGACATTTCTACTAAACTGCTTTCCTCTGACAAATCAACAAGGTGATATTGTGAAATTTAAAAGAAAAGCAGAGAGACTACATCATTCCTCAAATCTATTCCAGACTTAGCAGTAGCACACATTATAACGTATATATTACAAAGCCATAGCTTGGATTCTTTTGTTTGACAAGATAACTGGAGTCTCATGGTTGTAAGTATGATCAGTGTATGTAAAATAAGTAAAAATCTAATCCAACCCTGAAGTCACTTGCTGGTGTTTGGAAAGCACATTGTTTTAAGCACCAGCTTTCATTTCTAACACTATGTACTTCCAGGAGTTACCATTTTTTCCTTCTCCCCAAGGACTCCTTATTATGTCAGTAACTACCACTTCTCTGCACTTTTCTCTGCACCTCAGCCAAGCCTTCTAAACCTAAACTTGCAGCTATAAACACAGACTGGTCTTGCAAAACAGTATCATTCACCAACTAACTAAGTATTATCTTTATTGTCATTGTACTTAAATACAATGAAATTGGTTGTCCCCATCTCAAGCCAATGCAATAAAACTCCAGGAAACGTTACAATTTGGTTTCTGCAAATATCTTGTAAGTCCTAGTTTCGGATTTTGGGGTAGGATGGGGAAAAAGAGCACTGCAGAATGTTAAAAGCAGAATTAAGAAATCAGTAACAATATGCCTATAATGGAGGATTGAAACAGTAGGTTCCAGGCAGAAAGGAATCATGAAAATGCCTGAAAATAATGAGTTGCCAAGTAGCAAACAAGCTACATATACTGGAGAGTTAGAAGCCAATCTCACATGAAGAAAAATTGGCATTCAGCTTTGTTTTCTTTAC
The DNA here is from genome assembly GCF_009769535.1 of Thamnophis elegans. Lineage (NCBI taxonomy): Eukaryota > Metazoa > Chordata > Lepidosauria > Squamata > Natricidae > Thamnophis > Thamnophis elegans. The sequence continues at coordinate 100,653,234 of NC_045544.1, read as the reverse complement.
TGACAACATATATAAACATGAATAGAAGATATAGATATAAAATAAAATAATGAATTATCCCGAAAGCCAAGAGATCAAAATGGTTTTAATGCTTAAGGAAGTTCTTATATAAATTCCCCCCTTAAAATATCGTGGTATTGCAATCAATTCTATTTCAGTCAGAGTAATAGATATTAATACAAGCAAATGATGATTATTTTTATATGCTTACCTGAACCACATTTGGATACATAGCGGCACATAATATGGCTGATATCAGTTTGACATTCTCTGCATTTGCATTTGCCTGTGACATAGATGACAAGTTAGAGCATCAAGACCATCCCTTATGCAGGCATTGGCAAAGAACTATGTAGCATGTAGCAACTGGCAAGAAATCCTGAATATTTCTGGTGTCAGGTTTCTTTGAAAATCAATAGATTTTCATAGAGACTACTTTTAAATGAACTGCTTTCCTGTTAGACATATCTTGGGATGAGTTATCTACAAATGAATTGTAATATTATAATTTTTGTATTTGAATTTTCTTTGCTTTTTTTGCTGTTCAATAATACATGTCAGCATCCACTTTTAAAGTAACTAAGCAGGTTTAATAAAGTTATAATTACAATCAAGTTAGCATTACAACATTATTGTAATGAAAACATTATTTATATTAATACATCACTAATGTTTAACTATAATATATACATACATACATACATACATACATACATACATACATACATACATACATACAATAGGTTTTGTTTTCAAATACTCTGCTTTATCAACCCACTAGCTGGACTAAACAGACAAAGTTCACGCCTGACTGAAAGAATTTTCCAGTATGCAAGAAAGTAAAAAAGGACTTTTCATAATACTCAAAGCAACTTGAAAAGTATCTTCAGTCTACTAGATCTTGACAAGATAGGAAGTATTCCAGAAATAATCAGTATAGTTATATGGGAGTTAGATAAAATATAAACATCTTTATTTAAGAACATGGGTGAGGAAGAAAGGAGACATGGAAAGGTGGGTAGAAAAGTTAACAGATTAAAAAACTTCCCCTTCAGTTACCTCTTCTCCTGTAGCTTCAAGAACACCATCCCCTCTATGAGAAAACCTCTGTTCTATGTCTCTGGCTCGGAGTCCCTCTTTCACAAATCCAATATCAGACAATAGTTCAGTAAACTGCCTTTTTAAACGTGCCATTTCCTTTAAAAAATGGGAAAGATTTATTTGAATAATGAATATATAGCTAGTAGTTTATTAATGCTACTCTCTTATTCCCATTTGGCATATACCAATGTATGAACTAGTGATGCACAGCAGATGATCAGCCCCAGAAGACTGATAGAATATGTCTGGCCTTTGCATGCCTTCATTTTGCTCACTCTGACTATTATAAAGCTGATATAGAATAAAATATTGGGGCAGGAAGATATAGGAGAAATATATCTATCTCGTATAAAAATACATAAATATATAGTGAAAATACAGTGGGGCAAAAAAATATTTAGTCAGCCATCAATTGTGCAAGTTCTCCCACTTAAAAAGATGAGAGAGGCCTGTAATTGACATCATAGGTAGACCTCAACTATGAGAGACAAAATGAGAAAACAAATCCAGACAATCACATTGTCTGATTTGGAAAGAATTTATTTGCAAATTATGGTGGAAAAGAAGTATTTGGTCACTTACAAACAAGCAAGATTTCTGGCTCTCCCAGACTTGTAACTTCTTCTTTAAGAGGCTTCTCTGTCCCACACTCATTACCTGTATTAATGGCACCTGTTTGAACTTGTTAGCAGTATAAAAGACACCTGTCCACAACCTCAAACAGTCACACTCCAAACTCCACTATGGTGAAGACCAAAGAGCTGTTGAAGGACACCAGAAACAAAATTGTAGACCTGCACCAGTCTGGGAAGACTGAATCTGCAATAGGCAAGCAGCTTGGTGTGAAAAAATCAACTGTGGGAGCAATAATTAGAAAATGGAAGACATACAAGACCACTGATAATCTCCCTCAATCTGGGGCTCCACGCAAGATCTCACCCTGTGGGGTCAAAATGATCACAAGAACGGTGAGCAAAACACCCAGAACCACACAGGAGGACCTAGTGAATGACCTGCAGAGAGCTGGGACCAACGTAATAACATCAGTAACACACTACGCCGCCAGGGACTCAGATCCTGCAGTGCCAGACGTGTCCCCCTGCTTAAGCCAGTACATGTCCAGGCCCATCTGAAGTTTGCTAGAGAGCATTTGGATGATCCAGAAGAGGATTGGGAGAATGTCATATGGTCAGATGAAACCAAAGTAGAACTGTTTGGTAGAAACACAACTCATTGTGTTTGGAGGAGAGAGAATGCTGAGTTGCATCCAAAGAACACCATACCTACTGTGAAGCACGGGGTAGCAACATCATGCTTTGGGGCTGTTTCTTGCAAAGGGACCAGGACGACTGATCCGTGTACAGGAAAGAATGAATGGGGCCATGTATCGTGAGATGTGAGTGCAAACCTCTTCCATCAGCAAGGGCATTGAAGATGAAACGTGGCTGGGTCTTTCAGCAGGACAATGATCCCAAACACACCGCCCGGGCAGCAAATGAGTGGCTTCGTAAGAAGCATTTCAAGGTCCTGGAGTGGCCTAGCCAGTCTCCAGATCTCAACCCCATAGAAAACCTTTGGAGGGAGTTGAAAGTCCGTGTTGCCTAGCGACAGCCCCAAAACATCACTGCTCTAGAGGAGATCTGCACGGAGGAATGGGCCAACATACCAGAAACAGTGTGTGCAAACCTTGTGAAGACTTATAGAAAACATTTGACCTCTGTCATTGCCAACAAAGGATATATAACGAAGTATTGAGATGAACTTTTGATATCGACCAAATACTTATTTTCCACCATAATTTGCAAATAAATTCTTTCCAAATCAGACAATGTGATTGTCTGGATTTGTTTTCTCATTTTGTCTCTCATAGTTGAGGTCTACCTATGATGTCAATCATCTTTTTAAGTGGAAGAACTTGCACAATTGGTGGCTGACTAAATACTTTTTTGCCCCACTGTATATAGTTAGTTATTGGGTTCTCAGTATGTTAATCGCCAACTACAACCATATGTAGCTAAAGGTGGTGATTTCTGAATTATTTCTAGTAAAATAATTAGTATGTATCTTAATGATATTCAACAGTTTCCTAAAAGTTCCTCAATGTGAAGATCAATAACAGCAACCATAGTGTATTACTTGTATTACAGGTAGACTTTAACTTATCACTGATTGCTTAGCGGCCATTTGAAGTTATGATAGACCTACCTTGGGGTTACTTAAGAGCTGGACTTAAAGTTTGCTGGTCAGCTCCCCTGCCATGTGGTCATGCGCCTGAACTTCAAGCACCTGACAACACAGCTGCATTTATGACTATTTGCAGTGTTCTGTGTCACATGATTGCATTTTAGGACAGTTTTGCTGAAAGCTGGCACCTACTTCTGGTTTCAAAACTGTACCCATATTGAACCAGTAATTCACTAAATGACTATGGAATGCGTTAAACAATGGTGGATTTGTTTAACTTGTGTGGTGATTTTCTTAACAACCTTTGCAAAACTCATAAAATCAGGTACAGTCACATGACTGACCCTTGTTATGACAGTCACAAATTACAACCATGATGGACTGGCTCATTGACAGCTATAAGTCAAGGACCTGTATTTCATCTTGCCTCTTCCCAGCACCTTCTTTTACAACACGCATCACATTGGGTGCTTTTTGAGAATATAATCTCAAATGGGGCAACAATGTGGTACAAAGGAGGAGGAGGATTGGCCGTATGAATTCAATATGACTTCTACTTAAATGCAAACTATCTACCTTTTTTCCCCCTGAAACCGTGAGGTCCACCATCCAGAGCAGAGGCATAATGAAATGAAATAGAATAATAGCATAAACAAACCTGGTCTAAAATTGTTCAGGTTATATATAAGGGAAAAACATATGGCACAACAAGAAGTAAGTATTAGAACAAATTATTTTAAAAGGTCAGCAAAACCCTTATAAAGGTAAAGATACAAAATAAAAATATTATGTTACCTGAAGAACATTTTCTGATAAAAAGTTTTGTCTGCAAAATGTGGAACCTGCTTGAAAGCACTCTTTTGAAGACTGGCGCCATCCCTAAAGAGTGGAAATTAAAAATATCACCTTACTATTTAATCCCCAGAGTTTGAAAGGATGTTTAACATGATATTCCAAGTGAACTTTTTAACTCTTACCTTATATGCTTGGATGACAGCCAGATAATCACTGTTTTCTATGGAAAACTCAAGCTTTTTTTTGAATGCTTCCTCTCTTTTGTCCCATGGAGAAATCTTTAAAATTAATAAAAATGTTCAATTACACAGATAATATATTTAAAGTTAAAATTTAGTCTCAGCTGTATAGAATTTATCTAAATTCTATGAACACATAGGAATGAATTACAGTTGAACTTCTCAAAATTGGTGGTGTTCGGACCCTGTAAAATAATAGGTTAATTGACTGCCTCCCTTATTATTAAAACTGTTAAGCTATATTTGATCTCAGCCAAGGATCAAGTAGCAAAGTCCTATGCAGATATTTTAAAAAACACCTCTCTTCAGCAGCCTACAGATCCATGTGAGGATGGTTCTGTGGAGTTGGTCTCTATACTGAGACTCTCACAAGATGTTCATCTACAGGTAGTCCTCACTTAATGACCACTTTCCAAGTTGCCACACTGCTGAATGAGTGATACCTATAACCAGCTATCACACCAACCGCTGTGGTCATGAGATCACAATCTCGGTGCTTGACAACTGCCTCACACAGGTTGGAGTATCCCATGACCACGTGATATCACAACATCACATTGATTATGTCACATTGTTTCACCTAGCAACAGAAAATCTGGTCCCAATTACTGCTGTTAAGCAAGAAGTTAAAGATGAAATTTTAAAGAACTATAGTGGCAGAGAGAACCATACATCTGTCTTTTTTTAAAAAATTGACCATTACTTTCATATATCTTTTTAGGTTGCCCTATTATGGACCTCTATTTGCTCTATTTACCTATGACTAAATCTTAGTGTTAATACTGGTGATCATCACTGATATTTGTATTATTGTTATATTCATTTCATTGTTAGGTAATTTTAATATTTTATACTAACTTTTTAGTCTTATCAATAAATGTAAGTGTATATACTGTATATCTATGTACCAGTGTGTTCTGAGGTAAAAAAAATTCATTGTTATTGCAGGCTGCATTTTGCCAGAGCTTTCCAAATAAATAGGCAACCCAAGCAGTGCTCCTCTTCCATTTCTTGTAAGAGAACACAATCCATCATTATAAAAGGCATGCATGAACTGTCCACAGGTGCACAGGCTCAGTGCCAAGACCTAGTGTGATGCTCCCAGGAACATAACCAGAAAGAACCACCCTTGAAAGAAGGAGAAAGTAAAACTAGGTGGAGTTGGTGCTTGGGAGCATGTTGATCCTGGAACTACTGCTGTAAGTGCAAAGACTATTGAAGGACGATGCCAACACCTACATCCAATACCACTGGCTCAGTGACAGCTGCCCATATCTAGGTAAAGGGGAACCAAGAACTGTCATCTCTTGAAATGACTACAACCCATATTCTGGGAATCCAAGATCATCATAATAATACTTACAAAAGGTGATTTGTGAGCTCTGCTTGCTGCTATTGTTAGTGCAGGATCCAGACAGCGAAAGATGGTGCCAAGAAGCATTAATTTCCCAATTCTCACATCAACAGGCAAGGAGGCCAAATGATGCCCCAAGGGAGTAAGCTTTTCCTCTGATGTTAAGGCTCCTATATCCTGCAACCGCGTCTTTGATGCATTTATAGATTCAGCTGTTGGTGGCTCAATAAGTTGTGATAACACTGAATGAAGTTTATGTGTGGAAAACATTTCCAAAATCTTTATTCTGGGGAAAAAATATTGTTCAGCCAAAGAAAATTACCAATCCTCTGCTATATGGTGCATGCAACGAAGTACAGAAGAGAGTACAAAAATGCAGATATGCAAGATCCATACACAAGATCTTGTGAAACACCTTTTATATCCATATGAGACAGGAAATATTTGGAAGTGGCTCAGACACATTCTTAACTCACTGAACTATAAGAAGGAGAGAAGATATAGCACAGTCACACTTGCAAACTTCTGTTATTATAGCTAATCCGAATAAAAATAGTTTTAGTTTTCCTGTGGAGTTGATTTTTTAGTCTGGTCTACTTAATGAGACTGACAAGAATCCAGCATACAATTTCTCCAGTTATTTTCAATGTTCTTTCTTTAGTCAAGGTATACAATACTTACTTCTGAGTGCTTTTTGTATTTGAAATATTTTTTCTATTTTCCAATGTTCCAGAATCTAAATCTACACTCATAGGTTAAAAATCCTATTACCTGTGATTTTATTATCCATGTTGAAATGTTGCTTTCACAGATAACAAGAATTAGAATTTTTTAGAATTTAGAATTTTATTAGAATTTGTAGGCCGCCCTTTTCCCTGAGGGGACTCAGGGCGGCTCACACAAAAACTGGGAAGGGGGGGAATACAGACAGTAGGACAACATGTAATAAAATAGCAAACAACATACATTCATCATTCGGGAGGGGCAACTATCCTATCCCCAGGCCTGACGGGCGAGCCAGTTCTTCAAGGCTATGCGGAAGGCCTGGACGGTGGAGAGGGTACGAATCTCCACGGGGAGCTCGTTCCAAAGGGAATGGGTGGAGATGCTTTTATTATCTCTTTAAGTTACTTACTACCTACTTTGCTCCTGTCATCCAAGCTGTACCCTCAATTTAGCCTTAGCCAAGCCCCACCCCCACCCCAATAGTAATTTCCAGGAACAGTTCCCCTTTCAAGTAAAATTGATGCAGTTAAAGAACTAAGGTATCTGGCAGATATAGCTACAGTATTTGGGGAAAGACTTTAGTTCAGGGGAAAAAAGAGGGTTGCCTTTAATAACCCCTTCTAGACAGCAATTGCCCTTTCCAAACATATTTTCCCAGAAACAGATGAACAGGGTTAGGGTGAGCTGGTTACCAAGGGCCTGAAATGCAGTCCTGTGATCCCAGGGTTGTGTAGACCACTGGAACTGCAGAACTGTGTTGTAAGTACCGTAGGTTTTAGCTTTTTTGGGGGGGAGGGGGGTCTGTCATAACTTTTGATGGACACTAAGCAAGAACTACCTGTCCTGAAAACTGGGTAAGGTGGATAGATTCTTGAAACCTTCATTTTTTCTACCACTTTCTCAACACCAGCTTCATCTTTTTGTCATTAAATGGAACATGCTACTCTGAACCCCTTGTCTTTCTTGCAATGAACTAAGTAATGTAATGAGCAAAATTGTCATAAATTACTGCTTTTATTTGCTTTGTCTGCTAGCTTCAAACAACTCATTGTGCTTGACAAATTGTCAATTTTGTATTATCTGATTGCTCTTAAAAATCTTATCTCATTATTGATTGGTAATTATACCATTTGAGACATGGGAATGAATAAACCTGTTTAATAACCTATTAACATCCCAACAAAACTAGGGACTGCGGGAGACTAATTTTTAATATATAAGTCTTATGAGAGCTCAGAAAAAGTACTTTATTGCTCCTGCAGGGATTTCTGCAGAGTACACTGGGAGTACCCTTCACAGTTGTGAAGTGCATTTGCCTGCTTTGGATCTAAATATTGTAAATCTCTAGATAGAGGCTGCTTACTATTCAATCCAATTAATTGGAAATCCCAGGCACTGAACTTGTGCCATTTGTACACAAACAAGTGCTACCTAAATAGGAGATGCTTCTGCCACCTCAGAGTTAGAATTGTTTAGATATTGCTACTTACTAAGCTAATCAGGAAAAATCAGGCAATTAGTTTACATTTGCCAAGAAGCAAGCCATTAAGGGACAGTAACAGAGGTGGTATTCACCAGGTTCTGATCAGTTCTGGAGAACCGGTAGTGGAAATTTTGAGTAGTTCTGCGAACTTGTAAATGCCACCTCTGACTGGCCCCACCTTCATCTATTCTCTGCCTCCCGAGTCCCAGCTGATCGGGAGGAAATAGGGATTTTGCAGTAACCTTCCCCTGGAGTGGGGAGGGAATGGAGATTTTACAATATCCTTCCCCCACTACGCCCACCAAGCCACACCCACCAAAGCACTCCACACCCTCCAAGGCACACCTACAGCACCAGTAGTAAAAAAAAAATTGAATCCCACCACTGGACAGTAGTAAGAAAATAGCAGGAAAAGGAAGTAAGAACAGAAGAAGATTTGTATTTACAAGATGAACCACATAATGTGTTGAGGTTTAGCTGGAATATTTGCAAAAGAATCATTTACCTGAGACAAAGCTGTTCCAAAGGCACTCGCTGTATCTCGGGCAAGTGGTACTTTAAAAGAAGATGATTATAATGATGACTACTGAAAAGATGAAAGCAAACCCCAGAAGCTACACGACCTGCTCGTCCTTTTCTTTGCAAGGCATTGGCTTTGGACACGTATAAATCCTCCAGGCTTTCCATGCCCTTGCTTGGATCATACCTACCAGAGGGAAAATACAGAACTGTGTTTGCAGTATCAAAATACATGACAGGTCATGAACTAGGAAGTATAATACTGAGAACGTATGATGCTTCTAGGTAACTGTTTGAATCTTCTGCTAAACTGTGGTTTTAGTCAGAGTTTATAAAATAAGTCATAAAGATTCACCATAACACAATCAGCCAAAGTTAAATTGCATGATAGCACACTGTGATATATGGCCACTGGTTTACAGTCTTTATCCTTATTTCCAAATATATATTTTTTAAAATCACTGCTTGAAAATATACAGTCAAAAGTTGATCAATGCTAGAAAAAATACAGCCTTATCAAACATGGTAGGCAATCAACTAACATGTTACCAGTTTCTCTTTTAAAATGTGCAAAAGAAAAACAGGAAAAATCTATGCCATAGAAAGAAAATCAAGTAAAAATGTTAAATCTTATCTAAATAGGGACATTAAAAATATGGTTAAAGAGTAAACAAATAAAAAAGGAGAGAGAGAGAGAGGAAAGCAAGGAAACAAAGCCTTATTGAATTTGACAGACAGTTGATAACAATAGCAGACTTATACTACTTCACAGTGCTTTATAGCCCTCTCTAAGCAGTTTACAGTGTCAGCATATTGCCCCCAACAATCTGGATCCTCATTTTACCGACCTTGGAAGAATGGAAGGTTGAGTCAACCTTGAGCCTGGTGAGATTCGAACTGCTGGCAGCCAGCAGTCAGCAGAATTAGCCTGCAGTGCTTCATTCTAACCACTGCGCCACCATGGCTCACATAAATATATGTTAGCAACTAAACCATAATAGTAACTTCTGCACATGAGTCAAAACTGTGGAGCAAACTACAGACCTATTATGGACATTATGCGCATAATGTCCATAACAGCTTGTCATGGTCCTTAGACATTTATTGTTCTGAGTCCTTAGCCATTACTTCCCCCAGATTTTTTAAATACCTTTTTTCTTTCATTTTTCCTGAATCAATCACATAGACCACATCATTGATGGTTATGGAAGTTTCTGCAATGTTTGTAGATATGATGATCTTGGTGGTGCCAAGAGGAGGCTGGAAGAATACATACTGCTGATCTTCACTGGAAAGAGTTGAATGGAGACGATACACAACACAGCTAAAAGATTAGAGAACAGGTTTGAAAGATTTTTTTTGTGAGCATTTCTTCCATCATCATATTACCTTTTTTTCATATAATCAGAATTGGGCAATTGGAATTCTTCTGTCTGATTTTTTTTTGATGTGGCTAAATAAGCCACATCAATATAATTGCCCATATACTGTTAAGATGCCCTTATTATATATGTAGTGTATTAAAAAAAATGCAATATTTTGGAAATTGCACTTCCAGCAACAATATGTAGTCTTGGGGAAAGTTCAAAGTTCTCCTTCAGAAATAAAATGGAGAAACATACATTTATCTATCTACCTACCTTTTTATCTACCTATCTATCTACTTATCTACCTACCTACCTATTTATCTACCTATCTATCTACTTATCTACCTACCTACCTATTTATCTACCTATCTATCTACTTATCTACCTACCTACCTATTTATCTACCTATCTATCTACTTATCTACCTACCTACCTATCTACCTACCTACCTATTTATCTATCTATCTATCTATCTATCTATCTATCTATCTATCTATCTATCTATCTATCTATCTATCTATCTATCTATCTATCTATCTATCTATCTATCTATCTATCTATCTATCTATCTATCTATCTATCTATCTATCTATCTATCTATCTATCTATCTATCTATCTATCTATCTATCTATCTATCTACCACAGTTCTGGAAAATATGAAAGGACTCTGGGCGTTATACAACAAAGTAAAGTTATATAAGTACATGAATAGAGAGGGCGAACCCACTAATTTTAGTCAAAGAAACATGAAAGGTAGCACTGTATATACACAAAATATTCCAATTAGCTGTCCTCCTGTTATTTTCAGCTAAGTCGCATCCACCCTGATCACTGATTATGATGACTGGGACCGATGAAAATTGAAGTCTAGATCAGAGAACAACTATCATCTTTTAATCTCCATCTCAATTGACAGCCTCAAAGGGATTATTACTAAAAAAAATTATAGGTGTTTGGTGAGAGACCACTTTTTGTGACTGCCTTCTTTCTTTCAAGGCCAGTTCTAGTTTATGCTATGGTATAGTGGATAGTTGATGAAGGGAGAGCTCTAGTCCTTGCCCCTCGTTTACAGGGTATTGCAGGGCTCTATTCTCTCCTCATTCCTTTTCAACATCTACAAGAAACTGCTGGGCGAAATCAGCCAGTAACAAAGGAAAATACTTTTGTATTACTAGTATGCTATGATACTCCGTTGTACATCTCTGCCTGGATCAGAATTGAGGGGAACTCTTGGATTCGTAGGACCGTAGCACAAATCCATCTTGTATATCCATTATGCGCACTCCTGGATCAGGAGGCCCTACTCACAGTCACTCATGCCTTTGCTATGTGCTGTTTGGCTCATTGTAATACCCGCAACATACAACTGCAGATGTTTTGGATTCTTCACCCAAGTAACAGTTTTGTTCCATGAGCTGCACTGGTTCCTAAAGCTATTTTCTGAATAATTCTGATTGTCACCTATAAAGTTCTATATCGCACAGGGGCAGGTTGTTTGTGAGACACCCATTTTTAACTGTTTTTGTTCATCCCACCAGAATTGTTGAGTTGGGTTTGTTCCAGGTCCCTCCTTTAAACAATGTTATTTATTGGGATCCATGAGATCTGCCTTCTCTGTTGCAACAACTTCCCAGATATGATTTAACATGGTTGAGGTACTAAAAGATTAGCTAATATATATTTATTAAGTTATTGGTTCAATAACCAGATTACAATAGTTTGGAAGTTCCAATACTTCAAAAGTTTGACTGAGAAGTATAGAATATTAGTAAACAAGCATTCACTGTGGCGATATTCCAGTACAGAAAAGTCATGTGGTCCAGGGAAGAAATGTTATATAACTTTTAAATAAAATGCCTAAATTCATTGATGAGATTAAAATATATTTCTATTTTTTATTTGAATAGATTAAAAAGACAATACCGTTTGCTGTGCCGGTTGTTGAACATGGCGTTACACTGCAACCGATTATATAATGCTTGGATTTCTGCTAAACCTGGCAAAAATATCAGTACTGCACCTAAACATGAATTAAAATAATAAAATGAGGCGAAGCTATTCTGTTTCCGTCACTGCCATATTTATCTTTGTTTTTCTGTCCCACTCTGCTGCTTCATATTTTACATTTTCAATGCAGAAAGTACTTCCATTTGGAAAACACAATTACAACAAATGCCTTTTATATTATTGAGGGTAACAGGTGGGATGGACAATGTCAAAATGAAGGGCTATTGGGATGATCAAAGTTCTGCACTTTTTGAATGTGTGTCATTTACTGCCTCTGCAGATGTCCATAATGTATGTTGCTTCACACACATCAATGACTACCTACTCATAACTGATGTTTTCCTATATGAAATGTTGTCTCTGAATCTTTTTAAAATGATTGAAAATAATGCTTAGTGTCTATTAAAAACATTTTTTTCTGGAGAGTACTGCAATATGAACTCCTTACTTGTTTATACATTAAGCCCTGGCTACTTAGCTTCATTTTGTTTTATTTGTGTTGTACTGTATATAGGTGTTTTAAAGTGTTATTTGTATTGCCCTTCTTATTCTTTATACCAGGGACATTCTATTATATTGTTTATAGATATATTAAAAACCAATTGTAGGTGGTGATAAATAAATAACTAAACATGCAAGGCTGACTCTGAAAAAGCAGTTAGCATGATCAAGAAATCCTTGATCCGGATCTGAAGAGAACATTTAAAGCCTCAATTTATTATAATGGAATCCAGTTCCATTGGGTCTTTACACCTAAACACCTCTTTTGTATTCTTTGTGTTATTTGCATGAGAGTTTGTAACTTAGTAAGGTTTAAAGATTTATGATCTAGTGTGTTAGAGGGAAGGTACACACTAATATTCCTTTTTCAGAGCATTTATTTTCATACTTGGATGATGTTAGTTATTCATGCCTTGCACTGTCATGGCCTCCACGCTACTCTAATAAGTGCCCCTCCTCACTTAGTGCTTGAGTCATCCTATAAAAGTAGCCCCTGATTTATGACCGCAATTGGGACCAGAACTTCTTTCATAAAGTGAGTGTTAAGTGAGTTGTGTTCAATTTTACAATCTTTTTTTTGCCACAGTTGTTAAGTGGGTTTTAAGTAGTTAAGTAAACCATATGGTCATTAAATGAATCCCGCTTCCCCCATTGACTTTGCTTGTTGGTAGCCCCTTGGGAAGGTCACAATAATGATCATATGACCCCAGGGTACTGCAACTTTTGTAAAGTTATATTTTTTGCCAAGTGCCTGAATTTTGTTCATGTGACTTACTTAAATTCAGACAACCCCTCAGCTAATGTGTTAGTTTATTTGAAATATATGGTGCTTTTACAAGTACTCTCTTTCACTCCCTTATTTTCTTGTGTACAACCTTTAATAATTCATTTAAAACCACAATTACTTAAAAATCTTATTAGCCCTTTTGAAGAAGGAACCTGGGAAACATAAAAATAATTGAGTTGTATATGAAAAAGTAGGGGAAGATGAGGGAACAAGTAAAAATAGTATTGTTTCTTTAAATTGTTGTCTGAATGCAATGCCTGTTTAAAAATGTAATTCCTCATCACAATAGTAAGAATGTCCTATTTCTATGAAATTGTACATATTGGAACTATTCAGTTTAATCAATTTGTTAAACAGATCACCATTTTAAACTGTTTTTAAGTTACCTGGTGGATATAAATGTTTGCCACTGACAATCCATTCTAATAAGGCTTCAATTAATTCAAGATTTATTTTGTTTAAATCCATGTTTGCCATAGTTTGTAATACTTGTTTGCTAACACCTACCAAAAAAGAAAAAAGAAATATGCATAAGCAGAGAAAGAAATAATCTCAGCAGTAAAATGTAGTAAATTTAATTGGTAAAAATGCAAAACGCCAAGATATATCAAAATTCCTATGTAGCAAAACTTTCTCTGACACTTTTAAAGTGTTACATATATTTTCAACCTTTCAAAAATAAAATTTGGTTCTTCAAACCCTTTGCATTGTCCTAAAATCTCACACAACAGACATTTCAATTAGGGGATTAGATTATTAAAATAAATAAAATCCTGAATTTCCACTTGGACATACAATAGCATTATTACTAATATTATTATTAATAATAATAATTAGTATTTATTAATCATAGTAATAATTAGTAGTAATATTATTACTGACCTGAATTACCCTGTTGAGCTACATATACAGAGTTCTACTATCCCTTATAGCAGACTGCTTGTTCACTCACCTATTTATCCCTAGTATACATTTCATTCAGTACCATGTCCTCTCTATTCAATGTACGAGCATGAATTTACTGAATTTAAAAGTTTGAATTTTGCTTCCTGCCCAGAAAGTATTGAAAAATAAATTAAGATGGACACATTTCCTAGTTGCTCATCACCAATCGTTCATATTCCAAGGGAAATAATTTTAACTATTATTCAGTATTCTTACTTGCATAGCTGAAATCACATGTCAATTCTTATTTTATGAAAGATAATGGCCAGGATTTGGAATCTCTCTGTTGAAAATTCTAAAAAGAACTGAAAAATTTGGCACAAATAAGACCTAGTATAGATAGGCATGCAAGAGGCTTTAGTCTTACAATTTTTGAATACAACTTTCAGGTAATAAATAAAATATTTTTCAAATACAAAGAATGCCTGGAAACCAATGTTCATCGTTACCTTTGTAACGTATCAGAAGTTGTTGGAAAGTCAGTGTTTGATCTGGGACTGAATCCTGCACTTTAATTTTCACCAATCCAGTGGGCTTCAGTGTCTCCTCCACTTCTTCTGCAGCAGTCCGTTCGTGCCTTCCTGTCTTGTGTGCAGTTGGTTTTACTCTGCGCATATATGGACTGCCATGCTCCAAAACATACCTGAATGCATGCCGAGAGAGGTCACAGGGAAAAAAGCAAGCAGTTATCCTTGCTTTTCAAATAGCAAATAGTTTTCCCAGAAGCTTATACTTTATGAATGGTGCTGTGTAATGGGCGTGGCTCTGGCCGGGCATGGCCATGGTGGGCATGACACGCAACTTGTGTTGGGGGCACCTGTGGTGGCCAAGTGCTAAGGCAGGACTTCCCTGAGGCTCTCACTCACTCTCATTATAATCTTCCTTCTTTCTTTTTTCCTTCCCAATTCCTTCTCCTTTCTCCTTTCCCCTTTACTTATTTTTCCTTCCTTGCTCTCTTCCCATCTTTTTCTTTTTCCTCTTTTCCTTTCTCCTTTCCTGTCTCTTTTTGCATACTCAAATGCAAAAGGGAAACATTTCTCCTCCTTTGTTTTGTTTTTAGTTTGTTTTGATAGCCCTCTGCCAGTGAAAACGCAGCCTGTGCCGTTTTTGGCCTAGACAGCCTGCTGCAGCCCTCTGCCAGCAAAACAGAGCTCGGGGAGAGGGGGGGCAACATGGCCTGCCCGAGCTTCATTTTCGCTGGCCGAGGGCTGCAGGAGGCTATCATGGCTGAAAACGTGGCCGGGGGCGCGTCTAATTTAAAATCCTATTTGATACAGTGCAGTAGTGTTGTCTACATTAGCTGAGGTTTAACTGTGTTATTCTGCAAGGTTGATCCAACAACAGTCTGAATTTTCAATCTGAAAGAAACTTATATTACGTAAAAGGATTGCTGGCGCTAGACTTGTTTTGGAGACTTCTTACCCAGTCATTGCGATTGCATCTTCTAAAAAAAACTGTTCTACAGGGAACGTGCTTCCTAGAGATGTAAACAATGATAAATAGATAGGAAAATAGTTTTAGTGAAATAAACCCAAAATATGTACAAAACAGAGCAAAGAATTGGAAGCTTTATTCCAACAAATTTGGAGCAATGTTGTACAGTTATAGCCTGAATTTTACTGCAAAATAGGCATCAAACAAAAATCTTTTTTAAATAAAGTATTATTTTAATCCATTTAAGAAATAAACTACTACATAAAAAAGAAAAAAAATGAAAAAGGACGTGCTTGGAAAATAAAATTTCAGTAAATAAACAGAGAATCTACAATTGTCATAACATTTCATATAATTATTGCACTGAATAATAAACTAGATATATATTTTAAAATAATTTTAAAACACTACAAAACTCTAAAAATGCACATTATTTTGTATTTAAAAATAGAAAAGTAAATAGAAGAAATTGGTAAAACAAATATTAAGTTTGATTGCTTTTTTTGTACTTGAAAGATAATTACATTGAATTATTGATAAATATTAAAAGTGCTTTTTACTATGGTTACTATGCCTTTCAAATTCTTAAAATTGGTATAGTTTCCTCAGCTCAAATATTTTATTATCAATACAATATGATGCAAATATATAGAAACTTATAATGCTGTAAAATCAGCAAAAGGCAAAATAGTGAAGGAATTAATAGTAAAAGAAGCTTTTTTCACCTGGTATTTTGATAATAGGGCAGGAATTAAAATACTGAGAAAAGATGTCTGTATTCAGAGTAGCACTCATTAGTACAACACGCAGCTCTGGTCTTTGTAACAATAAGCCCTTCATAATCAATAACAAGAAGTCACTGGGAAAAAAAAGAAAAATTCTTCCAACATTTGCATGTTTTTGCCTCCTCTTTCAATATTAAAAGAGATTCTTGGGTGTCCACTCCCTATTTAGTTCTTAATGTTCTAGGTCCAAAGCTGTAAATATATTACATATTATGGCATAAACTGAAAAACGAACAACATACCTCTTCTGTTATTCTGGAAGGAGAGCATAATAATTTGTCCTCATCAATGAAATGCAAATTTTAAGTGCATTAAAAGCAAAAAAAAATTGGAAAGTAACTTCTTATATAGTAGTCAATTAAGAGCATAGGACAGTGATGGCTAAACTTTTTCCCATCGCATGACAAAAGTGGGAGGAGCGCAGGGGGGGTCTGCATGGGCGTGCCCACACCCATAATGCTATGCATGCGACCCCGTGTGCATGCGTGCATAACCCCTGCTCTCCCCACCACTTTTGGCATGCGATGGACCCGGTTTCTGCCCTCCCCAGGCTCCAGAGGCTTTCTAGGAGCATGGGGAGGGCAAAAAGAGCCTCCCCTGCCTTTCCGGAGCTCCTCCATAGCACAAAAAATGTCCCTACTGGCAAACCGGAAGTCCAGGAATGGATTTCCGGTTTGCCCATAGGGCCGTTTTTTGCCCTCCAGAGCCTTTAGGAAGCTTCCCTGAAGCCTCTGGAGTGAGAAAAACGGTCCAAAGCGCAAAGCAGAAGTCTGTTCCCAAACTTCTGGTTTGGGTGTTGATTTGTTTTTCATCCAAAAGAAGGCCGAAGTCAGCTGGCCAGCATGCACATGCGCACTGGATCTGACAGGGCAATGCCTCATGTGCCCTAACAAATGCTCAATGTGCCACCTGTGGCACACGTGCCATAGGTTTGCTATCATGGGCATAGGAGAAAGACAGTAAGCCAGGATTTTTTTCGAAGAATATCCTCACATCTTTGAACTGAATGTTAATAATAATTCCAATCTAGAGGTTGATTAGCATAATGTAGTAATCCAGGATTCATAAGTAATACATTTGTATATACTGTAAGAGTTAGCTCGTGTGATCTCAAAACCCAAATTTTGCCATACATTCTCCTTTCTCAGTTTTCTATTCAGCTGAAAGACCGAATAGTAGTTTATTTTATTCATTTTCTCCAGTGCCTGGTATATGATTATATAAATGCTGGGAATCATGATTTGAACACTGATTAATTGTTAAAGAAGCTAGGAATACTCCTTAGATTGTTTTGCTGACTTGGTCAACAGTGCAGCTTAAAACAGAATATGCATGAGCTATTCTGTTGAAATGAAATGAGCAGCAAACAAATCTAATAAATAAATAAATTCTTCCTTCTGCATACCACAAAGACAGGGGGAAAGGAAATGAATTTACAACCTTTGGACTTCTGGGACTGAAGATGACTTCATTTTTAACAGAGCTAACAACCACAGCAAAAGTTGAACTGGTGAATGAATCAGTTCCCCAAATCCCAAAATCTATTGTTCCAGGAATTCAGTTGATCCCAGTTTTAAGAAAAATGTGGGTCCACCTCTAGATTGGCCAGATTAGCAGAGCAAAAATGGAATGTTAAAATAAAAAATGGAATGGTAATTCAACAGAAGCATTTGCATATAAATAGAATAAATGTAGAGAAAGGTTATACAATACAATAATGAAAAATTCCCTAATTTTAAAGGTTCGATTACCTTTCTTCTGTTCTCTCATGTATTTCATCAATAATAATGTGAGTTATTCCTTGTAAATTTTTATCTCCTTCTAGTCTTCTCAGAAGCACTCCAGTAGTACAGTACAATAGCCGTGTAGAAGACGACTTGCATAAAAAAGATAAAATATTAAAATGGCCAAGAAAATCAATGTTCTGTCAGATTATTTTGTTTTCCATGAATCATAAAATGGCAGTCTATTTATAATTATAGAGTTGACATATATCTTGGAGATCATCTACTCCAACCCCCTGTTCAATTCAAGAACTATCTAGTTATCAGTGACCTCGAGCAAAGGACAACTCACCATTTTGTGTGGCAGCATGTCCTTTGACTGACATCTTGGACAGTCAGGAAGGTTCTCCTTCCTTCCTGTTTAACCCAATGGCTCTGACTCTGCCCCCTGGGCCGATGGAAAATGGGTATTGGTTCCTACCTTATATGCCCTTTCTCAGGATGGTGGAGACATCATCCAGGCATGGGTATGACTCCGTCAGGATCCAATACAACTGGGTCTACAAGTATTAAAGACATGCCCAATAGGCTCCTCCCCAGAAATAGATGAAGGAGTGACTTGTAGACCGCTGTGTAAACAATCTGAAATGATAGAAATTATCTCTCCCCAAGGAAAACAGTAGAGAAAAAAACCAGAAGTCAAAGTAACAGCGTGGGGCGGGATGATGTCTCCACCATCCTGAGAAAGGGCGTATCAGGTAGGAACCAATGCCCATTCTCCAAGTAGATGGAGAAATCATCCAGGCATGGGACATACCAAGGCCCAATAGTCCCATTGGGAGGGAATGGAATAAGATAATAAATTTTAAGTAGAAACCACATGCTGCAACACGCGCCGTCCGAGTGAAGCGTCTGCTGAGGTGTATCTATCAAGCTTGTAGTGTCGGATGAATGGAGAAATTGAGGTCCATGTGGCCGCTCGGCATATATGCTCCAGCGAAGCTTGAGATGACCAGGCCGCAGAGGTCGCCGCGCTGCATGTGGAGTGCGCCGTGATATGAGGTGGAACCGGCAAAGAGAGAGTAGAATACGCCCTAGAAATAGCCGCCCATACCCAACTACCAATGTCCGAAGAGGAGGCCTTGGAGCCTCTCTTACCTCCAGGCTGGAACTTGACAAAAAGAGCCTCACTTTGCCTGAAAGTAGCAGTTCATTTAATATAAATACGTAAAGCACGTCGTACATCAAGGTGGTGCCACTTACGTTCCAGCTTGTGTGATGGCTGAGGAAGTCGGGGAGCACCAATTCCTGTGTTCTATGGAATACAGAATTTACCTTAGGTACAAAGGCCAGGTCAAGCCGAAGGACTACCTTATCCGGATGAAAGATGCATAAATCTTATCTGATGGACAAGGCCACCAACTTGGAAACTCGCCTTGCTGTGAAAATGGCTACAAGAAAAACCACTTTTAATGTTAAATCATGCAAAGACACAGAATGCGAAGGCTCAAATGGAGACTGAGTTAAGGATTCGAGGACTTTGGAGACATCCCAGGTCGGGAACCTGTGTATTGTAGGTGGCTTGATGTTTGTGGCACCCCACAAGAAACAACGAATAAGAGGTTCATGAGAGTGGGGCTGAGCAGAAGTCAGAGAGAGGACTGAGGACAGAGGCGCGACCTGGTGGTGAAGAGTATTTTGCGAAAGTCCCAGATCCAGCCCCTGTTGCACAAACTGGAGAATGTGAGGAATAGAAGCCTGTAGAAGAACAATGCCCTTTGACACCAGACAGAGAATTGAGTCCAAGTGGCATCGTAAATGCAGTTGGTAGAAGAGCGCCTGGAGGCTTGAATTGTGTGAATGACCTCAGCGGACAGGTTCGCAGTCCTTAGAGCTTCCCGCTCAACCTCCAAGCAGTGAGAGGTAACCAAGGTAGGTCAGGATGTTGGAACAACCCTTGGAGGAGCAGTGAGGGGAATTGGGGCAGTTGCCACGGTGGAGCTACTGAGAGGTTCATGAGATCGGCAAACCAGGGCCTGCGGGGCCACCGGGACGCAATCAAGATTAGTTCTGCCCTTTCCACCAGCAGTTTTCGCACCACTCGCTGAATGAGAGGGGTGGGAGGAAAGGCATACAGAAGGCCCGGAGGTCACTCACTCCTCAGAGCATCCACGCCCTCCGCCCCTGGAGTTGCATAGCATGCAAAGTACCTTGGTAGCTGAGTGTTGTCCTAGGAGGCAAAGAGGTCGAGAACCGGAAGTCTAAACCTGACCGTCAGTTGTTCGAAGATGCAACGATGTAAGCTCCACTCTGCTGGATCGATGTGCATGCCGCTGAAGTCATCTGCCTGAGTGTTTTGGCCCCCCAATATGTGCTCAGCCCGGAGAGACAACAGGTGGGTCTCCACCCAAGATATCAGTTGGAAAGACAGAGTCATTAGATGCCGGGATTTTGTTCCCCCCCTGCCGGTTTATGTGTGCCTTGGTGGTGGTGTTGTCCGTAAGGACGAGCACGTGCGCATTGGTCACGAGAGATTCGAACCGAAACAGGGCGAGAAACATGGCTCTTAGCTCCAACCAGTTGATACTGTTCCTCTGGTCAGAGCGTGACCAAAGGCCTTGGGCCGTGTGCGACAGAATGTGAGCTCCCCAGCCTTGCAGACTTGCGTCCATCGTTAGAATGATGCATGGGGGGGGGGGGTGTCGCGAAATACAGATCCCTGTTCCACAGCAGGGGAGAGCCACCAGTGCAGGGAGTGTTTTACCTTGGGGATCAGGCAAATTCTGTGTGTTGAGCAACTGCAGTCCGCCTTCTGGTACAGGAGCAGCAACCGTTGTAGCTGTCAACTGTGGAATCTGCCACACGGAACGATGTGGAAAGGGGACACCATCTTTCCCAGAAGTTGAGACAGTTGAATGAGAGGAACTGTCTGTTGGCCACGGATGGATGAGACCAGGTTGCGAATGTTCACCTGCCTGGAGATAAGAATACCTGTTCTAGAGAAGTGTCTCTCACTGCCCCCAGGTCTGTGAGACGAGTCGTGGCCTGCAGATGACTCTTCTTCAAGTTGACCAGAAAGCCGTGGTCCTCTAGGGCCTGAAAGGTGAGCTGGACGTCCCAGTGGGCCTGATGTGATGAGCTGGATAGTAACAAAATATCAGAGATCTGAAATGGGTGGCCAGAGCAGTAAGGATCTTAGTAAAAACCCTTGGGGCTGAGGATAAGCCAAATGGGAGTCCTTGGTATTGGAAAAGATTCCCTTCATAAGAAAAAAGGAGATGTGATCCTGTGATCTGGAAGAATAGGGATATGGAGGTATGCCTCTGTGAGGTCAATGGAAGAGAGAAGGTCATTGGGCCAAATGCTCTCCAGAATGGACAACAGAGAGTGCATTTTAAACCTCCGGTAGACTATAAATTTGTTTAGAAATTTGAGGTCGAGAATTGCTCTCCAATCCCCCGAAGACTTAGGCACTATGAAGAGACGGGAATAAAAACCCCGTCCCTGTTGCTCAAGGGGCACCTCCTCAATGGCCTGAATTTGGAGGAGATGACCTATAGCTAGTTCAACTAGATGTTTTTTGGAACTGTCTCTGGAGACAGGACTTGGTATGAAAGAATCCAGGGGACTGGAGAGAAATTGCAGGGCCAGGCCAAAACGGACAGTACACCTGATCCAAGAGTCGCTGGAGATGTCATCAGCGAAGGCTGACAGGAGGCCCCCAATAGGGAGGTTTTCAGAGATTTCACTTCTGCTTTCAAAAGGTATAGTTTGAGCTGCCCTTGAAGGGCTTTCTATAGGAGAAACACTGGGAGTTCCTGTTGGACCTGTCCTGGAAATGATGACCCTGTCTTGCCTGGCGCTGAGAATGGGGATAGGCAAATCCCCCGTCCGTCCCACAAAAGGACGACCTGCGGAAGAAAGAAGAAGGTTTAGGATCAGTCTTGCAGTTTGCAGAAGGAAACACCTTGCGCTTGTCCTTGGACTCTACCAAGAGAGGTTCCAAAGGCGGACCAAAGAGCAGGCCGGGTGAGAAAGGGGAAGACGCCAAACGCCACTTTGCTCTGGCCTCCACCTGCCACTGCTTCAACCAAAGAAGACGCCTCGTGGTGATTGTAGAAGCCATCGACCTGGAGGAGAAACAAGCCGCATCCAGAAAGGCATCCGCCGCGTACTCCATCGCCGCTTTGAGCTTGTTAATGTCCTGTTGAGCGTGGGAATCACCAGGAAGGATCCTGTCCTGCATCTGCTTCAGCCAATGAAGAGCCGCCCTATTGAAAAAGGAAGCAGAAGAGGCGGCTCTGACCCGCCCATGCGGCGGACTGATGCTCCTTTACCAGTGATTGTTCAAAGCGTTTTTCCTCGGGATGGAGAGCGTCCTCTGGAGCATTGGTGGCTGTGTTGGGAGATGACAGAGAAACCAGAGAGCTCTGGGCTGACATTGTACAACTGTTTGTCCAGAGTCGAAGGGAGGGGTCCTGACCCCGGAGAAACCCACTGATTTTGAATTACTTCCAGGAATAGTTTTGGGGAAGGAACTATATCCTTTTCGACTGGTGGACATAAAAAGAGGGGATCTGTGGTGTCAGATTTGTCGACCTCTGCAGAGGAGGATGGTTTTGGGGCTGGAATACCAGAGACCTTTTTGGCCTTAAACAAGAGGGAACGAAACAAGGCAGGCTTCAACAGGCCCAATAAGGCAGAAGGAGCAGGAGTCAAGTCCATATCTTCTGACAGGTCAGAATCACGTGCGACCTGTTCCTCGGGGTCCCCAGCAGAAGGCTGACAAGCGCTTGCAGAAGTGGTCTCTTGAGCCTAGTTAGAATGCCCCCTCTTTGATTTGTTAGAAGTGGAGCAATAAGGAGTGGTAGCAGCAAGAGGCCGCTGTTGAAGGCCTGCAGCAATGCCCTGCTCAATGGCAGCTGCTATGATGTCAGCCATATCTCTGGGGACAGGAGAACCCACATCTATGTCCGGGGGAACACTACCATTCAGAGTCAGAATCCCCTTAAAATCCAATTCCATCCTCTGGGTTTAAAGGAGAAGCCGGGGGAGAGATATCCCCATCGGTATCAGTGGAGAGATCCTCCATGGGATTGAAATTTTATGGCGGAGAGACCCTAGGAACAGGGATAGGAGTAGAACAATGATTGGATTTGGAAGTGGCCTTTCGTGGAGCCGGGTCAGAGGCCTTGTCAGGAACTGCACTCGGAGTAGTCAGATTTTGGGCCTCTTGAGGAGGAGTAGGCCTAGGGGCCTTAGAAGGCTTGGCAGCAGAAGGCTTGGAGTTATAAGCTCTCTTTTTGCTTCTAGGCTCAGAGGGGACCGGAATAGAAGGGACAACTGGAATTGATGAATCCTCCCCCCTGGGAAACCGTGGTCTCATTGGTTGCCATTACTCATGGTTACCGAGCGTTCCACAGCGTTGTTGTAGGCTTCCCGCCTAAACAAAATGGCAGCCAGATTTAACGCCAAAATCCAACTGCCGCCCGGGTAGACAGGGCCCTGAGGAAGGGCTGAGGTAGCGAGCCAACAAAGCGGCTCATCGCCAAACAATTTGCTGCCTGCCAAATGCTCCGGCATCAGGAGCAGAATTGAAGCCATACGAAGGACGCTGCTGGGGTGGCAAGGAGAGGCGCGGTATGCAAAGCGCTTCTTGTGGCTGCCGCAATTAGAAGCGGCTTTTCCAGCGGCAGGGCTGCAGCGATCGTCTCATTCAGCAGTGTGGCTGCAGCAATTGGCTCCTCTAGCAGCGCGGCTCAGAGATTGGCCTTTCAGGCAGCGTGGCACCAGCGGGAGACAATAAAAGGAGCCTAAGGGAAAACCTCGTAGGCTGGCTGCTAACGCACTCCACTGCTGAAGCAGCAAGTCAAAGAGAGGCAAAAGACTCCTAGAGGCTGCAATGCCTTAAAGGAGCGAAGAAGTAAAGCCAATCGAAACACAAATTTGAGAGAAAGCCAATTAGAGAATTTTGGAAAGATTTTAGAAATTAAGGGATTAAGTAGCAAGGAGAGATACGGAGACACAGCTAATCGAAGGATCGACTGAGTCTATTTCTGGGGAGGAGCCTAGTGGGCGTGTCTTTAATACTTGTAGACCCAGTCGTATTGGATCCTGACAGAGTCATACCCATGCCTGGATAATGTCTCCACCTACTTAGAGAATTAGTTTATTCTCTTCTGTCAGACATCCCTTCAAATGTTTAACAGCTGCTATTATATCTCCTCCCCAGTTGTCTTTTCTAGAAGCTAACTCATAAAACTTTGTTTCCAGGCCCTTCACCATCTTTATAGCTCTGCATGAATTTGCTCAATTTTATCAAGTCCCTTTTGAACTGTGAAACCTATAAACCAACTGATGGACCAGAACACAGTTGAGTGGAACTTATATTTCCCATGATTTGGGCTCATAATACACCCTAATATAGCATTTACCTTTTCAGCAGAGATTCCACAATGCTGGCTCATGTTTATCTTATAGTAAAAAAGAACACTCGGATCCAACCAGGTTTCCCTATGCTATACTTGTGTTTTACATTTTTTCCTATTCAGATGTAGAATTTTATACTTCACCCTATTAAATTCTATCCTATTTATTTCAAAAAACTACAAAGCTTGTTCATGACTAATGAAGCAAAATATCTTTCAGTATTGTAAATTGGATTCTGGCTGGTGAACAATAGTGAATGCAAAAGTCTAATATAATTATAACTAAGCAACCTGGAACACTTCCTTACTTAAACAGAGAAAAAGTAATTTCCATACATGGACAAAAAGGCAGTGGAGCTTAATTTAATAATTTAATTTAATTTATATAGTTGCCTATAATTCTGGGAGTTGCACAACAAAATATATTATAACACACTGGCCAAAATATATTCAAATGACTGGTATCATTCTTAGATCCAATAAGGAATACATAGGGGAAAGTAAAACAGTAAACTTATGTATATTTTCTCTCACTTATTAAAAAGAGTTATATTAAAACACATTACCAGAATTACCACTTCAACAAATGTAAAATGAAAAAAACAAACCCAGACGCTTTCTAGCCGGATTTGGTATCCAACAGTAATTCCAACTCTTTCTGTTCGTTCCTTGGCTACACGTTCAGCAACAGAAATGGCAGCAATCCTACGAGGTTGGGTGCAAATGATGTTGGCTACTTTATTAGAAGGGCCTTCAAGGGAGGAATCCAAAATAAACTGAGGTACCTGAGTGGTTTTTCCACATCTGCAAGGAAAAAAATCACCCATCCCTCAAACAGCACATAACAAATCATTGAGATCTAAGCTGAACTATGGATAATATCTTTTAAAGAATATTCTACTTCTCAAGACTGAGCACATATCAATGAAATATAAAAGTATCAAAAGGATAAAATAAATAGGTTTTTTTGGCCTCAAATCTTTCCTTTATATACATGCTCATTGAAATAAAAATACATTTATTTATTTTTTCTATTTGCTAATACTGATTCAGAAATTTGAAAAAAGAAGACTGAATTCAAGCCTCATGAAAGATTTTCTGCTGAGGACTGCAACTTGAACTGTACAAAACAGATGGGACTTTTACAAAGTCTACAATTTGAGGCCAAAAAATAGATGCAGAAATTTCTCTTGCATTGCCAAAATGGAACCTTCTTTTTGGGGATTACATTTTGCCACGCTTCTACAAAGCAGATAAACAAATAGGGGGCTTCCTATTGGAAAAGTATGAGGTTCCTTTACACCAGGGGCCCTCAACCTAGTGGGCCACAGCCCACTACTGGCCCGTGAGCTGTTCAGAACCCGGCCACAGAAGTAGCAACAGAGCATGCATACATCCCCACTTGCACAAGCAGCAGTGGGCATGCATGCCTCCTGCTCATGCAAAATGGAGCTACACATGCACGCTTGTCGGCTGCTTGTGCGCAACCACCACCCCCGCCAATCTGCAAAGGCGGAAAGGTTGGGGAACTCTGCTTCACATAATTTTGACATAGATGCTACAGAACGTTGAATCAGACTTCTTAATTTTAGGATGTTCTAAAAAAGGGTAGAATTTTATATTTAATTGTATTTATAATTGACATTTTAAACTGTAATTACTACTAAAGTTATATTATAATTTGAATTATTAGCAGAAATACGTAGAGAATGTATGATTACTCTTTCATTTAATTCTACAATAGTTTCATTGCTGGCAGTTCATAACCTAACCAATAGATAGATTTCATTTTCTTCTTTTTATTTTTTAGCCTGTTTATCTATCAAGTCTTAACAAGAAATGGTAAATTATAAACACAAAGAGACACTGATCTGGCTTTTTTATTTCTTCACATTTACTTTTCAACTAAGCTAAACTGGGGAAAGATGGAGAACTGATCAGTCCAATCTTAATCTAAGAAAAACAGCAAAAGTATCCCTCCTTTCTTGTGAATATGATCTTGAGCTTCTCTCCCTCTTATTTATAATGAATTATGAAAAAGGAGTACTGGCCTATTGAGACATCAGACATGAAGTGCAATGTAGCCTCTATTCAAGTTTGGACATAGATTATACACTTACCCAGTCATACCACTTACAACAAGGACCTGATATTTGCTCAGCAATCTGAGAATATCTTTTTTCTTTTCCCATGCTGGGAGTTTTTGGCGTTCTTGTAACATGGTTTGGTACTGCCTAGAAGACTGACAAAAACATGCACAAGTTTACCAGCAACCATAATTAGCCTCCAATATGCGAGTAACAATATATTTACTGTTCACTAAAGCAGGCAATCAACATAAATAAAAATATGTGAAGCATTTTATGAACAAAATCATGATTTTTAAGGAGCTCAAGAAAGTAGAACAAATTCTAATTGGGATCCAACTGTTAATTACCATAAATTTGGACTGCAACTTTTAATCAGTTATTAAAGTAATTTTAGCCAATAATGGATTTTTAAAATGACAATCAAGGGTTATTACATGAATATAAATGTGCCTGATATGTAAAAAAAAAAAGTTCCAATATACCAAATTATTTTCCGACATATTCATAGTTAAAACAATTTAAAAGCTAACTATACCTTTTTTATGTGGAATTGTTTGCAAATGTTAAGATTTTCTTTGGTAATAGATTGTGATGGAGTCCTGCTTTTCAATAAAAGTTTCTTTTTGAAATTCACGTAACTCTCTTTCTCTATATGAACTGTTTGTAGGCCCCCTTGGTCATTCTCATGTTCCTCAGCTTCCACCTCTGTTGATGCTTTAAAAAAAATCTTAACAATTAGCAGGTGTTTTCTTCAATACTGGTTTAACTTAGAGTGGAAGGGGAAGGTATGAATATTGTTGACACAGGGATCAGTACACCAGTGGCTAGTTTATTTATTTGACAGATTTCTGCTCAGGAATCCTGCCCACCATACCTTGAATTCAGGCTTCCACTGATGGTCATCCTTGATACAGATGGGAGAAATGTATCACGCACTAAATAAATTCAGATTAGGAGTTCCTTTAAATTATATAGCCATGAATTGGGCACTCTAGAGGTAAGTATAAGATGTGACTGCAGTTAAAAAATAATCAGGCCTGCTCTATCAAGCTCATTATTGATTGAAAACTGTCATTGCTTCTCTAGACTTAAAGAACATTTTTCCTAGTTCTGCCTAGTGATGCTAGGAAATAAACATAGGAGCTTGCACAATCAAATGGATTCTATCTTGCATTTTAGAAGACTTTCTCTACCAAATATCTTTCAGTTTGCTCATGATCAGAATTATGTTCACCCATTTTAGCATTTCAATCATTCTAGTATTGATTTCTCTCTCAAAAGAGGCTTATACAGATTAAAACAAGACTATTATATGGGTTATAGGTGCTGGCTAATGATGATGGAACTTGAAGTTCTATTCATTAGAAGAATATCATACTGTATTTGTTACTGAAATTAAATGTATCATGCTTTTCTTAAATAAAGTCAGGCAAAAGTTATTGTTCTTGAGTAGATATTATCATTCTCGCATCCATAGTATCCCAATGTTTACTTTGCAATGAAAACAAGTTTTTTAAAATCAATTTTCTTAAATTTATGCCTTTTCGGGTTTATAATGGTGATTTTATTAGATACAATTTTCTTATGTTTTGTTCAAGATACATGTTGTAGGGCAGGGGTCGCCAACCCCCAGTTCAATCTGTCTGGACCCATCCTGCACAAACAGCAAGTGTGCAAACTCACAAAGCTGAATTTGTGCAAACGGTGCACACATGTGCATGGAATTATTCCTTCTTCCACCACCACCATCACTGATCCTCAGAGCCGGAAAGATTGGGGACTGCTGTTGTAGGGTACTTGAAGGTATCAATTAAAGGGTATAGTACACTTTCCATAAATACTGTAAATGAGATTTGGATTAATGAACAGCAAATGCTAAAATGCTAATCCAAATAAAATGATCAATGAAGGATTATATTAAAGGTTCATTCTCCAATGCAAGTTTTAATGGGAAAATCTGCCCTCTTGGGTTGATCTCTTTCAATTCTATAGTCTCCAAACTGGGAACTCAATACATTAGAAAGACTTTGAGTGATACAATATTACTTTAAAAAATAGTTATATCTTTTTGTCATTTGGTGTTAATTTATTTGTTGAAGTACAAACTCTGACATTTCTTACTTACACACAATTCATTCCTTGAAGCACAATTCTCTCTAACTGAAAATTGCCTAGTTCTATTCATGTTAGCAAATTACTAAAAAACCAAAAACAAAGATCCAATCAGTTACAAAGTTTCCTCTCAAAATTTATTTATAATATTGTTCAAGCCCACCAGAGTAGGAATAATACCTAAATACTATTATCATATCAATTGGAAGCAAAATGGAGGCATTCAACATTGATTTTCAAGATCCCAATAAAGAGTTATGAAAAATGAACATACCTTGAGAAGTCTGATATGGATTATTAGAGCTACTTAGAAACTTTTGTTTTGGAGGCAGTGAGGGAACACTGTATTTGTGGGGTGTCTTATTGAGCAATTTCAGGACTTGAGCTTCATCTCTTAAGCATGTTACAAAATCATATACTACAGGTTCATTAGACTCAGATGAAATTAAGGCCTTTTCATAAAGGAATTCTGCTAAGTGCAATCGACAAGATAGGGGCAGGTTCTCATTAGTAGAATAGAAGGCCACAAGAGGTGGTTGATAAGGGTATTTATTATCTTCTGGAAATCTTACTTCAAGTTCATACACAGGAGCACTAAGTTTAAGATGTGCATCCTCTCGAATGGGGGGAAGTGATTTCTCATTGGGTGAAGTTTCATGCTTGAATTTGCATCTTGATCCAAATTTGCAATCTCCTCGAAGGTAATATTTACAGATACTCTGGGAATTTGTATTAACTGTGTTACTGGTGATGCTATTTCCTTGTTTTGTCTTGCTGAGAATATTTGTTAGATATGCCAACTCTAATGTAATAATCCAAACTCGATTTCGAATTCGTTCAACAAATTTGTCTCCGCAGATTGAACGGAGGGCTAAAGCTTCTTCTTGCCTTTGTTCAAAACAATCTTTAATATTTGCTGGAACAGAAGCTTCTGTGTGCTGCATTTCCTTTCCAAACTTTTCTGTAAAGCACTGCAAAAGTAAATGTTCCAAAGATGCTCCAATGTTACCATTGTAAGTTTTCAGTACTGCTTGACAATGCTCAGAATCAAAGCCATACCTAGGAGGAAGAAAACAGTGGATACAAGTGCCATCTGGGCAAGAGCAAGTAGTTCTACTACTTCTGAAAATGAATATTTTAGCCCATTTTAGCCTATGAGAAAAAGCTACTCTGGATTGCATAATACACTTTGATTCTGCAAGTAGAAAATACATTGTTATCTGAGTCTGCGGTTGTTTTTAGAATATGAAATTTTGCATTCTGTGAAGATACACTAATGGTCTGAATAATTGATGAAGCAGAATTGAATTACTAAAAATCTCCTAGGGCAGAATAAAAGAGCCAGGAAGGGATTAACAGTATTTGGGTTGATAGGAAATTCACTTGAATGAAGAACTTGGTTTTTTTCCCCCCTTGCCCCCCTCCGCCCCAATAATAACACAAAGAATTGGAATTTCTAGAAAGAAGCAGCCCATTGACAGTAATTTGATAATTATAACAATGTGAAATGTGTTTGTTTTAATCAAAGCCAAAACTAATGAGTTGCTAGATTCTGATGCCAGTTATTCCTTCAAGTAACTGCAACTATCCATTCTAACAATGATTCCTAAATTATACAGTGGCTTTGATGTTAAATAATTACCTGGAAAGCTTATGCACAGCAAAAGATGATACTTCCGTCTCTAGCACATGGTTCACTATTGCTTGAGAAGCAGCTTTTGAATCGGTTTTAGAGAATGCATCGTCATCTGACCAGGACTGCTCATCATCTGACTCACTGTAATCATCTATGCCTGACATTTCTGTCCTAAAAGCATAAAATATTTATAGGATTAAAACCAATAAATTAATCTGAGGATTAGGATTATACAAAAGGATTTTATACTCTTCTCCCTCAGTCTGGAAATGGTTTCTATTAATTGTTCAAGGGTAGAAATTAACTGTCTTTGTTACGTAAAACATGCAGCCACTTTCAGTTAAATAAACACATTGCTTCCTCTTCTAGAATGGGTACAAAATCTTGTTTGCTAAATCAATCAACAATCTAGATATGCTAATTTTATACCATAATTATGCACTGTGAAAGGCCTCTTCAGTTATAAAAATGAAAGGGGTTCATATACAATTTGGTGGCATGTCATATTTAAAGAATAAGTACACTGTGTTTTTTAAAAAACTCACTTCGAACTAGAAGCCAGTTCCTGCTCTTGGAGTTCACAAAGAAGTTTTTTTACTCTTTTCTGATTTTCTGAAGTCATATGAAGAGTCTGCTGATGTGTTTTGATCTTGGATGCAGGCTTCGTTTGTCCATTTCCTCTGTTACCAGAACCTGATCTACAAAAAGAAGATTATTTACAAATACAGTCAAGTAGTGTAAAATGCATATCAAAAATACATAAAATTTATTAGTTAAAATTATGATTAAAATGACCATGGTATGAGATCAGTTCCATCTTCTGCTGTTAGCAAATGCTCAGAAAGGGTGGAGAACGTAAGAAAGATTGCAAAGATCTCTTGCCAAAGCAACGAAGAGGAAAAACATATAAAAGTAATTCTTAACTTACATGGTCCCAATTTTGGTTATAAATTGTTGAAGTTAACCAAAGTCCCCATATATAATAATCTAGCTCAACACCTTTATCCCCACCCTCCCAGGTACAGTCCCCAAGAGACTGTGTTGGTCATTAAGCAGACAGAGCAAAAGAGCTGCCTGTTGAAAAAGCAAGCACCTCTTCCCCATGCACAGAAATTTATGTGCCAAGAAATAAAAGTTTGGATCCCATTATCTCATAAACCCAAAATGAAGCTCAGATCTCCTTAATTTCTCTGGCCTCCTAATTCTATGATACTACATTCAGTTCATATCCCAAATAATAAATTCATTTTGCTAACCTGCATGCATCTTCTGTTTCACCGAAAACGCAGAAATCATCCTCACTCATTTCATCCAATTCTTTTTTGTGGCCACTGCCTTTTGTTTTACCGAAAACGTAGAAATCATCCTCCCATATTTCATCCAATCCTTTTTTCAGGCCACTGCCTTGATGTTTGCTGCCACTGCCTTGATGTTTGCTGCCACTGCCTTGATGTTTGCTGCCACTGCCTTGATGTTTGCTGCCAGTGCCTCCTCCTTTTCCTCCTCTACTTTTGGGTCCTCCTCTTCTCTTTGCTGAACTCATTTTTTAGCTAAAGGGTGGGGGGGGGGGAACCATGAAACAAAATGCTCAAGAGTGAAGTATAGTGCTACATGTTTGCCAGTAATATCTGGTAGAAGAGATAGGAAAATGGTGGTTGTAAAGAAGTGTGGAAAGAAAGAATGGAAAAAATGCATCTTGTGCCTGTGTCAAACACCCAATCTGGCCACGCCTACCCCCCCCCCCAACTCCCTCCAAATCAAACACAATCCTGAAGCGGCCCTCAAGGAAATGTAGATCGACACCCTTGTCTTTACATATTGATGCTCACTATTGGCGGTGAGGGAGAGAACCTCAGTATTCACAGTGAAAATAGGAAAAACCATATAGAGAACTGTAGTTGGCGACCAATGCACAGTCTATTCAACTAATGTAGCATAAGCTTGTGGATTTAAGTCAGATCTATTCCTCAGTGCCATTAATTTAAGGGGCCAATCCCGAGATATCCTTGTGCAAAAAACACTCCACTACCATTATTGAAAAAAGCCATATTGCATCACTTAAACACTATATATACACCGGACTGAAATTCCTCGTCTTCCTCAATACTTGCAAGCATCTCATGTCCAGCGTTTCCAGAGACATTTTCAGAAAACTTACAGCCTCCCTGCATGCGTGTTGTAAAACCCCCTCTTCAGTCCGGGGGACTCCCCACTACTCTAAACTCTCTGTACATTTGCCCGGTTGTTAAAAGACTTGCAAGCCAACGGAAGGTTACAGCCTCAGAAAAGATCGCTCGAACGGCACTGTAAATATCATCCCGCCCTCCCCATAATGACAAACCTCTGTCTCTCCTGCTAATTACCCTCAGCAGATACAGCCACTGCCGCCCGGAATCCCGGCAGAAGCCAAGACTCCACCGTGACCTGGAAGTAAAAAAGCTTTCGCTTCCTGTAAATCTTGTCGCCATAGCAACCGCGTCTGCACTTTCCGAGTTATGTCCGGTGAGTAGCGATTCCAATGGGATGATTGTTTGAAAACAAAAACACGCACACAAAAAAGAAAGTGTTTCTTAATCGAAGTCAAAAAGTTATGTCAGTTTCAGTACAGGGAGAATTTGCACACCTCTCCAGTGAAATGTTGATGTGTCTGTTAACGTGGTTTTGCACTCAAAAGATCCGTTAAGTGTAGAATACTTTATGGGTGACAGATGGAAGGATGAACTAAGCTTGAGCAGATGATGATGATGATTCTCTCTCCCTCGCTCCCTTTGCATCTCTGTGTGTGTGTGTGTGTGTGTGTGTGTGTGTGTGTGTGTGTGTGTGTGTGTAAGTAACAGCAACCCTTTGAGGTGGGCTGGACTGATGAGAAGCAACTAAGAATTCAATAATTCCTCATTTCTATGCCAGTATCTTCACCACTACATCAAACTCACTCCCTCTATTTATATTTTATATTTAGGCTGAAGGATACATTTAAAGATCAGTAAAAGTATATTCTTTCTCAACAGGTTCTGAAGTTTATAAAATATCATTTATATTTCCAAATCAAGATAAGTATGGTAAATATTTACAGATGCTATATTATAATGTGTTGGTGAAAGATTATTAAAATCTATACAAATTATTTCCAATCCAGGCTGTGTTGTGCTTATTTGCAATAAAATAAATTCAACAGTTCTTATTTTTGAAAAAAATAGGATTGTGCTGTAAATGAGACAATAACATTACAATGCAAATGAATTATTTTAGAATATAATCTACTATGCACGCCTGTCCTAGTAGGATAAGCTGAGATGAGTTTGTTTTTTAATATCAGGAATGTTTTAGCGTTCGATTTCCTCAGTTTTCTCTAAATTCTGGTTGGGAAAGATAGGAAAGTGGCTTTGAAGAAATTTCCCGCTAGTGAATATCTAACTGCATTTAATTGTATACCCTAAAGTATGACATTTCTTGAATGATATTATCAAATCATGTTGCACTGTCAATACTACAGTTATTGAAAGCAGTATTGAAAATAAAATATAGCATTATCATAAGCCATGTCTACATGATGTGCTGAATTTACCTCAGCATTAATCATAATGCTGAGCTGTCAGATTCAACGGTAAAAAAACAAACAGTAAGTTTGTCCCATCTGCTGGACTAATTGGTTCATAGTCTGAGCTAGCTGATTCATCTGGGTAGCCACCTAATTCTGTTATTATAACCAAGAATGAACTACCTATAATCAATGAGTTCCCAAAGGATTCAATGACCATTGTTCTGATCCCATGCTATGGCTCTCCTTCTGTAGTGGAGGGATTAGAGAGAGCAATCAAACTCTCTCTATTGAAGTCTCTGTCAAGACTTCAATAGAACTTCCCAGAGACTTAATTCAGCATGCCTTCTTTAGGTTATCAGTTCCAAATTAGCTCAAGACTCTCAAGATGCATGATACCATGTGGCCAGATAATTTTTTTTTATAGCATAGTAAAAATACATCACTAATTCTATTGAGTAACTTGTTACTGGGTTTTTCCCTCCTGCATTGTCTTTTGATTCATTAGATGGTGACTGTACAAGAACACCTGATGGAATTCTTGAGAGAAATGGATATGGAGTTCATACAACTGCAGGTGGAATTATTTATCGTGGAACATGGAAGAACGATAGGGTATATTTGTTTTTTAAAACATCTAAAACATGCAAATAATTAAAGATCTTCTATTATAATAATATTAAGTCGGTTGTAAAAAACAATAAAGACTGACTGTATCAATGAAGCCCTAATTAGCGAGCAGAAACTCACATACTTTGGGTGGTGTAATACAAACAAATAGCAAATTAGGGGAAAATGATTGTATCAAGGTTGAAGGAAGTGGAAGGAAAAGATCAGAAATATCAATAGGATTCCCTGGAAGTGCTGTGGTACTGAAGAAAAATATAGATATATAAAAATATAGAACTTTCAGTGACCAAAATTTGAAGTTGATGGCAAATAATTGACTTAAGAAACCCCTATGAATAAATAAAACTTGGGATACCGCCAATTATAGCTTCATTTTACTGAAAAGTACCTCCATTTGAACATCTTGGAACCCTCCATGCTGTATCTTATTTGAGGTCACTGATTTCCTCTCAGCCTTCCATAGCAATTTCGTATGGGGATTTAGGTAGGTAGGAATGGAGAATCTGTGGAAAACAGATTTACGAAAATGTGTATATACACAAATATACCCCTTTGCTATATATGGTAT
This sequence comes from Thamnophis elegans, assembly GCF_009769535.1. Taxonomy (NCBI): domain Eukaryota; kingdom Metazoa; phylum Chordata; class Lepidosauria; order Squamata; family Natricidae; genus Thamnophis; species Thamnophis elegans. The sequence continues at coordinate 100,618,280 of NC_045544.1, read as the reverse complement.
CTCATATATATATATGTTGTTGTATTTGTGCTGATAAATAAATAAAGGGAGACTAGTATAGATCTATTTCAAGCTATTTAGCTCTCATCAGCTAGCCATACCCTTACTGGGATTTGAACCTGGGTTATATTACATACTAGGCAGACATCTTAGCCATTAGGCCACAGGCTCTTATCCGTTATCAGCGAAACCAGGGTGAAAGGTATCTATTATATATATATATATATATATATATATATATATATATATATATATATATATATATATATATATATATATGGTATCTTAGCCATTGTCTTGTTTTAATACATGCAGAGCAAGTATATTATTAGAACTTTTAGTTGACTTTTCTGCCTTAAGCAGAATGATGGGTGAGAGTTCATGATGCATAACAATTTTCCTAATTATTCTTCTCCTCCCAGGGCTAAAGCTGCAAAGTAAGGCAAGAGGTAGTTTAGTTATCTGATGTGTTAGTTTTCTTGTTCTGAGACATCTACAAAAGAGTGTAGATACAGTACAACAAAATCTGAAAAACCAGTTTGAGGACAGATCATCCTAGAGTAAATCTATTCATATGGCCACTAAGAGTCCACATGTACTTGAGGGATATGACTGTAATAAATGGATAAATTCCATTTCACTTTGCATCTACATAGTATTAATATTTCACATACTTTAGAATAGATCATAAGGAAGAAAGTTTTTATTTCTAGAGCACTGCCACAATGTTTTTAAATTATAGAAGACAACAAACATTTAATTGTTTATCATCTGTTCTAAAACATGTTTAGTTTTATTCTGAATTTGTTCTTCTTAATGTGCTTAAATGAAGTTGGTACAATATAGGGTTGTTTAATTTTCCAGCTCAAATTGTCTTAAAGTAAGCTATAAGATGAACTTTATTCAGCTGAACTTGTCCTGAGTTAATCCTATGCATGGCCCTTTTAAATTTACTAAATTTAGGAAAATAATATTTGAAGTAATTTTATTAATACATCTTGTAATACCGCTTTTTGTTAAATTAGATGAATGGTTTAGGAAGGCTAGAACATCCTTCAGGTGCCGTTTATGAAGGCGAATTCAAGAACAACATGTTACATGGAACAGGAACTTATATATTTCCCAATGGATCCAAATATACTGGACAATTCAATGAAAATAAGTAAGTTGAAAAAAATTACTGCAAAAAATTAACAGTATCTACTACAGTAATATACCTAGTTTGTATTCGAAATTTAGTATTGGTTTATGTATCTTGGTTTATGTATGTAATCCAAAATATACTTAATTTGTTTCTGGCTTACTGTGTTATGTCAACCTCAAAAAGTCTGGCTTAATTTAAAGGCCATAGCCTAGCATTCAGGACAGGATAGGAATATACCATATCTGAAAAGATTTCAAGATTTTAATTTTGCTATTGAAACTCCTTACAATGTTTTATTTCTATATTTCTTCTATCATTGTTTGGATAATTTTATTGTAGTGGTGGTGTTATCTGTCTTAATTTGTTGTACCTCATTTTACTGTTTTATACAGACAGACAGTATAAAGAACCTAATTAAAATAAGTCAATATTACTGTTTTAGCAAATTGTGTCTCAAAATACCTCTAGGAGTACATGATTATGGATAGTTTCTTTCTTTCGTTAAACCTGATATTTTTGTTTTCATCTCAGGGTGGAAGGGAAAGGAGAATTTACAGACACCCAAGGGCTGGAATGGGATGGCACCTTTCACTATACAGCAGCACCAGGGCTGAAGCTAAAGTTAGAAATGTAGACTGGTTTGGACTGATAGAGTGAAATCAAATCTCTGTTACAGAGTTTTCAAGCAAATTGTTTTACATATAGTTTAATAGAGACAAATTACTGTTTTTAAAAATAAAGTTTAAACAGGTAAAATAAAGGTCTATTTATTTCTTTAGCTTTCAGAACATCATCTTTTTCTCTTTATTTAATTGTACACATTGTATATATATAAAATAATACATATCATTTTATATTTAGCATGCTAATGTTTAAAAATGTTTTCTAATAATTATAAAAATTCAATATTCAATAGTTCAATATTAGCAGTTGAGATATTTGGGAAGAATAGGAAGTATGCAAAACAAAGTAAAATTTAATTGAATCAATATACTGCATGTATATAAATAAGTGGTTTAAAGTCTGCAATTTTTATCAGTCTGTTTTTAAATAATACATTAAACATGAATTGAACTTACACCAATGCTTCTAGTGGATTTCTTACCTGCAATTTTGCATAAATCTGATGTAAAGTATAGCCCAGACCTTCACTGAGATACTGGATTTACATTGGAAGTTTGTTAATATACAATTTATTTCAGAATTAACAAATATTTCTAACAGATAAGTTTGTTAAAATAATCCAATATTTTAGCAACAGAATTTCTGAACGCAATGAGTTTAACTTTCCAGCAGCCTATGGAACCTGTGGGGATTAGTACCATCTCCTACTCTCTTTCATTTCTGGCTATAGGTAAAAGTTCCCCTCGCACATATGTGCTAGTCGTTCCCAACTCTAGGGGGCAGTGCTCATCTCTAGCCGAAGAGCCAGTGCTGTCCGAAAATGTCTCCGTGATCATGTGGCCAGCATGACTAAACACCGAAGGCGCATGGAATGCTGTTACCTTCCCACCAAAGATGGTTCCTATTTTTTCTACTTGCATTTTTACATGCTTTCGAACTGCTAGGTTGGCATAATTTCAATGACAGTGATGGAAATAATAATTGTGTCACCACTGACATGAACAGATTTACAATTCATATTGCAGTTTCAGTCTTTAAATATACTTAAATGATAGATAATTATCTGCCAGGATGAGCAAGTACATTCCAGGTTGGATGCACACTTGCTGTGATATAATGCTGGATCTCAACACTTCATTGTTTGTACTTGATCAACAGTGCACTGTTGTAAAAAGAACCCTGGAAGACTGAGACTTCCACAAAGTAATTTCCATTTAGAAATTAAACATACTGTATAAATGACATTTTTAGTGGAATACTTAAGACTATTTTAACATTACAGGATCACTCAATAAAAATAAACTCTAAGTGCCCCTTTCCTTACCATCTGATGTATCTGATGGTCCAATGCCTCCTAGCCTTACCATGGTGGCTAGCCATACAGACTTCCCAAAATAGTACTTTCTGGCTATATTACAGGAAAGCTTTAATTATGTCAAGTCAACACGGACAGGTGATCATCATCATCATCTTCTTCTTATGATACCATAATCCCTTGTGGGGTGGAGCCTGGGCAACTCAATGGAGCAAGCAGAGTGTTTTAATGGCCGGATGCCCTTTCTATCACCAATGCGGAGTTTTGTTCAGCAGATATATTCTCAGTGTGCTCAGAGAGAGAAATATCTGCCTCTACCTAGGATCGAACTCACAGCCTCCTGACTGTGAGGCAAGAACACCACCTCTAGGCCAGCACACCACTCCTCAACATGGACAGGTGATGTAGTCCATTAAATAGACAGAGCACAAGCAGATTGGGGAAATATTAGTAAATTGAACTGATTTATGGTCACATTTGCTGGATAAAAAAATGCTGGAGATGTGCACATGATCACTTTCCTATTTATGAAACACCAACAGCATTGCTTTGAAGTACAATTAATGCATACATTTTGGTTGCTTCTAAAAAGAAAAAAAATCAAGTAGAATTTTATAATTGAGCTAGCTTTTCTCATCTGGGTTCCTGCATTACCTTAAAAGTTTCATGAGAGATTGCTAGGAGTTTCCACAAGAGATTGTGATTGAAAAAATATCAAACTTCATTTCACACTGCACAGTGCTAATATTTAAAGCTGTGTAGGTTAAAGATGAATTGTATTATAAAGTTTTTTCTTTTTTCTTTTTCTTTTTTGCAATTTTTATAGAGATTCCTTGAGACCCGTACATTATTTCCAGGCTCCTCTAGGGTTAAATAGTGAAAACTCTGGTTTAAGAAATGTACAGTAGCTGCTGTTTTTAACCAGCAGGGAGAATGTGACCTGAGGATTGCATAATTAGAAAGTTTAGATTAGACATGCGTGGATTTTAAATGAATAATTACTGTGTGATAGACCTACTTCAGAAATAATCAGCTTCTACAGCTATCTTTTCCCCTTCGTTTGAGATAGTCATTGTTTCAAAGTCATAAAGGAAGGATCTGATAGATACCGTGAGAGAGAAAGAGAGTACAGCCAAGGGTAAGTTTAAAATTGACTGTATTTCCACTTTTAAATAATTAATAATTAAATGTTGTAATATTAATTGAGAATCAACTTGTTCCTTATGTGACACACATGAACAGCAAGAGATTGTAAGAGATGTGCTCTGATACATTAGGTAAATGTTCAGCATAGTTTTAAAGCTGAAACTATGTATAAATTTTACTAACTGGAAATAATTATATGAGCAATTGACAGATCACTGTCAAGCTTTGTTCATTTATCTTTCTTAATGAATGGAAAAGTGCTGGAAACTAGTAATCACAAGCACCTGAAACCTGAAACTACAGTAGTTTAGCATGCCAGCTGATGCTTCTCCTCTGATCTCCTAAAAAAGCTGTTGAGGACAAAAATGGGCAAATAATAAAACAAGAAAAAACATTTCCTTTCTTTTAGAATTGATATAACTAGAGATCTCATACCTGTCTATGGCAAAGTATCCTACCTATACTTGCTCTGAATGTGGATTGAAGTTCCAATCTTAATGATACCCTTTCATTTGGATTACTGCAATGTGTTATATAGAGAGCTACTATTAGAATCGGGATGTTTGAATACAAAAACAAGAATTTAAACTGGGTTTTTGTACTGGCATGTATTATATAGATATCACCTTCCTTGGCTCTTAATTGCTTCCAGGCTCAGGCCAATATATTGCCTTCATTCATCAGATCAAAATATTCACGTGTACCTACCTACTGATATGTACCTATTTTCTCCATAACACGAAACATTTCTGAGAGATTCTGGAAGTAATGTAATGGTCATAGGACTCTTACCCTTGCACTTGCACCTAGAGAATTTAGGTTGTACAGTAAATAATATAAAGATAAACAGACCCAAGAAACCATGTCCCTCCAGACATCTAAGTGGCCTCAGCCCTGTTAGCCTTTAAAAGGCTCTGAAGACCAGGCGTTCTTCCAAGTATTTGAGCTAGGAGGTTAAGCAACCTCTGCTGGTAATGCCTCTTCTATGATTTGGATTTATTGTTTTAATTTTGGGTGTCATGTAGAATGGTGAAATGCTGTTTTAATTTTGTATGCCACCCAGTTACTCTTGTGAGATGAGTATCCATAGAAGTCATGTATATACATAACTACTCAAACATATAGCACAAAGATTATACTATGGCTAGTACAGAAACTTGTAAGAATGGAAGCAGGTTGGTTCTTGATTTGAAGTGCTTCATTGAGACCAGAAGTGTCTTGGCTTTCTCTTCTCAGTAAAAGTTTTCATAGAAACTTGTTTTAGAGAGAGCCAAATACCATATACTCCACTGGTAATCAATAACCTCATTATATTTTTTCTTCTGCTAAAATTAGGAACTCTTTCATCTAATTTATATGTAAAAGTTCTTTAAAACAATGGGATGGATTTTTCCCCTCAGTAAAATTTCAAAGTGGGAAATATATTGAATGAACTTGAAGCAATATCCAACATATTTAAGAAGCATGGACTCAAATAGAAAAGAAGGTAACTAATATATTTAAACTCTTAAATTCTTCTTTATTCTTACATAATATTGCATTTAGCAAATTTTAGAAAAACATTCAAAATATAAGGCATAGAGGTTAAAAAACAATGATGCTTAAGGAATCTGTGATGGAAAATGCTAGAAAAAATGCTTTGACATATGGAAACAAAATGCTCTGCGTGTAGAAGCCAATTGATTCCTGAGCAAAAGCTCATTTGAAGAAGTTGCTAACACGAATTCTATAAATTCTGCCCAACATCCAATTTGAGATAAATGTTATTAGAGCTATGCTGTAGCCCTTGTTATTGAGAGGAGAAACAATAAGCCTAAATTGCAAATTATGATTGAAGATATTGATAGAAATTTATATTGCTGTATCAGTTGTCCAAACCTTGGGAGATTGAATAGACAAATAACAATGAACCATACATTGGCGATCCAATTTCTGTTGCAGTTCTAACAGTTAAACGAAGACCTGTAATCTAGAGATAGGACTCTTGTGTATCCTTATTGGACAATCTCCCCCCAACCCTTCCAAGGCCTCTTTAGTAGGAATGGGATGAGGGAGCTAATTAACAGGAGAAACAAGTCATCACATTAATCAGGAGCACTGATCCTAGTAAGAGAAGGAACCCAGTTTTGCAGGTAGGATTCATTTACACCAGCACCAAACTTCTTTGTCTATTGAAAATGATTACAAAAACAAGTCATTGACTTGTGAAGATTATGCATGTTACAATTGAAAAGAACATCCTTCCCCAATAAATTAAAAGTATATTGATTGGTATATAAAATGTTAACATCTCCAATGGCACACCAGAAAACAACCAAACTGTTGCAAATAGTACCTTTAAAAGGGTCAACAAGAAACATACAAAATAGTAGAAGTTATGGGCTGAATGTTATGGTAAAGAAAGAAACATACAAAAAGATAAAGGCATGAGTGTTGGAGAGCACGGTAGATATAGAATCAAAGACAGAATCAAAGACAGGCAATTATGTCATTCCACAAATGTAAAATTTGGAATTGAAGCAAAAACATTTCATGATGAATAAGATTAAAGTGTGATACTGTATCTGTGAAAAAGGGTAGTATGTGTTACATATTTTTACTCCAACCTATCCCAAGTAATTTTGAATCTGCTTATAGTCTTCATTTTAAGTGAGAGAAAACTGTCACAGTTCATACTTAAAAAACTCTTTCTCCAGGTAGTTTCTGATCATTGTGGTAACTCCCCAAACAATCAGAAGAATTGAAGCAGATTAAGTGCCTTGTGTTTATTAATTTGACCGGACTCCTAGATTTCAAAGATGCCATCAATACCTTTTTCTACAGGCTTTGAAGATGGAAATGTTGTGAGCATCTTTCTCTTGTAATTTGCAGATTAATGGCTACCAGGTTTTTACAAACATAGGGCTATGTTTGTACTATACTGATATATGTTTTAGGATATTTTGGAAGATATTTTACATTAGCGGGTGGATGGATATTATATAAAAGCTGTGCCTATAAATCCCATTTGCTAGTATTGGCTGAAGTGGAAATTAATTTTAGGATGTTTTCAATTAACTGAGTTCCCAATTGGGACGTAAGATACAGGATTTAGATTAGAATGATAACCATCTCTGTACATCTTGATGTGTTGATTTTTTTTTGAAGTCAGAAGCTTTCTGGAATGTTGCACATATTTAGGGTGTTGTAACCATGTATGTAACCATATTGGGCATTTTGTGAAAAATGACTAAATTGGGAGATTGGAACATTAATAAAATGGTTGCCATGGTAGTCATGGCTTTCCTTTCCTATCCTGCCGTGTCCTGCCCTGCTTCTAGATGCTCCTGTTAAACCTTTTAAACTCTCTTTTTTCTGGTTAGTTAGGCATATTTCTAAAGCAAACCTACTATGACCCATATTTGTATTTTTGAAAAATAATAAGTAATAACGGTGTTACAACTTCATTAAATGTATTTATTTAAATTTCTAAAAATAATTCTGTCAATGACAAATTGTATTATTGAATATATGTGTGTGTGTGTGTGTGTGTGTGTTGTATTTGTGCTGATAAATAAATAAAGGGAGACTATATATATAAAGAGGTGGTTTATTTTATTATCCCCACAGGAACCAGGCCTAACCATTGTACAGTATAATAAAAGATGTAGATTTTCAAAAGTATAATTCATGCAGACTTTCTCATTCATTGATTTGCTGGTTCACCGACAAATGCGTGCACGACAAAAGCGTGCCGACAAAACCGCAGCGAGAAAAGAGTGACGTCAAAATCACGCCCACAACAGCGCACCGACAACAGTGCGCCGACAGAAGCGCGCCTTCAACAAACAACATGAAAACAACGTAATAACCCTAACTCTAACCCTAAACCTAAATCTAAACCTAACCCTGAACCTAACCCTAACCCTAACCCTAACCTTTACCTTAACCCTAATCGCGCTTTTGTGGGCGCGGTTTTGTGGGCGCACTGTTGTGGGTGCGATTTCAATGTCGCTCTTTTCTCGCCGCGGTTTTGTGGGCGCGGTTTTGGCGTGCGCGCATTTGTCGGGTCACGTGATTTGCTTTCTAATTCATTGTAAAAATGATACTGTAAGTTTGTTTTAAGCAGAACAGACCAAATGGACAGAAATACTAGGACTGTAGCGAAGTAAAAAGCATTTAACATTTGACCTCGGGTAAATCTGGATTAAATCCTTTATAACCAGGCAATGAAATATATTTAGATCAGGTTCAGCACATTAAACTATTTGTTTAGCTGTGGTTTATTAGATAATTTAAAATAGATTAGGTCAACACATTGTCTTATAGCTTCCAAATGTCTATGGAGATTCTCAGTCATCCAGGTCATGGTTGTCCCAAAGGTGCTTTTTTCAAGGGGAAACTGGACTTTCTGGTTTTTCTTTGAAGATGTTTCACTTCTCATCTAAGAAGCTTTGTTAATAAGACTGGATGGTGGAATTAGGGTACCCCTCCAAGAAGCGAAACATCTTCAGAGAAGAACCAGAAAGTCCAGTTGCCTCTTGGAAAAAAGCATCTATAGCTTACAAACCACATTGGTTAAATTCACACAATGCCAAGCCACAAATAATACATTAACCTATTCCCAGACAGCAAATTGACCTGTTTGAATGATAAACTAAGAGGATCTAAAGTATACTGGAAGATTTAGAAAGATTCTCGTAAGAAGGTGATGGAACAGCAAGAAACTATTTTAGAACAGCCAAATTAGGCCAAAATACACATGTCAGTCTTTGAGATGAGAGATGCTGAAAAGTTTTCAATCCTTACAGTTTCAGAATTTTGATTTGATTTTCACTAATGAGAGCTTAATCCTAATTTTAAGAGAAATGCCTTTAGTGAACAATTACTGTAAAAGGTTTTCTTTTTTATCTAATCCAGTATACTTCCGATTAACACAACTAAAATTCTCATCATTCCCAATAAATTGGAGGGGAGTCTGATTGGGAGAAAATAGTCATTTCCAGTTTTATAAGGTTTGTTATGCAGCACAGTATTTAGATTTGTTTTATATACCAATCTTTCTTGTAAAACTTTTGCACAAATGTCTAATAACATTTGTGCAATAGTTTTTGTCTTCTAAATGGATAGAAAAAATGTATTTTTAAATATATTAAACCAGTAGACTTGCCAGTCTATATCTTAGCAGGAAGTTTTGGAAGGTGAAAAACATGAGAAAGGGATTTTAGGTGCATATTTAGACATCTAGGAGTAAATAATCTCAGAAAGGAATTAAGACTAAATTTAAAGTATTTGGAAATCTAATGCACAGCTGCAGGGATATTAGGTATTTTAAAAGGTCAAAATGAAGGGGTGGAGAGCTCACAACTGACATCCTGTTTTTTTGGTGCAACACACCATAAAAAAGGTGTATGGTTTTTATTGTGTGGTTGCCATCTTGTTTATTTTTCCACCTCCTTTGTGGATATCATAGCATCTCTATAGATATATTGTACACACAGACATACTATTGCAGAACAATCCTGTAATATGTAGATTATACAAAAAGGTATCAGAGGTTCAAAACAGGACTGTGTGTTCTACAAAAGGGACAACTTCACATCTTGAACAAATTGCAAATCACTCTGCTCCCATTTCTATATATATAGAGAGAAAGTCTAATAAATCAGGTTAATTGACTGAAGTTTTTTATTCCCACAGGAGAAACTGAAAGTGTGCCAGTGATTAACCCTGCAACACAAATTGCCCAGGTAAAAAAATAATGAATAAAATGCGTTAAAGAATCCCAGTTATATAAAGAATTAATCAGACTTATGAAATCAAAGTGTAATTCAAACTAAATTTTAAAAATCAGTATAAAACAAATTAATCATAATTTTGATATGTTAATTATACTAATAAGATATATTTTTATATTTAAAACATCATCCCTTCTCATTCTGTTTTATGGAGCTTATCAAGACTATAACTTAACTTTTCAGGACATGTGTATATTTCCCTGCCCGTTTCCTATAATACCCTGTGTAGGGTATTATAGGAATTGCACATACGCAAAGCTACCCCATTGGATATCTACCAGACCAAGGCAGTCGACAAAGTACAGAAATCTTTAAAAAGATTAATGTTTAAAATCCACTATTTTCAACTGAATTTAAGGCTATTCACTTGAGATTTCTGAAGTGGAGGCAGTAAAAGGGAATAGTAGAATCAGGAGAGCCTAAATGCTTGTGAAGATACACAAGCTACAGCATTCTGCAGAGAATGTCTACCCACCCTCTTCTTGAATACATTTGATAAATAGGACACAAAACCTAGATGATGGCGATAATGCATGTGGCCTCAGAATAATCTTGAGCGCAAAGCTTCACATTACAAGTTTGTTGTTGCAGTACTTTGTGCAGGTTGGTTTGATACTAGGTTTCTCTGGCACATTTTTCATGGGCTTGTAATGAAAAAGAAACAGAGGGATGGATGAAGAAACAAGTAGAATGAACAGGGAAAGAATGTTTATTGTAATTCTTGTTTTTGGGATAAATCACAGTAGGCTTGGCCTGGGAAAATGATGGATGACATGTAATACCCAAGTACCTGTACTTATTATTGGACTTCCCCATTAATTATGTGGTCCTGAAGGAAGTTCAGCAAAAATTAGTGAAGTAGAGTATATGTTGATTATTCCTTGCACTGAGAATGGTTCCAAATGCTTTTCAAGAAAGTTGTAAGAAATAAGGGAGAATTTCTCTTTAGGAGGGTGCATTTTTAGCTGAATTTATGTGGCAGAAAGAAAAGGGTGGTGGGTTTTTTTTTTTAGGATTTGGAATCCCATTGCAGAAAAAGAAATTGATTTTAAATAAGAGGTCATTAAAATTGTCAATTTTTTTCAAAATTTCAGGATTCCGAATTTTAAAAAATACAGTAAAACCAACAACCACCACCTTTAGCTTATTCACCTATTTGTCTTTTAAACTACTATCTAAGGGCCAAAGTCAAACCACTTTAAAACCAAATCAACTTTCCTCCCAAAAGAAGGGGATGAGGGAAACCTGGTAACTGTACTGTAGTATTGAAATATTAGCGGCTTGTGATGAATGGCAAGATTCAGTGTATGAGGTAGACTAGAGAATTGCTTTTTCATATAGGGGCACAGTAGATCTCAATTGTTTCATTCTGCTCATGCTTGGTCAATTATTTTAGCTTCCTGATTGGATGACGGAAGACACCTGGGGTGTGTGGCAGGTTACACGCATTGTTTTCTACACTAACACAGAGAGTTCTGGATTCTAGATAGAGGATTGTACTATAGGATGGATGCAGAGGTGGGTTCCTGCCGGTTCTAACCGGTTGTAGTTCCCTTGGGCATGAAACCAGCTGAGTGACCTTGAGTCACTTTTTCTCAGTCCTGGGAAGGAAGCTACTTCTGAAAAACCTGCCAAGAATACTGCATTTTCAGACAGTCTCCAAGGATTGGGCATGATTGAATGGAAGATTTAAAAAGGAACATGATAATCTACTACCTGCTTAGACTTTCACACCATTTTTGTCACATGATTAGCAATCCACTGTGCATGGCTGATGAGCTGCTATGCTGCCTGGTTTTGTATGAAACTGGCCAGTGTAGTCTAGTAGTTAAGATGATGGACTAGCAATGGGAAGATCCCAGTTCAAGTCTGCTCTTGGCCACAGAAGTTCACTTGTTGGCTTTTTGCCAGTCATGCATTTTTAGCCTAACCTACTTTGCAGGATTGCTATGGGGAAAATATTGGAAGAAGGATTGCTATGTATATTGCCTTAAGTTCCTGAAGAACTTAAGAATAGAATAGGGAGCATACCAGGGGTTGTGACTTTAAATATATACCTTTCTCCCTGGCTCAGCTGATAAGGAGAAGAACTCTGTGGCTTAATGGTTAACACATCTTATGTGTTAAGATGCAATACAGCACAGGTTCTAATCCCAGTAAGGGTATGGCTAGCTGATGAGAGCTAAATAGCTTGAAATAGATCTATACTAGTCTCCCTTTATTTATTTATCAGCACAAATACAACATATGTGTGTGTGTGTGTGTGTGTGTGTGTGTTTTATTTGTGCTGATAAATAAAGGGAGACTAGTATAGATCTATTTCAAGCTATTTAGCTCTCATCAGCTAACCATACCCTTACTGGGATTTGAACCTGGGCTATATTACATACTAGGCAGACTTCTTAGCCATTAGGCCACAGGCTCTTATCTGTTATCAACGAAGCCAGGGTGAAAGGTATCTATTAGATTTTTACAACATATATATATATATATATATATATATATATATATATATATATATATATATATATATATATATATACATATACATATACATATACATATACACATATATATACACACACACACACACACACACACACACATACATACATACATACATACATACATACATACAAGGTGGCGCAGTGGTTAAATGCAGCACTGCAGGCTACTGCTAGATCAGCAGGTCAGCGGTTCAAATCTCACCGGCTCAGGGTTGACTCAGCCTTCCATCCTTCCGAGGTGGGTAAAATGAGGACCCAGATTGTTGGGGGCAATATGCTGACTCTCTGTAAACCGCTTAGAGAGGCCTGAAAGGCCTATGAAGCGGTATATAAGTCTACTGCTATTGCTATTGCTATATATATATGTATATATGTATATATGTATATGTATATATGTATATATGTATATATGTATATATGTATATATGTATATATGTATATATGTATATATGTATATATGTATATATGTATATATGTATATATGTATATATGTATATATGTATATATGTATATATGTATATATGTATATATGTATATATGTATATATGTATATGTATATATATATGTATGTATGTATGTACACACACACACACACACACACACATTTTTCCTGAAATGTAAGCATGGCTAAGGAAAGATAACTGTTTCCTGTGATTTGCTAGGAGCTTAACTTTGTTGGCTACAACTGAGGCACCATCATTGAATTGCAGGTGGTGGCAACGAGAGTACAAGGATTGTGTTTAGAGGCAGATCTGGAAATTTCTCCATTTTGATCAGACTTTGCAAACCTTCCTCTCCAGAGTCTAAACTATTTCTAATATACTTAAATGACTGGTCATTGTACCAAAGTTAAACACTGAAACATATTCTGCTGGAGGGATTATAGATCAAGACAAGATTGGCTAGGGGGGACCTCCTACCCCAACAGGGGGAAAGGAAAAGCCAAGATGTTTTAGTAAGTAATTGACAAGAAAAACAGGAATGATATTAAATATAGAGATTACTTGGATATCAGTAAGATTAGTACCATTTGTAAGAAATGTCTAATTCTGTGGGAGAGGGCATGCTGTAGATATTGGATTCACTTCCTGATAAATCAGATAGAAAGGTTGGATAGCAGATAATGGATAAGATCTTTCTCTGGCTCCCTCTTATGGCCGATTGAGGAAAACAGCAACCAATCACATTTTACAGTATGATTTAAAGAAACAGGTACAACATTGTTACATGATTTATATATTGTCAACCCAACCATTAGATTATATTCCTAACAATAATTATAGACTTGATCAATGGTATCAATCAACAATCCTTGGATTATAGCTCGCCACCCTCATTTCAACAACCAAACTACTCCTGTTATTAAATTGAACATTAATTGTTATTTTGAGGTAGGAAACATACAAATCCTAATGAAAGACCCAAAATAGGTTTAAGATAATATTTTTAAAAGAAAGAGCAAAATAAAAGCCATACCACCTTAGCACTTTTTATGGTAGCCTCCACCATCCCCAAATATTATATCAAGCCTCTATTATTTATACATATCTGGATTAGGGAGGAATGTCATAATTAAGAGAAGACTGTATGGGTTAAATAATAGAATGCATCTTGTTTTCCAACTCACTGAGAATTCATGTGGGTTTTGACTCATCAGTTGCAGGCTCTGGCTTCTGAACTTAAAAGTAGCTTCACTGAAGCAATGCAGGAACTTTCAAGAATTCAACATGGAGAGTATGCTCTTGAGGAGAAAGTTCAAAGCTGCCGGTGTGCAATGGAGGAAAAAGTGGCCGAGATGAAAAATTGTTTAAATGATTTCAAGGTAGGCATTCAACTATTCTGGGGCACTAGTTTTGGAAGGTCAAAAACAGATGGCTTGCTACATGAAAAGCTATAAGTACAAAAGGACTACTTACTGACAAGGAGATGGCCTCGTGTGTGTTGAACAGGCTCATTCTTTTTCACAGGATTATTAACAATTAGTGTAGCAAACAATGCTCTAACTTAACTTTCTGCTTAATTAATACCAGTATCCTATGCTACCCCTAGGTAAATTAGCCTCTCTCAGCGTTCTTCAATTTGGCACATAACATTTGAAAAAGGAGTGGACAGATTTATTGCAAAGTGAGCTATGTTTTCCTTCTCTTTCTTTCTCCTAGGATGCACAGTTCTGAATTTTCTTTGTTATCCCTGACTCAGGCAGTCTCTTCCTTTGTTTTTTGTGTTTTTATAAAGAGTTTTTATTAACTCAATTATTTGCAGCTAAGAAAATGTTTCAATATACAACTTAATAATATTCGGGTAATTCAAGTTTCCAATGATTGCATAATACTTGCTGCTGCTGACAGAAACTAAATTTTTCCTGCCCTTTTCATATATATATATATATATATACAGTATCTGAACCTGCCAACCATTCAGTTTCCATTTGAAATTCTGCCATCTTCTATCTCACGCTGACTTTGCCTTCCTTTCACAAATGGGACAAATGCAAAGCAAAGCAAACTAAATAATGGGGACACCCCTATTTTTAAAATCCTGTTAGGATATGCTGGAATAGATGACGTTATCATTTATACCACAAGTAGACGGACTATGCAATCCAGACTATTATTAAAAATCAATAGTACAGCTTTTCAGCACAATGCCAAAATGGGAACGAGGGAAGGATGTTGTATAGGTGTTTCTATTGTAGTAAATAGATCTACTACTGAAATGATGTACATTTATAAATACTTCTTTTTGATTTGGTGTAAATAATGACAAATCTGGGTTGCTTTTCCTGTAAGAAAGAGTTGAAATGCAAAGCTGCAAACGTTTTCATGTCACCCGTCAAAAGTTACCATTTTTAAATAGGAGGAGCTTAATGATGCCAAATCTATGATTGAGGAAATTAGCGCCAAACAAGAAGAGATGCAGCAAAAAATCGAGCAATTGCAACAAGAGAAACGGAAGGAATCTCGCAAGCTCAAAGTGAAGTAAGTGACCAATATTTTTCAAAGCCCTTTATAATTTCAGAACAGCTTTGGGTTTACAGCTCTTCTTTTCTCTTATCTAATGTATTTGCTGGAATATAAGAAAAAGTAATGTAATATTTACTTGTTTTCTAAAAAGTCTGATTCCAATATACTAGATAAGAGAAAAGAAGGGAGGGTCCATCTATCTGGCTGAAAACATCAAGTGTAGTTTAATTGGGTGGGTCAGTGGTGGGATTCAATTTTTTTTTGCTACCGGTTCTGTGGGTGTGGCTTGGTGGGTGTGTCATGGCTTTGTGGGCGTGGCAGGGGGAGGATACTATAAAATCTCCATTCCCTCCCCACTCCAGAGGAAGGATACTGCAAAATCCACATTTCCTCCTGCTCAGCTGGGACTCGGGAGGCAGAAAATAGATGGGGGTATGGCCAGTGAAAGGTGGTATTTACCGGTTCTCCAACCTACTCAAAATTTCCTCTACCAGTTCTCCAGAACTGGTCAGACCCTGCTGAATACCACCTCTGGGGTGGGTACCATATTGGTGAAGCTATATTATTAATTTAGCACATTTATTCAGCTATGGGCGAGAGGGCTGGCAGCATGTTCAAGAGAGCAGCTGAGGGATCAGTGTGGCTCCAGGTCCCCTATTAGATGCTGGGCTGAGATTGAAGAAAGCAGCACAACACCAAGTTAGCCATAATCAATGGATTTAATTTGCTGATGTCATATGGAGCTATTACTATTAATGCACTGTAATATACAGGGAACCCAAAATGTGTTTATTGATATTGCTACAACATTTAGAGTGGTATAGTGCCATTGATGTGAGCCCCAAAACAGCCATTGTATCTTCCCAGAGATATCTCTTGGCGGTTTTGCTTTTTAATATATATTTTTCCTCAGAAGGATTCAAAAAGAGGAGCATGGTTCCCAGACTGTGCCCACTCCTCTGCAAGGAAGCCCCTTTCGAGCCCTGAAACTTCCAGAACCAGTTTTAATTAATGAAGATTTTGTCAAGCTTTTGCACAATGCAACATATGAGAAAGGTAGTGGTTTTATTGGCTTTTATATCCTGTTCTATTATGTGTACCGGAGAGCGACTTACAGTATGCAAAAGGGCCTTCCTCCCTTATTTCTGTTTTCCTGTTCCTGAGCCATTGCTTACCTGGAGGAACTGTACACTGGGCGTGGTAATCCTGAGACAGCAAATTGCCCAGTATTTTTGTTTATTATTGGAGCTTAACCTTTGGGAAGACAAAGGGCCATTTTAATGCTTTGGTATGTGTAATAAAGAGAAATATTTTCTATCCCCGCTGCTTCAAAAAGATGCCCATCTGTCTCTTCTCTTCCATATATGAGCAGTGTATAGTATGAAGTATGGATTATTGCAATAAAGGAGAATATTTGTGGGTAAGAGTTGAATGTTTGCTTAGGATGCATGTTTCTATATCCATCTGCAAATGACTGTGTTCATGGTGCACAATTCTTTTCAGACACATTTGCTTCTCTGTGGGAACTCTTTTTCCCTAGCAACTTTGGCTAATATTTGCTGGAGGACAGGCTGTTGTCAAACTGATACAGCTGCCCCAGGAACATGTTTTAGTATGTTACAATGTGTACTTTCCAACACAAGGACCATTTAATTCAGACTACAGAGGTTCCCTTGCATGTACGGGGAGCTGGCGGGGGAGGGGGGAAACAAACAATGAAAAATATAGCCTTTTCTGACAGAGACTTTTTGCTGGGTAAATATAACAAAAGCAAAAGGCTAGATAGTTAGACTATCGAGGGTGGAGGAAAGAATGAATACTAAGAAATGTACAACTGAGATATTATTGCTTTGACTTTGGAGAGTGGATATAGAAGAGGAATTATAACAACAACAGGAAATCTGATAGGAAACAAAAATAAAGAGAGCAAAATTAACAAAGGACTTATCAAAAGAAGAATGTAGTTTGTAGTCCTATATTTGTGAAGGCCTGTGATGAACCAAGATTCACAAAATGGGGTACTGTTGTTAAAAAAGTAATCAATGTGTAAAAAGTGTGTCAAAATATTAAAAAAGAAAACAGCAATATCTCTTAGCAATAACAATTAGACTTATACACCACTTCACAGTGCTTTCCAACCCTCTCTAAGCAGTTTACAGAGTTAGTATATGGCCCCCAACCATCTGGGTCCTCATTTTACCGACCTGGGAGGACAGAAGGCTGAGTCAATCTTGAGCCAGTGAGAATGTTGAACTGCTGGCAATTGGCAATCAGCGAATTTGCCTGCAGTGCTACATTACACTGCGCCACGACAGTTCTCTTTACTAAAAAGGAAAAACCAACCTTTTAAGTAAAAAACTGAGAAATTTAAGTACAGTTTAAAGTTCTCTTGCAGGAAATCACTCAACATTTCCAAAATATTAGTTACCATCTATGCATAATAGTATTACTATTCCCAGAATAGAAGGTGTTTGGTTATTGATGCTTTGAAAAAGTCCTGTATTATTGGATAACAGGACAGTCATGACTTTGTCCCTTATCTCTTTATTAATTATCTTTCTAATTATCTTCCCAAGCAGATTTATACAATATTAATCTTTTCATTAAACAATATCTGAATTGCCCAGCAAAAAGGATGGCAGTAATGCAGCCATGTATCATTCCTTAAAATGAAGGACCATATAAGTGAGTTTAAGGGTATCAATAGCAGCTTGGATACAACCGTATGCCATACAAGTCTTTTTATGAAGGAGGGGCCATTCATTCAGAGTTTGTCAACCTTAGCTACAATGTGTAGACTTCAACTGCGAGAATTCTCCAATCAGCACTGAAGTTGAGAAAAACTGTACTAGATACATATAGGTATTAATTAATTAATTAATTCTTAATTTTCCAAATTGGTCTTTTCACACAAGCAGTCAGTAATGATAAGTGTCGAGACTGAAATTCACAGAAATTCACAAAAATTCACAGAAACAAATTCTAGAAACCAAAAGTTTGGAAAGATTTTTCTCAATTTAAATCTAAGCCTTTGTAAAAAGTTTGTTTTATTGAGTTTTCCTTGCATGTAACCTAATCTCCTGTTTTTGCTCAGTCTCTGATTGCATGCCTAGAAGACTAGGAGAAAGCAATATGAGAGGTGAGTGGAACTGCATTTTTTTTATAGATAATGTTCTCTGATAAGTATTTTCAAGAAACGTCTAAAACACCAACACCATTGATGAATAGTATTGTAGTGGAAAGACCCCTTGCAGGGTAGGGCTGAAGAATTTGTTCAGTATCTGCAGGATAAAATCACTCAGATCCGGACAGGCTTGGACTCTGACTGGGTAGATTCGGGCGAGTCGACGGGGATGAATCTTGTGGAGACCATCTGGGATGAGTTTGAACCTGTGACCCCTGAGAGCATGGACAGGATTATGGGGAGACTCAGTGCTGCCACTTGTGTGCTGGACCCGTGTCCCTCTTGGTTAGTCTCGGCTTTCCGGGAGGTGACACGAGGCTGGCTCCAGGTGATTACCAACGCTTCGTTGAGAGAGGGGTTCTTTCCCACCACCTTGAAGGAGGCGGTGGTGAGGCCCCTCCTTAAGAAGCCTTCTCTCGACCCAGCTTCTTTAGCCAACTATTGTCCGGTCTCCAACCTTCGCCTTGTAGTGAAGGTTGTTGAGAATGCGGTAGCATGTCAGCTTCCCCAGTACCTGGATGAAGCTGTCTACCTGGATTCATTTCAGTCGGGTTTCAGGCCTGGATACAGCATGGAGACGGCATTGGTCGCGTTGGTCGATGATCTCTGGGGCTGTTCCTCTGTCCTGGTCCTATTAGACCTCTCAGTGGCTTTCGATACCATTGAAGCCTACTGCGACGACTCGGGGGGTTGGGAGTGGGGGGCACCATTTTACAGTGGTTTTCCTCCTACCTGTTGGATCGGTCGCAGTTTGTGTTGACTGAAAGGCAGGGATCTACCCGAGGCGCTTCACTTGTGGGGTGCCCCAGGGGTCGGTTCTCTCACCCCTCCTGTTCAACATATATATGAAACCACTGGGTGAGATCATCCATGGTTTTGGGATACGGTATCATCAATATGCTGATGATACCCAACTTTTCATCTCTACCCCAAACCACCCAAATGATGCCCTCGACGTTATGTTCCAATGACTGGAGGCTGTGCGGATCTGGATGGGGAGGAACAGGCTCAAGCTCAATCCCTCCAAGACTGAGTGGCTGTGGTTTCCGTCATCCTGATTTGTGCATCTTGTTCCATCTTTGATGATAGGAGGAAATTTTAGCCTCCTCAGAGAAGGCCCACAATCTGGGCGTCCTCCTGGATATGCAGCTTAGTTTAGAAGAACACCTGAAGGCCGTGACCAGGGGGGCCTTTTACCAGGTTCGCCTGGTATGTCAGTTGCGCCCCTTCCTGGATCGGGATGCTCTGTGCACAATCACTCATGCCCTTGTTGTTTCTCACCTGGAATACTGTAATGCTGTCTACATGAAGAGCACCCAGAGCCTTCAACTGGTCCAGAATGCGGCTGCGTGGGTTATCATGGGGGCACCTAGGTGCTCCCATGTTGCACCCCTTTTAGGCGGCCTGCACTGGTTGCCAGTTGTCTTCCGGGTGTGATTCTAGGTACTAATTATGACCTTTAAAGTGCTCCATGGCTTAGGCCCAGGATACCTGCGAGACCACCTACTGCCACCGGTAGCCTCCCAACGTCCAGTGCGATCCCACAGAGTTGGCCTCCTCAGGATGCCGTCCGCCAGACAGTGTTGGGTAGTGACCCCCAGGGGGAGAGCCTTCTCTGTGGGAGCGCCTTCCCTCTGGAATGAGCTGACCCCGGAGCTTCATATCATTGCCAACCTCCGGTCCTTCCTAATGGATGGATGCTGCTGCCAGATCTGTCATCTAGCTACTTTCCTTGAAGGCTTCCTTAGACAGAAAAATTACAATTGTTGAAATTTTGCAGTTTAGAGCGAAGAAAAGACAAGATAAAAGTATATAAAATCTGAAATTTATCTACAGTAATATGTTTTTCTCCATCTCATGGTCTAAAACTTGGGACCATTCATTGATTTTAATGCAAAAATATTCAGGACTAAGGGAGTCATATTATGGTATTGCCTTAAACATCACATAGTTAAATTTGGAAATAATTGCTTTCAGATATGGTGATGGTCACCGGTTTAAATATTTTTAAAAGAGAATTGGACAAATGTATGGGAAAGACGTTAAAACTATGGTTGAGTCTGTCCATGTTTGTGAAATTAGGGAGTTTTCATTGTATCTTCTGACTACTAGTCAGTGTTCATTGATGTAGTTTGCTAGTTTCCTGTCTGTCCTACATGGTGGCTGTTATAGTCTTTACATTGTATTTTGTTATTGACTCTTTTCCCCCCTTCTTGAGCTACTGGATCTTTTGATTTACTAAAGATGTTTTGGAGGGCTTGAATCGGTTGGTGTGTTATAGTGATGCCTTCTGGTTGTAATAGTCTGTTGGTTGTTTCTGAGATATTTTGATGTATGGTAGTGTTATCCTTTCCATGGCTTGTATTGGTTGTGCTGTACTGCTTTGAATATTCAGGCACTTTTTGATAAAGTTGTGTGGTTATCCATTTTTTAGATAATATTGTATAGACAGTTCCCTTTTTCTGACCTTCTGGGTTGTTGTAGTAGTGCATTTGTGCTTCTCTAAATTCAGGTTTCTTTTAATCTGCATGCAGATGTAGCTTTATATGTAGATACTAGCATTGAAATAATCCTGCTAAGGTACAGGAGTTGTTCAAAGACAAAATAGGAAAGTCTGTGTGAAAATCATAAACTGAAGCTTGACTGTAAGTTACAACTGTTCTACACAAACTCATTTGAGAACTTTTGCAAAAAAATAATGAAAATGGCACAACTTTCTCTTTTCCTGGAGAAATTTAGATAGATTGAGAGATACGAAATATGTAAATATTTAAAGTTCTTGAATCCCAAAGGTTGACATGGCTTCAAGGGTTTGCCCAATAGCTTTTAGTCTAGTTTAACAGGCCAAATGGCCACTAAAACTATTCCCACTAATACTATGTTCTAATTTTAGGTGTAACCAATACAAATCTGGACAGAGAAGAGAACGTCACAGTTTCCTCTTCAGGCGATGCTCCATCAAAGGGCCAGGCAGCAATATGGAAACAGGCCAAAGACAGTAAGGAGAGGAATGAGGAATATATTTCAAAGAACCTCAGTGATCGGCAGAAGGATCTGGCTCCAAGTAGATATAGCTCAGTAGAGAATTTGATGTGGGACTCCTCTGTTGCAGGTGAGAAAAATAGAAATGGCCAGGAGACTGAAGAATTCTCTCTGGTGTCAATTGTGTGTATGATTTACAGTTCAGTTTCAGTTATAGATACAAAGATACATACTTCTCTGTATGGAATTGACTCATTTGGCACGTTCTTGCTAACCAAATCAATGAAGGGTTCCCTCCTGCCACCGCCAAGAAGTTACAGAGGGCAAAGGGCTTTCAGAACATTTTTGTTTCTGTTGTGGTCCCTACATTATGGAACAATCTCCTCCTCCATTATGGAACAATCTCCTCAGCATTCACCCTAATGAAAATTCATACAGCTGAGAATTTGGGGAGAGATCAATGTACACCATAGCATGACTATATTATTATATCCTTCTCTTTTTTTATGTGTTATTTTATTGTTATAAATAACTGGAAGTCCATGCAGACTATTATAGTATATAAGAGATAGAAGCAAGAAGCAAACAAATATGTACTTTTTATTTGAATTGCAGGTCTGTGTAGGCAGTAGTTTCTTCCCTCCTTATTAAAAATACAGGTATTCCTCAACATCACCGCAATTGTGCCCAAAATTTGTGTTGCTAAGTGAGACATTTGTTAAGTGAGTTCTGCTCTATTTTATGATCTTTATTACCACAATTGTTAAGTGAGGCACTGCAATTGTTAAGTTAGTAACTGTTATTTAGATTGTTAAGTGAATCTGACTTCCCCATTGCCTTCCTTGTCAGAAGGACACAGAAGGTGATTCAAATGACACTAAGACACTGTAACTGTTATAAACTCATGCCAGTTGCCAAGCATCTGAATTTTGATCACATAACCATGAGGATGCTGCAGTAGTAGTAAGTGTGAAAAATGGTCATCCATCACTTTTTTCAGTGCCGTTGTAACTTTGGGTGGTCACTAAATGAACTGTTGTAAGTCGAGGACAACCTGTAATGCAGACCACAGTATTCTGAAAGAAATTGCAATGCCAGCTAGTTAACTCTTTGATTTTCCTGTTTGCTAATATTCTCTTATATTGAGGGTTTGTTTAAAAAAAGAATGACATGATAAAGTGTCTTAATCTAGCAAACCAAAATTATCTTTGTTCTGTCACAGCTAAAAGGCAAAATATTGCTTTGGATTTACTAGAGTCTGAAAGAAAGTATGTTGTCAGCCTCTCTCTTATTCTGAAAGTTAAATCCACATTGCAAGGAACAGAAGTGAAAAGAAATACAAAGGAAAGGTACAGTATTCCTTGTACTTTCTTATATACTATGATTTTCTTTGGGTACCAGAATCACATTTTCTTTTAAAACATCAGTATTTCATTCTCTCTAGACTTCCCTTCATTGGCCATCTGTCACCTGCCTGTGGGGACCTTATCTTATTGGTAATATTATTATAGAGATGGGTCCAAATGGCTTTTCAGAGTTCTCCGCTACATTTATGAGCAGTAGAATTGGGTGGATGATTTCTCAGTATTTCTTCACAGAAAGGATAAATTACCAACTGTTTTTCGTGGACAGAATTCCCCTTTGTGGCAACAGCAATCCCACAATTTAAAAAGAAATTCCATGACGAAGAGCTTTCCCCCAAGGCCCTATTTAATGCTGCTGTTTCCCACTTTTGTTTAATGAGAACTCAGAACAGCTCTGGATTCTTGATCCTACCACATACCTGAAACTGCTGTACAGAATCTTTAGTTGTACCACTATGAAATGAGTGTTGGTCTCTTCTTATCCTGATACAGTTTAGCCAAAAATACAATCTGATGCACTTCATTCCAACTGTAATACAGTCAGATGACACCTAAAGGATCAAATCACATGGTACAGTTAAATTCATCTGGCTTTCCCACTGACTTTGTTTGTCAGAAGGTTGCAAAAGGCGATCACATGATCCAGGGACACTGCAACCATTGTTAATATGAGTCAGTTGCCAAGTATCTGAATTTTGATCACATGACCATAGGAATGTTCAATTGTTGTATGTGTGAAAAACAGTCCTAAGTCACTTTTTTCAGAGCTATTGTAACTTTGAACTGTCACTAAGTGAACTGTTGTAAGTTGAGGACTATCTGTACACCTCTTACAGCTTTCCTACTGGATATTATTTTAGCTAAGTTATTCTGTATTTTTACTAGTATCTCTGTGAAAAAAAATTTCCCCTGTTTTCTGATTGCAGTTTCTTCCCCAATTCTTTGCGATACTTGGTCCAGCAACATGTAGAGTTACTTCATGCCTTGCAGGAAAGAGTGTTAAGTTGGCCTCAACAAGGAATCCTAGGAGACATATTTCTCAGATTGACCAATGATGAGGTATTTTTTGAAGGAAAATAAATAATATTTGTTCAAGGAATTATTGTACTATGAATGACTCAAATCAATGTGTTTGCATGTATGTGTATAGATACTTTTTTGGAATCTCTTATTAAAATACACTTGGGTTGGGTTCCGGCAGGCACTACTGCCTCGCTCGTGGCAGAAGCGAAAAACAAGATGGCAGCATCTATGGCACCTCCCGGAGAACTGGTTCGTGGGCATGGCAGGTCTGGGTCTCTGCCAGTTCCAGTGACCCAGGCCAAAAACCACTACTGGTTTGGCCAAACCAGTCCAAACTGGTAGGAACCCATCACTGCATGAGAGAGAGGGGGGAGAGAGGGAGGGAGATATTTGAATACTAATTACCTTAATGTGTGGTAGGATATAATATGTGACATTGCTTCCTGTACCTAAAATCCAAAGAAACAGAATCCTATTCTTGACCTGTATTTGTAGATTTAAGGATAATAGGAAATTGGTATCAGGCACATGCTTAAGAATTCTGAGGAACCTTCATAATTTCTCTTCTCAGAACAGTTTTTTGGATTATTATATTGCTTACTTGAGGGACTTGCCAGAATATATCTCTTTGATCCATTTGGTGATTTTGAAAAAGGTGAGTTTTGGTTTGTTGAATAATTTGTTTCCTGCAATTGTATTATTTGAAGAGAAAACACTGTAATTGTTTCTGATCCAGACCCCTTTAGGCGTGAATGATATGGAATTTTTGCATGAATTGCAAGAAAGAGCAGTGCTAGAGACACATAGGAACATATGGACATGTTTCTGCTATTGAAAGAGATCCCACCAAGAGGATGAGCAACATATGTCCATCAGATTTTTGCTGGTTTGGGAAAAATAACTTAAATTTGTTAATGATCTCATTCCTATTCCAATGATCATACAGTGGGCTTTGGGTGGATCTCTGTCATCACAAGGGTTATAAACTTTGCATTGTTTTTTTTTGTTCTACAATACTACATTCATATCATATGTTTTGTTTTTCTATTTCCACATTCACAGTTATAGATTAAAGCTTCACAGACATTCAGAACAGTTAGCCTTATCTGAATGAAAATACAGAATCACATATGTAATGTCCAATCTCTAATAAAATCCTTAGCGTTTCATTTTCAATAAATTTACAATGTATGAATTGTTTTTGAAGATTGATCCACATAGGAGTACATTGTGGTAGTCCTATCTCCAACTTTAACAGTGCTTTTAAGCATAGAGATTTAGAAATAAGTAAACAGTGATAGATTTACTAATTGTTACAGATACTAAATCCACATGTTTTCATGCATCAATTTAATGACTATTGTTTATAAAAATATGCACCTATTTCTGCATTTAACAGAACTCATCTCTAATTTATAACTGATTTAAATTTGTTTTACTTTCCCGCATCAACAGATTGAGGAAGAAACCAAGTCTGATCTCTACCTATTTTTCTTCCATATTGTCCAACGCATTCCAGAATATCTTCTTCATTTGCAAGTAAGTTCTAATAACTTTAATTGACCTTTCTTTAATTAAAATGTGAGAAAGCTTTAGCCCTTCCAGATGCAGTTGTATTATAGATCCTATCAGGGACAGTAGCTAGAAGCAAGTTCCCCATCCCTGTGTTAATGGTTATACATTAGGAAATATCTCAATTCTTCATAGATAATGTGGGTTTTAGAAATACAGGAAGCTACAATATGTTGTGTCGCCTTGCTACAGTGTTTTGGAAGAGGGTCTGTTTTACCATACAACTCTCCATAGCCCTTTCAGAAGACTGTAGAAGGCTGCCTTATATTGAATCAGAACATCAATTCATCTAGCTTGGAACTGTTTGAAGGCTGCCACCCAACCCCATTCTTGTTGTTCCTAGCATCACAAGGCTTCAGACAATAGCATCAAACTTCAGTAGCAAAACTGCTATTTTTTGATAATAAAGTTCTTGTGGGCTTTTTGTAAAAACAAAAGAGCAAACTATATATATTTTGTTCCCTCAACCATACCATAGCAAAACAGTAGGTCAAATAATCTTTATTTGGCCCACTACTCTATCACTGGACAATCAGTGTCCATTTCTCCTATAACTTCCAGATATTAAAAGAACGGAAATTGTGACTTCCAGCCAGCATTGATGTACATTATAGCAACTGGCATTACATGCCCAAGGTTTCATTCAAGATATTTTCCCAGGCTATGAAGAGACTCTATAAGAGCGCAAAACTGAAAACCTTTTCATTCAAAGCAAGTACTTTACTAGTACTTTACTCAGGGAGAAAAAGGGTTTTTTGACCTGGTAATCCATTTAAGGTGAATGTTATGATTTATCTCAAATGAACTGAGAAGATGTTGAAATTTAATTCTGATTTCCTCCTTTTGTACTAGAACATCCTGAAGTATACTGAGCAAGAGCACCCAGATTATTATCTTCTTCTTGTCTGTGTTCAGCGCCTGCGAGTATTCATTTCTCATTACAGTCTTCTCTTCCAGTGCAATGAAGATCTGCTAATACAGAAACGAAAGAAACTGAGAAAGTGAGTTTGATGCCGGAGTGTAGCCTTTTTGTGCATTTTTATGAAGCTTTCTTTCCAAGAGCAAAAGATGTTTATATAGTATCTCTCTTCTCCTTTGAGCTTCTCAACTGATCTGAGAGAGAGTTTGATTGAATGACTGGACCAGAATCATCCTGAGACTTACAGAGTGAATTTTAACCTGATTTTCCTAGCTCCTAGTTGATTGCTACACTGCAGAATCTGAGAGTAGCAATACTGCGCTTTGTTGGCTGTTCCCAATAGCAATAGCAGTAGCAGTTAGACTTATATACCGCTTCATAGGGCTTTCAGCCCTCTCTAAGCGGTTTAGAGAGTTGGCATATCGCCCCCACAGTCTGGGTCCTCATTTTACCCACCTCGGAAGGGTGGAAGGCTGAGTCAACCCTGAGCCGGTGAGATTTGAACAGCTGAACTGCTGAACTAGCAGTCAGCTGAAGTGGCCTGCAGTACTGCACTCTATCCACTGCGCCACCTCGGCTTCTTAATAGAATGCATGAAGTAGTGGGGGAAGCATTAGCACTATTGTGGGTAATCACAGTTCCCTTTAAAAAGGCATAAAAACATTCCATAACCTGATTATGTAAAGAACAACCTGGCTGTCTTTGTTATTCTCAATCTCTTGCAAGTGCTCTTGCTCCCACTATAAAAGCAGTGGAGGCCTGTTGTGGCCCTCCAGTTGCAAGCGGAGCTGGTGGCAGACTCAGACAGTGAGGAGGTTGGGGAGGAACGTGGGCCAATGCTGGAGTCTGGGGAAGGATCTGATGAATGCTTTGTGTTGGATGCAGAGATAGAGGCAGGGCCATCCAACATTTCCCAGCCACCGGAGAGGCAGCTGCCTTTGGAAGCTGATATGAGTGAGGAGGAAGAACAGCTGGGGGTTGTTCCAGATGCATGCATACACAGAGCAGTTAGAAGAGGTGAGCAATGGAGGGCAAGGAGTCGACTCGGGAAGCAACGCATACATGGACACTGAATGGCCCCTTCCTGGCTGGGGAATAAATAGAAGGAAAAGGGAGTTGTTGTCGTAGGAGACAACAGTTCATATTTCTGAAGATTTTGCTCATTGTGTTTTGTGCCACAAAGACTGTTTGCCAGAACTTAATTTGCAACCTTTCGGCTGGGAGCTCATGGCCTTGCAATTATTGCAAGGAACTGATAAGGTTTGTAGTTAACTCCTTGAAGGACTATTGCCTGGACTTTTCAGTGGGTGAATGCAATTCACAAGAGGTAAATAAAGAGGGGCTTTTTTGTGACAAGGAGTCTATTTTTTGCTTTTGCTAAGACTGGATCAGAACAAAGCCCAGGATAATGGGACTAATGAAGACACAGCTCTTCTTTTTTTTTTAAAAAAAAGAATTTTTTATTTTTGGTTAAACAGACAAACACAACACAAAAAAAAAAAATAATAATAATCTTTCGTTACATATTGTAGAAGTGTGTCGATTGGTTACAAATAGCTTTCGTGAATCTCTTCCAGTTATTACTTATCATATCACATTATATATTTTAAATCAAAAATATTTATATATCTTACTATCAACATCCCACAATTCTCATTTGACTATAATTGTTGTAACGTCCTTTTGCATAAAATAATCCAAAATTGAAAAACACAACCACATAATGACATTTCATTAATTATTTCTAACATCATCCAATAACATTACACCTTTATAACATGTTCTAAGTAAGAATTAATTATGATTGATAACAAAATTTCTAATCCTCTTTTCCAAGTCGCTACTATTTGTATCCCAATACCTTTTATTGAGCCAGGACATATATATATTGTTAAGTATACCCCTTGTCATTTCATCGTTATTATTATAATTGTTATTTATTAATAGAAAATCATTTGCTAATTATATCAGGTTTCCTCTCATCAAACCAACACATGTGTGTACCTTGTTATCATTATCAATTATTTATTTAACATATCACTCTAAAGATTACTAAATTACTAATCACTAATATTGTAGAAGTGTGTCGATTGGTTACAAATAACTTTCATGCATCTCTTCCACAGTCATTGCTTATAATTCAAATCACATTATGTATTTTAAATCAAAAATCTTTATATATCTTACTATTAACATACCATGCTTCTCATTTGACTGTAGTTGTTTTAACATCCTTTTACATGAAATAATCCAAAATTAAAAAACACAAGGACATAGTAGCATTTCATTAATTATTTCTAATATCATCTAATAACATTATCCCTTTATCGCATGTTCTAAATAAAAATTAATTATGTTTGATAACAAGGTTTCTGATTCTCCTTTCCAAATCACTGTTTACAATTTATATCCCAATTCCTTTTATTAAACCAGTACATGTATATATTGTTCACTATATCCCTTGTCATTTCATTGTTATTGTTATAGATATTATTTATTAACAAAAATTCATTTGCTATTTATATACAATTTCCTCTCATCAAACCAACACATGTATGTACTTTATTATCCTTATCAATTATTTATTTAACAGAGCACTCTAGAAATTACTAAATTACTAATAACTAATTACTAAAATTAACTAATTTTTTATTATCAACTTTCATATATCAACCTGTATCCTGTAAGACTGTAATAATACAGTCTTATTTCTTTTGTCATTTATGGAATTGATCTTCTATTTATTTCCTTAATAAATTTTTTGTGGACTTCTCTCCACAGCTTGTTGCTTGTAGCATCACTTAAGTAATCTCGATGCCCTCCATCTGCTATTTTAATCCGGTTATCTTTGGTTGTCAATCATGTTCTGAGAAGTTCTCTCTCCTTAAATCCATCGTTTTTCCTCCTTTTTCTTCTTCCATGCCTTGAAATCCGGGGTATAGTTCCTGTCGATCTAATTCCCTTTTCCATACTTCCCTTTTTCCACTTTCAACCACGTTCACTCCACTGGTAAAATAATCAGTTGTCTTGTCTTTATAATCATTTTCCCCTTCAATTTTTGGGACTCTGACTCCATCATTTTTTTGCTATTATAAACTCTATTTTTTCCATCTTCTTCTCAATTCTCTCTGTTATTTCTAATAATTCCAGCCAAGATGTTTTGCAAAGTTATTGTTTCTTTTGAATATTGTGCCATTTTGACAAGCTAGTAGATACTGCCACTCTGGCTTTCAAGGCTTCTTATATTAAATTAGCTTAAACACAAGTTCATTTATAATCTTCAAAAAAGAAGGTTCTGTTTCTCTCCCACTGCCAGTAAGACTCTCAAAGTGCACCTGTAAGAACAATTTGTGCCCTTGCTTCTTATCACTTTCTATAAACAAGTTGCCAAGCCTCGAGATACAAAGTCAGTGAGATCAAAAGGAAAAGGGACAGTGCATTGTTTCAAAAACTCAAGCCTCCAGCCTCCAAGTGGCAGTATTGCTTCCCACTCTCTAATGTTATTTCAAACTTAAAAGAAACAGTTCTCAAATAGAATTAATAGCAAGTAATAAAAGTTCTTGTTGAAATAAAGAAGATTTTAATTAATAGGTTAAAAATAAAAATAAAGAAATAGAAGAAGAAAAACTGATCCGTTCTCTTTAAAAAAAAAAAGTTGCAAGCACTTCAATCCACAAAGTAAAATTAAACACACTATCCAAAGCAATCCAATATAGGTTAATCTCGCCGCTTATTTTCTTCTGCTTTTGGATTTAATGTAACTTTTAAAAAAAATTGGGGGGGCAGTCTTTTCCAAAACAAAGTTTCCTCACCAGATGGACACACTTTCTTTTTTTTTTAATCAAAGATTCTTTTATTACATTTTCATTTTCCTTTATACAATCACTTAAATACTGTGCAGTTAAAAAAAAAAGAAGCAATAAACAACTCATAACACTTCTATCCTACATACACCCTTCCTTCTACCCCTCCAACTTTCATTTCTCCCTTCCAACAATCCCCTCTTCTACTTCCCCTCCCCCTCAGCCATTCCTTTCTCCCCTTCCCACCATCTCACCCTCCTTACATTCCCTTCTCACTCCCTCTTAATTCCCCCCTCTTCTTTCCCTCTACACCTCGCTTCGGTGTATTTCTAGTATTCATTGGTCTATTTGTTTTGTACTAAAACAAAAGAAAAATAAAAGGAAAAGAAAGAAGAAAAGAAAAAAAAAGAAAAAGAAAGCAACAGTATCCAAGTGCATTCATTGTTCTGAAAATTGAGTCTATATTTCCACCCTCCCCCCCACCCACCCCCAGGGGCTTCCTGGGAGGGGGCTTCCTGGGAGGAGCTTGCTGGTGGAGGCAGCAAAAAATCAGCTGCCTCCGAATTCCTGGCTACGTACCTGTTTAGAGGATCTTCCATCTGACGTCTTATCAGGTTTTCTTATCCTTCAGGCAAGAAGGAAAGAAGAAACTGTTTTGCTGGCAAATGCTCTTCGATTTTTGCAGCTTTTGTGCTTGCAAGGAAAGGGGGGCTAGCCCAAGGCAGAACGGCTGTCCGTGCTGGGAACTTCAAACTGCCTTGTGCAGGACAAAGTAGGTCTCCCCCACTCTGCTCAAAGTTTTGTTTGATTTAATCTTATCACGAGCTGAATCCGTTTCCGTGGACAATAATTGTTTATCAACATTTTAGCTTCTTTTCTTTTTCTCCTCCGAAAAATTATTTACTTAGAGGCTTTTAAAATGGCGCCGAGCGGGCTGGTTTCTCCGGTAATAATGAATACTTTTTGTTAATTCTCACAAGAATTCACAAGAATTCAAAACAAAAGAGATTGCTTATCATATGTTTTGGTTTCACAATAGGCCAGCAGAAGCTTTTTAATTAGTTTCATTTCTACAAGAATTTTACTCCTTCATTAACCTTGCTTATCTGGAAGTTAAATGGTGATGAATCTGCTGAACGGTCTTGTTACAATGTTTACTCACTGAAAGTTTTGCCAAGCCTTAAACTTCAAAATAAAAGGGGAACTCAGCCTCTTTACTTAAAGCTGCATATTCAGGCAATAGAGTTTTATTAACTGCAGGCAGATAAATTTTGAAATGGCTTCAAAACCAAATATTAACTTGAAGTTGTAAATTTTTTTCTTATTACTATTCAAAATACCAGCTTCAATTTTGTAAAAGGCTTTCTTATCCAGCTGCGTTACAAGATGGCGATTTTATAGCTTCTGCGTTTGATATATGACACACTCAATCAGCTCTATTCTCCTGAAGACTTCTCCTTATTAACTGTTAAAAGTCTATAAATAGTATCCCATTTAAAACCGAGGGGAGCAGAGACTTTGTTTGTTTGCTTGTTTGTTTGTGCGTTTTTTATAATGGCTCCCAAATCAAAGCAGTCTAAGCATTTCCTTAATAATACATCTCAAGAAATTGTTACAAAATCGCTGCCCTTGCCTCCCACGCCCTCTACTGGAGATCTCTTAACGCAAGAATTTCTTTTTGAAACCCTTAAAGAGTTCAGACAGGAAATTAAACAACTTTTATCGGACTTATATGATAAACTGGACGCCAAGATTGCTCAAACAAGGGAAGATATGATCAGAGTTATGACTGCTATGACAGACTATGTTTCTGAAATGGAGGACAAATTGGAACTTTTGGAAAAAGCTAATTCTAATTTGACATCTAAAATTCAAACGTTACAACAGGAAGTTGAAAATGCTCAAAAACAACTCGTTATGATAAATTACAATAAGACTGCGTTTGCAATAAGAGTCAGAGGATTGCGTGAAAAGGAACAGGAGAATTTGAAACAGACATTTTTTGAGGCTTTCAGACGTTCGGTGGGAAGTCCGGGATTTAACTTTGATTGGCAGATTCAAAAAATTTATCGCCAGAACTCGTGTGTAGCAAAACAACGACAGCTTCCGAGGGACATAATTATATATTTCACCACAAGAGAATCCAGAAATGCGATAATACAGAAGTTCTACAATAACAGGCTGCGAATCGATGGACAGGACTTGATTTTTTTAAAGAAATACCATCTCAAATATTAAGAGCAAGGAGAGACTACACTTTCTTAACTGAAAAATTCAGAGCTTCTCAGATACAATCTAAATGGGAAGTGCCATCTGGTATCACAGTCACATTTGAGAACCAAAAATATCGTCTCAATTCTGTTTGCGAAGCCCGAGACTTTTACTACAAAACTCTGAAGGCGGGACTTCCTGATTCACCCGGACTTGGAGAAAGACAAGGAGAAGGAGAAGATAAGCAGCGGGACACGTGGCTACAAGGCGGAGGGTGTTGCTTTCCCCTTCCGGAAGGGCAGAAGAGTAAAGAATAAAGATCCAGCTATGCCTTTAAAATACTTCTTAAATTTTTAATTTGAATAAAATTTCAGGACTCCTGTCTGGTATAAAATGACAAAGCTGTATACCGATGAAGAGATATTGAGACTGAAAGAAGCGGTGCTGAATTTGGACATATATTGTATGGGACTTATATAAGACTTGTTTGAATCTTAATTTAAACTGCGCATGATCTATTCTTTGGGGCGAGGAGAGCGGAGATTGTAGTTTTCTTGGATTGTGGTTTGGGATGAATGGAGTCGGGTGGTGTGGGGTAGATGGAAGGGTAGTGAAAGTTCAATTAGATTACCTTGATCCAGAATGTAAGCTGATTTTTGTATAAATTGTTATTTGAATACAAGGTTAAGAAAGATTATCTGGAGAGTCTACACGAGGGTGGAGTAAATATGAGAGGAGCAATGGATGAGGATAAAATATATATGCGGACATGGGTAAAGGCAGGATGGGAGGTATAGAATTTATATGCGGAAGCAGGTAAAGACATTGTTTAAGATTTTAAAAATAATGAGAAGCTGAGTTTAATGTTAGAGAGTATATTGACTTCTCTTTCTTGGGGGGGGGTTCCCCCCCCCTTTTTTTTTTTTTTTTTTTTTTTTTTTTTTTTTTGTTTTTTTTTTTTTTTTTTTTTTTATTTTGTAACTTCTAATCTATTTGGTTTCAATATACTCCAGACTTTGCTTGATAAAGAACAATGCCGGGAATGGGACCTGGGAAGTCGGAAGGGGGTCAGGGATGGACACACTTTCTCTTTACGCTTCCCTTCTGTTCCGGAGCCATTCCAACTTCATCAGCCTGGGGCTAGCCTTTTTGTCGCCAGCTTGAAGAACTTCTCTTTAGGAGCCATGGTGGCACAGTAGTTAGAATGTAATATTGCAGGTTAACTTTGCTCACAGGCTGGAGTTTGAGCCTGAGCAGCTCAAAGTTGCCTCATCCTTCCATCCTTCCGAGATTGGTAAAATGAGGATCCAGATTGTTGGGGGCAATATATTCACATTTGTAAACCATTTAGAATGCTATAAAGGACTGTGAAGCAGTGTATAATTCTACTTGCTATTGCTATTTCTCCATGATGGCAACTGACTTGCGGAATTCCTTCCTCTTCAATACCAGTGTGATCTTTTAAGTTTCTTTATTACATTGCCTTTACAGAGCCATTATTTTTTTCCTTTTAATTGTTTTATTCCTTTGGAATCTTTGAAAAAAGAATAATACTATAAATTATTTGGAATTATTTATAATATGTACAGAAATATATGAAGGAATAATAGAAATTTGATATTGTTCTATTTTAAGAAAAGCCTGGTGCATGTTCTGCATGGATAATGAAAATTAAAAAGTGCCACTACTATTCCCTACACCTGGGATTATTTCTGCAGCCAAAATTGTTAAAAAAAAACATAAATGAAAAATCAGGTGGATCTGCTATCTACGTTGCAAGAACTGGATCCTTTTTTAGGTTTTTTTCCACGTGTTAATATTTCACTTGGAGATTCATCATATTGTTTCAGTTATAATTTAATGACATTTCTTGAAAAAGCAGGGTCAGTTCTTGAACTTCCAAAAGAGCTTGTTAGATATCAGACCGAGTTTAATTTCTGTTTGTTTTGCTATTATAGTATCGGTACTGCTGATATTTACATAGTTTTGTTAATGAGCATGAAGTATTTTTGTGGTAGATTGATATGGGGCTTGGGAATATAAAGTAAACTTACATGTAGATTTCTTAGAAGAATATGGTAATTTGCAGTAGATCGGAGAAAGAAGCTCATAATACATTCAGAATTCTTTAATTCTTTTTGTGTTTCTTTTGCCCCAGGCTCTGGTTGCTGGAACTTGGTATTCTGGTACCAAATATGAATTTTATAAGCCTGTTTTCTCCCTATGATATATGCAATGTATTTTCCTTAGTTGTTTGGCCTGCATATGAGTTAAAAATCTATTTGTGTTAATGAAAGAGGAAGTTGCTTGTGATCTAGATATTTATCATATTTCTAATCCTTACATGGGACTTTAGATCAGTGATAATGGTTTTCAAGCATTATCGATATGAAACTATCTGTTGCTGAAAATGCAAGGGTAGTTCCTTGCTAACTAGAAAAACTGGTGTGGTTGCATTCTAGTTGAACTCACAGTCGTATTACATGTCTGTTTTACTAGATCTTCCTTCATAAAGTTATATAAAGGTCTCGCCACTCAGTGTCCCAGCAGCGGACAAGCAGCATCTCCAACACCAAGTGCAGCTTCCTTTCACAATAGTGGAATCCATTCTGAAGAGACAGTGCATCCATTCCCATCAGCCTCTGTTTCTGGAACAACTGCTATGTGAGTACAAAGATAGCATCAGAAGATAATGATTCAGGAATGTACATTATAGCATCATCTTCAGCTTCTTTATTCTTATCTATTCTTATGTTTTGCAAACTTTTTGGTGCAATATATTTCACAATTCTTTCAGATTTTGTTCACAGATAACTCAATCTAAGATAGTAAAAAGAAATATACATTATTTAATAATATACATTATTATTATTTAAGGAGCCGAGGTGGCGCAGTGGTTAGGGTGCAGTACTGCAGGCCACTTCAGCTGACTGTTATCTGCAGTTCAGCGGTTCTAATCTCACCGGCTCAAGGTTGACTCAGCCTTCCATCCTTCCGAGGTGGGTGAAATGAGGACCCAGACTGTGGGGGCGATATGCTGACTCTGTAAACCGCTTAGAGAGGGCTGAAAGCCCTATGAAGCGGTATATAAGTCTAACTGCTATTATTCTCCAAATCCTTGTGAATTATTCATATTAGAAAATAAATATTAGCAAGTTGCTTGTGGGGGGGGGGGACACCTCTTAATTTACTTGAATGGCAAGGAGCTCCCAGAAAATTGTTAATCCAATCATCCAAAATGGAGCTTTCATCTCTTTTGGGGGAGAGGAGGAACACTGTGTTTGCTTCATCTTGTTTACCTGTAATTCTCTTACCACTCTTTTAAGGCATTTGATGTCACACATAAAAAAGGGTCAACAAGAAATGGCAAACATCCCAGGGAAACCATGTGAGTGGGAAGCTGATGGAAGAAAGCATGGCAGACCAGAGAGTGCTTTAATTCCATCTCAGTTCAATGAGGAGGACTTGAAGACTCTGGCGGCTTCTCTGCAGCCTGTTGCAGATATGGAGTTCAATGCTACTTCATCGGATATGAAAGAAAACCAGGAGAAATCTCACAAAGCTACCATGGAGCTTCTCCAAGACAGCAGAAGCTTTACTTCTGATTTTGAAGATTTTGAATACCAAGGAAATACATATTCCATTCCTGGACTCTATGAGAAAGAACCTCTGGCTATCCTTCAATCTTGCTCACCAGCCTCTTCTGAATCTAGCATTGACATCTGCTTCTTGCGACCTGTGAACTTCACAAAGGAACCAGAGAAGGCACAGCGCACTTTGCAATTGCTTCCCAAGAGCAGTGATCTAGAGCACATTGGCAGCAGCACCTCCAAGCGTGAGGCTTTTCGGAGCAAGGGCAAACAACTGAGTCAATCCTTGAAGGAGTTTCCCCGGAGTGGGTCTGAAGGCATCAGCACAAGGCTATATAGCACAAGGAGCAGCAGTGGGAGTCGGCTGTCCAACTTGCAGGAGAGAGGCTTCCAGCCCCATGAGGCCTCTGCCACCTCCAGGAGCTCCCACTGGAACTACTTTCCTCCACAGCGAGGAGTGGGTGAAAAGCAAAGCTTTGTAGAAGTAAGGAGAGCAAAAGGCCAGGGCAAACCCACTTCCCACCAGGGTCTGAGAAACACGTAAGCGGGCTACTGACTCAAAGGCAAAGACGGGAGGGGTCAGGGTGGTGTCCCTCAGGGATATCATCCAGTTAGTCCTTTTTGGCTAGTAGTTGCATGAACCCTGCGTTTGGAGTACTAGTTGAAAGCAGTCTCCAGAGTATCTTCCTGCCTCTGCCTAGATCAGAGGCGTCCAACCATAACAACTTTAAGACTTAAGGACTCCAACCCCCATGCTGATTGGGGAATTCTAGGAATTGGAAGTCCACAAGTCTTAAGGTTGCCAAGGTTAGACACCCATTTTCTTGAAGATTATGCTCCATTTTTTCTAAATTTATTTTAAAATGATGCCAAATTAAAGAATGTTTCTAATTCCTTGAATGGTATAGACAGTAATGGTGGGATTACTTCACACAACACCCCTATACATGATAAACTGTGGTTTAGTGATTGAATCTGTTTGCATCTTTATGACAAAGTTAATCATGATTGAATGCACATAGTGTAAGATGAGAAAATACGATTGGCCAATTTATATCTCTACGTGTCTTGAATACAGACTGGGACACCATGAGAAACCAGAATTAGCATTAATAAGAATTGAGAAAGAATTGAGAAAGAGATGCCTGCAAATAAGTTGTACTGTTCAATTTTACGTAGGCTCTTCTAAGGATTTGCTGCTTTAAGATTGATCTTACAGTCTGCTACAAACATCAGCCATGCCTTGACAAATTCATTTGCCTTAGCTTAGATGCTCCTTGCTGCTGCCAGGTGTTTACTGTGACATTGAGGTGAGCCTTTCTAAACCAGATGATTAGATTATAAAGATGAAGAGTTAATAATAGTAGTAACTATTATTAACTATCGAGGAACTATTATTATTATTAATTATTCCAGGGTTGTGCAGGCCTTTGGAGAATATATGTGCAGACAGATACACCTGATTCCTGCCTGCTTTCCTGCTAGAAATGCAGGAGGTAGTCTTGTAGAGAGAAGATAAACTTTGCTGCTCTTGATGAAACAGACTTTTGTGAAGCAATTCCTAGTCTTTAAACTAGATTTGGTTCCTATGACCTTTTAGGAACATTGACAATTGCAGTTACACTAGTCCCGGGGTGGTGAACCTATGACACGGGTGCCACAGGTGGCACACAGAGCCATTTGTCAGGGCACGTGAGGCATTGCCCTGTCAGCTGGCCAGTGTGCATGTGCGTTCTGGCCAGCTGAGTTCAGCCTTTTTTAAAGCAATTTTTTGCCCTCCCCAGGCTCCAGAGGCTTTACAGGAGCATGGGGAGGGCAAAAACAGCCTCCCCCGCCAGCCCAAAAACCATCTTCCCTGGCCCCTCCCCCAGGCCCCAAAAGCGCAAAAAAACGGCCCTACAGGCAAACCTGAAGTTCAGGAACGGACTTCCAGTTTGCCCATAGGGCCAGTTTAAGCCCTCCAGAGCCTTCAGGGGCCTTCCGGAGGCTTCCCTGAAGGCT
Source organism: Thamnophis elegans (assembly GCF_009769535.1). NCBI lineage: Eukaryota > Metazoa > Chordata > Lepidosauria > Squamata > Natricidae > Thamnophis > Thamnophis elegans. Next base: position 100,580,155 of record NC_045544.1, on the reverse strand, counting down.
CCAGACAAAAAAAGACCTAACGGACAAACTGGAAGACACAGTGTCTTCCAGTTTGCTCATAGGGCTGTTTTTAGTCCTCCAAAGCCTTCAGCCTCCTGAAGGTCCCTGAAGGCTCTAGAGGACTAAAAACAGCCCTATGAGCAAACCGGAAGTGACTTCCAGTTTGCTCATAGGGTTGTTTTTCATCCTGTGGAGCCTTCAGGGAAACCTCCTGAAGGTCCCTGAAGGCTCCGGAGGACTAAAAATGGCTCCTGACAAATGGCTCCGTGTGCCACCTGTGGCACGCGTGCCATAGGTTCACCATCCCGGGTACTAGTGTAATTGCAATTGTCAATGTTCCTAAAAGGCCCTGAAGCCTCCAGAGAGCCCCTGCGGGGGGGGGAGCTATTTTTGCCCTCCCCAGGCTTCTATAAAGCCTCTGGCGTCTGGGGAGGGCAAAAAAAGCATGCCAAAAATGGGGGGGAGGAGTGCCTGTCATGCGTGCTGGGGGTGTGTCGCACATTGCATTATGCCTGTGGCACGCCCACGCACAACCCCCCTGCACTCCCCCTGCTTATGGCACACGAGCCAAAAAAAGGTTCGCCATCACTGCACTAGTCTCTAACAGACTGTTCTTCAGCCCTTTTTATCCAAATTCTCAAATATTGGATTCTTGTGATGTGTAGCAGTCTTCATTGTGCCAAGTGGGCTCCTGGGAACTGTGATTTGCCAGCATTTATAGACTAAAAGGTTTCTTACTGTTACTTCATAAGTTTTAAAACAAACTTTAAAGGTTTCCTACAGAGGTTTATTTTCTCAACTGCTTTTGTTCCACTGAATGAGAATATATTTTTTCCTTTTTTAGGATATGCATTTAGAAGATATCCGATTCTCTTGCAGAGATGACAATGAGCAAACGTCTTTCAGCAGTCATCCGACACGGCAAGAACAAAAAAGAAGCTTTCGCAGTTCCTTTCGCAAACTTTTTAAAAAGAAATGAGTTATTCAAAGAAAAATAAATTTGCCAACATTTATTTACTCCTGTTATGCAGAAGGGCTACTTAGCATTGCATTAACATTCATGCTAATTTATTGGTTCTGAATTGTTAATGCAAAACTTTAGAGACTTGTGGGTTATCACAACTTTTAGCAACTAAACTTCAGGCAGGATTTACCTTGCATGCTATACAACAGCTAGAGTGTGTAAAAGTGCACGTTATTTGGTTCTATATCATCTTTACATTAAGCATTCAAGGTGGTTATTCAGTGCTCCTATATGAACTGGTTTCATAGGAAACTTCCCGTGTCTCCAAATATTCATCAGCTCATCAATGGACATCTCCTTCCATTATCCATTTTTAATATTGTGAAAAATGTAGCACAATTCTTGATTCGCCTCTTAAAAGTAGCTTAAGTTACTATTTAACCATTTTACTCAGAACATTGTATAATAGGAATGCTTATAGTTTATTTAAGTGATCTAGAAATAAAAAGTATCTAGATTACAAGATTCTAAACCAAATGATTAGGTTTTCCCCCCATAAACAGGAAAATGGTGCTAGACTCATATGTACATTTTAAATTGGTATAGATTATATTTTACTTCAAAGTATGTTTTAGGTTATTGCTTCCATTTTGCTTCAAATGAAATTGGCCCTAAAATACAGGGCTCATTTGGTCAGCAAATTCAACTGAATATTGTTTGTGTGATTGCCTCATTATTATCAGTATGCGGACGATACGCAGCTGTATCTGTCCGCCCCGTGCCAACTCAGTGAAGCGGTTGACGTGATGTGCCAGTGCCTCGAGGCTGTTAGGGACTGGATGGGGGTTAACAAGCTTGTACTCAATCCGGATAAGACCGAGTGGCTGGTGTGTTTTCCTCCTACTAATTGGCCAAGTGTTCCATCTCTCAGGCTGGGGGGTCAAACAGTACGCCCCTCAGACAGGGTTCGCAACTTGGGAGTCCTCCTGGACCCACAGCTGACTTTTGAACACCACTTGTCGGCTGTGACCAGGGGGGCATTTGCCCAGGTTCGCCTGGTGCACCAGTTGCGTCCCTACCTGAACTGGGAGGCCCTCACAACAGTCACTCGTGCCCTTGTGACCTCTAGACTGGACTACTGCAACGTGCTCTACATGGGGCAGCCCTTGAAGAGCATTCGGAGACTTCAGCTTGTCCAGAATGCAGCCGCGCGAGCGATCGTGGGTGCACCTCAGTTCACCCACGTAACACCTATCCTCCGCGAGCTGCACTGGCTGCCTATTGGTCTCCGGATACCCTTCAAGGCGCTAGTCGTCACTTATAAAGCCCTTCATGGTATTGGACCTGGGTACTTGAGAGACCGCCTGCTGCCAATCACCTCCACTAGACCGATTAGATCCCATAGATTAGGCCTCCTCCGAATTCCATCCGCCGGCCAAGGTCGACTGGCAACCACCCGGAGGAGAGCCTTCTCTGTGGCTGCTCCGACCCTCTGGAACGAACTCCCCGTGGAGATTCGAACCCTCACCACCCTCCAGGCCTTCCGCAAAGCCCTTAAAGCTTGGCTGTTCCGACAGGCCTGGGGCTAAAGAGCTGTTGCCCTGGTCTCGAATGGTATGACTGTTGTGTGTTTTTAAATTATGCATTGTTATGTTTTGTTTTATTTTTTTTGTCTGTACTCCCTTCCCTAATTTGAATTGTGAGCCGCCCTGAGTCCCCTTCGGGGGAAAAGGGCGGCATACAAATATAATCAATCAATCAATCAATCAATCAATCAATTAGTTTTTTATAACTTAAAAAGACTAATAATCGGACAAAAATCCAAACCACCTAAACATGATTGAATACTTATACAATGGATAGTGAAAGCTGGAATAGTTTTTAAAAAGTGGGAAATGTGGAAAAAACAGTTCAATATCTTCCTTGAGCTAATAACCAACAATATATTCACCAGAAACATTTAATCAGGAAGAGATTGCTGCTCATCTAGAAAACCGGGGTAACAATCAGGATTATCCTTTCAGAATATAATATAAAAATTCCAAACCATAGATAGATGAAATTCTCTACAGGGATGAAAATATTTTATTTACTGTATTTTTCGGAGTATAAGACGCACCTTTTTTCGTCTAAAAAAAGGCTGAAAATCGGGGTGCGTCTTATACACAGAATACAGCATTTTTTTGTCTCCTGAAGCCCGACCCCTTCACCAAAATGGCCATGCATACCCTTATGGAGGCTTTCAGAGATCTCCTGGGGGCTGGGGAGGGCACAAATGCGTGAAAAACGGGCCATTTTTTGCCCCCCCCCCAGTAGCACTCTATAAGCCTCCATAAGGCTATGCGTGCAATTTTTTTCACAAAACAACGGCTCGTTTTCTCAAAAAATGGGCTGTTTGGGGGAGGCTTGCAGAGTGCAACCCCCTCCCCCCTTCGGAAAGCTGTTTAGTTAGTGTGGTTGATGAGAATTACATTGGTCAAGTGCTGTGCCAGCAGAAACAAAGTTTTAGGTGCTGCAGGTTGTCAGCGATTTCCTTCTCCAGCACATGGATAAATACACGTGGAAACATCTCCCTACCTACCTACTCTCTCTCCCTACCTACCTACTGTATTTCTCTCTCTCTCTCCGTCTACCTATATACCTATCTACCTACTCTCTCTTTCCTCCTATCTACTTTATTTCTCTATCTTTCTCTCTCTATCCCACTACCTACCAACCTACCTATCTCCAACACCAGCAGATGACATGGCTCCCCAAATCAACACAGACTGTGGAAACTTCACACTGGACTTCAAGCATCTTGCAGTGTGTGTCTCTCCATTCTTCCTCCATACTCTGGGTCCTTGGTTTCCAAATGAGATGCAAAAGTTGTTCTCATTAGAAAAGAGGACTTTGGATCACTGAGCAACAGACCAGGTCTGTTTTTCTTTAGCCCAGGAAAGATGCTTCTGATGTTTGTTGTTCAGGAGCGGCTTGACAAGAGGAATACGACATTTGAAGTCCATGTCCAGGATCCGTCTGTGTGTGGGGGCTCTTGGTGCACTGACTCCAGCCTCAGTCCACTCCTTGTGAAAGTCCCCAACACTTTTGAATGGCCTTTTCCTGACAATCCTCTCCAGGCTGCGGTCATCCCTGCTGCTTGTGGACCTTTTTCTTTCACACGTTTCCCTTCCACATAACTTTCTATTAATGTGCTTTGATACAGCACTTTGGGGACATCCAACTTCTTTTGCAATTACCTTTTGAGGCTTTCCCTCCCTATGGAGGGTGTCAATGATGGTTTTCTGCATAACTGTCAGGTCAGCAATCTTTCCCGTGATTGTTATTCCTACTGAACCAGACTGAGAGACCATTTAAAGGCTCAGGAAACTTTTGCAGGTGCTTTGGTTTAATTAGCTGATTCGAGTGGGACACTTTGAGCCTAGAATATTGCACCTTTTCACAATATTCTAATTTTCTGAGATTGTGGATTTGGAGTTTTCATTAGCTGTAAGCCATAATCATCTCAATTATGACAAATCACGGCTTGAACTATCTTGCTTTGCATGTAATGAGTCTATCTCATATATTAATTTCACCTTTTAAGTTGCATTACTGAAATAAATGAACTTTTGCACGATATTCTAATTTTTCGAGTTTCACCTGAACCTATCTACACTCTCTCTCTCCCTACTACCTACCTATTGTATTTCTTTCTCTATTTCTCTCTCTCTGTTTACCTACCTACCTACCTAACTACTCTCTCTCTCCCCCCCCCACCTACCTACTGTATTTCTCTCTCTTTCTCTCCCTCTCTATCCCTCTATCTACCTACCTACTTTTTAAAAAAAATTGCCTCTTCAAAACCTAGGTGTGTCTTCTACTCCGAAAAATATTGTACTTAATTTATTTAATTTATGTGCTGCTTAGAGACAACATATTTAATATTTAAATACCAGGATTGTGATAGTAAGTGCAAAGCAAACAGAAGTACAACAGATTGTTTGAATTATTTAATTGCATTTTGATATTGAGTAGTGAGTGGTCTTTAGTTCTGCAAACTTGACATGTTTGGTTTTCATATAATTAAAATGTAGCACAGAGGTGTCAAACTCACGACCCACAGCCTGGATGCATCACACGCTGGCCATGCCTACCCCCATTTTAGTGAGGGGAAAAAAAGGTACGATACATTACGTGACAAAAATGTGACACCACGAGTTTGACATCCCTGATGTAGTACATTTTCATATAGCCCAATTACACTGTTTGAATGGGATTTGACATCAACAAAAGCTCTTTTCAAATTAAAACCAAATAGGAAAGAACAAATGGAAGCTTTGGACTATGTATTAGATCTGGGGCAACAGGCTGTATTCAATTACAGAATTCAGAGATTCTGAATTAGATAGGTCAGAGTTCCCTAATCTTTTGGGCTTTACGAACTGGGGGGGGGGGATTATTCTGCACAAGTGATGGGCAAGTGTGCATGCGCGCAGCTGCATTTGCTTGAGTGGCAGGCACATGTGCCCACCACTCACACAAATAGAGCATATGTGCAGATGCTTGACTGCTGCACACACAAATAGGGATGTGCATATGCTCATCCGCCCCTTCCACGGCTCGGTTCTGAACGGCTCAAGGCCCATTGGGCCATAACCTGGGGACACCTAATATAGTTCACCTATATAACGTATGCATTCTGACATGATGCTAAAACACAGTGATTGGTTTTGCCTTAGCCAATTGTGATGTGTGAATGTACTAATAAGTTGTAACATTCTATACCCATTCTAATATTATACTCTTTATTAAACAACACTATAAGTTGAATGAAAAAATACAGGTAGTCCTTGATTTACAACAGTTCATTTAGTGACCATTTAAAGTTACAATGCCCGTGAAATAAGTGACTTATGACCTTTTTCACATGACCTTTGCAGCATCCCTGGGGTCATGTCATCAAAATTCAGACGTTTGGCAAATGACACATATTTACACCGGTTGCAGTGTCCCAGGGTCATGTGATCACCTTTTGTGACTTCCTGACAAGCAAAGTCAATGAGGAAGTCAAATTCACTTAACAGTTGTGTTACTAACTTTACAACTGCAGTAATTAACTTAACAACTGTGGCAAGAAAATGGGGCAAAATTCACTTAACAAATGTCTCACTTAGCAACAGAAATCTTGGGCTCAATTGTGGTCATAAGTCAAGGACCACCTGTATGGTAGCTCGACAAATCTAAATTACCATATATAGAGAAATATAGCACTTATGGAATATGTAAGGCCTTTTTATTTAAGAACAGATCTCTTGAGTGCTAAAAAATAACAGCCACTATTTAGTTTAAATGCAATCTGAATACCATTGCAGACATAGCGTACAAAGCACCCATAAACATGAAAAGGTACACACAGACTCATAAAATCTACCAGTTTAGCTATTAGCATTTCAACCTTACAGAACTGAATTGGCCTGCCATTGTCTTTTAACAATTTAGCAATGCATCCACAGCATTTAAAAAAGGCAATACATTTTCAAATATATTAAGTTATCAGAATTAATCAAAAACAAACCTGTACATAGGGAACAAGAATGGGCCAAATTAAAAATGTAACCTGAAAAATAAGATCCTGTCCAATGAGAGAATCTACTTTTAGAAAGAAAAAACTTTTTAAAAGGCACATTTGGCAGCTACTGAAAGTTGCATACATCTGGCACAAGATTCATTTTTCATTTCAGCTGTCTAGATTACAAAGATCGTTTACTTTTACAGCACCTAATTCCTAAACTAATTTTGAATTCAAAGACAAAAGGAATGGACTTCAACTTTGAAACCATACCCATAACTTATTTTAAAAAGCACCCTGTGTTTTTGATTTTGAATCACAATCAGCAGTGATCTTACAATTTGCTTTATTTTAAAAAATACGGGAGTGATTATTAGTCATTTGAAAAGCAATTTATGACAATTGTATGCGTTAATTCTTATGACAGGCCAGCATCTGAACTAGGTCTTACAGTGTGTTGAGAGAAGATCCCTGGAGTCAGTTAATTGAGCTTTCCTTGTTATTAAAAATAAAACTTCAGAAAAAATCTTCCCTAATTAAAATTTTAGAAGAAGGATTTCATGCATGTATTTCTTTCAACATTAGAGTGGTTTAATTTATGAGGGAACATTGATAGGCTACTTCCCCAAGCCATATTAAATGTAACAGGAACAGCCAACTCACTAACCCCTTTAGCAGATTCCCACAGGTATCAATTCTATCTTCTCTTGATGGTATTTTCAAGGAACTAGCGGGGAAAGTAGGCTACAGAATTCATGTGTGTTTGCAGTGGATACTGGGTGTTGTGAAGTATTACAGAACAGAAGCTGCTGAATTACAAAGATGAAGTTTTCAATCAAAAACCCAATTCCAGGAAAAGCAGCCTGACTTAAAGATGGCAAAAGTGTACAAAAGCAAACACTACCATGCATAAAAATAACACACATTTATAGCATGCTTGATGAAACATTGCAATAGATTGCTTAGATTTGCAGGATTTCTTTCCTTTTTGTACTGATCATAGTAATGGTACATAAGTCTCAGATTTCCCTTCTGACAGTACATTTGGTGAAATAGCTTTCTCTGATCAGAAAAGTATACCTGTTCTTGAACTAGATAACAAGTACTTGCTTATATTAATTTTCTAACACCTTAACAATTTCATGGAAAAGATTCTTTCTCTCTCTCTCTCACAAACAATTTTTTAAAAAGCTCTTCTACACTATCAAACCATCACGACTGCAATTCTACATATATATATATTGACAAGGGATAATAAGAGGGGACAAAGGTAAATGTGCTGCAAATGGAGCACATTTTACCATTACAGTGATACTACTAAGCAATACAATTGGGTTTGAGGGAATCTGTTTAGATTAAGATTTTGCATTTTTAAAATATTGAATACCTTTGTACAGAAATATAAATATTTACCGCCATTGTGGTAAAGAATCTAAAACCCTCACAATATCAACAGCATCTCTTGTTAAATCAATTCATTTAATATTTCAACAGGTGACTGCTATAAAGAGAAGTAAAGGCAGCTGTAATAAAATTTTCCTGGGGGTATGTGTCTCTTTTCATTTAAGACAAAGTTAGATTTGCTTATGAAATTACTATTTAAAAATGTTAAAATTAGCAAATGTGAACTGTAATCTCTTCCTGAATGTTAAACTGCTTGATCAGGGAAATTGTGTTTCAGTGTGGCAGGCAGAAGCAGGAAAATGTGCAGCTATCCACTGCTTTGCTCAAGTTGGAGTGAGTAAGTATTATACAATATTTAAAGTTTTTAAGAGATAGCACTGTTGCCATTATACACATGAAAGAAAAATGAGTTTAATTGGAGCCCAATTTATGATTTTTTCATTATGAATCGGAATTATTTCTGAAATATCTTCAACTGCATTCCCACTCAACCCTTTTTATAGCCTTAATATTACACCTTTTTTCTCAGAATACTCTTTTGATTATCATATTTTGAGCGTAAAGTTCAAAAGGATTCTTTTAAGATAAATTCAATTATTTCCTGAAATGCAATGACCATAATCTGCAACTGGGAAAATTTATTATAGGAGTAGACTCCCACAATGACACAGACTTTCAACGTTATTCCAATGGCATGGCTTTCTAGATAGATGAAAAGTACTCTGGAGTGTGGAAAACATTTCATCTAAGCATATATAGTGCACCATTCACAACTCCTAAAGTAACAAGAAGATTGAAATCTTCAATAAATGGCCTATATTACAATAACAGTATCAAGATCAGAACCTCATAGGTTCATAGGAAGGTCAGACGTCCATAGGTCTATGGTTAATTCAAAACCAGATATTATACTGCATTCACATAAATTTCCCGACATAGTAAATACTAACTTTAAACTTTGAAAAGTTAGGCAGAGATTACAATATTATATGCATGAATCAATCATGCCAACTCACCTGGATTTGCTATTCAATATCTTGGGATTTCTTCTGGGATTTTCCTTGTAAACTAAAACAATGATCTAGAAACAGAGATGTGTGTACCACAGCATGTCTTACCTCCTCAGGGCTAAAAACTGAAATGTATATTTAGCAATGCAATAATTTAATATATGTCAGCCAGACAAAATATCTGTGTCTTTATTTCAATTAAATTAAAAACAATTTGCAATTATATTTATGCAACATTCACTATATACATATGATTTATTTATGCAACTACAAGGCATAAGTTGATACTGATTATTCATCTACCTACCACTAGTTAAAACAAGGTGATAACTAGGGATTGGGTGGGAGAGATGGCCAGGGGATCATTTTTTTTTTGCATTTCCATGGCATAATCAAAGAGGCTGCAGCACTACATGGAAAGTTGATCATTGGTAAATCCTAATTGAAGACCTAGTCAATATTTACCCATGTAGGTAGATATGGATTTAAATGACGGTAATAGTGCCATTTCAAAGTATTTAAGAAATTTAGAGCCTGCCCACTTTCAAAGCTCAGGGCAGCTTACATTAAAAAATAAAACTGTAAAAAGATCCCACGTGTCTGGATAAGCACACTGCCTTAAACAGATAACGTAACCACAGATTTCCACAAACAACCTGCCCCCAGGCTTGGGAGAACAGCCATGTTTTAAAAAACGTCCAGATCATCAGGGTGGGAGCTACATAGAACTCTGGGGACTATCATCCAAGAGGGCAGATGCTGTGACAAATAAGGCAGACTTCCTGGGTCCTGAAAGATCTTGGAATCTCTTTCCAAGATGACATTCTTTGACTGAAGCAACCTAAAGCACACCAACTGTGCATGATCTTACAGGACAGGAAATCCTGGGAGCAGACAGTCCCTCAGACAGCTTTTGCTATTCATGTGAGACTTAAAAGGTGGCACAAACTAGGCATTCTGCTTCCTGCATCTCTCTTTAGAACTGGCCTCAACACATTTATACAGAAGGAAAGTACCTCTTTGGTGAAGCCTAGGTACCCATGTATTTACTAATTATTGTAACAGTTTGTAAACAGGACTGCAGTATAACGTGATGCCTTAGCTGTATCCTGGTTCAATGCTACAAATCAACTTCAAGGTCCAGTATGATTTGAAAACAGGGAATGATACAATTAAATTAAAAAAGCTAACAAATTCCCTGTTTGAGATTTTTTTTTTAAAAAGTGCATATTATTACTCCAAGAATTTATGTCATGGTGGACAGATTATAGGATTATGCTTCACATCCTTCACTGGACAATACACAAAGCACAGGAAATGCTTATTGGCCCAAAGAGATCTGCAAACCTAATTTCTGGTACATTCAGATGTCCAGTGAGTTTAGAACAGTGCCTTGTATACTTTATTAACAAACAGCACTTTTTTTCACAATAAAGGGGCCAGATATGAAGTTTTATTATTTTCCACATTATATATATCAAATGTAGAGTCATTAGTGTTAGGAGCAATACCACGCAGCTCCTTGTTGCCAAAAGACGTGGTGCATCTATTGCCAGCAATAGACGTAGCACCGGAGAAAGCATGCTGTAGCACAAAGAAAAATTCAGGTGGAGTGGGCATTCTCCAGCAAAGGGGGTCCGTCGCGATGCATTGATGGATGGGTGGGCTCCCTTTTGTAAGTTTTTGGCGGAAGCTTTGGGATATGTTGAGAAGTGCTTTGCCTTGGAGGAACAGGTGGCCCAGCGACAGAATGGATGTCCATTTCTTGGGGTATCAAAGGAGGTGATGGCAAATGCCTGCGTGCAACATGGGGAGAAGGGGTCTGAGGAGGAGGGGGAGTAAATGGAGAGGGGCTATTGGGAAAGAAAGTGTTGCCAAGTTCACTTTTCCTGCCTAAAGGCGGTGGCTGGAGATGCAAAGGCGAACTAGAGAAAACATCAGGAGTCCGCACAGGTTCTCGTGGTGGTAATACAGGTGGGCTTTCAGGAACATCTGAGACAGAGGTCCTGTCGGGCACCGAATACCTTGGTGAATAAATTTTTGTTGTCGGCTGCCGAGGGGGAATTGCTGGTGGACTATCCAGATGTACAGAAGAAATCTAAAACAAACAAAAAATGATTGTTATAAAGTGATTCAGGGACCTCAGTGTTACATTATTAACCCAAAGCTAAATTAAATCTTGATACATATTTCATCCAAAGGTAGATGAAACAAATTTATTGTTCAATTTCTCTTTTTCTTTCTGTGGTTAAAATAACATCCTTATGTTATATCCATGTTTATTTTAAACATACCACACCCTGATGATGAAAATTAGGAGTATGCAGAAAATGGAAATATATTGTTTTAAATCAACGAATCCCTGTACTCTTGATATTCTGCTCGATTTTCAGATAATGATTTGTTTCTTCCATTTTCTTCAGCAGTCACCTTGTCTCTAACCGAATCAAAGAATCATAGCATGAGAAGCAGTCATTTATGCCTTCAAATCCAACTGACCCTACGAGCAAACAGGAAATCCGTTCCCGAACTTTCAGTTTGTCCATAGGGCTGTTTTTTTTGCATTCCGGAGGCTTCAGGGAAGCTCCTGAAGCCTCCGGAGGGCGGGGGAAGCTCTTTTCGCTCTCCCCAGGCTCCTATAAAGCCTCTGGAGCCTGGGGAGGGTGAAAAATGGCTTTAAAAAAGGCTGAACTCAGCTGGCCAGCTGGCTAGCAGTAGTTTCTAGTCCACATAGATGTTGGAGATTTTTCCCCCTCCAGCTCAAGGGAAAAAGCTGCAAAAAAATTTTTCTCTCTTTGCTCTCTTGGTTCCTGTACTATTCAACTTGTAGTCAAGGTAAGGTTTTTAAAAGGGATAAAGATTGGACAGCAGAGGCAGGGTTTAGTTTTAACATTTAACTGGGGTAGAAGGAAGAAGAGCCACATGTCTGTCCCTCCCAGTTTTTGCTTTTTATTGAATTAATATGGCTGCGGGGAGTGGGGGTGGGAGTAGATTTAAGCAAGGGAAGTTTTGGGAAGCCCATCCTGAAATGGCTTTTTATGCAAGGATAGCTGAATCCAAAATCCAAATCCAACTGCCTTTAGCTTAATTTCATTTTTCTATAGTTTGTACTTTAGAATAACAGAAAATGAGGCTGAGTTTCTGAGTTACACTTTTTAGGAATTTGAAAAGTGCCATTATGGCCTTTATTATTATGGCCATTATGCTCACATCTTCCCAGGACTAAAACTTACTAGTTCATTTCATCTATATATTTTTTTGTATGACTTAATCATTTTCTATCCTTTTAACCATTCTTGTTGCCTTTGTTGGACTCTTTCATAAATTGTAGTTGCCCATTATTAAGCCAAGTACTTAAGGTGACAAATATTAAGCAAAATGTTTTGAATTCAAAATGTATTGCACATCCCTATGTGTGACAAATGCACAATATAGTGGCTATTACTTCTTAATATTTAGAACAATCTATTTTTACAAATGTAAACTTAAAACTAAATTTGTCTCTTTAGTAATCACATCAAACTACCAAGTTAGGTATCCCCTATTATTCATTCATACCACACACACACACACACACACACACACACACACACACACACACCTGCATTCATATGTTTCTGTTATTTCAGCCTTTTTCTAGAAGTCTTCTTTTTAAATTCTGTTCACATTTTTAGAATATTAGTTATTCCACCTGTTTATATCTTCTACAAATTTGATAAGCATTTCCTCTATCCTTTCATTCAAAAGTCCATTTGATTTTTCATTATAGTTTGATGAAGAATCATACCTGAACATAGTCTAAATATGATTTTCATCCTATCTACCTGAGTCTACTGCCATTCTACCTTTAATTAATCTGCTGTTTGGAAAGTCATGTATAATCATTCTTACCCTTCTAAAAACCATTACAGAGAACGCTGATTTGGAGAGCCCACATGTAGTCACTATTGTACTTATTTTATAATGGTAAATTTGTACTTTTATTGGTTTTTAGATTTTTAGGTTTTAGATTTTCATTATGTTTTTATGTTTGTTAATGATGCAAACTCAAGAATCTTTTTGAAGTCTGGCAATATGTAAACACAATAAACAAACAAACAAACGGCACAGTTACCTTTGTATCGTGCTTGGGGAGGAGAACGGAATAGGAGAACAGCAGAGTGGAGGTGGTGTATTGAGTAACAAGATCCTACTCCCCCCCCCCACCCTTATTCTGACCCAGGCTTCCTTAGGAAGCAAGAAACAAAGTCTTGGTCCCTGCAAAACCTCTTGTATTTACACGACTGTGAATTCCTTTCATTGACAGTTAGCAAGGCTTAGTAAACAGTCTTTCATAGGAATGTTTATCCCCACGCACCTTATCTCGTTTGGAGAACTGCCAGTTTCCAAATGCAGGGCAAGGCAAACTTGGCTCAGAGTCTCTTAAAGTCACACACAAAACTTTCCACTCTTGAACCAACCGAGTGAACAGATTGTTTCTTGCAAAAGTCCACTCCCTGTTCATTCCTCTTTTGTTTCCTATGGGAGGAGCCAATCACCTTCAAGGTGTGGCTTTGCTCCCAAGTCGACCCTGCTTTCTTAGTTGTTCTTGTCTTCTGGCAACTCTGCGCATGCGCACACGCACACTAGGAACAGGCTCCAGCTGTTCTTCTACCTCACTCCCTCTCTGCCTCTGATGCAGAGCCTTCATCTGAGCTTTCCTCAACCCCCAGGACTGGCCCATGTTCCTCCCCAGCCTCCTCACTCTCTGACTCTGCTGCCAGCTCTGCAGGCTGCCGGCGGAGCACAACAGCCCTCCTCATGGGTCCTACCCCCCTTCCCCTTCAGATTGTTAGCCGCCCTGAGTCTCTCGGGAGTAGGGTGGCATACAAACTAAATAAACCTTTAAACCTTAAATGTTAATGTTTGGTTTAAATTTATTTAGGTTTTAATGTATATGTAAGGAAACATTTTTATGACTACAAACTACTCAGAGTTACCCTGTGGTAAGATGGTGGCCAAGAAATTTTATAAATAAATAAATAAATAAAAAATAAATACAGAGTTTGTGTCAGCTTCTGGTCACTTAGGAATTCACTAAAACAAAAATTCTGACTGGGGTGCACTGAACTTTTGTATGTCACATCACCATATATCTTTTAAAAATAATTTTAGCTGACTTCTAAAATCCATTATTTCTGCTGTTGAAAATAGAGAAAAATTACCTTTGACGGAGAAGATTCAGCAGGGGCAGATTCTGGACGTCTTCGGGGTGGAATAGGAGGAGGAACAGTAATTTCCTCTGAATTTTTGGGAAAACTGATGGAGGATACAGAGGCAGACCCTGAGGACATATGAAAACTTTGAATGGCCTATTTTAAACAGAGGTATAGCTTATAAAAACTCTTTTCATTTCAGTATTGAATTTCTGTGACATCATGTTTACTTCATAAGAATCACATTCTTAAGGCCACTCATTTGTTAGATTTGTGTAACTACCCATCTCATATATGTGGGACTCACAAAATTAAACTCAACGAACACACAACCACAATAAAAACTACCATTAAAATCTAAGTTAAATTAAACTAAATAAAGCTGGTAAACTTTGCAGTTTGCTCAGTTTGAAGAAAAACTATAGGAGACAATAGCAATAGCAATAGCAGTAGACTTATATACCGCTTCATAGGCCTTTCAGGCCTCTCTAAGCGGTTTACAGAGAGTCAGCATATTGCCCCCAACAATCTGGGTCCTCATTTTACCCACCTCGGAAGGATGGAAGGCTGAGTCAACCCTGAGCCGGTGAGATTTGAACCGCTGAACTGCTGATCTAGCAGTAGCCTGCAGTGCTGCATTTAACCACTGCGCCACCTTGACATCCAAGCGTGGGATATTAATTGAATAGAAGGCCTCATGAGAACAGGTATTAGTAAGTTACCTGATTTATATTCTCCTTTTATTGCTCAATACATCTTGGGAAATTCATTTTGGAAAATAAAATATGAAGGAAACAGCTATCCTTGTTACTTTTTATATCCATCATCATTGGTTAAATAGCACTGGTTTACTTGAACATTACGTCTCACTTATTATTTTCTAAATTATGATAAATTATAAAGGCCTCAATTGAATCAAATGTCCCAGTAGATTCTATTCTGTATAAATATTATCTCATTTATTCTTATGCTACGTGATACAACACAAATAGAAATGTAAGGGGCCAAAAGCATTAAAGGGGAGATTGCCTGTAGTTGCACCTACTTGAATGAAAAGGTGTAGAGGGATCAGAATCAAACACACTGCAGACATCTGTAGTGCTGGAAGTGGAGGATGGCAAGGGTGGGGTGAGTGGTGTTCTTGGAGAGTTTGGTGCAGAGGCTGCATTCTCCGATTCACTCTCAGGGACACGACTATAACTAATTTTTCTGGGCTCTTGTTGCAGAGGTGTTGGGTGCCTCATGGTTCCAGGTCTTGGATTTGATGGACGAATACCCGGAGATTTGAGAGAATAGGTGTATTTTTTAGGCTGAAAGAATCCAAAACAGATATTATAAGAACACAGTGCTAATCTGAACCTTTTTTTTTAACTTTCATCTTCATCTCAGTTCTTTTTCCAAGCATCGGATTTATGTTGTTCTACAAGTAATTGATTATGTGTACATTGCTAGATCTGTCCCTGGTTTTTTTGATCTCCCAATGACATACCATTGAGTTAATCCACCTTGCTGCTGGTCATCTATCTCTCTTTCATCACGTCATTGCTAGAATTATGAACTTCTGAAGGAAGTGAGGTCTTTGCATAATGTGTCCCAATGAAATATGATAATTTTAGCTTTATCATGTGCCTCAGGTGAGACTATGGACTGATTGGTTCAGTGGTGGATTCTGGATTCCGTTGCAACAGGTACAGTTGCAACAGGGCCCGGCGTCCACTACATGAACGTGCACAGCGCGCACATGCATCCTTATCTCTTGCGATGCCTCCGTGACGTTCTAGCTGCTCGGTGGAGCATCACACAGGTGCTGGGCGCTCCATCTGTGGAAGTGCCAAAGAGCTCAAATATAGGTAAGGAGCTCGGGCCGGGCAGGTGGGCCCTCCGGAGCACCATACCAGAACGGTACCTGGTGCTCCAGCCAGGCACTGTTATGTCTGTACCGGGGCGTACCACCTGCAACCCACTACTGGTTTGGTTCTATGATGGATTTGTTTTGGGCTTTTGCTTGTCAGTGATATTCTCAGTGGTAGTGGTGGGATGCTGCCAGTTTAACAACTGGTTTGGTGAATACGGGCTTTGTGTGGATGTGTGTTTTGTGTGCATGCGCACAATGGAGCATTTAGAAGCTGAGCTTCTTACCTTCCAAGCCAGCAATAGTAAGTAAAACAGCTGGGGGTGGGGGAAATCAGCTGTGCTGCACTATTGACATAAGCTAGAAAGCAGGAAATGAAGGACAGGATAGAGCAGGGGCAGATGAGCAGGCCCAGCTATTGTAGGAGTGAATAGGTTCTCACCCCTGCTCAGGAATCTTCTCTACTCCAAAGTTCAAAAGTGTCAATATTCTTTCTATCCTGCTTTTACAAAGTCCAACTATGCTAGAGGTAGTCCTCAACATTCAACAGTCATTTAGTGACTGTTCAAAGTTACAACGGTACTAAGAAAAGTGATTTACGGCCGGTTTTAACACTTATGACCAGTGCAGCATTCCCATGGTCATATGATTCTCTTTTTCAACCTTCCAATGGGGAAGCTAGATTCACTTAACAACTGTGGCAAGGAAAGTAGTAAAATGGGGCAAAATTCACTTAAAACTCTCACTTAGCAACAGAAATTTTGGACTCCATTATGGTTGTCAACTCAAGGACTATCTCTATAGGGAAAACCGCTGCTTACACTATTCTGATCTTTGTAGGTATAGTTATGTCATGGAATCGGAATATCGTTTTTAAGATCTTTATTACTACTCTACCAAATGTTAATATGTAACATATTTCTTGACTCTTGGTTTACTGTAAAACTGTTCTTAAAAAAAGGAAAAGTGATTTATAGAAAGTAAATAATAAATGTTAATACTCACAAATCTTGGAGGTGGTTTCATATTGCGTGGCTCTATTTCTAGAGATTTGTTGTAAAGAGAATCTGCAAATTCTTTTTCCATGCTATTTCCCATCGGATTCAAATTTTCAAAAAATCTCTAAAACCAAAACACTCAAGATGATTAATATAATGTAACATTGTGATTTTAAGGCAAAGGGTGCAAATACTTTAACAACAGGGCACAAGCCTATCTTGCTTTTTGCTACTGGATGGATTCCTAGAAATGCATTTCCCTCTATCTGCTTCTAAAGCAACGCTTATGCAAATCAGACTTGAAGAACCAGTTGAAAAACCAGCTGAAATAATTCTTCTGATATTTAATTTGTATTAACAGCTATCAAGAAGCCAGATCTGCTCACAGAACAGACCATGAATTGGATGGAACAGGCTATTATACCTTAGAATTATAGTAGAAAAGAGCCACTTAGGTTATTGTTTCCAATCGTTGTTCAGTGCACAAATCCAAATTAGGGCATTAGCTGATTCAACTAATTTTATATCATCTATAGAATTATAAACCTTACACCCAGTTTACCTAGACCATTACTACTAGTAAAAACAATAAACAGAAGTTCCAAGACTTCTCTTAAAAGTACTTCATTCAGTACCGCATTCAACTTCATTGAGGTAGCGTTGATAACACATTTTTTGCATAATTCCAGCCAACTGCATTTAAATGTTGTATTTATGATTAGTGTCACTAAGATTTACACTCTGAAAGAAATTGTGTAAGAGAAAGCTTGAGGATCATTTTAAGCAAATCTTGTTCCTTTCATAGTTGGAAGATGAGGTAGTCCTGAGTTACAGAAGAGTTTTGCTCCAACAATCTCTGTGAAAGTAAATTTTCATGCATGCTTGTATGTATTTGCAAATATAGCAGTTGCTGTTTTGCACATACGCAAAAATCTCAGTTTTTTCATCCACAGAATGTTTATTTATTTATTGAAAATGCATATAGTCACCATTTCTTGTGCCTCTTTCCAGAAAGTTAAAGTTACATAAGTCAGAGGTTACTTAATCTGGGTATGCAAAGTAAAAATTCAGTTCGCAGTTCACTGGGAACCGTAAGATAGTTCCTGAAGTCAAACTTCTTTCAAGGCCAATGATGATAAGTAGATAAGTAAAGATTAACCCCAGACAATCAAGCAATAAATGGTACCAAGAGAAGAGAATACATGTAACTAAGGATTGAACTGTGAGGTCATTGGTGATCTCTGAGCTTCATGGATTTTCTGCAGGTATTTCTTTAGCAAACAAGGTCACTAGCCTAGCATTGATGATGATAGCTAGTTTGGTATTGAAATGTCTGCAAGAAAGTTCACAGAGCATCAAGGACTCCACAGTAAATTATAACCTAATCAAGGAATTATCAACTCAGACAAACAAGTAGAAACAACACCCTAACCTAGGAGTGTCAAACTTGATTTCATTGAGGGCCTCATCAGGGTTGTGTTTGACCTTGAGGGGAGGACGTGGCCAGGGTGGGTGTGGCCAACTCAAGATCACTCCTGTTGGGGTGCCTGGAGTAGCCCAAGTGCTCTGCCAGTGAAAATGGGATCCCCAGTTCTGTTTTAGGCTGCCATGGCCTCCTGTAACCCTCTGCCAGTGAAAACGGCGCTTGGGAAGGCTGCATGCGGCCCTCCCGAGCTCCGTTTTTACTGGCAGAGGGCTGCAGGAGGCTATGGCAGCCAAAAACAGAGCTTGGAAGCCTGTTTTTGCTGGCAGAAGCAACATGGATCAGTCCTTCTCTGTTTTAAGGGCAGCTCCATGGGCCAGATCTAAGTACCCTGCGGGCCAAATCCGGCCCATGTGCCTTGAGTTTGACACCCTTGTCCTAATCAATGAACTACCAGGGAGAAAATAATATCCCCACCAACGTGACAGGGCAAACTGTAAATAGAAAGCACTCCATACTCCACCACCTCACTCCACAATCAAACGACCAAGCTCAGAGAACACCAAAACTTTCCATTTACCCTGATGTCAGGTTCCACCTTTAAGCAATATGGCTGGTTTTGATACTGTTGTATTTCTCCTGTTATCTCAGCTACTTTCCTCCGTTTGCTAAAGTTAATGAGCTCTCTTCCATGTCTTCTTAGAAATTCAGGATTGCCTTCTTCTGTTTTCAAAATGTTTGTTAAATAAATTCCTATAATAGCAAATATACAAAAATGCACAATGTAGTAAAATGTCTATGGATATTCTCAGTCATTCTGGTCATGGTTGTCCCAAAGGTGCTTTTTCAAATGTCTTCAAAGAAAAACCAGAAAGTCCAGTTGCCTCTTGAAAAAGCACCTTTGGGTGTGATTCACTTAACAATGACATTTCTTAACACCAGAAATTCTGTCCCAATTGTGGTCGTAAGTTGAGAACTACTTATATAAAAACATCTATGGTATGTGGCACTGTGACAATTACAGCTAAACAATTCTTTTTCAAAATACAGAGTAAAATATATTATGCTGGGCAAAATAAATAGAACAATCTGGTATACTTTCAAAATACAGAGTAAAATATATTATACTGGGCAAAATAAATAGAACAATCTGGTATACTTTCATCTCTACCCTCAAAGTACCATATTTTTCGGAGTATAAGATGCTCCGAAGTATAAGAAACACCTAGCTTTTCGGGAGAAAAACAAGGGGAAAAAAATCTGCCTCTGCCTCCCAGCAATTTGCCTCCTTGCAGCAAACAGTACAGAAGATATACACTGTTTGTGGTGTTACATTTCAGACTATACTTGTACAGAGGTTGTTAAAATTGATGTGGCTTTCTAGAAGTATACGTTATTCTGTGCTATTTAAAAGAAGATATAATAGCATTGGGCCTTTTCAGATCAAGCGCCTATTTTAAAAAGCTTCTTCATTTTGTTAAGTTGTCTAAAACAATAATAAAGCAGTCTTTAAAATCTTTTGACTGCTCCGGAGGCTTCAGGGAAGCCTCCTGCAGGTCCCTAAAGCCTTTGGAATGCTCAAAACGACCCTCCGAGCAAACTGGAAGTCACTTCCGTGAAGCCTCCTGAAGGTCCCTGAAGCCTCCGTAGGGTTTCGGGGGGGGGGGGGGGAGCTGTTTTCACCCTCTCCAGGCTCCTATAAAGCCTCTGGAGCCTGGGGAGGGCGAAAAAAGCATGTAAAAAATGGAGGTGGGGTAGCACCTGTAGTGTGCGCATGCGCACTGGGGGGGGGGGAATGTCGTACATTGCATTATGGGTGCGGCACACCCCCACACAACTCCCCTGGCGCTACCCCCACTTATGGCACGCAAGCCAAAAATGGTTTGCCATCGCTGCCATAGCCTATTGCCACCTCCGCAAGGCCCATTTTCTCCGTCTGCTGCAAGGAGGTAAATTGCTGGGAGGTGTATAATTCAGTGTATAAGACGCACCTAAATTTTCACCCTCTTTTAGGGGGGGGAAAGGTGCATCTTATACGCCGAAAAATACAGTATTTCCAGTTCAATTACATAGCATAGTTATCACACATATGTCTATGGAGATTCTCAATCATCCAGGACATCGTTATTCCAAAGATGCTTTTCAAAAGAACTGCAGAAGCTTCTTGGATGAGAAGTAAAATGTTTTCAAAGAAAAAAAAACCCAAGAAAGTGCAGTTGCCTTTTGAAAAGCATATTTGGGATATCACACAAATATTTTTAAACAATTTAGACAACAATTTGGTTTGACACTAAAACTTGCAAATATTTGAAAAATCACGCCAATTGTTTTCACTGAAATGTATCCAAATATATGCTTTTGATATTCAGTCACTCTAATAGCAAATTCAGATAGGACATTTAAACAAAAAACTTTTTCCACATACATATTCATATTCTTTATCCATTAATAGTTCCTACTTACCAAAGAAAGGCACACATGGAGGATTAATGGACCTGAGTTTTGCCAAATATTTCTTATGATGATCTTCACTTAGTTCATGTGCTTCTTCAAATATCTTCTTTTGCCGGCTTGGGATTTGCTGAAGATAAAGGAAGGTGAGGATATAAATATTGTTGACTATACCACTATAGTTGACTACCCAGGCTGGCCAAAATGTGTGAATCCATCTATATCATTCATCCCCTTCCTTTGCACAATGCTTTCCATATAGAAAAAAAAACGTATGTTTAAAGTAGCAATAAGATCTGCCCATATCTGGGATGGCGAACCTCTGGCATGTGTGCCAGAGGTGGCACGCAGAGCCCTCTCTGCTGGAACACACACTGTCGGCCCAAGTCAGACCTCCATGGCGTTTCTTTGGTGAGCTTCTGTTTCCCTGCAAACGACAAAACAGAAGCTCACGAAAGAAAAAGATCTTACCTTTTGCCGTGTTGCCAGTGTTGGGATGCCCTGCCTCCTGCCGGCCAGCTGGTCTTCGGGTCTCTGCTGCGCATGTCTGTGCATGCACATGTTCGTGCATATCCATGCATGTGCGTATTCAGGTGTGCGTGCACACCTTTCAGTTTGGGCATGTGCATGTGCAGTTTGGGCACTGGGTGTCTAAAAGGTTTGCCATCACTGGCCTATATTGTTTTACTTGTTTCCTTATTTAAATAATACTTTTGATCGTGAAGAGACCCATGATCCAGACAAAAACACTAAGATTTGATGCAGAGCCAAGATTGGATATAAAATACAAAGTAGAGGCTTTTTGTTTGTATACCTGGGATTAAATAAACATTTGGGTTACTCTTTTGTTTTAATCTAGGCTTGAGGTAATTTCTTATCTAGAGAAAAAAGACTTTAAAAGATTTTTCTAATGTTCAAATCCAATATATATTTAAACAAAATTTCTTTAATGGAAAATATCTGCTACCTCGCGTTCAAGTAGTTTTAGATCTGCATTTCACTTACTTCAAAAGTGTGATCCAGTCTGTAAATAGGTGCAGAGTTCATAGCACTGACGACTTCGAGAACGCCATTAAAATTGTTTAGCTCTTGAAAAACTTGCAAGATTTCAATTATCCGGCATACTACTATTACTCTTTCTTCTAGATTTTCTGTTTCTACAATGCATCTAGACAGTCAGAAAACATATTTAAATTTCTTTTTGGATTATCAATAATGTGAAAGCATTACTACAGATTTTTTTTTCCAAGGACGTGTGGCCTAGTATTTTCCAAACACCTAATTCAACTTGAATCCCATTTATTGTCGAATTAAAAGAAAACTATCATACACAGCAAATGTAATGTACATTTTTGTAGTGCA
This sequence comes from Thamnophis elegans, assembly GCF_009769535.1. Lineage (NCBI taxonomy): Eukaryota > Metazoa > Chordata > Lepidosauria > Squamata > Natricidae > Thamnophis > Thamnophis elegans. The sequence goes on along the minus strand of NC_045544.1, from coordinate 100,557,945 downwards.
GAGTAATCGAAGGTACTTGGTTTCAAAAGGTTCTATTCTGGGTCAATCTGTATACATTTCTCAACTGAAAAGAAAGCACCTAAACTCATTGAGAACAGGTGATGTGTTTGCTATCTGAAGCAAGAAATTGAATAATGTAATGATATTCAATGCAGTAATAGCTGACTTATATCAGTACAAAACTGGACTAGTATCAATATATAAACTAATATTATCTGTTGCTGTTTGAATATAGAACACAGAAAATATAATTACAGATGATCCTCGACTTACGACCACAGTTGAGCCAAAGTTTTGGTTGCTAAGCGAGACAGTTAAGATAATTTTGCCCCCTTTTATGACCTATCTTGCCACAGTTGTTAAGTGAATCACTGCAGCTCCTACGTTAGTAACACAGTTGTTAAGTGAATCTGGTTTCCCCAATGACTTTGCATGTCATAAGTATGCAAAAGGTGATCATATGACCCCATGACACTGCAATCATCATAAACATGAGTCAATGGCCAAGCATCTGAATTTTGATCATGTGACCATGGGGATCCTGCAACAATCCTAATTATGAAAAATGGTGATTAAGTCACTTTTTTCAGTGCTGTTGTAACTTTGAATGGTCACTAAATGAACTACTATAAGTCGAGGACTACCTTTATTTCCTGCTTAGAATTCAGTCTCTGCTAAGTTACATCATAGGAACCATGCAAATACCAATACTGATCAATGAATCAAATTAATCTTACTTTTCAAACCATAAGGTAAGATTAGTTGTATGTCTTATCATTTTGAGCAGATTAGGAGAATTAATTTCTTTATCTTCCTTTGTCCATACACTCCCAACAAGCTCTGACGGCTGCACAGCCCTGCCAAACATAGAATCAAAATGAGGCAAGATTAGCTGGCTTTACACCAAAAATACTTCCAATTAAATCAATAATTTTGAATTAGACTAATCAATGAACTGATCTGCGTTTCTTTTGAACAGCTTCTTGTTCATGGAAAGAAAGGCATTTGGTTTTAATAGTCAGCTTTCTCTGTAGCTACTAACAATATTATATCATATCACGTAAAGAACTAATTCTAATTTTATTACATACCATATTTTTCAGAGTATAAGACGTAACCTTTTCCCTCAAAAAAGAGGCTGAAAATCTGGGTGCGTCTTATATACTGAATACAGCATTTTTTGCCCCCCGAAACCCCGCCCCTTCATCAAAATGGCCGTGCATAGCCTTTAGGAGACTTCCAGAGTGCTCCTGAGGGATGGGGAGGCAGAAATGAGTGAAAAATGGGCCATTTTTTGCTCAGTTTTGCCCTTACAGTCCCAAGGAGCACTCTATAAGCCTCCTAAAGGATATGCATGCATTTTTGTGAAAAAGGGGCCATTTTTGCGAGGTCTGCAGAGTGCAAAAAGTTTTTCTTTTTTACTTTGCCTCTTCAAAATCTTGGTGCGTCTTATACTCTGAAAAATACGGTAATTCCAAACATATGAAGAGAAATTCTCATTTTAATTACTGATATTAACTGTTCATTAAAAATAGGCAAGTCTACTTCAGAAAATGTAACACTAATAATTCTGCTAGTAAAAATAAATGGCAGATAGACTCATGACATTAAAAAAAACAGTTAACAAGTCGATATTTTAACCAAGAATCATACATCTCAAAGGAAAAAAGGCACTACCTGTAAAGTTCGGATTCAAGTAGAGTAAGCTGTCGGGCAATTTCTATTGGATGCAAAGTGAGCAGGTCAAATGTTTCAGTTTGTCCTTGTTTGATAATATGCCATTCAATTGGGGGTGGTGAGCTTTCAAAAGTAATATTGTGAGTTGGCCCAATGGCTTGTGCTTGCTTTTTCCTATGAATTATCTTCGTGATTGACTCAACCCATTTCTTCATAGCTTTACCTGAGAATGAGTACAGAAACTGGTTAACAGCACAATGGAGCAAGTTCTAAAAATATTAAGTGCTTATCTTACCCACAGGCCCATTGGTAAAAGAATGCAAGAATTTCACCAAGCCCAGCATTGCAAGTGTCCCAAATTACAATTGTTTTTTGTTTAAAAAAGGTAGCAAGTGTTTCCAACCTGCTTTTCTGAAATGTGAAAACATATATGCAGAAGCATGAAAGAACTGGCCATACAAAGAAAAAAGTTGGTATCCTATTTTATTTTAATAATCTCCTAATTAAATTACAAAATAGAAATCTCCATAACAAGAAAAAAATGCCGTGTCACACAGCAGTTCCAATTTAGTTAGTATAATGAGAGAATGAAAGCTTTTTATACTGTCAGTTTCAGGCTTAAGACATGGAAGGCTAATATAATATGAGATTAAGATATGTGTTTATTACGACATATACATGCCATCAGGTTTTCCTCCATTAACAGTTCCTGAAATCAACTGTTAATGGAGGATACATCTTCTATTCACTTCCACTCCTCCATGGCTGTGAGCTCCGCTCACATTTTCCTGCTCCAAGTTGAGTGTTTTCCAGCTCTTGCCATCTCAAACATTGCCTGGTTTACCTAGTTGGGCGTAACGTCTTCTGGCAACCTCAGGTACTTGGATTGGCTATTGAGCAGAGTAGCTTTGTACTAAGGTCTGCTACAGCTAATATTGGGAAACCGGAGTTTCCATAAAAGAGTGATTGTATGATTTGTCAACTTTCCTTTTTTCATCACTATTTTTCTTTTCTTGTGCTTTCTAGATTTCCCATGGGTTTCTTTTAAAATATTTTTAAAAAATAATTTTTCAAAATTATTGAAGTGGTTGCAAAAAGGGTGTTAGTTAAGCTTTCTAATTCAAATGACTGATACAGTAAATGATGAAATGGTGACAAGCTCAGGGAAGATATATAGAAATTTTAAAAAGTTGGATTTCACACCAGTGATAGTCTACATGTCAGGCAAGTGATTCTACTCTACTATTGAAACTCCTGTTTCTCAACTATAGCTGCAGCACTTTTTTGAACCAAACTGGAAAGATATTAAAAAAATTATTTTAAGCTGTTTGCTTTGCCTTCATATACTTGTATTTTGATGTTTTTATTTTGTATATATAAATGTAACTGTTTCTCTATAATATTTTTCATTTGTATATCTAAACACAGACACATAGAAAAGTATATATGTCAAGTAATAACTATTCGCAGAAAGGAAAGCAATTGATAATGCTTTTCTAGAATGGAAAGTTGCTAAGACGGAGCAGCAAGGGAAATGTAAAATCGGGCACTAATAGCTTCCTTCAAACAGGCTTTTCATAAACAAGCTTTTAGTTAAACTGGCATCAGAATAAGAAAAGAGTAGCATAAGATTGGCACATGGATATGTTCCTGGCGTGTTCCTACATAAATTAAAATATAATGAATCTTGGATCTTCATTGTTTTGATCAGAGAGCTTCCTTTTAAAAACACAATCCTCCTCTCTAGTCAGTCAGTCAGTGAATCAATAAATCAAACCCAAGTCAATTTCTAGAGGGTTTTCCTGGTTTATTCTAAGTATATATGTTTATATTGAATTATGAAGCACTGAAGGGTTATGTTTTAAAATTATGACTGGTTATCTGGGGTTGGGCTGCGTTAAGACTCCATTATCTAAAATAATTTTAAGTTACTTTTTCTCACATAAAACTGTTTAATGGATGATCAACACACCAGGCATAGCTTATTAAAAGGTCCATAAGAAATAAATGTGGAATATTGGAATAATAATATCTATGTAATGCTATGTCAAACAATGAATACATGCTGACATTTTGCTAGCTTCTTCAGAGCAGAAGTTCTTACTTAATAAACAACATGGCTAGTCAAAGATTAGCACATAGTTACTATCCCACATAGATTAAATGGAATCCATTTGATCAATAAGGAACAGGTATGCAAACTACACTCAATGAAAATGTAAGTACTAGATCCATGATGGCGAACCTATGGTATGTATGCCAGAGGTGGCTCGCAGAGCTCTCTCTGTGGGCATGCGCACTGTCATCAGTTGCTCTTGTGGTTTCTGGCATGCTGGTCTTCACAGGCACTGGAGCGCCAGAAAACGCCTCAAAAATGCCCCCCAAACCAGCCAAAAACAGGCATGTGTGGGCGGGCCAGCTGGTCTTCAGGTTTCCAGTGCTCCGGCATGCGCGAACACCAGCTAGCTGGCACGCCACATGTGTGCCGGAAACCAAAGACCAGCTGGCTGGCATGTGCACAGCCAGTTGGGTCTTTGGGTTTCCAGCGCTCCAGTTAGCACATGCACACGCATTCAGGTTTGGGCACTGAGTGCCAAAAAGGTTCGCCATCTTTGTACTAGATATTTGTGGTCATCAATTACCTCTGACTGTGCCAATGAATTCTTCCAATCGTTGCAAAAGATCTACATCTCTCTCAAAATCATAGAAATGATGTTCCACCCAGTGTCGACATACATTTAATACTCTGCAACATAAATGATTAGATATTTGAGATCAATATTTACTGAATATATTTTAAATAACAATTAGTAGGGCTGCAATTTGAGTACTTACACACATTGTAGCCCTACTAAGCACTCATAGATAGTGGGAGCAGAGATTTAGAAGCACTCTTATTTAACTCTGAGCCTGACTGGACATTCTTTGAAAAGGATGAGAAGAGTGATCCTTCCGGCATAAGTGATCTCCCATTCAAGTTCTAACACTTGGACTAAAAGGCAAGTTTGTGCAATAAGCTGATCACTAGCTAACACTAAGGTTGCACAAAAAAGGTAGACAGAAAAGCAGAAAAATTCTGTTTCAAGAGATTGTAATGGAGCCTATATTTTCTAATGAAATGAAATGCAACTATAACTAAGAAGATTCAATTTTGGGACTTTCATGAAAAGATTTTCTTTAGAACCACAAAATCAAATATTTGATAGCTAGGTTACTCTGAAAAATCATGGAACGTACTATCATGAGAATTTATAATCTGTGAAAAAATATTGATTGGAAATATAAATTTTTAATATTGTCAGAATGAGCGATCAAGTTCCAGCACTTTTGTATTTATGTTGTCCAACAAGATTCTCCAGAACTACTGTTTTGTAAGTGATGCTGGCAATGTATTTTTTTCTAGACTGAATTATTATATACAAATCTTGTAAGATTACTGAGTAAATTGAATTCCTAGAGTGGAAACTGAATTATTATCTCTTTATACATTGTGTCATTTGTCTTCTAATCAATATAGATGTTTGGTCTCTGTTAAATATGAAGCTAAATATGAACTTAAAAAACTCATCAGTGGACTCTACGATTGTAGGTAATATCTGCCTTCAGAAGCTTCATTTCAACTGGAAACATGCTGGATAAGGCCTCTGGACGCCCGAATGGGGCATCCACCCCTCAGAAGCTCCATTTCAATTTGCAACGTGCAGGATGAATGTTGCAGAGCCTCTGTGGTTGTTCGTAAAGGTGAACAACTGCTGTGGTGCTGCAAGATTAGTAGTTTTTGGTCTTGTTCGCAAACACTAGGGGCCATTTATTAAGTAACTTTGAACATTTGCTAAGGAAATGCCTTAACTCAGGGATTACCTATACTGTTGTTCAATATTTGAATTAAGAAAAGAGCAAAAAAGACAAAAAAGGCTTGTCTAGGAAAGAAATTCTGAAAAGAAAATCTCTGGTGCATGAATGGACACATCAGTAATCCTTTGGACCCTAACCAATATTTTAAAAGTGAGAAACAATTAAGATGCAATTTTACATGTTTAATATAGATGTACAAAAGGGCCCTCCATTTCAGGCATTATGGGTATGGTTTTTAGAAGTTATTTTCTAGAAATGATTTTATCCATTTAGGACGCAAGCTGGCCCTCAAATCATTCTCCACTTAAAAAAAAAACCTTGACAAAAGCCTTGACAAAAGCTTTTATGAACTCTTATGTTATTGAGTTAGTTTTTTTGCACATAAAAAATCCTGCCAGCTCCTGAATTATTATATGATTTTCATTGCCAACTAAAGATCCCTTGAGCTGCCCAGAATAGTCAATACTTACCGTAGCTGTACAGGTTGTATATATTCTTTTCTAAATCTTTTTAATTCTGCACTAAGAGGTTGATCTCCATTCTCCATAGCTATACGATCTGCTTCTGTGGGTTCAGGTTCTGGAATTTCAAATCTAATATGGGATGATGAAGAGAAACTTAAATGATTAAGTGTAACATATATATATATATTTAGTAAGATGAAAAGCACTAATTGCAACAATCAAGACAGAGAACCATTTTTTTCATCACTCAGAAAGTCACAGGGAGTCAGGAAACAAAACGACAACCCAATTGAATTATAATTGTGAAGTGCAGATGCAATAATCCTTAGTACCCTGTTTCCCTGAAAACAAGATCCAACCAGAAAATAAGCCCTAGCGTGATTTTTCTGGATGCTCGTAATATAAGCCCTATCCCAAAAATAAGCCCCAGCTAAGATCATAAGACGGCTGCATTTTAGTACCCCATTTTTCCAAAATAAGCCCTAACTGGAAAATAAGCCCTAATGCATCTTTTGGATCAAAAATTAATATAAGACCTGGTCTTATTTTCGGGGAAACATAGGTATCTCCTTAGCAAAGGAATAGCAATAGCAATATCATTTAGACTTATATACTATTTTACAGTCCTCTCTAAGCAGTTTACAGAGTCAGATTGTCGCCCCCAACAATCTGGGTCTTTGTTTTACCCACCTCGGAAGAATAGAAAGCTGAGTCAACCTTGAGCCTGGTGAGATTTGAACTGCCAAACTGCAGGCAGCCAACAGTTAGCAGAAGTAGCCTGCAGTACTGCATTCTAACCACTGTGTTACCATGGCTCTTGCAAATGGCATTTTAATTGCAAAAATAAGTGTTTACATTTGCAAATAAGTGTGATACAAATGTATATTTTATTATTAAAATTATTTATTATTTTACCTATTAAACCCTATATACAAATAGGATATATCAAGAATGCTAATGATTTATTCAAAACATATGGAGAAATTCAAGTGTATCAAGTCCATTTTTGTTAAAAAACAAACACCCCATGAATTAGCATAATGTACTAATTGGACAATATAATTTGTGTTATATTGTGCTACTGCCTGCAGTCTTGCCAATTCTGATTCATACTGTAGACACTGTGTATGGGATTGTTGATTTATCCCGCTTCATTTTTTATGAAATTAATCTGCAATGGAGGTGAGCTTAAAATAAATCATAAACTTTGCTCAAATGATCTTTGATTTACTTGGGGAGAAATAATTCATTCTGAAGCTATATGTCACATTAAGTTGGGGAAATAATAACCTCATTTTGAAGAATAAGCACTTTAAAAAATCTCAAGAAGGAAAAAAAGTTATAAGGCAGTATTTCAGAAAGATTCACTCACCTTTCTATCAGGAGACTGAGTAATTCCTGAGGCTTACAAAAAGATCTGTATGTGGTAAGAAATGTTCGAACAAAATTGGGATCTAGAATAGAAAAAGAATGACTTAGGCAGCTTATGTAGGAAGACCTGTGATGATAGCTAAAAGCCTCCACTTTTACAATGCAATGCAGACCATATAATAGCAGCTATGCTTTAATGATGGCTGAGGAAACAGGAAAAGGATATTAATTCCTGACAGATTTCAGGAAACAATCCAAGATAAGCAGAAGGATACTCAGTTCAGGACATTCTCACTTAAGGGACTTGTTAAGCCAAACTAATGACAAGTAATGGCATTTTCAGAAGACTGATCTTTCCTTAGATTCCCAGGGAACTCAATAGAGGAGGCTGAATGTAAAAGAGTAAAAATAAAAAGCATGCTTAAACAGGAAAGCATACTTCTTGGTGCAAAAGTAGACAACTGAAAGTCCTTCTGATGTACTGAACTCTCATCAAGCCCATCTAATATGTCCAATATGAGTGGAACTGTAAAGAGGTGCAACTGAAAACGAGCAAGGATTGCTTTAGGCTTTATCTCAGAAGTGGCGCAATGGCAGAGAACATCATTTCAGAATAAACAATCCTTTCAGGAAACAAAGGGTGAAGGTACTCTACCCGTTTCCACTATCTTTGCAATGATTGGCAACTTTTGCAGGACTGAATTTAACTTCACCTATTTAATATACTACATACTGAGAAATCAACTTAGTGTTGCTGCCTTTCTTTGCTTCCCCAACTAGCCTGGCTAGAAAATGATTTGGAAAAAGAAAAAAAAAAGAACCCTTCATCTTACAGCTTATGCAGATAATCTGTTTTCATTTAGTTATTTTATATTTCTCATCACTTTGGAGAGCACTGGAAGCATTTTTCCTACCCATGAAAGGAAGATGAACCAAATAGTTAGAAACAGTGTTTGTCAATTGAATCCAGTCATGAAGAGGACTTCTCTCAGTTCACTGATTTATGGAAAAGGGGCACATTCTCTTTTCTAGTTCTGCCCACTAATGTACGAATTAACTTCATCTTATTATCTCTTTACACTAGTTTGTTATGTCTGCATTATAATCAGCCAGTTAGCTTTTACTCAGGTTTCTTCAGCCTGAGAAGGAAAAGGATGATCAGAAAGAGTCATTCAAAGGCCTATTAATGCTCAAGGATGGCTAAGAGATATGTGTTAATGCTGCAGTAGAACCAAGAGAAAGACTGGCCATTTGCACACACTACAAATGACAGCAAAACGTTACAGTCAATTAGATGTAAATATTTACGTTTTAAAATCTTAGTTTCAAAGTAGCTACATAGCAAGTGCATTTTTCCTACAGAATAGTGTTGCTACGAGACTTCAAACAGCAATTTATTTGGATCAAACATACACACAATTAACCAGGATGCCCATCTGTGATAAATGTCTCTTCAAAACAGGCATTTAAAAAGCTATAAAAGAACTTCTAAAAATAATAATAATTCCTGAATGCCTTAACAAAGGAAATTGATGCTATGCTGACGCACATGCATTCAATGTACCAAAACTTATAAATAGAATATCACAACCTTATCAGAGAAAAAAACTTGCAATATTTTTTTAACTGGAAGTATTCACTCAAGAAACAGAGGATTTATAAAAACAGAGAAGCAGCATGCCAGAATATGAAGAAAGGTGAAACAAGTTTTTGATTATGAATAAAAAAACTCTATTAATGTCTACATAGTGTTTCTAAGTCAACCCCCACTCCCCTGATCTTTTTGTCCCATTATCCATCCATTTCCATGTATTACTTACAAACAAATTCATGAATGGAAAGAAATTATTTTGCATCTGTTCTGCAAGGAACTAAGCTACTGGCTCTCTTCTACCTACCAAATGCTAGAGTCAGGCCCATCAACATCCAAGAGCAGGATAATGAAGTTCTGTAAATCAAATCCCTTAACTCAAAACACAGCACATATTGCCAGCCTTGATCATAATGAAGTATTGTGCTAAACAATAGTTCATTTTAATGATAGATTCCTGAAATAACTACAGAAGCTGGATCACATGTAATCTAAGCATATCCCAGACAGTGTTTAATGCAACACAAGGCAATGTTTTATGGGGTTTTATGTTGTGTATTTTTAATCCATTCTGAGACACCTGGGTGTGAATTGGACAGCCATATACAATGGATGGACAGACAGACAGACAGACAGATAAATAGTGTGGAATCAGCCTTGTTCTACTGTCTGATCAGATAAGGAACAGAACAGCAGCAAAAGGATTAGGTACACAAGGAACAGCACAATTCTAAAATCATATCTACTTCAGACAGTAAGCACAAGGGCACGTATCTTCATAAACATTTCAGTGAAACAAGGGTTGCGATTTCTCAAAAGTAATCCAATTGTTACACTCTATCTATAGCAGAGAGGTATACTGGAATTTAGCCAGGCATCTCTTTTCAGATTCTTAATCCAAATTTTAGTAAGTGAAAGGTAATACAGTGAAATGCATAAAGCTAGATACGTGAAAGATTGTAATATTAGCATTTGTACTATTAATGATTTGGACCAAAACAGTGTTTGTATAATTTCTGTTATCCCAAGCCAGACCAGATGGCCAATGAACAATCAAAAATACTTTTGAAAGGAAGTTCTTCTAGAGAATGGTAATTTCCGGCTCCCACCCATTTGTGTGTAAGTGCTGTTCAAACACAATGACGAAATAAATGCTAAAAAAACAAGAAGAAAATGTAGGCCATTTGGGGGGGAAACTGCTTTGAAAGACTTTACTCAAAGTTTCTTCATAAAGAAATAAAAACAAGAGTTTATTTTTCATTAGTGATAGTTCTTTTTCCAATACTTCTTTCCCCCACTCCCATTGTCATTTCAAGGATGAATGTGCCATTCTGAAGGTTTTCAGAATAATACTTATGTCTCCTACTTGATGGGAGGCAGGAAGTTGTATTTTGGCCTGCAATTAGTTCCCACATTAGAGGTACATAGAGTGGGTATGATTAGCATAAAACTGGGCTTTGGTCATCTTTGGGCCATAAGGGCCAAATATGCCCACGTGACTAGTACTATTCTTATTCTAAGAAGGTTACAGAAAGCCATGATAGCTACCTATCAGAAAACAGGGCAAAATTGTTTCGGAAGATAAAAAGCCATCAATTCAAATTACAAGAAAGCAGACATTATTTGGACATCAAGAAAAAATATATAAAATATAAGAACTGTTCCACAATAGGATGTGGTGATTTTTGTTGGGGGTATTTCAACAAAGGCATGTTTGATTATCTATTGAAGAGCTATAATATTAGATTCTTATACTAAACAGGAGATTGGACTAGATGATTTCCAAAGTCCAGTCCAACACTTATATTCTGTGACTGCATGGTGATAATCTGAGAAAAATATGAATTTGAAATAAGAGAGTCTATTTATATGTAATGTATGCCAATAGAATGAATCTAAATGTAAAAATGTAAACTGGTTTATGATGAACTACTATGATAACTAATGAAAGATACAGGAGTGATAAGTTCTGAATGTGGGACAGATCATTTTTGGCAATCTCATGTTTGAATTAAGAAGGCACTCACAGCTCATACATACTTGCTCCAAAATACCTTGTTGCATTTGACTGTAGCATTAGAGAAACAAAATTATAAAAAAGGGTTGAATTACAAAATGTTTTACATGAATGTGAAATTTAAACTTGGTTGCTGAATATAGCAAGAGCGCTACAGATGATACAAGTAAAGCATACAAATGAATAATTGGAATGCTTAGGTATACCATTGAGTAGGGAACGAGATATACGCACAATGTTCCTTATTTACAGATAAATGTGCAATGAATGATATTGGTGATTACAGATGTGATGGCTGAGGAGTTTTTATGCAGGTGATGCTTTGCTGTCAATGGAAATTTTCTTTTGTAGCAAATGTTAGGGTGAATGATCCACTAAGGAATATGCTTCTGAAAACTAACATATTAAAAACCAAGTCTGTGTTTAAGAGGAAAAAATAGAATGAATCATCGCAAATCATAACTAAGTATAAAAATCTAGAATAAATCAGTAAATTAATGGGCTTTGTTATTTAATAAGCTATTGCTTATTAAAATAAGAAAACAGATAAAATTTTGGATATGCAAATGTTGGTAAAAATATACTGTAATGGCTAGTATGTTGTATGTTGCAAGAAATAAATAGTTATCAAGTGAGAGCTGGGTAAAAAAAAAGAATAATCACTATGAAAAAAGTATGTTAGATAGTTTGGCATTCAAGACAATGAATAAAGATTAGACCACAAAACAAATACACAACAGAAAAATGAACAGGTTGAGAAGAAAGAGAAGTCCAAAAAAGTTGAAGCGATGGAATTGTAATCGAAGTGCAGAAAAACTAAGAGATAAAAATCCCCCCCCCCCAAAAAAAAGCAATGTATGAAGTAGCATATAGACAGAAACAAAGACAGAAAGACACAGAGATATATGGTGAAAAATATTGTTGTAAACTAGTTTTACTATGGTTCCTTTTCCTTTTTTTAAAATTTCACATTTTAATTTCTTTGGTTTACTATTTCTTATTCCTTTTGTATTTGATAGCTTAAATTGCCCCGTCCAATTCTGTATTTCTTTTTCTTTAATGGGAAATATTTGTAGCCTTCAATTTTCAGAATATAAACAAACATGTTAACAGGAGGGCTAACTTAACGTGCTATTTACAGTTTGAGGATATATTTCCTTAAGAATTGGCACTCAATTATATCAATCAATGTGGTTCTCTGTTACTGACAGCTTCCCAGTTTCTTATTTTTATGTCTCACTTTATTCAGATATCACCATGTCAAAACTCCTGGGAATTTTAAACAGCATTTGGACAGACATGTGCAAAGGGAACATGGAAGAGGCAAAGAGGGGCATAAGGATTTATGGCTAGTGGAGAAAGGCAGGAGGTTGCAGCCAGGATTGGAAACAAGAGAAGGTGACAGGACAAGACAGAAAAATAATTTTAAAAAGGAGAATAACAAGATAAATGATACTGGAGTTTGTTCCTGGTGGGAAGGACTGGGGGCAACAACAATTGAGGCACGTTTCTGGTAAGCAACATATTTAAGAAAAGGAGACCTACATGATCATATTTGGCCCTCTGATATGGGAGCAGAGCAGCTTTGACACAAGCAATTGTGATCTTATGCTCAAAAAGTTTTTAGATGATCTGAATCAAGTGACCCAGGAAATACAGCTTTACTGCAGTCACTTATTGCAGTGTTACAGTATCTCCTTCACAAAATTATCTATTTAGCAACATTATGGGTTGTAGTATACTATTACAAAATCATTTCACTGAAATATAAGATTCCTTTTTTTAAAAAAATATCTTGTTTAAGCTGCACTGCAGGCTGCAGTCCTGAAGACAATAGATGGAATGAATCTTTAATACCTGCTTATGTCTCTGATAGTTTTACAAATACATCTTACAACTGAACAAACAATGGTGGTACTTTATTATTATTTCACTGATACTTCTTTATATTTAAATGCAAAATTAAATGATTCAGCATCTAAGGCATAGTAGCTGAGCAATTTTACTTTGGTAATATGTTCTTAAAATTAAAAAGATGGCCAACAAAGTGAACAAAACCTATTCAAGGTACAAGGTAAAGCAGAGATCTGATGTTTTTTGTACCCGTATCCTTTGACCTTGCTATTTTTTATTATCATTATTTATGGGATGGTTTCAACCTGTTGTTGCCTTTACTTTTATTGAAGGGGTTCTTTTTGTTTTGATTTGCTAGCCCCTTACAGCAGTGGGTCTCAACCTTCCTAATGCCGCGACCCTTTAATACAGTTCCTCATATTGTGGTGACCCCCAACCATAAAATTATTTTATGTTTTCCGTATTTTTTCAAAAGTATGTGTTTTCCAATGGTCTTAGGCGACCCCTGTGAACGGGTCGTTCAACCCCCAAAGGGGTCCCGACCCACAGGTTGCGAGCCACTGCCTTAGAGGCTTTTGGAATGAATGGCAGACAAATCTAGCAAATAAAATTAAATCCAATCCAATCTTTCTAGTTCTACTGGTATACAGAGATGATTAGAAAATAACTGTTATTTGTTATCAGTTAACTGTTTTAAAGATTTGAAAAGATTCCTTACCAGCATACATGTGGAATGTAAGTCTCTCAATCAGTTTGACAACAGACCCTGCCTTAATAATTGGGATTCCAGATTTGGGCTGCATGTTTTCTTCAAAAACAATATTTTCTGTAGAATCAGGTTCTGCAAATCTATATAGCTCAGGACTTGGAAATCTCATCTGCTCCTCTTTCTCTTCTTGCAACATTGTTACATCTAACATGCGTTCCAGAGTACTTCTGTACTGTAAAGAGATCAAGGCTGCCATCCAGTTGTTCTTCTCTTCAGCTGATTTAGCAGCAAAAATAACACTGTTCTCATCTTTCAAAATGATTTCAAAAGCATGCTTGTACTCGTTAGTATTATCTTTATCATTGATCTGTACCTTTCGCATAAGAAATTTCTCTTTCAGACGATATTCTGCATTGCTAGCACCAGGCAGTCTTGGTTGCCCATGATTTGACTTACAACAAATCATCAGACCATCAAAGAGAAATATATGTCTTTCATGTTTGGCACCCACACGTGTGAGAGTTCCCTCCATAATAAATTCATTACAGCACTGTCCAATGTCTTTTCCTTCCCAGCCATCAATATTCTTCTGGATCTCGTTCATTTTCTTGATTGCTAGTTGCTTCCCCTTCATTTGTTGACTGTAGAATCGGCATGCAGATTCACTTTGAAAGATAAGCAAGATGTACTTATTTATACAGTAACAATCACATATTGAGCATAAAAATAGCATGTTTTTTGACAACTAATGTGGAAAAGAGTTTAATAGGATCTAGAAGATGATGCTAGAAAAGAAATCAGCAAGTTAGCTTCAACTATATGCAGAAAATTTCAGATCGGAAAGTGCTGTCATGCTTAAAAATGTAATTGACAAATCAACAGATTCCAGTTAGACTTATTTAAACTGTCAAGTAGCAACTAATATTTTATTAACAAATAATTAAAAATATGAATATTACTTTCCATTCTTATGTATTATATTCACCATGTGCCCTAAACCATTACCAAATCAGTTAGTACAAAAACCGTTAAATGTTCTAAATTAATCTGCAAGATATTTTTGCTTGGATAATAGTTAATAAAAAACTATTTTTTCTGTCTGCTTACCAGTGGAGTCTCAAGAAGCATTTACTAGAAGCACGAAGGCAAACACAGATACAACTTTAAAACAATAGCTATCCGGACTTTGATGTCACTTCCTCTGAAAAATCATTGTTGCAAACTACTTTGTTCGTTGTTCACTAAGAAAGGAAACTGAGAAATCCAGATCTACAGCACAATGCTCCAGGACTAAAAAGTACGGAGAATACAGAAGTGCATTTACCTAAGCCTCCTCTTTGCAAGACTTTTGGAGCAAATTCTTTCCATACTACTCTGAAGATTAAGCAGGGCTGTAATTGCTTGCTTCAAGCACTCTTTATCTTCTTCATCTTCACTCTTCTCTTCTAATTGCTATTAATAGAAGAACAATTTATATAAGTATAAAATCTTACAGATCAGTTTTTATCTTTCAGAGGAAAGCATTTCTTTTTGATGTAGTTATGTTTGTAATAACCTAACAAATAATAATGCTATGAGAGGAAAAGGACAATTTATCTACATAAAATTTCCTGGTGTTTATATGGAAAAATCAATATTCTTCACACAGCACTGCCAGATACAGCCTTGAGAATGGATGAAAAATGAGCAAATCTTTCACTAGACCAGTTCTTTGTTGGCTCTCTGTCTCAAAACAATATATAATCAGATGAGCCGCTTTTAATAGGCCAGTTTGAGGTGGTGCGACTTACAGGAAGTGAGAGATAACATTGACAAAGGAAAGGAATGGAAGGTAGGCAAGGAGGAGAAAACAGCACTGAAACCCTCTCAATTCACTTTGCTTTAAATCTTTTTCCAAAATAATAATTTTATTAAAATTGTATTGATAAAAATTATACCAACTGAAAAAGAAAAAATAGAAATTAGAATTTTCTTTGCAGAAAGAGAAAACAAATATAATAAAGATTAAAAAAAGAACTATATAAAGAAATGACTCATGACTCAGAAGATTCATAACAAATTTTATTAACTTATCACCTTTTCTTAAAATACAACAAATAAAGCAAATTCCTAAAATCTTGAACTTTCAGTCCTGATCAGCTAAAGACCATTAAAAATTATCAGAGATGACATATGTATCTTAGTGTTGATCCAAAAAGCAACATTTTACTTTTAATAATCTTGATCATTAGTCCTTTCAAATCATGTCCTAGACCTAGAACTTGATTTTTTTTTCATTTTTCCCCTCACAAAATTCTTTAAAGGTTTAACTCTTCTGTAAATCCACCATAGGAAAATTAACCAGGTCAGTCTCCTGATTTGTTATTTTTATATCTCTTGTCATTATTAAGACATTAGCTACTGTAGATTCTCTTGTATGTTCATCCTTTTTCACATCATTTTTGCAGAGTGTCATTTTTAAATCCATTTTCAGATCGGTCTAGTTTTGTCCAGTAAAATATGTTCCTCCTCCATAACATCTTTTATGGAGATAGTCTATTTATAAACACAGAGAACTCTTAAAATTAACTTTGGATCCATTCTCCAAAAATATCTGTCAATATGTCTAATGTAAAAATATTTTGCCTCATTTTGTATTAGTAAGACTAATTTAAGTGTAATTTAATTGTAAGTTTCTTCCAATTCCCTCTAATGTTCAACCTTCATAGTCTCATCCTATGTTTTTTCCTGGAATTCAGAACAAAAGCATTTTCCAACAGGGAAAGGGGGGCCTTTGCCCAAGTTCGTCTGGTGCACCAATTGCGGCCCTATTTGGACCGGGAGGCACTTCTAACGGTCACTCATGCCCTTGTCACCTTGAGGCTGGATTATTGTAACACGCTCTACATGGGGCTACCCTTGAAAAGCGTTCGGAGACTGCAGTTAGTTCAGAATGCGGCCGCGCGGGCAATATTGGGTGTGCCGAGGTACACCCACGTTACACCTGTCCTCCGTGAGCTGCACTGGCTACCAATTGGTCTCCGGACTTAATTCAAGGTGTTGGTCTACATGGCTTAGGGCCAGGATACCTGTGAGACCGCCTCCTGCCAGATACCTCCCAGCGGCCAGTAAGATCCCACAGATTGGGCCTCCTTCAGATGCCGTCAGCTAAACAGTGTCAGCTGGCGGGCCCTCGGAGGAGAGCCTTCTCTGTGGCGGCTCTGACTCTCTGGAACCAGCTCCCCCCGGAAATGGGGACCATACCCACTCTCATGGCCTTCAGGAAAACTGTAAAAACTTGGCTGTTCCGGCAGGCCTGGGGCTGTTGACCTCACTGTTGAGGTCCAGCCCCAACTAGAATGAATGTATGAGGGTGTTTGTTGTTTTTAAATTGTTTTCTTTTATCGTTATGTGTTTTTTCTTATATTTTTTGTAAGCGGCCCGGAGTCCTTCGGGATTGGGCAGCATATAAATATATTTAATTAATAAATAATAAATAAATAAATAATAAAACATGATGTGAAATGGTTTAAAAAAATACTTTTGTTTCTCCAATCATCTCTTTATCACTAAAGGTAAAGGTTCACCTGCACATGCGTGCTTGTCATTTCTGGCCCTAGGGGCGGTGCTCATTTCCGTGTCTAAGCCGAAGAGCCAGTGCTGTCCGAAGACGTCTCCGTGGTCATGTGGCTGGCATGACTCAACGCTGAAGGCTCACAGAGTGCTGTTACCTTCCCTTCCCTTCCCTTCCCTTTTCGAATTGCTAGGTTGGCAGAAGCTCTCTCTCTCTCTATCCCTTTATCTTCCTACCTACCTAACTACTCTCTCTCTCTCCCTACCTACTTACTGTATTTTTCTCTCTTTCTCTCCCTCTCTATCCCTCTTATCTACCTACTTACTTTTTTTTTAAATTTGCCTCATCAAAACCTTGGTGCGTCTTATGCTCCAAAAATATGGTAAGTCTAAATAAATAAGAAATAAACTCTGAATTTATAACACTGATAAAAGTAACATTTAACAAATTTTGAAGTCTTTAAGCAACAATAAAAAATAGAGTCGAATTTAAATTTTAGTTAATATGATACAAAACATAATGAGAAACAGCCTGGTTATACATGAAGAGAACACTTAAATTTTTCTTCCTCATTCCCTAGTTTATGAATTCTGCTACTGAACTAGCAGTATCAAGCTCAACATACATATTGAAATTCCTGAAAATGGAGACTTCTTTGGGGATATACCCCTGGCAGTTTATTGAAAACGTCATAAATATTAGATGGAATTATTTTTTCTTACCTTTAAAAGTTCAAAATAATGAAGACAATGGTAAACAGGTACTAGAAGTAGCCTAGGTAAAACATACTGAACCGCTTCTTTAAAACCATATCCAATTGACTGGAAATGTAAAAAAAAGTATTTCAGTGTCACCAGTAAGTCTTATGATACCTACAATATCCATTATATAAATGCATTACTTAACATACCTGCAAATAGAAGGCTGCTCCAGGCTTTGACAACTGGCTAAGAAAATGATCATGAAAGCCAGTCCGTAAAATATCTTGAGTGTATGATTCATAAGGATCAAATGCTAGCTCCTAAAAAAAGAGTTTGGAGAATATTTCAACCATCTCATTGCTTCAAATTATTATCATGTTAATATGCAATATAATACAACACAATAGCAATGGAAGGGACCTTGGAGGTCTTCTAGTCTAACTCCCTGCCTAGGCAGGAAACCCTATACTGTTTCAGCAAATGGCTATCCAACATCTTCTTAAAGACTTTCCAGTGTTGGGGCATTCACAACTTCTGGAGGCAAGTTGTTCCACTGGTTAATTGTTCTAACTGTCAGAAAATTTCTCGTCAGTTCTAAGTTGCTTCTCTCCTTGATTAGTTTCCACCCATTGCTTCTTTTTTTTAAATAAATTTTTTATTTTCAGACAAACACAAACACACAACACATATAACATAAAAGCCTCTTCAATTACACACAGTGTGTTGATTGGTTACAAAGTCTTTCTGTGTCCTTTCCATAGTCCTCACTTGAATTTTATCAAAATTCACATATTGACAATTAAGATATCTTTGTCTACATTGTTATTATGCTTCCTACTATTCTTAAGTCATTCAATCATTTTAGCATTGATAACATTCTCTAATAATTTCCAATTCCATGTTTTTTCCCCATTATTAGTATCATCAATCTAATATACTTGTATATAAATTGATATAATTATTAAACATTCATTAAGCCTAGCTATAATTACATCCTTTCAACATAAGGAATATTAAATTTAAAGTAAATTTATATTATGACATTTTTTACATCATCCTGAAATCATCCAATGATATTACATCTTTATATTCTATTCTATATAAAATTGTTTAACTTTTATAAAAAGGCTTTTCAACATCATCTCCATATCCTCACTTACAGTATTGAATATAATATCATATTATCAATCTAGTATATATAAATGCTTTGTTATCATTATTAATCATTTATTTGACTATAGCTATTATTATGTTGTACATAGCACTCAAAATTTAACTAATTTAACTAAAATTTATTGTGACATTTCATTTCATCCTGTATCCTTCCAGAGATAGTGTAGTTCAATATCTTTTGCCACTTGTAAAGTTTGTATTCTAAGTGTTTTCTTGATAAGTCTTTTGTGGACTTCTCTTAAGAACTTGTTGTTCATTGCATGTCTTATAAGAATTCGAAACCCTCTATCTGCTCTTTTTATCAGCTTAATTTTTGTTATCATTAGTGCTTTTGCCGAGGTGACTCTCATTATTTCTGCCAAATATTCTCTCCTTTCTTCATCTATATTCTGACATCCAAAATGAAGTTCCGGTTCATCAATTTCTCCTTTCCGTATTTCACACTTGTCATTTCCCTCCATTCTCAATTTACTGTCAGTGTCAACAATTTTCTTATCACTTTAATATGTCTGTTATTTTTTCAGCTCCGTCCTCAAACTTCATCGCTGTCCCCGTACGTTCTGTATTTTGATCTATAATTTCAAGTCTCTCTTCAATTCTCTCTGTAATTATTAAAACTTTTTGAATTTCTAAAAAAATTCTTTGCAAAATTAGTGCCTTTTCTTCTTCACGTTGTGCCATTTTTCAGGTTATAAACACTGCCAAAACATCCAAGACTTTTTAGGTCAAACAAATTCAGTGGTTTTTTTTCAAATCAAAGTTTTCTCTTTCCTTCAAAGGAACACCTGTATCAACACAACGTTTTCCACTGAGTCTTGCAGTAAACAAAGCTTATAGCTTTATCAGATATTGCCAAGCCTCTAGCCACTAGATAGCAGTGTTACCTCTTTTCCATCTATTTCTGCCTCTCTGTCCGAGAGAGGAAAAGAAAAAAAGTGTAAAAATTACGCTCCGTCCAAGCGTTACGAGAAGAAGCTTTTAATCCACGAATACAAAAAATGGAAAAAGTATAGAGGAAGAAGGAAAAAAGACAAGTCCAATTTAAAAGTAAGAGGCATTTGTAAAGAGTCCATCCATAGAAAACAAACAAAGTTAAGGTAGAAAAGATAACATGATCGTCTTAAACCAGAGTTAATTCATCGCTTATTTTCTTCTGTCTTCAATTTTATTTTAAATTCCAATTCTTTTGGGTTTTCCCTTCTCTAATAATTTTTTTTCTCACCAATTCGACACCATTCCTGTAGTACTTCTGTTTCAGAGGCTTGTCCCAACCGTCTGCAGCCATTTTGTTTGCTTCTCTTGTAGCTGGCAAAAAGAGCTTTTTCCTGGATCAATCAGGGGCTTTGCAATGTCCCTGAGATCAGCAGGACATGCTCTTCTCTATCACTGTTCCTTCAGAATAGTTTAGGTTCAAAAAGATCGTCCAGGAACAGAGATATTGACAGCAATTCTGGAGCCCCAAGATTGCATGTCGTGTTGTTGCGACATCAAACCCCACCCTCCTACACTCATTGCTTCTTGTTCTACCCTCAAGTGCCTTGGAGAATAGTTTGACTCCCTCTTCTTTGTGGCAACCCCTGAGATACTGGAATACTGCTATCATGTCTCCCCTAGTCTTTCTTTTCATTAAACTAGACATACCCAGTTCCTGCAACCTTTCTTCACACGTTTTAGTCTCCAGTCCCCTAATCATCTTTGTTGCTCTTCTCTGTACTCTTTCTAGAATCTCCACATCTTTTCAACATCGTGGCGATCAAAACTGAATGCAGTATTCCGAGTGTGGCCTTAACAAGGCATTATAAAATGGTATTAACACTTCACGTGATCTTGATTCTATCCCTCTGTTTATGTAGCTTAGAACTGTGTTGGCTTTGTTGGCAGCTGCTGCACACTGCTGGCTCATATTTAAATGGTTGTCCACTAGGACTCCAAGACCCCTCTCACAGTTACTACTATTAAGGAAGGTACCACCTATACTGTACCTGTGCACTTCGTTTTTCTTGCCTAAATGTAGGACCTTACTTTTTTCACCATTGAATTTCATTCTATTAGATAGCGCTCAATGTTCAAGTTTGTCAAGATCCTTCTGTATCTTAAGCCTGTCTTTGGAGTGTTGGCTATTCCTGCCAGCTTGGTGTCATCTGCAAATTTGATGAGTTCCCCATTTATTCCCTCATCCAAATCATTGATGAAGATGTTGAAAAGTACTGGGCCTAAAACATAGCCTTGGGGTACTTCACTGCATGCTTCTCTCCATGTAGATGCAGTTCCATTGAAGACTACACATTGAGTGCAGTTGGTCAGCCAGTTACGAATCCATCTGGTGGTGGTGCTGTCCAACCCACATTCTTCTACTTTATCTAGTAGTAGGTTATGGTCTACCTTATCAAATGCCTTACTGAAGTCCAAGTAAACTATATTGACAGCATTCCTCTGGTCCACTAATTTTGTCACTTTGTCAAAGAATGCAATAAGATTAGTCTGGCATGATCTGTTTTTGACAAACCCATTTTGGCTGTTGGCTATTACTTTGTTTACTTCTAGGTGTTTGCTAATTCGTTGCTTGATTATCTTTTCCAGAATCTTTCCTGGTATTGAGGTCAGGTTGATTAGTCTATAGTTTCCTGGATCTATTTTTTTCCCCTTTTTTGAAGATGGGAACCACATCAGCTCTTTTCCAGTCCTCTGGCAGTTCCCCGGTGCTCCAGGATCTCTGAAAGATATAGTTCAGTGGTTCTGAGATCTCATCTGCCAGTTCCTTCAGAACTCTGGGGTGTAATCCGTCCAGTCCTGGTGATTTGAACTCGTCTAGGGTAAACAGGTGCTCACTTACCATTTTCTTCCCTATTTCAATTTGTGTTCCTAATCAGATTTTTGTGGTGCTGTTTTTGATAGGTTAGACTGTTTTATCCCTTTGTGTAAAGACAGATGCAAAAAATGAGTTAAATAGTTCTGCTTTCTCCCTACTGCTTGTCACCTTCTTGCCACTTTCTCCCAGCAATGGACCAATTGTTTCCTTAACCTTTTTCTTGTTTTTAACATGTTGGAAGAAGCTTTTTTTGTTATTTTTTACCTTTGTGGCAAGCTGTTCTTCATTGTGAGCTTTAGCTTTCCTTATTTCATCTTTACAGGCTCGGGCTATGTGCTGATATTCTGCCTTAGTTATGTTCCCCTCTTTCCACTTTTTATACTTAACTTTTTTGTCTTTCAATTTAAACTTTTTTGTCTTTCAATTTCATTTCATTCAATTACATTCAAACGTTCATGATTCATATATCATTGCTTTAAATTAATCAAAAGATATCCCTGTATTGACAAATATATATTATTTATATACAGTATTTAGATAGGACGTATTCAATGTATTGTATATATTTTTATTTCTACACAAAAAGTTATTGGTGTTTTTGTCTTTCAGTGTTTACAGGTTGTTTACAGTGCTGTTTACAATATTTTAAATTTAAAAATCTGAAATTATAATACATAGACAAATAGTAAACATAAAGCTTTATGAAAGATTTCAGATATTTACTAGACATTTTCCAATTCCAATAGTAATCAATTAAAAAAATATTCAACTAAATTTGGGTGGAGGGTCCAGTAGCAGAGCAGAATGTGGGAATTCCCTTGATTTTTCAGACTTTATATAAGGAGTATATAAGAAGGAAGAGAATTACTGTATTCCGAAGTGATGACTTCCTCCAAAAAATGTGCATATAAAGAGGAATGATTCTTATGCTTGTGTATTTAACCTGTATCTTCATTGGAACCGCAGTTACTCTTAAGTAAACATTGATATCTGGGCCCTATATGAATATGTCGATGCATTTTCCTTAGTGACAACATGACTCACTTATGTCATTTCTAGGATTATTTTATTTCAGCTCCTGCTAGCAATAGCAATAAGACTTAAATACTGCTTTTCAGTGCTTTACAGCCCTCTCTAACGGTTTATAAAGATAGATAGATAAATACAGGCAGCCCTTGCTTAACAACCATTTGTTCAGCAGCTGCTCAAAGTTACGGCAGCACTGAATGAATTGTACTGATGCCCAGTTTCTGAAGTTACGATCATTGAAGCATCCCTGTGGTCATATTTGACCACTTGGCAGCTTACCCACTCTAATGACTGCAGAGACACTTTAAATCCCCTCACCTGCCTATCTCTGAAGTAAAGGCCTGGGAATTTCATCAGTTTCACCTAGCTGCCACTTGCCCCTGGACCTCTACTTCAGTCCCAGTGCTGCCACAGCCAAGGAGTGCCACCTCAAGCCCCACCCTGTGGCCAGTCATCCCAGTGCCAAAACCCAGCCACCCTATGGCCTGCATGTGAGTTGAAGATCAGCAGGCACAATCTTTTCATGACTGTTGGAAGGTCTTATAAGTTTTCTGAAAGATTTACAAAGCATTGTGAGAATGGTGTGAGTGGCATTGGGTAGAAGGTCTGGCATAGCCAGTAGCTGCCTTGCACAGGGTCAGGTGTGACTTGTCAATACCAGCAGCAACATGGTGAGAGTCAGGTGGGTGTGATAGGGCCAGGGATTGCAAGGAAGTGGGGACAGTTGGGGCCTTCTGTTGTGGTGCCTGGGCATGGCATGGGGCTTGAGGTGGCACTCATTGTCAATTCCGGAGGTCCTGAGGCAGAAGTAGAGGACCAGTGGTTGTAGTGGTGGTTAAGCTGCTAAAGACTCTCGACCTCTTCTTTGGCCTCAGCACCAAGTTATGCTAATGTGCAGAGAAGCCAAAAGGGCTGAGATGGGAATGGGAGATATGTGAGTGGGAGGAGAGAAAGAAGAGGCAGTCCCTTACCTCACTGAGGCTCAGGCTGAAAAGGATCAAGCCAGGAATGGCTTGGATCAAGATGGGTCTTTGCCTAATGACCAATGGGACATGATAATGACGGCAACAAAGACTGCCAGTATTGCTGTCACTAAGTGATGCAGGTATATGATATCACACTTTAAAATCACATCGCTCAGCAACATAAATTCTGGTCCCAATTACCATCATAATTTAAGGACTATCTGTCCTCAACAAGCCTATCTTCTAGCAACATAAATAGAGCTCCTCTTTAGGATCTATACATTGAAGAGAAAGGTAGGGGCTTTAACTGTGTGTTCCCTTTCTCTTGAACTCTCCATCAATTTGCACAATGCCAGGAAAGGGCTTTAGGTCTAGAAAGCAATGAGATACTAGAAAGTAATGAGATATTATTGTATTATTGTACAATGTTATTGTATGGTTACATTATTCAGTTCCCCTCAGTAGCCTAGTCATGTATTTGTACTAACTGAAGTTTAATTCATAGTAAACTAAATAAGATGACACTAAGACTTAACTGCAGAACTTTAGCTTGTCAAATGATTGAATGACTCCTAGCTTCATCAAATGACTGAAGGATTCAAGAAGTCCAGGAAAATCAACATGATCACACCTCCTCTGTCTTTCATACAACAAAAATTATTCCAGAGGGCAACCAAGATTGAATACCTAAAACAAACACTAGATCAAAAACAAAAGTTTAATTTAGAGTATCTGAAAGTAATGAACCACTGTTTGACTGAAGCATCTTCCGCTTCTGTTAATAGCGTTGAGAAAAGGTTTGATTTGGTGATTCAATCTAAAGGTGATTTTATTAATCTCCAAATCAGATTAATAATCAAACTAAATTCGCTACTTTCAAATCTATTTAATAGTTTTTGCATGCTAATGAGTTTTTTTTTCTTTAAATAGAAGAAATGTTTTGTATAAGACTGAAACTGATTTATAAATCCCTGATAACTAACTTTTTTGTGAAACTACAACCACAGGCAGCACAATCTGCTAAATACACTTAAAAAGTATAGCAACGTCATATTTCAATCTTGGGGCCAAAAGAAACTGCTGACAACATAGCATTTTAAAAAAAAAGTATGATATACCCGAGTCAGAAAAATAGGAAAATAGAGCATAGTAGCACATTCATAAATAATATTATGTTACCTACCTCAGCTAAATCTTCAAAACAGCTTCCTACTAATGGATGGGGACTGCCTTCATCAGTCATTTCTACTGTATCTTCAATATGACCTAGCAACTTCACACTAAGTTCATGAATGTCTGATACTCGGCTGAATATATTTTCTACATCCTGCAAAACAAATATTTTGATATATACTGAAATAGGAATTGAGATATTTAAATACTAAATTTGTTGATTATGGGACATCCTACATAGGAAATAATGAAACAGTATTCTACACAATGGGCCTTCATATTCAACTTTCACTACTTATCTCATTAGAGCCTACACAGACACTCTTCCCATGTTAGGCACAAGGCTCTTCAGATTCTCTTCTTTAGATTTCTACTTAAAACTCAGAACAGTAAGAAGCAAAATAGAAACATTTTTTTCAATTTGTGGTTAGTGATTTAACTTTTTTTAACCTAAGAATTTACACACACACACACACACACACACACACACACACACACGTAGATTTTCATGGGTATTGTAGGTCTTGGCGTATTCAGGTCTTTTCCCATGTAAGATTGTATCTTGGCGACGTTTTGACAAGGTCCCACTAGCCATCTTCAGGCTGGTGCCTTTGGCTTCATGCTTGTGCGAGCAAAGTGTGATCAGAGCTGCCGTTTTTCTATAAATATGTGTGTGTGTGTGGAATGTTGGCTTTGTTGCTTTAAATGGATTGGTTGGCTGTGTTGTCACATCTTGATTGGTTGATGAAACTGATGTTTGGTGAGGGTGATTGGTGAGGGTGTCCTGTGTTGTTCTGGGTCCTGTGTCGGTTTTTGTGGCTGGGACTCGTTTATTGACTATATATTGACACGTATTGACCGTAGCTGGCTCGCTGTGAGGCGGGGGGTGGAGAGTGTGTGCGGCCAGCCGAGCTGAGGAGACGCTCCACCTCCGCCTTCTCTGGAGCTTCACTGGGCTGGGTGGGGGGAGGCCGGCTTAAGGACGGGGGGAGGTGGCTGAGGGATGGTGCAGGCGCTGCCTCGCCGCAGACAGCAAAGGCCCGGCAGGAGGGGAGAGAGGGGAGGGGGAGGCTGAAGCTCATCGGAGGAGAGGCGGAAAGGGGAAATGGTGCGGCCACAGCCCAGCCACACATATAAAGGGACCGTCGGGACAAAGCTGGAGAGAGGCCAAATTGTCCCGAATATACTATACTCATGAAATGAACGCTATGGTAAACGACACAACTCAATTCCAAACCAATGTCATACGAAATAATTAAATCAAAATGAAAAGAAATCAAAGTCTATGAAAATTCAATATAACAATGCAATTGGAAACATTGAAATGGAATTGTGAAAATTTATAGCGTGTGTTGCTTTTACACACGCTATAGTAAACAGATGGCGATGGTTTTCAAAAAAGCATGTTTTTACCTGTCATAGGTGTGACACCATTGATAACAACACTGACAATTAAAGACAAGCTGATTAAGGAAAAAGAAGAAGGGCATTGAAATTACATGAGAGAATCAATAAACAAGAAGTTGCAAAGAAGAGTCCATACAAACTTGATTAAGGAGATGATTAGAGGACTGATGCCACAAATGGCAGAAGACATGAGACTGTTTCGCTACTGGAAAGATACAGGCTGATAGATGAAAGTGTTTAACCTAAAACTAGTTGGATATATACAAATGTATTGGTATAACAAGTAGTAATTGGATATGAATATTGAATGGTACCTATGAAAGGAAGATGAGAAATGGTTTGGTTACATATAAAGATTAATAAAAAAGAACTAAATTATGATAATGGATATAGTCAAATAAAGGAGAGATAATGATAACAATGTATATATAGGTATGGGTACAACATGGGGAAATTAGATGTGAACTGTAAACTGTAAACAGTGATTTGGAAAGGAAGATTAGAAACCTTTGTTACTAAATGTTATTGATGTTTAGTTAGAATAGACCATAAGGAATAGTGTTATTGGGATACTAGAAACAGCAAATGAGAGGCCAGTATGTTGTCTTGAGTTTTGAGTTATGTTTTATGATGAAGGACGTTTAAACAATTATAGTCAAACGAGAATGGGGTAGGATGATGGTAATATGTACAAATATATTTGATTTAAAATACTAGAATACGAATCATGGGTGACTGTGAAAGAAATGCACGAAAACTTTTTGTAACCAACTGATACACTTTCTACAGTATGTAAAGAAAGAGGATTTTTTTATGTTGTGTCTGTTTTGAAAACTAAAAATAAAAAACTTTAAAAAACAAAAAAAACAAAAGATTTTTGGCTTCTGCGCGCCTCATTTTTGGGCCCTACCCATTTTCGAGACTTTTTCAGCCCGTTTTGGAGGCTTTTTTGGCATGTTTTCGAGGCTTTTCTTGGTCCATTTTTGACGCTTTTTTGGCCCATTTTTTTATGGCCCATTTTTTTGGGGGGGGGGGGAATGGCCCCAAAAAGCCTCAAAAACGGGCTGAAAAAATCCTTGAAAATGGGCCAAGAAAAGCTGAAAAAGACCCCCCCAAATCTTCAAAAACAGATTTAAAAAAACCCTCCAAAGTGGGCCGCAAAATGTAAAAAAAAAAAAGGCCTGAAAAAGGGACGTGCGGAGGCAAAAATAATGTCTGTTAGGTGGGCGAGGCTTCGGCAATATTCTGTCTATAAGATGCACAGACATTTTCACCCCCTTTTGGGAGACAAAAAAGTGCATCTTTTAGTCCGAAAAATATGGTACTTTGTCTATTTTGTGGCCTCACAAGTTACTTGCAGGTAAGTGGTATCTTGCAGATATTCTAATGAACCATTATTGCTATTTTGTTATGCCTTTGTTTGAAGTCAGTCTACCACCTTAGTTACTATCTTGAATAGTTTATTATTATTCACGATTTGCTACCAAGCATAGACAACTCTTCTTCCTTTCCTCTACTTCTTTTCTCATTTGAAAATGTCTTTTTTCAGGGCTTTTTTTTTTGTGGAGGGTGTTGTTTTTACTTTATAGTCTTTCTATAAAGACGTCCTGATATGATATGAAGGTTATTCAAGAGCATTTAATGATGATTTTTTTTATATTTGTATGTTCAAAATGTTTTTAATAATGTCAGTAGGATCACCTCAGTTCTATGTCTGTCTCGAGGAATTCTAGAAGCTTTATCAAATTTTTAGACAGTTCAATTAATGACTAGATCTTAACTCTAGAAGAAAGTTGGCATACATATATAATAAAGTATAATAGATATGTATATAGTCAACAGAATTTGGGGTTCAAGTGGCTATATTATATTCTTAAAGCATATATACGTTTAGAGCATATATGCACTTGATTTTTAGATGGTATGCTCATTATGGTTTTTCCTAATCTAGCACTCTAATAAAATATAAATTCAAGGTACTTACATGCCCTGAAAATAATTTTGCATTGGTAATAAAAGGTTCTCTAAAAACTTTTATTATGAGATTCAATTCCCTTATATATTGTCGAACTTCTGCCATGAATGACTTTACAAGATCGTAATAGGTTTGTTCTCCTGATGTGGAAGGTTCTTCATCAGATAACGTCAGGGTACTAATATCCTCTACATCTTGATGGAACATATCCATCAACACCTAATTGAAAGAGAGGAAGATCTTAATACCAGCTATCAGAAAAGGAAATATATTATATTGTGTACAATTGAATAAAAAACTGTCAATGTGAAAATTAATACAATATATAAGCAAGTATTTGTCTGAGAATCATATTGGCAGAAGGAAAATTTTACAATCAGCAATGGTACCTTACTTTAAATAAGCATAACTACTCAAATGGGTATTTCATCACAATCTCATTTGACGCTTAAGAAACCTTTAAATTATACAGAAATGTGCAACAGTCAGAATCTCAAGAGTCTGTCGAAGAATTTCATTCAGAAATACTGATCAATATCATGAACTACCAACTGAAGAATGGAAAGTGCAGAGGAAATGTTCATTATTTTCTCTTTAAGCTGCAGCCTTTTGAAAAAATGTTGGAGGACCAAGTCAGGGACGACTCATACCTTGGTCAGCACTTTACCCTCCTACCATCAGGAAGGAGATATAGAAGCATAGCCAGCCGGAAACAGGCTGAAGAACCATTTTTACCCATGGGCTGTCAGACTCCTGAATGCAAAATAACATCATAACTACCTAGTACTATGGACTTGCAGGGCCGGCACAATATGTAACATGTACACACTGGTGTAATGGGACTGGGTGTTTGTTAATATAATTTGAAATTTAATAAAATTTGTATGCCGCCCATTCCCTTGGGACTCTGAGCGGCTTACAGACAAGATAAAAAGCAATTAAAAATTAAAGGTAAAAAATTAAAGGTAAAAATACAATTGTTAAAATTGCACACCATGCATTCTGTCTAAGTGGGGCTGGACATTAATCAACAGCCCCAGGCCTGCCGGAACAGCCAGGTCTTGGTGGCTTTTCAGAAGGCCGGGAGAGTGGTAAGGGTCCGGATCTCTACGGGTAGATCGTTCCACAGGGCTGGCGCAGCTACAGAGAAGGCCCTCCTCCGGGGGGCTGCCAGCCGGCATTGTCCGGCTGACGGCACCCGGAGGTGGCCCAACCTGTGGGATCTTGTTGGTCGTTGGGAGGTATGTGGCAGGAGGTAGTCTCTCAGGTAGCCAGGTCCTAAACCATGTAGGGCTTTAAAAGTAACCACTAGCACCTTGAAGCGCGTTTGGAGACCAATAGGGAGCCAGTGCAGCTCGTGGAGGATGGGTGTAACATGGGTGTATCTATTTATTGGATATGGGTTTTTTTCCCCTCTCTCTCTCTTTGTCTTCACTTTGAGTTGTATTTTGTTGGGGGCTGCACTGAGGGAGTTCAATCCATCTCATTGTACATATGTTTTGCACCAACAATAAAGAATTATTATTATAGACATTATAAAGATGACACTAAGAGAAACAAATGAGAATCCAATTTCCTACTTCTCAAAAGCTCATGTCCATGTCTAAATTCAGCTAGTACCAAGATGACATAGCTATAAATATGACTGTATATACCTTGTCAGCACACATTGCCACTTTGATGTCCTGTTTAGTAATTTCATCATGTCTTATATTTCGCACATAGTTTCCAACCAATTTTAAAATATCTGCAGAAATGTATTCCAATACAGCTACAATGTAAACAGACACTTGATGGTCAACTTTATATCCCAGGACTTCCTGAAAGAGATAAACTTATTTTAATATTTCATTATGCCCAGACACACTTAATAAATGTATACATTTAAAGATGGAAAATTGTTCAATCAAAGGACATATAAACATTGACAGGTGCACAAATTTATTCAGCCTTCTGTAGATACTAGAGGAATTATAGTGGAAGCACACCATGAGGGATCAAAGGAGCAAAGATTTACTTTTCATTTCTGAATGTCTGCTTTTAAAGTTTTCATAAAGTGCTATAATACCAGCCACAATTTTTGGATTTTTCTTCTTTGGTTTCTATACCATTTCACTTATGAAGAATTTGAAGTATTCTAAAGCTTGGACATCTGTTATATTGCTGACACCAATAAGAGAATCTATTTATTTGAAACATGTACATGGCTACCCAACTCAGACAATATGACTCAGATTGGCATAAACAGAGTTCAGACCATTAAAAACCAAATAAACCAATAAAATGGCAATCTGAACTGAAATACACAATACTCACTAACTGGGAATTGTGGTCATCCTGAATCAAGCACCCAGAGACAGATCAGATCTTAACTGACTTACTACAAAGTCAGACCCAACTATTTGTCAATGGAGGTAGGCGTGGGGGAAACCTTCCAACGAGTAGGGACCAGGACTGAGAAGGCACACCTGAGTCCTACAAGCTGATAACCAGAGTAAACTCTCTATCTTGCAGCATACAGGGTGAGCAAATACCCTTGGGAGCCGGCAGTCCCCAATATAACCCAGAATTTGATTGTTCAATATTGGATGCTGCACTATTTAACCAAATGTTTAGTATTAGTGTTTTATTGAACGAAGTATAGTAACTCAGATGACACATTGGTGATGATGGCATATTCAATTTTTTTCCCATGTAAGTGAAATTGAAGTATTATTTGTTGACAATTTATGCTTTATTGATAGAAGATGCCTTTTGAAGCTTTTTAACTTCATGCTTGATGATCCATTTCTCATTTTCTTTGCTTTCATAACTTTATAACGGTCAAAATCCATCATCTTGGCTTTCTTTTCCCTAGCCTCAATTTTTTTTGCCTATCTGGTGGCTTTCCATTTCTCGTTGTTTTCTTTTTCCCAGGCAATTCGCACACATTTTTGACGAGCACTGTGAGGAAACTAGCATATTCATTTTTAAATTATATTGTACTGTATTTTTCAAAGTATAAGACGCACCTTTTCCCCTCTAAAAAGAGGCTGAAAATCTGGGTGCGTCTTATACACTGAAAACAGCATTTTTTGCCTCCCGAAACCCCACCCCTTCACCAAAATGGCCGTGCAGAGCCTTCAGGAACTTCTGGGGGCAGGGGAGGGTAGAAATGAGTGAAAAACAGGCTGTTTTTTGCTCACTTCCCCGCCCTGCCCCCAGGAGTACTCTATAAGCCTCCTAAAGGAGGCTTTGACAAAAAATGGGCCTGTTTTTGTGAAAAACGGGTTGGTTTTGGGAGGTCTGCAGAGTGCAAAAACTTTTTTAAAAAATTGCCTCTTCAAAATCTTGGTCTGTCTTATACTCCAAAAAATACGCTATTTTTACCATAGAATTACACAGATTAATTCTTTTTTATATATAATTTATGCATTTATACGAAATATGTAACAAGTAATTAAAATTAAAATCCAGAGTGCCTAAATCTTACATTTAGATTGGCTAACAATACATATTATTTTTCATCTGTATTGGTTATAAAAATAGGTTTAATTTAAATTATTTAATATTGCCACCCATTCTAGAAGATTCTGAGCAGCTTATAAATTCAATGAAGAGTACAGAATAAAACAAAACTAAACTTATATAATAGGCAGCCCAGACTAAGGCAATTAGAGCTAGAAACGATGCCGGCAGTATGGAATTAGGCTATTATGGCAAATTGACCAATAGATCACTCTTATATTAACCTCATGCCTTGGAACAGAGATAGGTTTATAATTTCACTTCTTTCAGAGAAATATCACAGAGCTGTCAACCAGTAGAACAGGTTGCATCGTGAAATCTGCATCATTTCCCCTTCACTGGAAGTATTTAAACAAAGGATACATTAGCCATCTATCCAAAATGTTTTAATAGATCCTCCCCAAAAAGATGATTAGACAATATGACCTCTGAGATCACTTCCAATTCTGTTATGAAAACTATAATCCTCAGCCTTTCTCCAGAGCTAAGGCAAGTTTAAGTGTTCCAAATCTCCAATTATCATGTGTCACAGACACATATAACAAGGAAGAAATCCTTTTCATAACCTAAAGAAGGGCAGGGATAATGCCTGATCTTTGCTTTGATGAAGTATCTCCGAGTTCCCCATCATCTAATCCTCATCGGAGTAATGGGAGAAGCAGCACATTGACAGTCAAACTTTCTGACTGGCTACTAATGCCACTTAAAATAAGGAGATATCTAATTACAAACTTTATTAATTAAGAATGACAGATAGTTTAAACAAGTTCTAGATGGATTGGAAAATAAATTATATTTATAAGTTTTAAGAAATTGGCTTCTCTTTCAAAATATTACTGGTTATCTGAAAAAAAAAACCTAATCTATTGAATTTGTAACATCTTATATATTATGTACATATTACTTACCTTTAAGAGTGGATGAATTTTTTCTACTGGAAGAAATAATGGATTTCTTCGCTTTCTCTTTTCAATGGCAGATTGTGCATCAGCTATTGCCCATTTATCAATCGGATGAGGAAAACTTTTTTGGACACGATCCTTGTAATACACAGAGGAAGTACAGTTAAATATATAAACAGTAGATAGCATTTTGCATTACCATGTCCTCAGTAACTAAAGCTACTTTTGGGGGCAAGGGATTTTTTTTTCCACTCTGTATTTCATTTCACATTCAAAGCACAATGTATAATATGTACAGCAAATTATTTAATACAGAAATATAATTGGATAGGCTCAAATAAAATATGTACAATTGATAAGACCTGTGGTGGTCAATGGTTAGAATGCAATATTACAGGCTAACTCTTCTCACAGCCATGTGTTCAACCTGACTGACTCAAGGTTGAATCAGCCTTCCATCCTTCCGAAGTTGGTAAAATGAGGACAGAGATTGTTGGAGGCAATATGTTGACGTTTGTAAATTGCACAGAGAGCACTTTAAAGCATTATGGACCAATATATGTCTATTGCTATTGATAGGCATTAAAAACAATTAAGCAAATAACAGTCTTATTTGACATCTTTAAAAAATAGTTATAATGTCATTAGACAAATATCCCTACAGAGGAACATTTAAAAGCTGCAATGTCACTAGTCACTAAAGTATGCCTTCATTCCACTTCTCTTACAAAGATACTAAGAGAAAATCCTCATCCAATTATTTTCATGCACAGGTGAGTTAATGGGGGGAATACTCTTAAGATCTTTAGATTTTAATATATTTTGAATATAAAGATATGAACCATTAATTAGAGTAATGCAGCTGCTAAAATTTTATTCAGAATATGATCCCACATATTCAAATCAGCTAGCATTCTAACTGCAAACTTCTGCAGTAGCAAAAATCTGCAGTCGCAGATACCAACATACTCTAAAAGGATCCAACCCAATTTGCTGCTTCATAACATTTTATTTACTTATTTTTCCTATTTCTAAACCTCACATACCCCATATCCCTCCTTTATCTCAAAGGAGTTTTCAATATAGCCGTAGAAACAAACAATGCAAAATTATGTCAAAATTTAATAACAATACAATACATATTTTATACTCAATTATGGGTATTTCTTAATGCAGGTAAGTCTCTTTAGGTCTTTTGTGATCTATGATCACAATTGAAACCAGAATTATCATTAGAAGTCATAGAGTCATAAATCAAATCAGACCTGGTTTTATGACAATTTTTGGTTGCTAAATGCAGCCACTTTGAGCTGTCATTAAACAATCAGTTTTGAGGACTACCTGTATATCAACAAGAAGAACATCAAGAATGAATGGAATTGGACAATGAACTACAAGTGGTACCTCTACATCTGAGAAACTTCTTGGCTGAGCTTGACACAGCATATTTAGTAACTGCAGAATTAACTCCTCAACATACTGCAAAGCATCATCTGTGGAAGATAGTTTAGGGTGGACTTGCATCTGGACCTATATTCAAAAATAATTGAACATAAGAAAATTCATTACAAAAATGTGGAAAGCTAAAAGTGTGGTGGCCCACAAAAGACATATTAAAAACCTTAGATTCAGACTATAGACATCAAGAGTATTTAAACTGCAGAAAGGAAAAAGAAGCACAAAGAATGAAAGCATCATTACAATCAAGGCAAAGAACTGCATCGAAAATTACTGATTCAGTTTTATGAACCACTATGAACTCACTGGATGAAATTGAATACAAAGGAAAGAAAGTGTTCAGAGAAGTATAAAAACTTTGACTTGGTCATCTTAAACTAGCAGACAAGGTGATTAACACATTTCCTTTATAGAGTATCATTTATGATTGCAATTCAAATGACTGAAATTGAATATTAAAAACTGACAAGAAATCTTATTTCTTAGAATATTGAAGTAACAAGGGAAAAGGAAAGTTGTAATTCATCCTTATCCATATCTTTTATTATTTTTAAAATATGAAATAAGCTGTACATATAAAGCAGGTGATATATTATGAAATGTAAGGTAAAACATTTATGCATTCTATAGTATATTGTAGTTTTTGCTGGGAAAATGGGCGAGATGGGCAACAACCTTTTAAAGAACGAAATGGTGGGAATCCTAAACTTCACCTTAAGTAACACAGAAGTATTGAAAATTCAACGTTGATTGACTTTTAAGTACCACTGGGCACAAAAATATTATAAAGGACATCAGTAGTATACTAATATTGAGTGAGATGGGAAGTTTCTAAATTTGATGTATAAAATAAGTTTTATATTATTTATCTGCAGAAAGCATGATTATAACATTAAGAAACTGAAGTAATTCTTACTTTAATGACAAGACTAGGAGTATAAAGTATTTAGAAACAGCAGTACATCTGAATATCCACTTATACTTTCTGAAACATATAAACACTACCAAATTAATTCATTTTCCTTTAACCTTGACTGAAACCTATATTTTTTTAAATGCCACCATATTCAGTTACTCAGAAAATGACATTGCTTTCAATTGTTAAGTTTCATAACTATTTAGAGATGTAAAACTCATATGCCTTTAGTTGAAAAGCAGACAACAAAAAGATTCAACTCATATTAGCACAATTATTTAGGCGCACCCATTTGATGAAAAAGACTAATATCTGAAGCGAGTAAGAAATAGAATTAGATATGATCAGACAACAATATCTGATGCAGAATACCCTCCTCTTTATTTATTTTATAAACAAAGGAGATTCAAAGGCTATTATTTGATTGTAGAACATGCTAAAGCCAGAAAGTGCTTTGTTTAGTTTTGATGCTCATGAAATAGGCCATCATTAATCGAAGCAAAGCTTAGTTATCACATCTGAGTAAAAGATCCACTAAGCACTCTGTCCTTAACAGTGGGCAGTCAGATATTGAAGAACCTTGTAAGCAGGAAAATAAAGGTCATGATTATCTGCTTGCTTGCCTCAAACAGCTTCTTGCAGCTTTATTGCCTCAATATATGAAGTCCTATTTAATTAACAATCAGTTTCCCATATGTGTATCTAGTGGCTAGGTATCCTGTACATACATATATGTCAGATCTTGTGTTATCAGTTTGAGAATTCCAGAAAACTCTAGACCAGTGATGGCAAACCTTTTAGACACTGAGTGCCCAAACTGCGTGCATGTCCAAATGGAAAGGTGTGCGTGCGCACAGACATGCATGCGCGCTTGGACGCATATGCAGCAGAGACCCAGAGATTGGCTGGCCGGCAGGGTATCCCAACACCGACCGTGTGGCAAGAGGTAAGATCTTTTTCTTTTGTGAGCTTCTGTTTCGTCATTTGCAGTGAAGCAGAAAGATCATGAAAGAAATGCCACAGAGATTTTACCTGGGGCAATGGCACGTGTGCCAGCAGAGAGGGCTCTGTGTGCCATCTCTGGCACATGTGCCATAGGTTCACCATCACAACTCTAGATCTCACAAATTTCAATCATTTAATGTGTCCTAGAAAAGTGTTGTGTAATAGCAGTGGTCACCTGAAAATGTTATTCTTCTCTACAGTGATCCTTTTAAAAGCTATCTAACAGTGCAGCCCTAACTTTCTGTTGCCTGGAAAACACGCACAGGACATTGCAGAGATGCTGGTCTGAGTGGAAGATGGAGGCTCCAATAATTCAGCATATTTTATTTGCCAAGAATTTGGAAAGATGGAAAGTTATGTCTATGGCTAGATGAAGGGTACTTTCGTAATTGGGCAGCTTAGCTGAATTTAAACTGTTAGACTCACCAGTTATGCCAATGGTACAATTAATCTATAATCCCTGCATTCAATGGGAGGATGCTTAAAATACAACAATGCACAGAGTAAGTTGTTCTTCACTTACTGCCTAAGTCAGCAAATACCAGCAAAACTGGGAATAAATAAGACCTACTTTCCAAAGCTATTAGTTCCTTTCTTTCCCCTTCCCTTCATTATTGTCTTCCCTCATGTTTTGTATACATTGTTTTTCCTTACACAGTTCAAATATCAAATAGAAAACTAGAATACAACACAGAAATCAACACAAAGATAATTCCAATATTGTATGAGGTTAAAACAGACATAGACCACAGCTTGTGTTTTCATTTCCTCTTCCCTTGCCTAAATTAATCTCTGTTTGGGTCTTTTGTCCAAATTAGATATTGAGGCTTAATTTCTGCAATCAAAAAACATCAGTTACACATTTGTTTATGAGTAGAACTTAGACCTAAGATTTATAAATAGTTATTACATTGAGTGATTTGGCTAGCAAATAAAATGAGACATTAATATTAGCTAAATGTGAAAGGAGCAAGTAGTTTATATATATGTACAAATATTTATATTTGTATTTATATTTATATACAGACACACACACACATTTTTGAATTACAACTAATTCCTATTCCAGAATTTGATTAAAAAGCTATTTCAATAGTGTCAATATTCAATGCAACACTACCATATAGTCACCACCGTGTACATTAAAGATGTTGGATAATGATTATGAATTCAACATGCAATCATAGAGGTTTTATTTGGTGACTTCGGATGATCATTATCTCATCTCATCCTATGTCATAAGGAGAAAAAATTGGAGGAAGGACTGAAGGGTACTCTACATTGTACTCTTGAAGGCAATAAAGCTAACATATAAACAAAATATAGATACTATTGATAGTAATAGTTCCTTTAATTAAACTATAGCTTGCAGAAGTATTCAACACATATTTTCAGTTAACAAAGTAAAGTAGGGAAGCAGCTGCAAAACCTTATCTTATGTTTTTCAACTGGAGCATAAAAGTTTAAGCACAATCATTGATGTAACGCAAATGTACTTAAATCTCAATTGCTCTGAAATGCTAAATCTTAGATCACTGCTCCAATCAAGAAAATGCATGCATGCAGCAATATATATATATATATATATATATATATATATATATATATATATATATATATATATATATATATAAATATAAATATAAATATAAATATAAATATAAATATAAATATATAAATAAAACATCCATTCTCATAAACAAAATAACAGCAAAAACCTGTAACTTTTTCATCTTCACTTAAATTATATAGAAGAAATTTCCAATCAATGCTACCTTTCATTAGGTAAACTAGGCTACTATGTGCTAATTAAGAAATTAGAATAATTAAACATGATGCAGTTTTGAAAGAAAAACATGCATATAGAGTAGAGTAAAATATGTGGCTAGGCTAAGGCAACATACTCGGAAGTGATGTGCCAGTGC
The DNA here is from genome assembly GCF_009769535.1 of Thamnophis elegans. Lineage (NCBI taxonomy): Eukaryota > Metazoa > Chordata > Lepidosauria > Squamata > Natricidae > Thamnophis > Thamnophis elegans. Next base: position 100,519,909 of record NC_045544.1, on the reverse strand, counting down.
CTGGAAGCTGTTAGGGTCTGGATGGGAGTGAACAAATTCGCACTCAATCCTGACAAGACCGAGTGGCTGTGGATGTTGCCCCCTAAGGACAGCCCAGTTAGTCCGTCCCTAAGCCTGGGAGGAGAAAATTTACTCCTCTCAGAGAGGGTCCGCAACTTGGGGGTCCTCCTGGATCCGCAGCTGACGTTAGAACATCACCTGTCGGCTGTGACCAGGGGGGCCTTTGCCCAGGTTCGCCTGGTGCACCAGTTGTGGCCCTATTTGGACCAGGAGGCACTGCAAACAGTCACTCATGCCCTCGTCACCTCAAGACTGGATTACTGTAATGCACTCTACATGGGGCTGCCCTTGAAAACTGTTCAGAGACTATAATTAGTCCAGAATGCAGCCGCGCGAGCGATACTGGCTCCCTATTACTACACCTATCCTCCGCGAGCTGCACTGGCTCCCTATTGGTCTCTGAGCATGATTCAAGGTACTGGTTATTACCTTTAAAGCCCTACATGGCCTAGGACCCGGATATCTATGAGACCGTCTTCTGCCGCATACCTCCCTAAGACCGATAAGATCGCACAGGGTGGGCCTTCTCCAGGTGCCATCAACTAGACAATGTCGGCTGGCGGCGCCAACGGAGGAGGGCCTTCTCTGTTGCCACCCTATGGAACGATCTACCCCCAGAGATCCGGACCCTACCCACTCATGGCCTTCCGAAAAGCTATCAAAACCTGGCTATTCCGGCAGGCCTGGGGCTATTGACCTCTTGACTGAGGTCCAGCCCCGCTTAGACTGGGTGCATGATGTGGTTCTTTTAATCTGCTTTCTTCTGTTTGTTTTTTAACTTTTTTCTTAAAATTTTATTTCTGTAAGCCACCCGGAGTGCTTCGGGATTGGGCGGCCTATAAATTTAATAAATAGAAATAGAAATACTCATATATTCACTGTACAGCATTATCCATTTGGTAAATTTATATAATGCCTTTCATCATAGCATCCAAAACACTAAATAAGATTTCCAGGTGGTCTCCTATCCAAGCACTTAATCCTGAATAATTTATTTTCAGCAAAATCCTTGATTCATGTCCATTCAAATTAAAATAAGAGACTACATAGGAATGGCTCTAGGAAAAGCAAAGCAGAACACCAGTGTCTAATAAACAATTGAAGTAGTCTTTCTTTTAATATCTCAAGGCTATTTAACTTTCCCAATACTCTCTCCTCTAATATGAAGTATTTGCACATGTTATGATCAATCTGATTTTTTTGGAGAAAAATATTGTCTTCTTGTTGTCTGTTTCCATGTTCTTTTAGTTCCTTCATTTTTTTCTCTCCCTTTCCACTATTTGTCTCTAAACAGATACAAGAGACTAATATATTTTATGGCCAGCAACTGCTGGTGGCTATTTTCAACCCAGTGCATGGATTTCTACTGCAGTCTAGCATACATTTTGCAGAACGTGCGTGCTGATTTTTTACCCAAGGCAAATTATGCAGGTACCAAAAAAACCACTGACATTCGATTATCACAATTCCCTGGTGTATATCCAAGCATAGTAATTAGGGAATAGATATAGGCTCTCCCACGGTAAGTTACAAAATACCTCAACTTAATTGCCAACAGTCATCAACCCCAGGCGCTAACTATATAACTGTATATCTAATCTTCATGCGTTATCTATCTAAGCCAGGGGTCCCCAAACTTGGCAACTTTAAGACTGATGGACTTCAAGTCCCAGAATTTTCCAGCCAGCATAGTATAGCTGGCTGGAGAATTCTGGGACTTGAAGTCCACCAGTCTTAAAGTTGCCAAGTTTGAAAATCTCTGATCTAACCTATCTCTAATCTGCACACATTATCTAACCTTCACAGTCTCATCTGCAAGCCTTGTAAATCTCGAGGTATTTGTAAATCCAACGTGCGCTGGAAAGATAAAGCCTCTCTCACCTTTTTGAGGGCGGCCACAAGCAGACTCCGCCACTTGGGTGCATTTTCTTCACTGAAGAACTCGTACTGCAGCGGAGCCGCTTGCATCTTGCTTACCCCGTCCCGCCCCCTAAGGGGTGGGGTGGGGGGAAACGACGGGAATCAGTGCCGAGCCCGAGCCCGACGTTGCTCCCGGGCTTGGAGTGAAGGTCGCGGGCAGCCACCAGAACCACCGGAGGAGGGCAGAGGCAGCGGGAGCCGCCAAAGGCGGCAGCGGCAAAACCCAACGTCGGGGTACGGTGGCGACATCCCTTTCCCGGTCACCCGCCGACCGGCCTGGCCTTGTCTCACTCAGCGCAGGGACCGGCCTGGATCAAGACACCACCGAACATCCTATCTCTCGTCTTGACAGGTCCGAGACTGAAAAAGGTCCGAGGGGAAACCGTCCACGAGAGGAAAATGACGGTTACTCTGGAGAAGAAGGGGCAGGGTCTCGCCTGCAGCTTTGAACTCTCGGGATTCTTCCCTTGTCCTGATGGATATAACCGCCGACGCATGCGCAGTTAGTGCGAAGGCTGATTGGGCATGCGCACTTTACGTTCAGTCACTCCTCTCTTTTTTTTTTTTCTTCCCGAAGCGTCTTCTTTGGAAGTTGTTCGCTTTGCTTTCCTTTTTCCTCTTCCTCCGAAGTGCGGAAGTGAGACTGTGAGTTAATCATAACCTCTGCTCGGTCTAGGACCGAGAATCGAAAACCGAATGTTTGAGCGAAGCTGTTTTGAGCTGTGGAAAGGGGGTGGAGGAGGCGAGATCTGTCCATGCGCCGCCTGTGGCCTGGAGGACTCATGACTCTGTCGCCGGTCTCTACTTGAATATTCAAAACAAAACAACGCGGGATAATACTGGATTCCTTCATATAATTGGTTTGACAGTAAACGAACATTGCGGATTTTGTGGAATTACAGGAAGCTGAAGGCGTGTTTTTTCGTGCAGTTCCAAAGATGTGGCATTATGTTGGCGGCACAAGAATAACTGACTCCTCTAAAAAAAATAATTCAGGTTCTCTCTTAAATGTTTTCCTTGAAACCCCCCCCCCCCAGTTTTATAATATATGCAGTTCGGGAATCAAGTATAAAATATGTTTAATCTTGTTTTCCTAAGCTATCTGAAAACTGCCTGATACCACGAACTGCCATAATGTAAAATAGTTTCCTCGGCCTCGGTAACCCAAAATAAAAAATGTACAGGAAGGAAAGTCCTGGGTGAGCCTCTGAGGATGTCTCATAAAACGGTGTCCCATTCGCCTCTTTGAAATTCCAGAATGTGGGAAACAGAGTTGTATTGGTTTTACAGAATTTTAAGAAGACAGGTTGGCCTGTGAAGAAACTACATTGTATACGTTTCTAATCTCCTGAGCTAGACTGAAGCCTGAGAATTGTACCTAGGAACTAGAGGCCTTTCTTATGCTAGAAACCAGCCATAACCAGAACTTACTGATATGACAACCTCTAGGAACTAGGACCATAAAAGGAAGTTCGTAAATAAGGGCAGGGGGAGATAGAATTAGAGTAGTGGGAGATGTATTCAGGGGCGAAGGTAATATATCCATTTTAGACACTATACATAGGTTATGATATCATTGCCGTGCCAAGGAAGAGGTGAGAGGTAAATTTGTAATGGTACTACAGAATATAAGGCAAATGTATTGACGATTTATGGTGTATCCACTGTACGTGTGTGGCACTGTACGTGTGTGGCACTGTACGTGTGTGGTCTACCAGCATTGCAAAGTGAAGAATAAAATTACCATTGTTTCCTCTTGGAAGTTTTGGCTGGTGATCGTTTATTTCCAAACTAGACAACGAAATCCCATTAGAAGGTCATAAGAAACAAAAGAATCATGCTGCCTTCCAGGATTTGCAAAGGGAGACAAAGACAAATCTTTTTCCTGTCTTTGTTCCCATGCAAACAATCTTTGGAGATAACATTGAGTCTTTAAGGCTAACCCCTCACCCTCATAGCAATAACAATAGGACTTAGATTTATATATCACCTTCACAGTCCTCTCTTAAGCAATTTACAGTCAGCACATTGTCCCCACAATCTGGCTCCTCATTTTACCGATTTTTCTTCCATACATTTCTTATTCCAAGGTAATTATTCAGAGGTAAGATATTCTTCACAATATCTTGTGGCTATTCCATGGATTATGTGCTGTTCCAATTAGTGTAATTGAATGTTTCCCCCTTCCTAGTATTTTGAGGAGAAAAAAATAAAAAAAATTACGGAGACTGGAACAACCTTTTTTGCAGTGCTCCAAAAGACCTCCGATTAGGAAAAATTCTATATTGTTCACCTAGTTAGGAGATATCATTTGGGAATTCTGCATCATTTTCACTTTCTAACACTCAAGGTGGAGTAGCTGCAGACTTAAGCCAGTTTACTGCTTATTTCTAAATTATGACAATTTGTAAGCAAATTACAGGAAAATTGGATCACATGACCTTGGGACAAGCAATGGTCATAAATATGAACCATCATTAAAAAGAGGAAGGTTTCAGCTCAAATATAGAAGAATGTGCTCTGTGGCTGGAAGCGAACCAGCATGAAAGGTTGGACTAGAATCAGGTCTGTCAAATTGATGGCCCGCAGGCCAGATACAGCCCACACAGGCCACACCCACCCTGGCTCTCAAAGGCAAAAAAAATTGAGAATTCACGCTCTGTCCCGCACACGATCAAGTTTGACACCTGTGGACTAGTTGATTTTTATGATCACTTCCATCCCCACAATCCTTTGATCCTATGAATGAGTACACACAGTTTAAGCCTTGGACCTACTGCCACCACCATCGCTGCAATGGAGCAGAAAATTAGCCAGGGCAAGTCATAGGAGGGGAAATCAAAAGCCAAGGATTCTATAAGTGGACTTCTTTAGATCCTAAAAACACTGTAAGATGTACTTATGCCACAACAGTTACTTTGTATTATGCAGTATAATTTAAAGGAAGTTAATTTAGTTATTAGGCTGTCTAAATTATTTTTTTACAACCAAAGCTATTTCGGTAAAAATATTCTTCCTCAATTAGCAAGTGCTTAATTTCATTGGAAAATTACTGCAGATGCTAATCCACATGAACCAACAACATGTTAAAAACTTATTTTACATTATATACATAAGGAAATATTCATTACCAACAATAATACAGACCATAATCAGTTTTAATGTACTTTGTTCTTACTTTATATCACAGTATAAAGAACATATACAAAAAAGTATGTATTTTCACTAAAACATGGCATCTACATATCGCACTGAAAGAATCAGAATAGTTTGCTCAAAACTAAAATTCCTGTGATGTGTTTATAACCATTTAATTTTGTGAGGGTAGTAACTAAATATTCTGGCTAGGTGTTAAGACATTAAGAGAAAAAAATGTGACAACAGTAGTAAGGCAAAACATTTTTTAAAACAAAAGCAAAATTCCTTAAAACAGTTGCCCCACCTAGTATCACTTTTCTCCAGAACAGGTAGTCAATATATGGCGTCCTTGATGGCAGTGGGTTGGAAGCATTCTTCTCTCAGAAAAACATATGTGCATGTTGCATGTTATGATTAGTGCCAGGAAGCTGTTATCTTCTACTAATTATTAATATACTCCAGTTTCCCTCACAACTGGCCTTAAAAGTTGTAGCTCAGCATCACAAGGAAGATAATATTTCACCATTCCTGTTGTTAGGGTACATATGAATTGCTGGCTTTCCTTCTTCCTGACTGAGAGGTGGAGCTACATTTGTTGTGAGGTTGGGAAAACCAGTTGCAATAAGCATTTCCTGTTTTAAACAAAATGCTTTCCTCTGTACTGATTTTTGTTTGAAAACTTTGTTGCTATGTCTGAGGAAGAGGAAAGATCCTTGACTCTAATTTAAAACCATTGATTCATATTCCTTGCTAAAAGAAAAGCTTCTGTCTACACATGGAATCCAGCAGGAGCCCTATGGCCCTATCATCCTATAACCGTGGTGGTGACCTATGGCACCTGTGCTTGAAATGGCACATGGAACCATGTTGCCTGGCATGCATGGCATTGCCCGTTTCTCTTCCAGGTTTCTGGCGCGCATGTGCATGCATCTATCAGTTGGTCTTCGTGTGTGCAGCAGTGCTGGAAACTGGAAGAGTTGATCTTCCGTTTTCTGGCGTGAGCATGTGTGCGGTAACCGGAAGACTAGCTGGCCACTGCCCATGTGTGCGCTGGAAACTGGAAGTTCATTTTCCAGTGCGCGCATGCCCCCTGGGCAGCTCCTCTTCCAGGTTGTGTCCCAGATAAGCGTGAGTGCATGCTCCCTTTTGGCACTCGGCACCAAAAAGGTTTGCCATCACTGCCTATAAGAATCAAGAGGAGCTCTGCAGATCCAACAGGGTACAATGGCAATTCATTAGTGATAGTCAATCTCTTCTTAATGAAGGAAAATGTATACGTTGTTGTAATGCAAGTGCTAATGAATATCTGCAAAGTACTGTATACAGTACTAAGGCCTTTTGCACATGGCTATCTGGATCTAACTCCAAATATTTAAACACTTCCACAGTGTGGAGTGCTGTGAATTTTTGCATGATAGACTCATCATAATAAAGCTTTGTATCATTGTACACACTTATAATTACACCAAGGTACCACTATTGGATTTATTCCCATTTCAAAATAGGTATTTTTCTCTCTCCAAGCATAGAAAATAATTAAGAGAATTTTCCTTAAATATAAAAATATAGGTGTTCAATTGGCTGGTTTCACAAAGAGAACTACCCAAATAAGCTAAAATTATAATGCCTAAATTATTTCCACAAATGTACTTTTGTGACTGAATACATTACATATTAACACTTTGTGCAACCAAAAACACCAGTGTACTTGCATAGAACTAAAAACAAGATTGTAATAGGATTACCGCCTTGATTACAATGTCTAAAAGATAAGATTTATTTATATTAGTAAATTACATAATAAAATACAATAGTGTTATTTAAATGTACTGTGTTTATCAATAGCATCCCATTAGTCCTTAAAATAGTACCCAAACACAATTTTCTGTCCTCAGCAAACTTTACATATCTGTACAAGTAAAACATTTTGTTCATTATCTACAGAAAAATCAAGAGAGGCCTCCAGTAATACACTTCAACAAAAAATACTGCATATATGTACAAACATTACATAATAGTGAATCAAGAGTTCTTTAGAATATGCTAATCATATGCATATCATCCGAGCAAGCATTCTTGTTCTCACTCATACTCATACACTACAATAAATTACAAAATAACTGTAGTTGGGATCCTTTCGCTTTTGTGCAATTGATGTCAGATGTATTGAAGCAGTAGTGTTTCCTTATCTTGCTTCTTCTCAGTAACTGTTCTCATGACCTGCCAAGATGTACAAGTTGCTATTGGCAGTAGGGTTATCTGTTGGTCTACTTTCCAGTACCACAACTCTGGGGAAAAAAAGAACGTCCCAATAACAATAATTTTGGCAAATATATCAAACCTTTATGAAAGCCCTTAATTGGGTCTTGCTTTCAGATTTGGGCAGGATGGAGCATGTGACACAACATAAACCAATTGAGAGGTTTTTTTTTCTTGATCTAATCAAGTATGTTGTTCTCCTTTATCCAATCACACCTTCAATGAGATAGCAGCTGCCAGGGATTAGTCACTTGCCCAAGTGAGATGACTAAAGGACAATAAGACACTGGCCAAATTCCTTCCCTATAAATGATGGAAGTCCAATACTTAAAGCTGTCCAGAAAAAAAGGCAAGCAAGAGAATTATACATAGCAAGTCTAGTGATTCCTGCTTCTCCTCTGCAAAAGAATGAGTTTCGCAGCTACTAATGTAATGAGTCCCAAGCTTAACAGATAATTTATTCCAAAACTACTCCTTCCTTATATGTTGTGATTGTGATTGATCATACCTGTCAGATCCAAGGAGTCTAAATATTCTTGTACTGTCAGAAATTTCCTGGGTGATCTATTTGAAAAATCAAATATTTAAGAGTGAAAGTACATGTAACAAATGCTCCATTAATCAACCTTGCAAGCATTTTACTTTGGAATATTAAATAAAATTAACTGAAGTCATATCTAAATTGAATAAATACATACACACATACACATATGTGGCTAACTACTAGGGCTACCAAATCTAGCAGAAATTTCTGGACATCTACTAGATAGAAACAAAACAGAACAGAAAACCTAAGTCTTTGTACTGATTGTCTCAACATTGGAAGCCAAGCTCTAGCAGCTCTACTTTTAAGTATTATTGCAGTATTTCTGGGGAACTGAAATTAATTCTATAATACACAAAGTGCTAAGTGACTCAAACTGTACAATTAAGTTTATGGTATATGTTATCATTATTTACCTCTTTTCCATATGGCGTAACTAAGGCTAAGGGAGTACTTTTAAGTTATTGAGTGAGCTCACAGAAAAGCCAATATTTCTACTGAGATGTTCTACTTAATATCTTGGATTGCTATGATTTTCAGCCATTTCTATGAGGGGAAATGTATTTACAGCTACCATAGTTTGCAAAATTATCTGAAGTTTCAGCTAATAAAAATACTAAAATTCTCATTGTGTTTTCAAATTATTTTTCAAGATATTTTTAAATATTTTTTCAAATCTCTTAGTATTTACCTCATTTGAACGAAAACTCCTGCCTTGCATTCCATGCTTCCAAAAAGCCAAAACGCTATCTTGTAAGCAACTGGCAGGAAAAAAACACTAATTAGATTTTATTGTCACTGGGTTCTAAAAAAACACTTTTTTTAAATAAGTTTTTTTTATTTTTCCAATATAAACATACTTTGTGGACAGTGCATTGATTGGGTCAGATCTTTTTTATACGTTATCAATAATAGTACAGATAGCATGTGAAATTCTAATCTTCCAACTTCAAACAATACTATTCTTATTTCATATTCCTTTTACATTTTCCTTTTGATTCATTTAAGAATAAATAACATTTCTTTGCACCCTGTGTTTATGTCATTCAATATTTTAAAATCACTCATTATTCCAAATGTATAGGATTACTAAGAACACCAATTATTAACAATATTCAGTCCATCACAGAAATATACCTCACAGTCCCCACCATTTCTAATCCTTCTTATTTTAAATTCATAGTATCTTTTAACATACTGTCAATATTAGTACTTCAGTTAAATTGTCTAGTCCTAAATTACCATCTACTAACCTAAACTTATTGGGGTTATGGTATTTTCCCATATATTTTCTCATTACCCATCATCTCTTTGTCTTTCTAAAATCCCTAAATTCCTTTCTTTTTTTAAAAAAAGAACACTTTCCTACTTAAACTGTATTGATTCCATACATTATTTAATAAACGAAGGACTGACGTTTAGGGTGCAAGACGTTTTCATCTTTTTCTTATATGTGACAAATTTGTTTCCTTCTAGTATCTGAACCTTCCATGTGATATCCAAAGTTGGATGGGCAGAATGCTATAAAGCAAATGCTATTTTGGGATTATATTATCAGAAACACTGAGTCCATGGGCACTAATTAACTCACTACATTCTATTTTGATCATGGTCTCACTTAAAATACTGTGTCCCTGAAGCCAGCATGGAGGAGAGCTATCAAGATGGTCTGGGGACATGAAACCAAGTTCTCTGAGGAATAGTTAAAGGAACTAATTAATTTTAACTGGCAAAAGAGAAGATTGAGGTGATATGCAACAGTAGTTTTCAGATATCATATGGTGAAGAGAGCGAATTTATTTTCTGTCACCCAGGAAGGAAGGATCAGAACCAATGAATGAATTTGAAATTCATTCAAATTACAGGAAAATAAGAGTCAGGTAAAGTATTAGCAATAGCAGTTAGACTTATATACTGTTCCATAGCGCTTTACAGCACTCTCTGAACAAGGTACAATGTTAGCATATTGCCCCAACATTCTGGATCCTCATTTTACCGATCTTTTACTGAAGGATGGAAGCCTGAATTAACCTTGATCACATTGGAATCAAACTCCAGACTGTGGACAGAGTTAGCCTGCAATATTGCACTCCAACTCTTGTAAGGCGTGCGGGACGCCTTAAGGAGCATGGAAGGCCTCATGTATCTTTTAGTTATCTTGCTTTCCAGGAATATTATAACTTTACAGCTTCATAAAGAATATTCCAATGAAAGTTTATAGTCAAAACATTTTTGGTTTCCCCTTGACTGGAAGGATATGATTGTCCTAATTTTATATCTGTTTTTAACAATATATGAAATGACTTGGCTTGCCACTAGAGACATTAAAATTGTGCATACCGATCATCTTTCTACTTGCAAATTTTCATCTATATAATGCAAATTTTCATTATATAATGTAGTGAAGTATTAGGATAGTTAGCTGCTAGGTTCATTTTTACTCACCTATTGATTCAATTTGGAAATCAAAGGTGAGTTCGGAGGACAGTTTTCGACTAGATTTTAATCTGCCTTGCAAATTTACAATTTTTATACAGCCTGAAAAAGTAAAAACATTTATTACTCAGCAACATTTCACAGTGCACCTTATCCAAATTTTTATATATGGATCATAATTGTCACTTACAATCCAAGCAGACTAAAATGGTATCTCTCTCCAGTTGTGTTACATGTACAACAGTTGTCTGTGTAGTATCTATAACCAAATACTGAGTTAACATTTTTAATATAAATATTAAGAAAAGTATTATGTAGTTAAGCTGTATCAATATCCTAACTCTCTCTGTGTGTGTGTGTGTGTGTATGTTACAGGATAATTTTTCTTCTTAAAAATATACCCATGCTACTTGCTGATTAGTTTGTAAATAAGAATCATTTTTTTAAAAAAAGGTGATGAGATGCAAGCTATCTTTCAAAGTGGAAGAACAGAAAATAGCTCAAGAATCACACTTTCCTCTAGCAAGCCTAAATAACAGCAGGAGATGGGATTCCAATTAGGAAGCCGATGCTTTCCCTAAGATGGCTAAAATGGAGCATTTTTTATTTCCTATTTTCTTTTGCTGATGGAGCAAGATGGTTCATCTCTCCCAGCAAGCATGAAGGAGAAAGCAAGAATGATATCCTTAATATGAAGATAATGCTAAACAACAAAGAAGACAGAAATAAATGAGAGGGGAAGCCTGATAAATTCCCTTTGTCCCTTGGATTACAAATTTTCCATCCTCTTCTAAGCACCCAATGTCTTCCACAAAGGCAAAGAACAGATAGAACAAAGTTTAAGTTCCTTCTCAGGGTACAACTCTAATCAGAACCAATATCTCACAATATTCAGTGGCTGAAGAAAAAGAACAGACAAATAGTATTTGTTCAGAGATAAGACATTGTGTGAGCCAGATAGAGGGTTGATCCAAAGAGCAGTAATGACTCCAAATATACGTAGTTTAACTATTAAACTATCTTGGATTGGAAGTATTATAAACCTGGAATCTGAAAGTACAGAAATTTAAAAAAAACAAAGCACAGAAATCCAGGATATAGCATAGTAATATAATCCATTAGTGTGCAATTTATGGAATTATCATAGGAAATAACACACCTGTTTCTGTAAACCATGAAGAGGTAGAATTTGGATTGATAGTTTCAAATTTCACTACTTGGTTGAAATCTCTTCCTTTAGTGACACCAACACAAACCAAAGGGAATTCCTGTTCAGGCACCACAAGCATTTCAAACAACCTCAATGGACATGGTACAGGAAAGTCTATGTGCTAAATCAAGAAATATGTTATTCACAAAGTTATTATCAAAGTAGAATATTAGTAAATTATTTCAACAATATATTACAATAAAATAGACTTTCATTCTGTTAAGATATTTTTTTTAGTTTTAATCCTCCTTTATGAAATAGATCAATAGGTAACATTCTAAAAATAAAGTTTTAAAGGAGATTTTGGTTTTGCTGTTAAACAAAATGTCAAATATGATCCTGTGAGGTATCTGAGAGGTAACTTTGAATTTCTAACTATATCTCACGTCTATAGATAGTGCAAATATAGAAGCATGCTAACAAATCCCTGCTTCCTAAATGTGGTGGATTCTTACCAAGCAGGGAAAAGGTGAAAGAGCAACAGTCTTCCCTACATGCCACTTTGGGAAGTGTCCTGTGCCAGTGACAATACTGGAAGAATATTTTTCTCTTTTGGACAACATGTTGGAAAAAATTAGTTTTATATCCAAGGTAATTTTTGAACAGTTCCCAGGAAATTATCCCTCCACTTTGCTAACCATAAACATCCCCCACCCCCAAACAATAACAACATGGATATAGCTCCAGGATCTTTATTCAGGCTGAATTGCTGTGAAGATGTTTTAACCTCATCTTTGTTAATAACATTGCAATAACTGCTGGTGCTGGTACTACTACTAGTAATAATCTCTCCCCCCTCCCTTTATTCTTAGAATTAAGTTGCTTTTAAAGGAACCTACCTTGATTAACATGAATTTCTGCATTGGTTCAACCCATTCTAGTAGAATAATACTAGACTGTAGTGCCCCCAGAAAGGTATTTGTGTCCTGTATAAGGATTCCTCACTGAAAAAACAAACAAACAAAACAAACAAAACCAGAGCAGTCTTCTTAAAACAGGGCTTTTTAAATCTTTTGCTATCTCTTTATTGTAATGTTAATCTACATAACTCCTCTAAAATCCAAACACCAAATGAATGAAAATGCCAATGAACAGTATAATGAAAGTTTGAGGAAGGTGGATTCATTGTAACAATGTACAACTAAAGGGATCTTCACATCTTCCTGGACTTTGTCTTCACCTCCCCAAGTAAACTTCAAGTTTAGAAAATCCTGCCTTAAGAGTAAGCATGGACAATGTATAAATTATATATTATGCAACACTAGAGAACTGGGTATCTGCATAAAAAGCTAACATGAAACTGTTGTTATTCTCTAGCTGTAGCCTTATTAGACATGAAAATATTATAAAAGGGCCATAAAACTATCATAATTTCTATTTCTACTGTGAAAATCATATTTTGAAAAAAAATCCTAGGTAGGAATGAATATTTTCCTTCCTTGTCTGCTAAGACAATTACCTGCATGGAACCAATATCTCAAGTTCATGTATGCCTATCGTAAGATTCTATATGGAATATATAGAAAAATATACGGGAAGATGTACACATGTGCTATAACAGTGTATGTTAAGGATAGGGGGATAAAATCCTACTGCTCAATTATAAATTTCCCAGGGAAACTCAGAACCAAAATATCCCATTCCTACAAATTCTTCCAGCCACAGAAAATTTGATTTTGCACCCTGTTCTGCAAAATGTTTCTTCACAGCATAGTGCATGTACACCATCAAATTGCAACAGAGACATTAAAATAGTTATTAAATGTAAAATATACAGGTGTATATTATAAAAAAGTCCACACACTGAAATGAAAAGGTATCCTTACTTACCCACACAACATTTTTGACACCATTTGGTATCTGGGATTTTTGTAGATACTGCAAACTTCCTAAAATTCATAAAGACAATAGAAATTAATATCATATTTTCCTCCAGATATGATCCTATTACCTGAGCCTTGATTTTGCTCCAAATCAATTGCTGGAAGTAGAGTGGTAGGGAGGTACATTTAATTGTAACTGTGTACTACACAAATAAAACAGGTTAATTCTACTCTGTAAAATATTAAACCATCAGCCCCAATACTAAAGACTTAAAGTCCTAATCTATAGTGCTTACAGAGAAACTTAAAAAAAACCTCAACTGAACTTTATGTGAAGAAAGACTGTAAATTTCATTCCTTGTGTTGTAATTGATCTGGCCTCCTTCCTGTGTAATCCTTAAGAATTCTGTTTTCTAACCTGGTGACTGGGAAATTCTAGGAGTTGAACTTTACATATCTGAAACTTGATGAGCTTAGGAAACAGAAAAAGAGGACAATGTTCCCTCAACTTTCTTTTTAAAATTAAAGTCTTTTAAGATTTTCCTTTTCAAACTCAGAGTTCCATGTCAATGGCAGACTAATTCTAGAACTCTTTCCAGAAGTTCAATTCTGAACGTCTCAAGGTTGATTCAGCCGTCCATCCTTCTGAGGTGGGTAAAATGAGGATCCAGATTGTTGGGGGCAATATGCTGACTCTCACTTAGAGAGAGCTGTGAAGTGGTATATAAATGTAGTAAATTGTTCTCATCTACTTGTGAGCCATTTTAAGGACTCCATTTAAAAAAACAACAATCCCCCCAACAATATACAATACAATACAATATTTTTACCTGGGAAGTATTCTGTCAGGTAATTTATGTGCTGGTATAGCCACTGGTAACTTCTGCATTTGCCGTGCATAGTCAAATATCCTGGCAAATTATGAGAATAAAGCTGAGAAGCTTTACCTATAAATAAACGGGTATATAAAATTACTTTACAGACCAATGTACTAATATTTACAAGGCAATGGTTTTTTAAAGTGAAATGACCTACCAGATATTGACAGCAAGCAATTGTTCATTACATATAGCCATGTGCATCGTCGGGGGAAATAACTGATAAAAGGAAGAGAAATAATTCTGAATGAGATAGATGATATACTTGATATAGTAAGCTGTTATTAGACATCCTGTCTTCCACTTCCTTAGTGCACATATTTTCTTGGTTGTTTATTAAATCTATAATCCACCTTTTAATATATGGTTCCAATAAAAAATAAATGTAAAAAGTGTAAAGTTAAATAGTTATGGTTGATTTATTATTAGATAGACTGTGTCATCCAAAGTGTCTTATGCTTCAACTCATGGATTTAAGGTGGAAATAAGGCATTATATTTTACCTTCAATCATACTTGGGACATAACTGTCCCATGACCTGGACTGAGATGTACAAAAGCAGTGGATATAGAGTCTCTGATGAGACCACAAATTCTGAGTAGGGAGATGGGTGGCATTTTAGCACTTTCTCTTTAAAACAATTCCCTTAACCGTTATCTGAAATTATAGTCTACATTCCGGATACCTGTATTCATATTTCCACATTGTTTTATATTTCTATAATTTGAAATGGATATACAGTAATTAAATATAATGAAAGTAAATTTAACAATTAGTGTATACCAATGTTCCCTCTATTTTTTTTTCAGTGTGTGAGGATAAGTATAGTGTTTGAGCGGCACATTTGCATGCCTGAGCACCTGAATTTTTTTCACAGATGTTTCATAGAGCATTTGATTTATAGGATCTGAATTGGAATGGAGAAAAATGGTTTTGTGCGTGTGTATGTGTGTGTGTGTGTGTGTGTGTGTGTTTGAGGTGAGCGAGGGATCCGGTAAGGGAACTGCGCCTATTAGAAAGGTAAATTATTGCAAACATGATCAGGTGAAGATAAGTATGGGGACAGGTTGGGCAGTAGAGAGAAAGTGATAAAAGAATGGGAGAGAGGAAGAGAGGAAGAAAAAAGAGGGAAGAGAGACAGAGAATGAGAGAGAAAGTGACAGAAGAATGGAAAAGAGAAAGAGAAGAGAGACAAAGAGAAAGAGGATGAGAGAAACGAAAGAGACAAAGAGGAGAGAGACGGGAGAAGGAGAGAGAAAGTGAAGGAAGAATGGAAAAGAAGGAGAAAGAGAAGAGAGTCAAAGAGAAAGAGGATGAGACAGAGAGAAGAGAGGAAGAGGAAAGAGTAAGAGACAACATCTCATTTCACTCTGAGATGCAAATATTCTCCTTGATTGGTAATTTTATTTGTCCATTTACTATCCAATACTCTTATTTCTCCTTATGTTCATCAAGAATTCACTTCTTTTTATTGAATTTATCACAATACCTTGAGAACTTTTTCAGCATAGCTTTACAGCTATTTAAAATATATAGTAATTTAGGTCAAGTTTTCAGAACATTAGTCTACTTATAAGTCACTAAGTGCAAAGAAACAGAATTCAGAAAGTTGGCTTCCCTTTTTGTAATTGCCTATTGTCTGCTTAATTTTCTACCTACATTTTTGATAACTGATATTCACTGTTGACCCAAGAAGCCCATCGTAGAAAGAAACCCTATGAACTTTGTTGGGTTTCCATGGAATTAAGTTTGATCTTTTATTCAACCATACAGTAGCATATTCTTTCTAAGTAGGATATAATCAAGATAGTCCATAATTGCCTATCAATCTAACAGTATGGCGATTGACAATTTCTTTATATTTCAATGCTAACTCTTTCAATCTTAAAGGTTGGTGAAGAGAAATTCAAAAATTCTTTTAAAGAGGAAAAAAAATGCTTGCACTATTGCATCCATGGAGACATGTAGGACAACACATGTTGTGTTGACAACATGGAGACAACACAGAGAGAAACAAGTGCTAACTCTGCCAACCAACTAACTCTCTCCCTCTCCTTCAGAGAGGAGAGGAGCAAGGGAGGGAGGGGGAGGGGGGGGGAGGGAGGGAGGGAGGGAGGGAGGGGGAGAGAGAGAGAGAGAGAGAGAGAGAGAGAGAGAGAGAGAGAGAGAGAGAGAGAGAGAGAGAGAGAGAATCCCTCCTTCCTTCAGCCCAACACTCTGGCTGGCATCCCAGCCAGACAAGAGGGATTGCAGAGGGTCTCCTCGAGTCTAGGGCAGCGAGTCATTCGATGGGAAACTTGCCTCTTGGAGGGAATGACCCAGCTTGGCTCCTGCTTTCGATCTGCCACCCAACGACTCCGAACGGAGAAGCGAAGAGGCAGGAGAAATGAGGCAGGAGAGATCAAGCGGGAGCCAAGCCGGGTCATTCCTTCCAAGAGGCAACTTTCCATTGAATGACTCGCTGCCCTAGATTCGAGGAGACCCTCTGCAGTCCCTCTTTTCTGGCTGGGATGCCAGCGAGTGTGTTGGGCTGAAGGAAGGAGGGATACACATGCTCCCTCCCTCTCTCCCTCCTCTCTCTCTTGCAAATGGTAAATCCAAGCAGCCACTGCTGGGAGCCCGTCCCATGCCTTCTCCCAACCCGCATACCCCTTCTCTCAGCTACTTTCTGCCTTGTGGACCTAGAACTGTTTGCTTCTCTAGGCTGGCTCTCCTCTCCTATTATTGTGGAAGGCACCTCACAAAACCACTGGGCGGCAGTTGGAAACTGCGTAATTTAGAGGGAACATTGGTGTATACTCAAGTATATTTATTGGTTGGCACTAATAATATTTTGATATAGATAAACTATTAAGTTGTCTGCAGTTTAATTATCTATTTTGGGTAAATCCAATGCTTTACATAGACATCCAGATTTTTTTCCTGGATATTAAAAAAATATTTTATTTAAATCAATTAATAGCTAGAATCTCATATGATCACATGTAGAAATACAGACATTTAATTTAGTATTTAGTATTTAGTATTTATTAATACTTATAGGCCGCCCTTTCCCTGAGGGGACTCAGGGCGGCTTACATAAAAAATGAGGGGGGGATAAATGAGATTAATGAGATAAAGCTATCTTCATCTAGATAGATAGATAGATAGATAGATAGATAGATAGATAGATAGATAGATAGAACCATCTACATATCTAAAAAAATCTGAGTAATTTACCTTCTTTTAAAATATGTTTTGGAGGTCAGTATATTCCATCTAGTGGTAATTGTAGCTGTCAAATATCTAACCCCAAATTTGATCATTTTCAGCCTTAAAATAAGATCTGATCTCTTGGTAATTAATTGAAAAGTTTTAGGCTGTATGAGAAAGTGTGTCCAATCACACTGGCCAATAAAGAATTCTATTCTATTCTATTCTATTCTATTCTATTCTATTTCTATTCTTCACTACTACATTTCAAAATCAAAATCTGAATACAAACCTGTTCCATTGATGTTTCATGAAGTTCATTAAGATTCAAGGTATAAATACCTCCTCAGCACCAAATATTAAGTACTGATCTATAAAGAAATGCAGGTACTTAACAAAAGTGTTCACTTTATCACACAAAAGTCTCTCAAAACAATACCCATACATTTTAAAATAGCATATATTAAAATATACTACTACATAGGGCAGATACATGAATGAATCCCTTTTAAACAAGCAATTCAAAATATTTTGAGTACATGGTAAAGAATTACACATTACACCACACATAGTTGGAAAATCCATGCTGAACAAAGCAGATTTGGTTAGTGCCTAAAAGCCATTTTCTTCATTGATTTGCATTGCTTAATGGAACTGTTATACACAAACCATCATATTTATTAATTTTTGGATGTACATTAAGAGCAACTTTTTGGAAGTCTGAAACAGCCCTATCCTTCCAATGTAAGGGAGATGGATGATTTAAAAATGTGATCAATAAATATCTAAAAATAAAACAATTCTAATTTTTAAATATTAATTGGCAAAGGACCAAAAGTCTATATTTTGTCCTAGGTCTATTCAGTTGCAAGTTTGTGCAGAGGTTACAATTTTTTTTCCAGGTCAATGCTAACTTGGTATTCTAAGACTTTGTCAGTGGCAAATTAACATCTTTGTAATGTTTGGTCAATACCACTCAGTATTTAAAGGGAGTATAGGTTTGTAAGGAGAAGCTTTCTTTTCTTTTGATGGTGCCATCATCAAGTTCTCTCTGCAAAAACAAAGAAAGCTCAAGTTTTTCTAATTAGAAAAACTGGTCCACGCTTCATTCCTTATCATATGATAACGACTCCATGGTTCATTTCAACATCTAAACCAGAATGTGTTGAGAGTTCATACATGCAAAACAGGATAGACTCCATGGAATTTTCCATCTCTAAGTGAGAACAAAACATTGGATACTTAGTATTCCGATTATTTTTCATTTGTTGTAAAATATACAGCAATAGCATAATCTCTGCTATTGTCCAAGAAACATTTTTGTCTTTAGATTTTGCAATGCTAAACCGTACTGCTTCATTATGTGAAATAGCATTTTCATGAGGGATGAAGACTGGTGTGCCAATACAGTATTTCAAGTCATTATAAAGTGGCACTAACACTTCATGTGATTTTGATTATATCACTCTGCTTTTTTGGCAACTGCAAGATACTGCTGGTTCATATTTAAGTGATTGGCACTAGGACTCCAAGATTTTAAAAGGGTAAGAGCCAGTTTGGTATTGTGGTTAAGGTACCAGCAACAAATCAGAAGACTGTGATTTCTAGTTCCATCTAGGCACAAAGTTAGGTAGTCACCTTTAGCCAGTCTTTCTCTTTCTCTCTAAGGAGAAACAGTGGCAAACCACTTCTGAAAAACCTTGCAAGAAAACTTCAGAGATTTATCCAGGAAGTTGCCAGTAATCAAAGGCATAAACTTTTTTTAAAAGGGTGATTTGAAGGCATGATGGAGTAAATGCATAAATAAGGTTCATCAGAGGGCATGCACTATGCATGCATAAATAGATAATAAAGGTAATCTCCTCCCTTGATTTGCAGATGACCCTATGGCCTTCAAATTTAGCTATTTTGTTCCATTTTCAGTGTAAGACTAGGTCTTATCTGTATAATCAAGATTAAGCGGAATGATGAAAGGTTCATAGAGGATGGTAGACAATAAAATCTCAAATCATATGAAAAGCCTCAAATAGATATCTAGTAGATATTAGGTTTAAAGAGAAAACATATAACTTGGTAGACTAATTTCAACCTGTAAAAATGTTTAACAGGATTATAGTTACTCCAGGTATTCATACTAGTTCAATAATCAGATCCATGTTCCCACTGGGATTACTTCATAAGTTTGCAGATAATTACTAGAACAACCAGAAAAAGTTACTTGGGTGAGATGGGGGTATACAAATATGATGAATGAATGAATGAATGAATGAATGAATGAATGAATGAATGAATGAATGAAATATTGACTAATAAAAACCTTCGAAGAGAATCTTGCTAAAGCTTCAAAAGAGATTGCAGAGAACTATCCATCATTTAGGGGAAACTGCCTGCCTCAGTGTATGAGCATTCAAGAATTCAATTCCATAATAAAATGCTTTTTATTAATATTATTTTTAAATTCTATTCAATCCTGGTTCAGGGCAAATACATAATTTTAGGAAGTTTGATGAGACTATTACCTCTTGTATCAGGATTTATCCATGAGTTGCACAGTGAATTTTCAAGGGGCATCCATTGAAAACCTTTGAAAAACAAGCACCCATCTGTGTAAAATAAAACCACATATAATTTAGATCAATATATTTACGAGTAGCTCAAGAACTTTCAATTTTCAATTAAAAATGAGCATTTTCAGTGAAGTGAAAGATCTGCATATAACAATATGGCATGTCACACAATGCTATAATATGGTTTTGCCTTAATGTGATTACAAATTGTAGGAGAGCCGTGTTAGTCTATGGGCAAAACTGAAAGGAGTCTAGAAATCTTTTTTGACATTAACTAATTTTGTCTCACATGTAACTATTTTCCACTTCATTATTTCCAGTTCATTCCAATTGATGAGCTGCAGAAAATTCAGTTCTGAGTGCCATTTTATTATTTTAGTATGTTTTTAATAATAGTTGTATGACTATATTTTTCCCTTGAATGCATCTAGAATCACATGGTCTGAGCTGGGCAACCACATAAATGCTTCAATAAGTTTTAAATCCTACTTTTTAGGATTGAAATCTTTCTTAGTCACTCCATGCACCTTTGTGAGATGTACTCACAAAGCTTACACCATTTAATAAAATGTCTTACTCTGAAAAGGTGCTCCTATACTCTTCCTGATTTTGTGCTCGGTTTACTATAGCTTATGACTTAGTTATTATTTCAAACCAAAAGTATCATTTTATTTCCTTGACTGCAGTTAAAGCTTTGTATCATTTTCATGCCCTTCTTTGTATTTCATTAATTTCCTACATTGATTAGTTATTTTGTTGAAAAACATTGATTGCACGTTTCTTATTTTCAATTTTATTTCAAACACAAAAGATCTGGATTGTCAGAGAGTGTTACAGCTACTCTGTCATCATTTGTTGTAACAGGCATATTATTAATGCAATACATAATGTAATTTCTAAACCAAAATTATATTCAACAGTGCTGTTGAATAGTATTTCAATTTTTTTTAAAGGAGTTTGTCAGGTTCAGAATGGAATACTTACATGTACTTTTGGTGTAGGAGGAGACCATTACTAATTGGCTTCTAGGAAAGAAAAGAAACATACATTTAAATACTAGCTTTGAATTTGAGCTAAATAGCTGAAAAATAGGTTAAATTGGGAAGGCATGTACTCATGGATCAAATGGTACTTTAAAGTATGATGGGGAGACCTAGCTATCATTTCAAGACTTGCAGAAGGGGCCAATTAATTATATTCTATACTTCAGCAAAACATTGAAGGCAATGTTCTTTGCAATATATTCATTATATTCTTACATAAACAGAACACTCTACCACTGGTAATTGATTATGAGAATCACAATTTATCATTCTATGCTGATGAAGTCAATACATTTTATTTAGAAAACATGTTCAAAGTAAGAGATATTGGTCCCAACACTGTACGTATATTACCCCCCACCCCAGTCCATTGTGTTACTTTGCAGCTTTTAAATAATGTGAAAGAACAAAGCAGAAAACCATAGCATTACCTACCAATATTTCCTTTCTTTCTTTCCTAGGATTAGTGTGCCTATTCTCACTTGGTTCTTGATGAGAACTTTCCTTGTCACCATTTAATGCACAGAATTAAATCCATTACCTTTAGAGAAAATGTTAAAGGCATTTTAAAATGCATCACAAAACACTTCAATTCACCAAAAATCTCCAAGGTCTACTGAAGCATTTTCAGATTTCCAAAAAGCTACAAAGTTGAGATGAGATTAACTCTCATTTACAGAATTTAATTCCATTCTCCAATATTTTAGACGCACTATAAGGGATGGTTGTCTATGCTGGCCTATGAACTAAAGGATAAGTTTGAAAATAGTGAGACATCCCAACAAACTGATAAAAATACTCTGTTCCTATTGAAAGCTGCTTTTGTTATCTGCTCTGAACCTTCAAAGCAGACTAGGCTTGCAAAACAAATTTGCAAATCTTTTGAAACAAAACTACTTAAATGGCACATATATCAACTTGACATACTTGAAATATGAACCCAGTCTTGACAACTGTAATTTATTTGCAGTTTGAGCTACAAAAAAGTTATGATGAAAAACATCAAACTGAGACCATATCCTAATTATTTTTTCTTCCATTTTGTTCACTCTAGAACATGCTGGGACCTGCAAGATTGAAGTATAATACGACATTACAAATAAGAACATTAAAAACAAAAACAAACAAGACAAGATAATGTATTAAAATTGGTGGATTATCAATGGGCAGCCAAAGATGTCCAATTTTGCAGACAATATAACAAATTTTAGTACATTCAGAGATTAACGTGGATTGAACCAATAGCAATTGTACCATAAAATGGTGTTTTTCTGGTTATTTTTATCAGGTGTGGTGTTATTTTTTTTTTAACACTTTATTTGTATGCCGCCCTTTTCCCTGGGGGACTCAGGGCGGCTCACAGTTCAAAGGGACAAACAATTTACAACATGGAGACACTACATCATTTAAGAACAACAACAGTCATACAATTCGAGTGGGGTTAGAATCGTTAACCCCAGGCCAGCCGGGACAGCCAGATTTTAAGGGTGGCGCGGAAGGACTGGAGGGTGGTGAGGGTCCGAATCTCCACGGGGAGTTCGTTCCAGAGGGTCGGAAGCAGCCACCGAGAAGGCTCTCCTCCGGGTAGTTTTGCCGTCTACACTGGCTGGCTGATGGAATTCGGAGGAGGCCTAATCTATGCGATCTTATCGGTCTAGTGGAGGTAATTGGCAGTAGGCGGTCTCTCAAGTACCCAGATCCAATACCATGGAGGGCTTTGTAGGTGACAAGTAGCATCTTGAATCGCACCCAGAGATCAACAGGTAGCCAGTGCAGCACGCGGAGGATAGGTGTTACGTGGGTGAAGCGAGGCGCACCCACGATCGCTCGCGCGGCCGCATTCTGGACTAGCTGAAGTTGCCGAATACTTTTCAAGGGCAGCCCAATGTAGAGCACATTGCAGTACTCCAGCCTAGAGGTCACAAGGGCACGAGTGACTGTGTGAGGGCCTCCCGGTTCAGGTAGGGACGCAACTGGTGCACCAGGCGAACCTGGGCAAATGCCCCCTGGTCACAGCTGACAAATGATGTTTCGAAAGTCAGCTGTGACACATTATGAGATGTGTCTGTTAGTCCTTAGAGAAGGAACAATATAGTAGGACATAAGCTGTAGTTTAGATAGCCTCTTGTCCACAGAGGCACAATCTCAGCTCATATGGAAGCATTTTTTTCTCAATATGATCCATTACCTAAAATATTTGATTTCTGTGGAGGTAACGAGGGGGTGGTGGTCTAGGAGGGACTTGAGTGTTTGATTTTGCAGGACTCTCTGTAATAGGACATCTTTTAATAGTTCCTTGATTATCATCCTCAGAAGTATGATTTTCCTGTGGACAGTAGATGGATTTAGGCTAAAAAAGAAGAAATAATTATTCTAAGACATCTATGCAGTTATTTATCTAGAACATCTATCATACTACTTTCATCTTAAGTTCTTACACCCTTACACTTTAAACCTAAATCTTTAAAGACCAGCTGCACTTACTGGTTATGCAAGAAAGGAACACAGTACTTTAAAGCACATTTTCTTTTATCTGTAATGAGAACAGTAAGTTTTGTTCTTTTATTTGTTAATGATATAATTTAGTACAATTACTCAGCTGATAATTAGAGAGTAAACAAAATTTTGTTTTAGCTTTATATCCAATTTCATGTTGAATTCAAATATGACAAATCCTTACTTTAGGAATTTACATCCTTCCTGCCTTCAATGAAGCTATCTTAGTTCCTTAAATCAATCAATTCCCAATTTGGAAATCAAGGAAAACCTATAAATCATCTGGGAGGAAAGAAAAGAAAGCAAAGAATTTCTTCCTGGTCTAGTAATCCACAATTAAAAAAAAATCAGCATTATTACAATTAGCTTAGCCAATATATTCAGCTGGCAGAGTCCAGGAGACAAGCCTTTTCTGCTCTAGCTCCCACCCTTTGGTTCCTGAAGGTGACATCTGCCCCCCACCCATCAGGCTTTCCAAAAGGCCTGAAACCCTGGCTTGTAGAATGGCTCGAAACCCCAATGGGGCATCCCACGCTTGAGGTAGTTATAATATTAAGAAGAACCTGTCTCCACCTCATTTATGCATTGGTTCCTTTCTTATTTAGTTTCTTTTGTAACTTTCAACATTTTTTAAAATGGTTCAACATTCTAATTATTATTTTTATATAATTTAAATTTTATTTATATAATTATATATTTATAATTTTAATTTTATATTGCTGTTTATATGTTGTAAGTAACCCCAGAGTCACTCCACAATGAAATGAGTGTCATATAAATTTAAAAAACTAAGAAATAATATTCCCTTCTGATAGGAAGTGAGAACCCTTCTTACCTTTGGTGGCAAAGGTCGGTGGCACCTTTGCTTTCATGGTTGAACTGTGAAAAGAAAATTAAGTATAATTATAAAAGTAAGAATTCAGTATTTTAAAATTAATCTAAACAGTGCCCTGTATTCCAAAGCGTGGTTCACTTTATTATAATCTGCAAGTCTCCAAAGATTTGAGAACACTATAGCATCCTTTTGCTTGTGTAAAATTCTTCACTCATGTATATTACATATAAATAACAATAATAATCCCAATCATCCCCATCCAAAATAGAAAATACAATGACAATGATAAGTAAGGTTCAGAAAGAAGCAGACATGTTACATGTTGCTTCCCAATCTCCTAAATCAAAAGGATTTGTCTATTTGACTTTTTATTCTCATAAAATTTTCTCATAAGAGTGGTATTGTTAGAACATTTGGGAACAAAACAAACAAGACACAATAATAATCAGATATATAAAATTGAGATTTGTTTTACTGATTTCATACTTCTCAAGGCAACATTCAGTATTAAAAGTGAGATCAACTAATAATAGCTGTAATATCTTCAAGATTTTTAAAAAATGTGAATACTATGCTGGTTTTTGACCATAAAATGATTAGAATTAAAATTATCTATTGAAATGGCACTTCACATTCTTGTAAAATTGTGATGAGGAACATACAAACTTTTTGTACAGTGAGAATGGAAGTCATTACCATTCAGGGTCTTCTTATAGCTGATCCTATTTTAATGAGGTAGCAAACATTCTATATTTGTATCAGAATGGCCTTGGTGTGAACTATTATTTTCTTCACCATTGCCCCAGGGAATATGCAATCCTAACAATTTTGAAGATATTTATCTACATTTTCTAAAAAAAAAGCTTGTGAAAGCCTTTCACAGCTTGAACTGTTGAAAGAAGGCAGGAATTGTAGCTCAAAATACATTTTGAAAGTGCTAATTTTACTCTTAGTATCAATTTCTAAATCCTGGGAAATCAGCAAAGGGACACCAGGCAGGGCACCTCTGATTAGCCTTGCCTGCTTTCTAGAATCTTTCAGAAGAACAGCCCATGACATAATAGGGTCTTTTGAAGGGGAAACAGCAATAATGAAAGTAGTATTTTTCTAAATACTGAACAATAAGTGCTTGAAATTAGTGTAACTTACTGTTTGGAATCATCACTGTCCACTTCATCTTCATCTTCTAGATGTGCTACATGTCCCCTAAAGAATTAAAGAGATAGGATAAACAGCTAAACCAAATAGTCAATTATCAATGCATTCTTTGTAATCCGGTTTGTTCAAAGAATAAATCACAGCTGCAACTCAGACAAGCAAAGGACTTTTACAAGTATTTGACACAATATAGCTCATAAGCACTGACAGAGATAGGAGACTTTGCATAAGAGAAAGGATTTTGCAATCAAGAAGAAAAGAAATTTAACAATTACCGCTGATGTAGTTCTTCTTCAACTGATTTTAGAAGACTCCTTTAAAATAGAAGTAAAATTCAAGGACAAGACACATTTAGCGAAGCACATAAATTCAGACATATTTGTAAATGATTTCACATATTAAGCCATGCAATAAGTTATATCAAGTATTAGAGATAATACATGAAAACTGAATTGCAATCTCAGGCAAATGATTTTTCAGCTAATTACAGATTCTATTCAAGTGTATGTTTATGAGCTAATTATTGCACCTGATAATCAACTCTATGTAGGACAGGAGAAGTACAGCTTATTTTTATATGTAGTTATAATAATATTTTTTAAAAAAAACAGAGGAAAAGCCATCCTCAAATAATATAATGCAATGCCATAAGAAAAAAGTTTGACAATATCTTGGATGATCAAGAAAGGATAATCAGGAAAGAAGTCTAGGAGCATTAAAGTACGTGTGTAGAAAATAATATGTTACAATGGCTCCTTTTTCTTATTCTTCAAGCAAAAAATATTCAATTAAAATAGTTTTACAAGTTAATTAACATATAGTATGCACATATATACAGACAGGTACATTTTAGGACATAGATTCATACAAGGAAGCTACATTTCTATATGGAAAAGGAAAAATTCCTCAGCTTCAAATATAAGCACAACAAATATTGTCCTCCAGATGTATTAGACAATAAGACCCATTGGGCATGCAAACTATAGATAATAGTGGTTGTAGTTCCAATCCCTCTGGAAGGTCAAGTTTGGGAGAAAAAGTTAATGGTTTAAAAAAATCTATGAATTCATTTAAATTTCACTGGTGTCATTATATAAATGTTACGTTCTTGAAGAAGTAAATCAATTAATATTAACATTATTTTTTAAGACTGATTCTGTTTTTATTTTTATTTTATCAGTATTCAATTTATTTTGTTTTATATTTGGCATTTTTGTTTTTATAACTGCATTCAGTGTTGGAATACACGACCAGCATTAAAAAAATAAAGCACTATATTAACATCATTTCTAAACTCTACTCACTTATTTGCACCCAAGAAATAACTGCCATGAGGACCATGACCATATTCTAGCTGCAAATCCTATTGAGGAAAAAACAATAATGACAAAAAAGAGCAATTGGGTCATGTATCTCGTGGCCTTCCCTTTTTCTGAATTACAACATAGGCTTTGCTACTGTTGTACTTATATTCAACTCAAATAATTAGTGTCAACCCTTTCTACAGGAAAGGGTTGCATTATTATGTGAAATGTTTGCAACAAGAAGATGCGTAATTTCAGGATAGCCTGGCTCCCTATTTTGTTTTGATAATTTCTTCTTTCTATTGTGATCTTTTATACCATATCCCATTATTCTTTAGAGCAAGTTTCTCAACATCAGATTGAGAAACACTGGTTTAGAGGGATTTCCAATCACTAGAAACAAACATTATAGAAGTACAGAAGTTAAAACAAGGATTATATGTCATCAAGCTGACTTCTGGCAACTACATAGATATTCTCCGTGAAGTAACTATTTAAAAATATGAGAATACTATGATCAGCTCACATGGCCCATATCTTTTGTTTTGAAAAATTCCACAGAACACTCAAAACCTTTTCTATAGGAACCATGAATGCTTTTGTCATAGAAAGCCATAGCTTTATCATATGCCTGGATTTTCTTTCTGAAAAATGAATAATGTTGCTGGGTATGTATTATCCACTTTGGGAACCATTTTGAAGCAAATGTAAACAATTAACCATAAGAGAAATAGGATATACTGTATGAAACTGTAATATTTAAGTACTACATAATTAGGTTATACATTACTGAGTATAGAATATTTTCTTCTCTTTCTCCTTCCCCTGGCCTAGTATTATCTTATATTTAAACACATGCTCGGATGGTACAAAATATAGTGGGGTTTTTTTTTCTTTTGCAATTTTTGGATGTCATATAGACCTTAACATTGATTGATTAAATGGTTATTATTATGCTCAGCCCAAATATAATGTGTGGCATATTCAGTTCCTTTTTTAATTTACAAGTTAACAAACATGAGAAATGGTGATCTCTCTCTCTCTCTCTCTCTCTCTCTCTCTCTCTCTCTCTCTCCCTCCCTCCCTCCCCCTCTCTCTCTAAGCCCACATTTTGGACAATAACACCAAACAATAGATATGTAGGCTATATTAGCAATATTAGAAGATCAGGACAGAATACCTCTCATGTACTTGCTCTTTCTTATGTACCAGTGGTCCCCAACATTTCTGGTCTAGCAGACTGTCTGAAGTGGCAGTGGGGAGGGAAGAAGGGGATGATTTCATGTGCATCTGCCCACTGCTTTAACAAATGCAGCTGCATGTGCACACAAACACTACTTCTGCAGTCCGGTTCCGAAAGGGCGGCAGACTGGGGGTTGGGAACCACTGCAATATACTATTACTATATGTCCAATCCAGATTGATACCTCACAGACGGCATCAAAATATTCAGACATGGTTTCTCTATTCAGAAAACACCTGCTGAGTAAAGCAGTCCGAACTCACTAAATCAGATTTAATTGATACATTTTTTAGTCTGTTCCAGCTTAATGACACTTAACTTTTCTGCAATTTAAAGGAAGCACTTGAATCTTAGATTTATAACATCAAGAATTGGAATAGGCCCATTAAACCACTGGGTTCACTTGCTATCAAGCAGCCATTGCTCTTAGGCCCAGCCAGAATGAACAAGTTATGATGTTCTTAAATAATTCTAAGCAATAATTAAGAACTTCATCTCTAAATGAATAATACTATATTATTTTCTGATATTTCTGCAAAAATATGTTGCAAATCTCTGTATTAATATATTTACAATAAAAGTTTGCACACACTAAAGAATGAAGGTGTTTTATTTTTTATCCTAGAAAGTAAGGGTTGGAAAAGACTTTAAATAGTCCAACTGTTTATACTCTTAAACCTAAAGATGATGATGAAAGCCACATTATAGGTTTAAGCATACAACTCTTGTATTCTAGCATGTCAGGATTTACTTTGAAGTACTGAATCTCATTGTTAAGAGAATCAAAAGAATTGTGGAAAACTGGAATCATTGGGGAACTCTGTTCTAACACTAGAAGATAAAGTTAGATCAGCATTCTGATCATTACTAGGTTGGAGGTCTTCAGGAACTGATGGAATATTCAGAGAAATATAGCAAGAAACATAAGAAGAATCAGTAAAGGATCTACCCAAACTATGCCAGAAAAATGTGAAACTAGCATAGTGGCCAACAGACTGGAAGAGATCAATCTATGTTCCAATAGCAAAAGAACCAAACTTTAAAAAGTGTGCAAATATGGTACAATATCATTAAGTTTACATGCTAGCAAAATAATGCTGAGGACCATCCAATGCAGATTAGAGCTCTCTCTCTCTCTATATAAAAATGAATGCCAGATATTCAAATTTTAAAAAGGATGAGGAACAGAGGACATTGTTGCTAATGTATGCTGGATAATTTAGGAAACCAAAGAATACCAAGAGGAAGTCACTATGTGGTTCATTGATGAAAGAAAGGCCTTTGACTATTGTCATGTCAAACTCTAGAATTTGCTCAGAAAAAATGGCAATCTCAGAATATCTCATTGTGTTTATGATAAAGTTATATACAAATCAGAAACCCACATTATAGGCAGAACATGGCAAAACATACTGGCAGGGAGTATGAACAGGCTTTGTACGTTCCGCTTAGTTATTCAATTTATATGCTGAATATGTATTAAGGAAGACTGGATTAGAAGAAGATAAGTGGTTTTGAAATTGGAGGAAGAAACATCAGTAACCTGTTCTAGGCTGGTGACTACTACTATGGTATCTGAAATAGCATTGGCAAGGTCTACTAATAAAGCTAAGGAGCATAAACAAAAAATGAGTCAAAGGTTACATATAAAAAAGACATAATTGATGATAGGTAGACAACTAGGTTAGAACTGACAATGAAGGGGTGGGTTGCTGTTGGTGATACTGCCGGTTTGGTGCGCCTGAAGCATGGTCTGCGCGTGTGCACAGTTGCCTGTAAGTAGGTCTACACATGCACAGAACATTAAAAATGCTAAAAAAAAACATGCCATGGCGACCATGGAACTGTTTGTGGGCATGGTGAGCCTGCCGTCCCTACCAGTTCAGCGACCCAGTCGCAATTTTCACTAATGGTTCGTCCAAATCGGTGCAAACTGGCAGCAACTGCCGCTGAAAGTGGTGGATATCTATTTATTTAGCGTATAGCATATCATACATGGACTAGCAATATAAATATTGCCTTATAGGATCAACCATCATCAGTGAAATTGTAACAGTTGATAAAACAACCAGGAAGACCCAGAAAAACTGTCACGAGGGCTCTATACTGACAAAAATCAAAATATTGCAAGCAATGGTATTTCCTGTGATGCTCTATGGAAGCAAAAGTCGGACGTGGAAGTAGCAGGATAGAAAGAGTATTGAGGCATTTGAACTTTGGGATGTTCAAATGCCTCAATGTTGGGAAAATTGAAAGAAGTTATGTAATTTCTCATACTAACTTCTTTTAAACAGAAATTTATTTTCTGAAAATGTCATGAAGCTGAAATGTTAAATACATGTCATGTTCTAGAATTTCTTTATTATCTATTTATTTATTATGAAATGTATTTGTTGCCCATTTCATGTCTTAAAACATAAAAACATTAAAATAATCAATTATAAAATAACACAGCAGATAAATTCATCAAGAGAAAATGGCAAAGGAGGGAACCAGACACAGGGGGAGGGGAGGTGGAATTAGATTTAATTAGTCAATCACCTCCGATGTGAAGTTCCCCCACTGGGTCCTCAAATCATCTGTCAGAGTCAGGTCTTAAGGCTCTTATGAAACATCAGGAGGGTGGGAGCCAATCTTACCTCAGGGAGAAGGATATTCCAGAGGGCAGGAGCCATGGCAGAGAAGGCACTTCTCCTGGATCCTTCCAGCTGAAATTCCTTGGCTGACTGCATCTTTTCTAACTATTTACCATTTAGTTATTTAAATGGTTTTTTTTTCTTCTATTCAATCATGTCTGATTCTCAGAGACTGCCTAGACAAGTCCCTTCGGTTTTCTTGACAAGATTTTTTAGAAGTGGTTTGAGATTGCCTCCTTCCTAGGGCTGATAGAAAGTGACTATCCCAAGGTTACGCATCAGGCTTTTGTGCCTAAGGCAGAACTAGAACTCATGTTCTCTTGATTTCTAGTCTCAGGTCTTAATCATTACACCAACCTAAATCTCATTTAAATGCTAATATATAATAATTTCTTATTATTTCAAATTGGCTTATCTTAATATGTGAGATTATACAGTCCATTATATAAAAATCAATATTGTTACACTTTAAATGTATAATTTTATTTTGGAACTGTTTAATGAATTTGACTAAAAATGGTGAAAGCAACACAAGAACTGGACAAAATATTTCATCTTTAAAAACAACACACACATACACTGACAAAGAAAAAGCAATAGATACCAGATTAGATCTTGCAGTGTAGTATATTTCTTCTGAACTGTCAAAAAAATCGTTACTGTCAGGCTGTTCATCAGATAAAACCAGAAACTCAAGTTAATTACTTCTGGACTAAAAGAAATTCAAGTATAAAAGGATATTTTGCATAATAGCGGACTTACTATTTAGTAGAGTTTTTAGAAGTCTACACAAATTACAGTTGGGTAAGTGTAATATCAAAAGTGTTGTTATGGCTTAAAACAAATGTAACAGCAGATGAAAAGGATGTCATTTCATTTTTCCTCTCTTCCCTCCCTCTGTTCCTCCTTTCTTCACCTCTCTTCCCCAAATTTAAAATAGAAATTCACTGAATAAAGCAGATGGGATCCTCACACTTAATTATCCAAATATGTATGACTTCAAAAAGCTATTGAATGAGAATATGAAAACTCTTTATGATCAAGCCAGAAGCTAGAGTTTATTGGGAGTTTAAATAAGTTAAAAAAAATTTAAATTAGCCAAAGGCCAAGTACCGAATTAATAATTTAGTTGAATTTTATAACTATAAATGTGTCCTTTATGGGAAGCTAATTCCATATATTCTACCGGAAGTTAAGTCCTTCCCCAAATAATTTCCATTTAAATTGGAGGGCTATCATAAGTTTGTTGATAACTTGGTAGAGAACCCAGATTGTTGGGAGCAATATGCTGATTCTGTAAACCGCTTAGAGAGGGCTATAAAAGCACTATGAAGTGGTATATAAGTCTAAGTGCTATTGCTATTAATATCTAATCTTCCTTTCAAAAAGACAACAGATCATGTAAAAATCATATCTATGATTTTTAAAAAAGAACTATATCTTTAATACAGGAGCAGAAAAGAGTGGCTTGTTTTTCCTTAAACTGTTTTTTTTCCCTAGTACAGAGGGAAACTATCAAGTACTATAAATAGTAATAGAAAGTAAAATAGTTCAGTATTACTTCTGAGTGTCCCAGGCTACTCTTCAGACCCAGAAATTGGATTGAAGATATCCAATTTTATTTATAAGTTTATTGTTATAACTGGGCTGTATACTAATAGGATGCATAGGAGAACTGTTTTATGAGAGTTTTGACTTAAACATTGACAAGAGTGAGATTGTAGATAACTCAAGAATATCTTCATGCCACTCTCAGAATAACAGCAAAATCTACAGCGAGATTGTGACCATTATCACACCCAAAAGCAAGAAATATATGTTGGTACTTCAATGTTTGCTTTAACTGAGTGTTTTTGGATTGCTCCAAAAATATCAGCTTTCATATTCCTCAAGAGAATAAAAATTAATGGAGATTCCAAATCAGAAAAAAACTATTTGAAATTAATTGCTTGGAAAATAATAATGAAATGCTGAACTGTAAAAAACGATGCCAATCTATGCCAGTAAATGAAAGTCGTAGAAAGGAAAGCAAATTAATTGATAAACTGAACTAAGAGTTGCTAATACAACGAAGGCTACTGTTTGTATGAATCAATATGAAATGTATACTGGGTATAATGATTGCCCAGTAAATTCTTTTGAAATTAAGTAAATTTTGGTTTCTTGGTGGATATGAGTACATACCAAGTGTACAATCCAGTTTAAAAACCACCTATATATCTATACTCATAGCAATAATTATCTGTACAAGACCATTGCATTATAAAATAGCAATATCCTTACTGATATTGCTTATCAGAGACTAGAACAAAGTATTAGCAGAAGCAATGTGAGCAATGAAGAGGTGTATCTAAGTTATATTAGAATTATTTCTCAATGAATTTTAATTTAAAATCAGTAAAGCTGTATGAAATAAAATATCTAGGAAGGATAGAAACAAGTCCAGTATTGGCGGATGAATTCCGACTATTCCCTTCAGTCCTCACCTCCTTTGTCCTGAAGGGATGGAAAGTTTCTAACGAGATAAAGGTCTGAACTACGATGAATTGCACAAAAAGAACAGAAAGAACCTTGCATAAATTTAAATTCACTGATATAATAACATGGAGTAAATTGCTTATCTTAACATATGCCAACTGTTATTACTGCTTAAAAATTGTCAGCAAACTAGGAGTTTGTCACTTATTTTAAGATATCCTATTTCCCTTTTTGTCACAGCTCTAGGCCTGGGTGTTATCAAATAAGGAGCCTCAAACAAGAATTTTTCCACCATCTTTATTCTCCACTATCTATCCAGTATTCATTGGAGAGTATCTAAATTCTAAGAATCTCTGGGTGGAAATGGGAAATATTTTTGACTGAAATTCTATCAGTATAAGACTGTGAACAAAAAGGAAAAAATAAACTAAATATAATTGTTAAAGAATGAAGACATTGCTAGCTTTATTGGCTCTCTCTCTCTGTTTGCATAACATTCAATTAACAAATGGAATTTTACTAAATTAAATATGACAGCAATTTACTAGCTTTTCTTTTAGTACCTAATATAACAGTATCTATATAATAACAAAAGATCTTGATAACTCAGGGGAAGATGAAGGACTAGATTAATATAGTGCTTCATAAAAAGCTGTTTTAGCAAGCAGGTTTTTCCTATGCCTGAATCAGTCTCATTTTAGCAATACATCAAGCTAAAATGTGCTCCAAAGGAAGTAAAAAAATAAATTGACCCAAGCTAAAGTAAGAGATATATAACTTCTGATGCAAAAAACCTTTTGTCCTGAGAGATTACAATTACAAAGGGTAATTTTAAAAGGGATAGATAGATAGATAGATAAATGGATGGATGGATTGGTGGGTGGTAGGTGAGTGGTCGATCAACCGATCAATCGATAGATAGAAAGATAGACAAACAGACAAATAGAGATATTGAATATGATGGGATGCTGATTTCAATTATTGTAGCAACTCGACATAGCTGATTCCTTTCTCCCTCCCTCCCTCCTTGCCACAATAAGAAATGAGTCTAGTTTAGAAGAATAGAGTTTACAATACAAAAAGCTTGTATGCTTTTCCCAGAATTATTTCAATCTTTCTAGAAGTTTGCATTTTCCAATTGTTACACGATGCAGTTGCCATACACTAAATTCCATCCTCCATCCATATTGCTTTCTTACCTCCTATACAAAATAAAGTTTCAACTTTACAGATGGCAAAGGAGAAATATTCAATAATGGAAAAACAAGATACAAGTTAACTTCACTTTACCAGCTCAAAACTCTATAAAGTGAACAGAATATTTATACTGTGTTTTAGCAGTCTTGGTAGATGCTATTAAATAATTTAAGACACAATAATTATGATAATGGCACCTCCTGTTTTTACTGTATTCTATGTTAAAGCAATTGAAAGAAGTGGAGACAAGAATGGGAAAGCTGATGAAATTGTCCTTTCGAGTGGCAATACTTATAGCCATTGCTGATTAAATTTTAAAATTCTCAGACTATACATAATTCCTCAGATAATTCTTTAATAATTTTGAGGTCTTATACAAATATATTCCTATAGTGAACAAAGTACAATCTATAACAATAGAACAGAGAGATCTATAAAGATCTCTGAACTAGATTTCACCATTCACATATTTTAGGGAAAAAATCTAATATAGTTGCATTACTTACGAACTCATGATGTGGCTCTGTCTCCTTTCTTAAAGGAGGATCGAATTTTACTTGACCAACTATTGAAAAGAATAAGTGATAAGAAATGGTTATAAATTCTCCAATTGATTTTCCAAATTATTGCATTATTAATTCTTGGAAGCACTAAGAAACACAGGGGAAAAAAGAAGAACAAAAATAAATAGAAGCCCAGATGAGCTACCTTGGCTATAAATAACAACAAAAACAAGTCAAAGCTATAAAGATAATTAATGAAGCCTGGTTGAAAAATATACAAGACTCACATCCTTTCTTCCACATCAGCATATCAACAAATAAAAGTATCTCCTTAGTTAGCTCTACCATTTTGAGTATAAAAACTGAATAGGAACTAATTACTGCCTTTTCATCTAAGAAGGTAATTGGTGGAAAGAACCCATGCCCATAATTCACAAGAGGGAAACAAGGTTAGTATACTTGCTTAAGGGTAAAACACACAATTCAGCAGTTCTTACTTCAGAATAATAAACATACAATTGATTGTGTTGTAAAGATAGTCCAAGTATAACTTTGAAATACCACTAACTTATTTTTCTGCTCCCCTTTTCTTGTTGAGTATAATGTTAAGTGGGAATGACCTTGGGAAACAAGTGGAAGAGCTGCAGACTAGGTAACATTCAGACAAGCAGCACCTGAATCTATAGAAAGAATGTAGGTGTAGCAAACCTATCACAAGGTTTCTTGGACTATAAAGGTGAGTGGAGATATACTTTCAGACTTGTAAGAGTCTATTACTATAGTATTAGAACAGTGGTTCTCAACCTGTGGGTTGTGACCCCTTTGGGGGTTGAATGACCCTTTCACAGGGGTCGCCTAAGACATGGGTGCACACTGCCCTCTTCTCTCTGAGAGCCACCTGGTTAAAAAGCCACCCCCCACAGCGTTTTTCCCTGGGTGGCTCCGCAGAACATCCCAAGACTGATGCAACCACATCTGCCCTCTTTGGGACAGGTCCTCTTCAGAAGGATGAGGCGCCGCTGGCCCCCTTCGCGTTCCTTGCCTTCCAGCTGCAGCCCCACGCCGTGGAAAACATAGCCGCACGCACGCCCCGCACAATTACAGCCCAGAGCAGGACCAAAGTCCCTCTCCTAACTGGCCCTTCCTCCCTCGGAGGGCTTCAGGGGTAAGCTTCTGCAGAAGCCCGGGTGAGTGAGAACAAGTTCCCACCGTTATGAAGTCTCTGAGGCTGTAATTGTATAGGGTGTATGCACGTGCCTATGTTTTCCATGGCGTGGAGCTGCACCGAGGCTCTGGGCGGTCGGTGATGACTCCGGAGCTTATCTGCGGGGGGGCGGGGTCTCCCTCACATTCCTCGTCTTCCCAGATGGGCTCCGGAGTCATCACCAGCCGCGCTGAGCGTCAGCGAGGCTCCACGCTGTGGAAAACATAGGCACACGCACACACACACCCT
Source organism: Thamnophis elegans (assembly GCF_009769535.1). NCBI lineage: Eukaryota > Metazoa > Chordata > Lepidosauria > Squamata > Natricidae > Thamnophis > Thamnophis elegans. Next base: position 100,483,536 of record NC_045544.1, on the reverse strand, counting down.
GCACAATTACAGCCTCTGAGTCTTCGTTAACGGCAGGAACTTGTTCTCACTTGCCCGGGCTTCTGCAGAAGCTTTCCTCCAAAGCCCTCCGAGGGAGGAAAGGCCAGTTGGGAGAGGGGCTTTGGTCCTGCTCTAGGCTGTAATTGTGCGGGGCATGCATGCGCCTATGTTTTCTATGGTGTGGGGCCACGGCCAGAAGATGAAGAACGCGAGGGGGACCAGCGGTGCCTCGTCCTTCTGAAGATGACCTGTCCCTGAAGAGGGGAGATGTGATGGCATTGGTTTAGGGATGTTCTGAGGAGCACCCCCCAGGAAAAAATGCCCCTGCCAGGTACTTTTAACAATATATTTTGGTCCTATGACTGCAGAATGCTGCAAAAAATCATAAATGCAGGCCAGTTGTTGAGTGTTTAAATGTGATTGGAACACTCAACAAGGTGACCACAGTATGTGTGTCTGTGTCTGTGTGTGAGTGAGAGAGTGAGTGAGAGAGAGAGACACAGACAGAGAGGGAGGGAATCAGAGAGAGACGGACAGACACACACAGAGAGACAGAGAGAACGGGAAAAAAGGGGGAGGGAGATACAGACAGACAGAGAGAGACACAGAGAGAGAGACACACACACACAGTGTGAGTGATTAAGTGAGTGAGTGAGAGACAGACAGACACACACATAGTGACAGAGAGAGACAGAGAGAGGGAGAGAGACAGAGAGAGTGTGAGTGAGAAACACACACACACACACACACACATAGACAGAGTGACAGAGATTGTCAGCACCTCTCCATTAATTAATTAGGAAAGAAAGACCACAAGACTCCATGTGTGGAAATCAAGTGTACTTTTACTAATTAAGAATGATTAAAGGCATAGCGAAGCGAAGTCTGATTATTTAGGCGCGAAAGCGATTGATATATAGAATAGCCCATTCCCCACCCCTTGGCATCACAGTTCCAGTCCAATCATAATTCTTCCAAGTGTCAGGTGTGAGATAACTTCAAAAGGCATCACAAAGATGGAATGTCGGTGCCTTTAGTCCTGGCGGGAAACACCCACGCATGCGTAGTCCGATCAGCCGGTGAGCTCCAGAACCTTCCTCCAGCACAATGAGTAACCCCTCCCAAATACCATGCCCACCCTCCCCGTTTCATGGCAGCCGAAGCGATAGCAAAGCAGAGGCTGGCAGAGATGGGGGGAGCGAGGAGAGAGAGACAAAGTGATACAGAGAGAGACAAACAGAAAGAGAAAGAGAAAGGAAGGAAGAAAGAAACAAGAAAAATAAATAAATAAAAAGAAAGTGGGAGAGAGAGATGAAAGAAAAAAGAAAGAAAAAAAAGAAAAAGAAAGAGAACTTATGACCACAATTGAGCCCAAAATTTTGGTTGCTAAGCAAGAGTGTTGTTAAGTGAGTTTCACCACATTTTGTGCAACTGTGCAACCAGTTGGATGCGCCGAACAATGCTCTGCTATTTCACATTGCACATACTGTTGCAAAATGTAGCAATGCAATTTACTGTTGTTTTATTAAGACTGTTACCCATGCTATATCATGCTTCAAGACAAAATTTCATTTATTTGTAATTAGAAATAAATATTTCACAATATATAATTACATATTGTTTTTGTAATTAATCACTATGCTTTAATTATGTTCAATTTGCAATAGTGAAAATACATCCTGCATATCAGATATTTACATTACGATTCATAACAGTAGCAAAATTACAGTTATGAAGTAGTAACAAAAATAATTTTATGGTTGGGGGTCACCACAACATGAGGAACTGCATTAACTGCATCAACTGCATTGGGAAGGTTGAGAACTACTGTATTAGAATAAAGTAAGAACTAGTACTTCTGGGTGTGCTTCTTTTCTGGATTACCTCACAAGGCTGGCACTCACTGTTTGCATTTCAATATTAAACTAATATGCAATTGGGCTAGGAAGCCTAATCAAAAAGAGATGGCAAATATCCAGCATGAACTAGGCGTGCAGATATGACTAGTTTATTCAGGTTAGTTTACAATGAGTAACTCTACTTACAGTTTATTTCAGAGCGTGTTTTTTCTTCTCTCACATTTCTACTTGTTGAGTGAATTCTATGAGGTACAAGAGGCTGGGGAAAATATTGTATTAAATATTCATTAAAAATGAACAACATTTTTCCCACTTTAAAAATCACAGTACACAATATCTTTGTGATCCATTGAAACTAGAATTTAAAATCAGTTTCAAACAACGATATTTCCTGGGAAGGAAGAAATAATTGTGATTTTCAGACTGCTCCAAAATTTACATTAATTCCCAGTGGAAAGTCATACTTGGTTTAAAAATTCTACCACCTTATATAACAAACATTATCTACTGGGATGTATTTGGCAAAGTCATAATTCTTATAATCCAATTCTTATTTCTATAATCCAATTCAAGGAAGGCAGGACTTTTCAACGGGAAAAGAGGAAGGTGTTATCTTTGGATTATGAAAGAACTATCCTTTATTAGGAAAGGAGCTCTTCCATTGTTTCTAATCTACCATCAGAACTCCCTGGACAAGTTAATTAAATTAATTGCACAAAAAAATGAAAACAAGCAGGTGGACAACAAGGGAAGTTCTCTTCCTCTCTTCACAACTATTTCTTCATTCTTTTCTAGTTATTGTTCCTTTAAATAGGTTCATTCTAAATTAGCGAAAAATTACAAGTAAATGCTATTTTGGACATTACATTACAGAATCAAAGATAATAAAAGTAATAATTAATATATCCTTTAATTGATACTTCTCAAATTTGAAAATTGAAGGTACCTAATAAAAGTCAATTTATTTTGGAAACTGCTCCCTGCACACATTTTGCATAAGGGGCAGTGGTTTTAACCATTCTAAGAGTGAGCTTCATTAATGCACTCTTGTATTACAGTCTGTAATAAGCTGCATTAATTCATCTCAATACATTCATAGCTATTTAAGGGACTGCATTTTTATTGTTATCCTATGGAGATTTGTCCTAGATTTTATTTTTTATTTAAAAAGCTAAAAATAACAAATTTACAGTGGGTATATCAGGAATTTTAGCCAGGATGTTTTAAGTCAACACTTGCTAAAAACCTGGATAAGAATTATAATTTAAGAATTATCTATATTTTGTCAATCAAACACAATGTATACACATACAGGACATGCATCAAGCAATAGCTTTTAAAATACTGGAAAAAAAACTATAAACACTGTGATTGCTATGTTGGATTAGAACACTTCTGGCTACTGCATGTCTGTGTATTTGCATAGAACCTGCTTGCTCTTTGTGATAAGAACAAAAGAAACTATCCTAATTATTAGGTTTTTGAAGGTTTTATTCTTGAATTCAGCATTATAAAACACAGACTGAGGAAGCATAGTATTCTTTCAAACAAAATCTTTTTTCCTAACAGAAGTTCAGTTTCATTATTACCGTAATTCTGCATTTACGAACAGGTTCTCCACTAAAGAAGGATGGCTAGCATGAAACAGAAATATGCACAGAGTTTTAAAATGCCCTTCTTGGCTGAGGAAGATGGGACTGTAGTCCAATCTAAATAAACTGTGATAACTTAAAAATTATGTTAAATATCACATGGATGTAAGTAGGAGGATAGGAAATCTGGTGCCCTTCAGATATATTACGATTCTCACTATTGGCAATGCAAGTTGAGGCATATGGGTTAATAGCCAAAAACGTTAGAAATATGCCCTGTAATGGGGTGCGAGGGGTTATTATTTTATTATTTATCATTTTTATTTCTTTTATATTGTGTTAGCTACCTTGAGTCACTGTCAGTAGGCAGCAATATAACTTTTCCAAATTAAATTAAATATGCCAGGTAATTTAAATTTACTGAATAAGACTAGACTTTTTTGTGTGCCTGCTGTAAATAATGTGTTTAAAGTATTTATATCAGTTTGGTTATATAGCCAAATCTTTAACTATCAAAGATATATCTAAATGATATTCTTACCTCAGGATCATCATCATCAAAATCATGATAGGTGGAATGATCAGGATTATTCATTTTATCCAATAGTTCAATAGCAAGAGTCCGGCTTAAAGGCTGGGTAATAAAAGGGTGCTTAAAACACAAAATGCCATAGGTAAGTATATGAAAGATACTTGCATGAGAATTTGAATGTTGTAATTTCATTTATTAAATTTATATGCTGCCCCTCTCATTGTTGAGTTATTCTGGGTGGTTTACAACAACATAAAAACATTAAAAGCATTAAACAAAAAGTAACCTTAACCCTTAATATGAATAGACTTCTCAAAACATTATGGATGGATTCTAAATTGCCAACAGAAATATTTCAAAACTTTCCAAACTTTGCAAGGTAAGCCAACATTTTTAAACTATGGGGAGGATAAGACTAAGGTGCTTGGCCATATGGTAGTCGCAGGAAAACTGTTAAAATTATTATTGGCAGGGAGGCTTTATAAACACTGTAAGAAAAGGGATGGGCAGGTTAATACTATCCATGCTAAGGAGCAGTTGTAGTCAAACCAAGTTCAAATGATAGCACATATGGCTCCCTAGCCTATAGACTGTATTTTTAATGCCTGGTTGGTTGTTGATTAAACACCTATTATTCAGGACCAGGCACGTACCATAGAGAACTGATTTTGGACAAAGGGATTCTGCTGATATATCACCTATTGCACGGCCTAGCAGTTTCTGCACTGACCTAAAACCTAACAAGAAAAATCCATCCATCTAACAGGAAAATAAGCAGCCCCAACCAACGTGTCTAAATTAGATGCTGAATTTTTCCAGCACTTCCTATTGAAAGCTTACAACAATTTGGGAATGGGTAGAAAAGTCATTTATACCTGCAATAGTTTTTCAGCTGTAGGCCTTTTTTTAGGATTCTTTGTGAGTGCCATTTTGACAAAATGATGAAAGCTATTTGACCTATAACACAAAATTAGTGTTTTTAGAAAGATAGTTTATATTCACAGTAACTAATACAATACAAATATATTGCTGCAATATTCACCATTTCATTTTGTCCTTTAGTTTGGGAGGCTGAAAGTTGCTTTTTGACATTAAAAACAGTGCTCTGAAAAAGAAGAAAATGGGTTACTTCTACAAAATTCCTGTCAAAAGTTGATTTGCACGCAGAGAAGCAACATCGTATTTGCCTTTAGCAAGAAAAAGATAATTCTCAATGGACCACTGTATCTTCAGAAGATGGAAAAGAGAAGAAAAATTTACTTTCAGCCGAAACTAAGACAGCAGTCAAACTTTTTTTTAAGAAAGAAACCTAAAAATGCTTTGATAAATTAGGATAGTTAGGCTTTCTTGCAACTTTATGACTGTGTTTGCATGCAGTATTATTTCTTTTCATTTCATGAATTTGTAAGATTGCCCCATCACAATTTGCAATTCTGGATGGAGCATATCATTAAACATAAAAAAATCAAATTATAAATAAGTAAATAAAATTTAAAAATCTCATGTAACATTGAACATCTTATAAAGATCAACATGTAGCTAAGCAAACTCTCACTCTCACAACAGAAGAGATTCATCTACCATTTTGATCCAACAAATAAGAGAAAACTCTGGCCTTTACAAATCTACACAAAATCTACAAAGAGCTACCAGGGTCACTCAAATCTTCGCAGGGAGTTCATTCCAAAAGGCAGCAACAGAATAAGCTCATATCCTAGTTCTTATTAGATGATGTTTCAAAGGAAAGACTTGGAATAAACTTACCTGGTGCAGTCTTGTGGGATACCCAGAAATCAATAGGACATAAATGGTCCCACAAGTAATCTGGTCCAGTACCAGTACCTACTTTGTAAGTGATTATCAGCATCTGAATTATACCCAGAACTTTCAGGAGCCAATGCAGTTTGCTGAGTGTTACATGGGCATCTTGAGATGCACCAATCGCAACTAATGCCACTGTAATCTGGACCAGCTGCAGATTTTGGATGTTGTTAAAGGACTACCCTATATAGAGTGCACTATAGAAAGTGAATCGGGGGTGATTAAGGCCTGAAAGACCATGTGCAGGGTTTCCCAATCCAAAAATATATTTATACATGTTTATCCAGCTGCTCTGATAAAACTACTGCAACACATGGTCTAATAGTTATTATCTAATCTAGAGTTCCACAACCTTTCCAGGTTGGGGACCTGGTGTGGATTGGTGGCAGCGGTAGAGTGGGGAGAGGGGGAATGGTTTTGTGCAAGTGGCATCTGCTGCTCGCATGAATGGAGTGATGAGCATCAGTGCCTGCTGCTTGTGTAAGTGGAGTGACATGTGCATGCATGCTCACCTGCTGATGGCATGTCTGCTTCCAAATGGGCCATGGCCCAGGGATCAGGGACCCTTGATCTAATCCACTACCATTTCTAGTTTAGGCTTTTATGGACTCTATGTAAGCTACCTTTTTCAGTCAAGGGTCTAATCTTCATTTTTGTTTTTGTCTGGGGACCTCAGAAATATTCAATGATATCATAATATGTACCTGGTGACTAAGGCCAAACATTTCAGCCCAAGGTATAGCAATTTCTAAATTGTAGTGTTTTCAAGCCAGAAATTCAAGTGTCTTGCCTCTATGAAAGTTAGTCTATGCAATTCCAGCTTTATTGTATTCCCAAATACCTAATATTATACCATTAATTTTGATGCAGGAAAGATACATACATACATAATCATTTCTAATTTTTAATAGAATAAAAACAGCCAGAAATCACACAACTAAAATTTTGTATTTTGTATTTATTGGACAATTATAGGCCGCCCTTTTCCCTGAGGGGACTCAGGGAAATTTGTGGGTTTCATTTTAAATTTTGGCACTTAGATTAAAAAGCTGGAGGTTGCCCTTAATATATTTCACATTCTGGTATTATCTATTCAAATACTTTATTACAACCAATACAGTTAAAGATAAACTATCTTTTTAAACTGTCTCTTTTTCTTAGCTATTATATATTAGATATTGAATTTATCTCTTTCTGCCTTTTCTGAAACCTGCCTATTTATTTGATGTTTCTTTCTACCACTTTATTTGTACAATCTTGAGCAAAATTTGGTTATATGAGGAATAAATATAGTCAACAGTAGCCCTGTTTTCAACCTCTAGAACACACAACAGAGTTATTAGAGCTTATTATTACTTACTCACCTCATGGGATGCAAATCAAACATTGGAGGCTGAAGTTCTGCTAGTTCTATAGCAGTAATCCCAACAGCCCAAAGGTCACAAAGTTGATTATATCCACCTTTCCTTTCAACAGCAGCAACCTCAGGGGCCATCCTAAAAACAGAAAAATGGCTTGCAAAATGCATTCTTATTCCTAGATTTCAAAAGATCATTCCACCCAAACATTTTTTCAATCTATGTGGTAGTTAAATGAGTAATGACTGACAAAGAGGCTAAGATATATTTCAATTGCTCTTCTATCTCAATGAATTCCAAATCTATCCGCCAATGCCTCTCTCCATCTTAGAAACAAGTTTTTCCTTTGTTGTATCATTCTTGTTAATGGTATAAGAATAGATCAGACTAATATTTTTTTACAATTACTGTTAATAGTATAAATTTATTTTGCTTCTGAGCAACAGGCCTCCTGAGCTTTGCTCAATATACTGTAGGCTTCCATATAACTGTATGCATCCATGCAAGGATGTTATCAAATGCAAGTCAGTTAACAACATTCTGAACCCCTATCACACAAATGGAAAATAAACTTGAATTTTAGTATTAAATTCCAGGATATCCATGGAAACCTCTCTTGGTACCCAGAATGCTTCTAGTACTTTGACTAGAAGCATTCTGGGTACCTTTCTATCATCTATCTATCTCTATCTCTATCTCTATCTCTAAATCTAACTCTAAATCTAAATCATCTAAATCTCCCCCCCTCTCTCTCTCCTCTCTCTCTCTCTCCTCTCTCTCTCTCTCCCCCTCCCCCCTCCCCCTCTCTCTCTGGCATTCCTATGGGCCAGTAGAGATACTAACGAGGAGTAACCCTCCAAGTTTGTTTCTAGCTAATTGGTGTTTTGCAACTCTCCAATTTTTAATAATGTAGCATTTGTAATTGGCAATCATTTTACTAATTATAAGCCTTGCTTAGTTATTTTCTTTAATAGGTTCTCAAAATATTAAATGTTCATTAGTTCAAAAATGGCATCCTTGGAATAAAAGTAAATTACCAATATGGAGTTCCAATGAAAGATTTCCTTTTTGCAATTGTAGCTGTTATTTGTGCTGCTACTCCAAAATCGGCTATAAAAGAATATGGGGGATAATAAGTACATATATTTATAATTGATAAAACATTTAAAAACTGAAAGTCTTTGTAGTAAGATTTTTATTAAAATAGTTTTTGAAAACTTTTGTAATGTTTTTTTCATGTTTCTGTTTCAGCATCATTATCTTCCACAAGGTGCAAGTATTTATTAAATATTTAATAACTGAAGAAAGAAATCCAATCTGAAATACACGGCTGGGACTCAAAACCGCCACTTGAAGTTCTCACAAACAAACTATCTTGACAGGAGTCTTAAGGTATATTAAATGTTAGCATGCATAAAACTTAACATATATAGAAGTACTTACCCAACTTCACATGGCCATTATCAGTTAAAAGAATATTTGCTCCCTTAGGGAAAAATGGTAAAGTCATCTATTTAGAATTTAAAAAAATATTTATACTAGTACAGGTATCAGTACAAACTTATAGTACATGATATAAACTGTGTAAATCTTCAAAATATCAACGTTAGAAATGATTTTCATTACAATACTAAACTTATGTAGACAATAGGCAAGACATATCAAGATAATGCTGTACCAACTAAACTGCTTATCACTATAGCAGACAAACAAGAACAAATATTGAAAAATGACAGTAAAATAAGAATGTATTTTATTAACAGAGATATCTTCAACTTTAGAAGATAAAACTGGTACAAAATAGTATACTCATAAAATAGGCATGAAGCTATGTTCATACCTATATAGTGGCAATAACAATGACAAAAGATGTGTACTTTTATGCCTTTTCTACATCTGTGGATTCTCACCCCATGGCTCAATCCTGGCTGTCCAGACCTTGTTAGGGAAGAACGGGTAGACTGATATACTTGCAGTATGCTACAAGTTTTCTGCAGATAAAATAACTCATCTTCACTTGAGATTGAATAACATTTGGGAGAGTTACAAGGGGATTATTTTGATATTACAGAATCCAAGGAAATGAATAGAGTCCTCAATCATACAAGTTCCACCATCTGAGGAATAGATACATGCTTCGAAAAGGTGATAAATGCCTCTTTGAAGGAGGGTGACATAACAAAAGCCTTGAGTTGGGGGTACAACTTTTCTTGAACAGTCCCTCTCTCAATCCAGCCATATTAAAGCATGCTTTACAAAGGTTCCTATCTTCTATTTTGGGGAAAGATTCTGAGGAATCATTTGCAGAGGATCCTAGGCGAAGCAGATTATTTAAATCCCCTTCAGTCAGTTTTCAGACCTGAATATGTGATGGAAACAGCATTGGTCACTGTGGATGACCTTTAAGCCTTTGTCCAGTTTCAGCTGGTGTACTAATTGCAGCTCCACCTAAACCAGGAAGCCCTAATGATGCTGACTCACAACCTCATTATCATGTAGCTCAACTGAGATGTGATTTTTGTGTGGTATCTTTAAAGATAAAAAATCCCTTCAGGCATATGAAACAACACTAGATATGTAAGCTTATGTAATAACAAAGTCAAAAGCAAAACAATGTAATAGAAAACTCATTCAAGTCAATACCATTGAACTATATTAAAGGCAAATTCAATTAAAATCTAAATATTACCTGTGGAAACAATTCATATTTCCATGAGTAAGCAGTTTCTGCATGAAATGTATTAGATTTCCTTATTCAAAATCAGAATATAAAACGCTCTGGCGCATAAGATGGACATTAGTTTTTAGGGAGAAAAATAAGAAAAAAAATCTGCCTCTGCCTACTAGCATCCATCAGTATTCATCTGGCTAGCATCCTTGCAGCAAATAGCCTGGTCAGCTTCAGCATGTTATCACAGCCTGATTCAGCACAAGCAGCTGATTGGCAGTTGGATTGGCCTCTCAGAATACCACCAATCAGTTGTTCCAGGCCTCTGCACTCCCCCTTTTAGACCCATTTCAGGCTGTGGGGATCACCAAAGCACATCACTGCTGATTGCCACCTCCCACGTCACATTTTCAGGCCTCCATGCATCACATTTTTGAGCCCGCCGCCTGGAACTGGCTGAAAATGTAATGTATGGAGGCCAAAAATGGGGAGTGCGGAGGCCAAAAGCGCGACACGCTGAGACAGTGATCGGTGCTGGTGTGCTGTGATGATCCCCGCAGCCTGGAACGGGTCTAAAATGGAGCGTGTGGAAGCTAAAAACAACCGAAGGGTAGAGGCCGGCAGATGGGTGGGGCTTCGGCAACATTCACTGTATAAGATATTACAGACATTTTCAGCCACTTTTAAGGGTGGAAAAAATATGGTAAACTGCAAAAAACTAAGAGACACTTAACAAAAACTGTGCCAGGAGGGATAGAACAGAGATCAAAATAGGATAGTAACATTTCAATTTTAGAATAAAAACTGACAAAACTGGTCAAAACATGGGAAGGGGAGAATCTTCATTTTGCTTACCGTATTTTTCGGAGTATAAGAAGCACCAGAGTATAAGACGTACCAAGGTTTTAAAGAGGCAAATAAAAAAAAAAGTTTTTGAACTCTGCAAACCTCCCAAAAATGTCCCGTTTTTCATGAAAATGGGCCCATTTTTTTCCAAACAAAGGCATGAATAGCCTTTAGGGGGATTGCAGTGCTCCTGGCGTGGGGTGGTGGGCAAAAATGAGCAAAAAAGGCCAATTTTTTGCAAAAACGGGCCCGTTTTTCATTTTAAAAAAGGGCATGGATAGCCTTTAGGAAGCATATAGAGTGCTCATGGGGGCTGGGGGAAATTGAGCAAAAATTGGGCCATTTTTTGCTCATTTCTGCCCTCCCCAGCCGCCAGGAGCTCTCTAAAAGTTTCCTAGAGGTTCTGCACAGCCACATTGGTAAAGGGGGCGGGGCTTCAGGAGACAAAAAATGCTGTATTCAGTGTATAAAATGCACCCAGATTTTCAGCCTCTTTTTTGAGAGAAAAAGGTACATCTTATACTCTGAAAAATACGGTAACTTGTTCCATGCATATCTTCTTGAATATGGATGTTACAGAACGGAACTTTGTGTTTTTTGCAACATACAAATGCTGTTGTTTTAATTAACAATGTGAAATAACTTTAACTTTGAACTAATTAGTTCAAAGGAATCAAAGCTCTATTATAATTATTACACAATCTTTCTTGGTTGTAAAAATATTCCTTCAGAGAAGTCATTTCATATTATTGCAATAATAATCTCATGATTACAGTCTTACTTTATTTTATAAAGCTCAGAACTGGGAATTTGATGCAATTTAAAAATGATTTCAACAATAATCCTACCTTTATATCTCTGTGCATTTTTCCTTTACTGTGCAGGTAATACAATCCCTGTAATTAAAAGAAAAGGAATAAAGTTCTTAGAGAAAGACAGATTTTCTGTGAGTGTATGTTCTATATAGTAAAAAAATCAGCTAGATTTTTTAAAAAGTACAAAGGTGTAGCTCACTATGTTTAAAATAAATATCACTGCATGACCAATCCATGCTTGAAGAAATGACAGAAGGAAAGAGATAGAGAACTATTACAAAACAGCTGACTTTCATCAAAAATGTAATACTTCACAAATGGTTAATATATTTTTTACTACTAAAAGGCAAGCATAAGCAATAAGCACACAGCTTCATTGAAGCCTGTCATCTGAAATATATTGGTGTCAAAAAGAAGCACTACTGCAATCAATTACTGGTCCCTTCTTCTGATAGAAGAACTATACTTCTTCTGTTCAGGATCCGGGTGCCAAGCATTTCTTCTTTCTTATGAAACCTGCCATATGAGTGGGAAGTCAAACAAAAATCTTTGTAATCATCACAGTCGCTCACTTTGTATCTAATTTTCAAAGGCAAATTCTCTGCTCACTTAGCTCTCTGCAGCTCTGTAAGCCAAATGCACACAGATACACAAACACATACCTAAGGGCAAGTGCAGAGGCTGAATTTTGTTTTGGTGGTTAAAGCTCAGCTAAGAATAATTATTTTAGGGAATGCATATCTTACAATTGTGCAGTTGTACACCCCTCCCCCTCTCCCATTATTCAACAGAAATGTCTGGTATCTTTTTTCTATCCTAAAAGCCAAAAGTATAACAATTTGTTTACCTGCAGTGTCTCTCTGCTTACATAAGCAATCTGCTGTTCTGAAAGTGGTCCAGTCACTAAAAGAGAATCCATCCAAATTAAGTACAGCATCTACTATATTTTCATTGCTAACTTTGAAAAATTCAAATCTCTTGTTTGCTTTTATATACACATACTGTATCCACTGTTCATATGCTGAACTTGAAATAAATATCACAGAAGAAAACTTTCATATTTGAGTTTTGCCAGAAACCCAAGAAAAAAATAGAATAAAAAAATTCAGCTGGAATTCATATTGATGCCACAAGGATTAAATCCCCTTCTATTGTGCTATTATAAATTAACCCAAGCCTGCTACAATGTCTGATTAGCAGAGGTAGTTTAACTTAAAAAATGACATTTGTAACATAAATCATGTGCAATGTTTGAACTGCAATCTATTTTCTACGTTCCATGCCTGGACTGTAATGTACTCTATATGGGGCCATCCTTGAAAAGTATCTGAAAGCTTCAGCTGGTGCAAAACGCAGCTGCGCAGAGCAGTTCTTGGGACCCCAAAGTTGGCTCATGTTACAATGCTATTCTGTGAGCTACAATGGCTACCAGTTAGCTTCCAGGTCCAAGAGTTATTGTATTCCTTTATGTATGTATTCAAGATCAAATTAATGAAAGAATAGAACCATTATATCTGAATTATATATTTCCAAAATAACTCTATAACATTTGCCAACTTACCATGGTAAATGTCCTGTAATGAACCACCTCCACAGAACTCCATGCAAATCCACAATTTATCACGTCTAAAAATTAAGATTTGATCAGTTTTGCATACTTATAAACACTTAATGCAATCTTAACTATGAAACCTTATGATTTTGCAATATATTCGGAGGAAAACTAAACCTTGAATATTTTCATCTTTCCAAAACAGAAGACTATCTTCCTCTCACTTCTTCACGAAATTCCAGTACCAACAAATCCTAATCCTGACTATTGGAAGCAGACACTTACATAAATTCTAAATTCCTATTGAATTCTGTATTTAGAAGACTAGTTGAAAAGTATGATAATTCATTTTAATGAATTAAAATGTAATCTATTTTGCTTTGTTTAATTTGATGTCTGTCTAGATGTTAAGATTTTGTCACAGTTTTAACATAATTATTTGTAGTTTAAAATAATATAAATTAAATGGAAAATTATATGATTCAATATATTTCCAAAATGCAAAAGTTGCCATTATAGTAATTTTTAAAATAATGGGTATAAATAAAAAGATGCAAATCACTCCTTAAAAAAGTTAATAATCTTTCAAAAGGTTTTGGGCTAACTATGCTAGTCTTTTTCTTTCAAGAAATTATTCCACAACTGTAGTAAGAGATCTGCCTGGTAACTTTCTGCTTCCCAGGCCAAAGGGCCTTACCAGGAAAAACAAACAAACAAAAATAAAAATAACAAACTCCAACTATATTTTATTTTTTTAATTTTGTATGCTTCCCATTTCATTGATACAACATCTCTGGGCACCTTACAATCAAATAAAATAACTATAGAATTTTACAGGAATACAAAGTGAATACTGAGCAGGGCAATAACAAGATTTATTTAATTGAGGAATTTCAGTATTAACTGATTACATGAAATTCTCGACCTACCACCATTTGATCAGCGATGTTCCAAGTTAGGACGCTGCTGAACAAATGCTTGTTATGATTAGTCCTCAGAGTTCTGTCTGTCCCAGCATCCCTGCTGGCAACCCATTAACACATATAATTAGTTGTCAATTAGTTGTCAAAGTCGTAATCACTAGAAAGTCAATGGAGAAGCCAGCAGGAAAGATTGCAAGTGGCTGGAATAAGTCTTCCTTACACGCATATCCTCCCCCAGTCCCTCTCTGCCCATTCTACCCCTCCCATACCCCATGCATCCTTCCTAACTGTGCAGCACTATTGTGTTTCGGTCCCCACCCCACATGACACCTGTCATGCACCCTCTTATTCACTCGCCTATCCAGCAGAAGCTATTAACCTGTTTGCAGGCCTGAAACTTGCAACTTCCTGCTAGTGTCTCCACAGACTTTGGCTGTGGAAAGCTGGAAGTTATTGCATTTAATGGTTACAGGATTCAATTAACAATGGCAACCATGACTGCAGGAATTGCTGTCGCTAAGCAATATGGTCACTCTTTACAAGTGTAAATTCCAGCCCCAATTGCTATCCTAAGTCAATAAACAATTTAATCTGTGAGCAAAAATAGTATGAAGTCATCGGAAAAGGAAAAGCGAGAATTTGCAAAGTTGGGAAAAAGAGCTTACTCAGCTATTTTCTGGAACAAACATTAGTGTCATACAGACTCAGGACAAGCAAGAAGTCTGAAGTGTTTTGTTAACTGAAATTAGGCAGTAGATAATGTGAACTTCCTAGGGAGTATAGAATGCCACAGATAATTAGAAAACCAGGGTCATACTAGGTCTTATTTTTGCAAACAGTGAACAATTTTTACATTCTTATTTTATGTACATTATAAAAATTATACCTGAGATAGCTGCCAAAATAAGCAACAATGTTTGGATGTTTACAATCTTTCATCATAATGATTTCCTGCTGCACAACAGCAAAATCTTCACCTATGAAAAAAGCATGTTTAGCTTATGCTTATAGAAAGAATGCCCCATTATCAACTTACATAAAAAGCACTTCAATTCCTTAAAGTTAATATGATCACCCGATATGCCAGTATTCAAGTTATCAATATTTTGCTAAGAAAACAGGCTATCAATCTTTCACAAGAAAAACATAGATTAACTGTAGATATTATTTTGTTAAATAGAACAATATTAGGCATTTAAATATAAAGTTACAAATAGGATTTGGTAATTTAAGTTTATTAGTTATGTTGCCACTGTTGGAAATGGCTGATCTGTGCTAAATTCTCCCACCATGAAATTTAAAACATGGAATATGGTCTTTCAGAACTCTGGGTGTTACTGATAAGAGAATACCGTAGGAAACCATTGAATAAACTTCCAGCAACAGAAAGAGCATTTATTTATTTATTTATTGCAATGTTATACAGGAAAACCAGATATACCTACCATCAAATAATTACTATATATGCCTATTTTGCTATGGATTGGGAAAGTGATGCCAAAGCTATCCAAAACAGATTGCAACAACATTGTTTATCTTACATTTAAGGATATAGAATTGGGGGCATGCAATACGTATTTACATGTACACTGGGAGTGAAACAACAGGAACAGAAGCTTATGAACCAGTAGCCATGATGCAAATTCTTTAAATATTCATTTTTGTCATTTGTAACCAACATTTCTGACTGCATTACAAGTTTTTCTGTAAATCAACATGCAAGAATATCTGTAGTTGTAAATAAAAACCTATGATCTCTATAACATCTAATAACATCTAATAACACCTAGTCTGCAGAGCAGTATATAAAGTATAACAATGTAACAAAAGTTGAAGAGATGTGCATAAAATATGCAAACAATAATATACACTTTCTAATTTAGCTCAAAAGCCTACAGCTTTCAGGTATGTTTACCTTGCTAGTGAGATCACTAGAATAGGCAGTTTGCTCTCTGTTCTATATAGTACTGTGTTAGTCTCTAGATATTCTGTTAATTTATAAAGGACCTTGAAATACAGTGAAAGCATTACCTACATCTATCTTTGCTTAGGTCATCTTCTGAAATTAAAGTTACATTGTAGTGTAACCTTATTTCAAGCCTTGCATATACTACCCAGAGCAAATGCTATTGGATGTGACTCTGCAATTGCCTAGTTTGACAGCAAATTGTTAAATTATGTCAATCTTATTACCATTTCTTTTTTTTTTTTTAGTTTTAAATTTTTTAAAAACCAAACAAAACATTCTACGCTTTTGGATGATTAAAGCAACCAAGTAGCTAGCCCTTTCCACTAGATTAGCTAATTGGATGCCTATGCAATGTTCTTAGTGCAATATCTTTCTAGTTATGAAATGAGCTGTAGTTTAACTACCATAAGTACTAACCCCTGATTATCTTAATACTTATTAGTTATTCTAATAAGTAGCAAAGCATTTCTGTTCACTTTCTCTACGTCACATAAATTCCACATCATTATTCATTTCACCTTTCCCCAGCTGCCTTTTAAAAAGTAAATACTCTCAAACATTCTTCACAGGGCGTGTATCTAGGTAAATAAAAAAGTAAATTCCTCAAAGTGTTTCCATTTTTATTTAGATGTAATCCTGCTTTGCTACCAACAGCACTCAAAATATATGACAAAACATATTAAAAATAAAAGTATATTTAAATCCCAGATTAAACACTGTAAATAACACATGCAAAGGAAAAATGTATTAATAGGAATACACACACCGACACACACACAACTTTTTTCAATATGTAAATTCAGGTGGAATTAACCACTTTAATTCTAGTTTTTAAGGAGGCCCATTTATGCATCTACCTTATTTTATTTTCCTGAGTGTTACCCTTTCATGATATGGAGGCTAGTTACATATCATTTAAACATTCTGATAGAAAGGCAATTTTTGATTATTTAGGAAAATGTACAGCTAAAATTATCTACATTCAACTGGATCACTGTATTATTTAAAAAGAAAGAAAGCATAAGGCGGTGATTTAAAAAAATACAGGAAAATACAGGAAATAGAAATCTTGAGATTAAAAACTGCTTACCTGGTTCTAATTTTATTACTTTAATTGCAGCCATTTCACTTGTGTTAACATTCCGAGCCTATTTTTTTTAAAAAGAAATTGGATAAATTAAACTATGTTTTGGAACATTCTAAAAGCACAAATCCAGAGACTTAAACTGACCCATTTTCAAAATTCTGATAGGAAGATATTAGAAATAAGTACATCAATTGCTTGGTCATATGCAATTCTATTTAAAAGATAACATCTTCAAACTGAGCTCAACTTGTAGTGTTGAGGACTTCGGGGAGAAAGAGAGACACCCCCAAGCATATGCAATGGGGACTTCCGGACATAGATCGGCTATAAAATACCAAAACATCATAATTAATAATATCCTAATAGTGGGATAGCACTGTACAAATTATAAAATTATAAGAGTCCTTCATCTAATCTCACTTCTTGGATTTTTCTTTCGCAACCAAGAAGGCATTTCCTATTTTATCTATATTTTTTCTTTATCTGTAATAATAGTTTGATGAAAGAACGTCCCATTGGCCACCAAACTATTTCTGCCTTAGAATAAAACTACCAAACAGCAGAATTAAGGATTCATACAGTATAGCTTAAAAGCCAAAACAGTTAGAAAAAGTGCAATTCAATTTTGCCTGAAAAAATATTCTATATTGTAATAGTTGCATGCAAATGATATTCTTCTTAACTGCTTTAAGTATGGCTGGTGGGAAATTAAATTATAAACTTAACAAAAAATGGTAAAAGAGATAAATTTCGTTAATTTCATCAATCTCTAACTATACTGTTCAACTAGATGGTAAAGGCCAGTGATGGCAAACTTTTTCGGCACCAAGTGCCCCAAACTTGAACACCAACTAGTCTTCAGGTTTTTGGCGCTCTAGCGCACGAAAAGACCAGCTGGCTGCCAGTGTGCATGAGTGCATCAGAAACCAGAAGAGCACCAGTGACGGTGCACGTACCCACAGAGGGGGTTCTGTGTGCCACCTCCGGCATGTGTGCCATAGGTTCACCATTGCAGGTATAGGCAGTGTAATAACAACATAATTCCATAAACACCTACTGAGAATGTAGCGGTTTTATAGCATTTAGTCCAGTAAATTTTCATCAGTGAAAACGTGGGAGAGCATTTGATAAATAAATAAGATCTACATACACTTCACAGAAAGCACGATAATTCTTAATGAAGATTTAATAAACACCCTATGACATACAAAAAGGAATAAGACAGGGATGCCACTGTTCTGTCTCGTTTATTTTAGTTCTGGAAATACTGACGAGACATGAGGCAAAATGAGAGGATTGTGTGAGTAAATATTTTATAAACAGAAATATGAAAATAGAAGATCAAACTACACCTAGAATGATGTTTTTGTTTCAGATAATACCTGTTCTGACAACTGATATTCCCATTTAAGAATGGCAGAAGGAACGATCTAAATTGGCAGGGGAAAAAACCCGCTAAATTATATGGTGCTACAAGATGCAAAGGAAAGAGGAGGACTGGGTTTATCTGATCTGTAACTATTTGGCAGCTTAGTGTTTGGATAGGATGAAAGAGTGAGAAAAAGAGGCTTTTGAAGTTAGAAGGGCATCACCCGTGATTGCGTGTGGCATGGGTATTTGTGATATGAGAAAGACCAATGTGGATTTTTAAAAACCATTATGTTAGACATGCCATGTACTGAATATGGACTAGGTACAAACTCAGATTGTGCTCAGAAATACCTCTCTGACTCTCAGCACAAAAAGCATAATATAGACATAAAATATTAAACAAACACAAAATGCCAACTTCTACCACGGTGAATGTAAATAAAATCAGGAGAAGAACGATGGCAGAAGGATACTAAACTTAATGGTTTGCTTATTTACAATTATTAGAAATATTTAAAGTACACAAAACTGTTTTTGAACATTCTATGACTGAGTTTGAAACAGAATTGTGTACAAATAATGAACATGTAGTTGCTGAAATGTATAAACATTTATTGAACATGAAACAGAAGAACAAGTGAAAGACTATGATAAAATAGCTAAATATTCTATAATATACAGACGAAACAATAGGAAAATATGTGGCTGAAAGATTGAATTTGCATTTATAACTTTGAAAGAATTTTTATAAGGTGCTATATCATTGGTATTTGCCACCAGAAAAATTATATAGCATCTATAAAAGCAGTTCAAATTTATATTGGAAAAGTGAACACGAAGGGACATTTTATTGTGTTTGATGCACATGAAAAATGCTATAAAATTTTGGATTCAAATACATGCAGTGATTCACAGAATCTTAAATATTAATATACAATTGGAACCAAAGGTTTTTTCTGTTTTTCTGATAGACAACAATTGGACAAAGTTATGGAACTTTGTTTTCACCCATGTTAATTGCAGTGAGATTATTGTATGTACCAAAATGGAAAGATTAAGATTCAGCAATGGAGTAATGGTAGGTGAAAATAATGGAATTTCCTGTGAGGGCTAAATTGACTTCTTGATCAGCGAAAAGATAATACAGGTAATCCTCGACTTAAACACAATTGAGCCGAAAAATTTTGTTAAGTGAGACATTTGTTAAGTGAGTTCTTTCCCATTTGCTACAATTGTTAGGTGAATTACTGCAGTTGGTTAAGTTAATAACCCGGTCAATTAAGTATATCTGGCTTCCCATTGACTTTGCTTGTCCAAAGGCCCTATGCTTTGGGTTTTTTTTACATGAGATTATTTTTGACAATGATGTACACCTCCAAATCTTAGTATGCCATTCTCTAATAAAGGAGTCCTAAAATAAATTCTCATTCAAATTGTTGTGGTTTGTCACCATGCCGTCAGGCATAAAAATTGATCTATTTTAATTGTTACATTTCTGATAGTGTTTATAACTATTTTGGAAAAAAACCCACTGAAATAATACAGCAATAGCAATAGCAATAGCAGTAGACATATACCGCTTCATAGGGCTTTCAGCCCTCTCTAAGCAGTTTACAGAGAGTCAGCATATTGCCCCCAACAATCCGGGTCCTCATTTTACCCACCTCGGGAAGGATGGAAGGCTGAGTCAACCCTGAGCCAGTGAGATTGAACCGCTGAACTGCTGATCTAGCAGTAGCCTGCAGTGCTGCATTTAACCACTGCGCCACCTCGGCTCATCAACAAAAACCTCTTCTATAATTTTCTCTAAGTGTAGTATTCACAGTAAACTTGCTTAGTTGCAGAATCACATGCAAATATATTGTGAGATAGTAACCATAAATCAAACTGCAGGGGTAAGAATCAGATGCATTTGAATTTTATTACTTAAGGTACTTTTAAATATTTAAGCTTTAGAACAGTGGTCCCCAATCTTTCCAGTTTTGTGGACTGGGGTGGTGTGGGGAGGAGAGGGGATGGTACTGTGCCAGTGGTAGGGAAGCCAAATGGGCTGAAACCTGATAGTGGCCATGCCCGGGGGGAGGGGTGGTGGTGGAGATTGTGGACCCCTGCTTTAGAATAAAGTGGAAAACTGTTTTCTTCCAGATAATAATGGACTACATATTTCATCAAATTTTTTGACTGTGTGCCATTCTAAGAAAGACATATGGGGATTGGGATACAACAATTTTAAAAGGACTGCATATTTTTTCACATATTTTAAAGAAGAATAAAACCTAGCATTTTTTTTTTGTCAAGGCTTATTTCTTTAAAGGTAACTTGTCAAGGGGCACATATTGTGAGGGTAATTTAAGTAGGTAGTGAGTGGACCAAAACCATAAGGTTAATAGTTCTCTTTCTTTCTGAAATCTCTCACTCTTTGCCTCTCTCTCACTCGATTCCAAGCAGCAGCCTATCAGTAAAGGAATAAATAGCATTATCAATAGTCTACTGATAACCTACCAAGAGATTTTAAAATCTGGGTAAGGCTGCCCGTCCTTTGCATATACAAATATATATACACAGTTACTGTTAAGACAAACATGCTGAACAAAATTTAATTCTTCTTAAAATGCATACCGTTCCATCTGAATGCCTGACTGAGGTGTATCCATGATATCAAGTTAAGTCCATTGTGAGACTGTTTATAGTTAATTATTATCAGTTTAATTTATGGTACATGTAGTCCTCGGGCTATGACCATTCATTCAAAAACTGTTCAGAATTGCAATAGCTGCTGAATGAAAGGTGATTACAATTGGTCCTCAAAGTTACAGCCCTTGTAGCATCCCTGAGGTCACGTAATCCAAATCTGAGTGCTTGGCAAACCAGCCTGCATTTAGGACTGGCCACAGTTTCCCATGGTTACATTCTCCTGCCCTGTGCAAAAGACTGCTTCAACTCACCACCGCACATGCCCATCCCCCTCCATCATAGCCTTTTGGCTGCTCTGCACTCCACTGTCTGTTCTTGCTGCCGCCCTTGCTGATCTTTGCCATTTCTTTCAAGTGCAATCTCAACACTGCCACCAAGTGACAGGGTCATATGCTGCTTTGCTTAATGACTGCGTTGTTTAGTGACAGAAATTCCAGTCCCAATTCTGGTATAACCTGAGGAATACCTGTAGATATTGTGCATGTTTGTTGTTATAAAGTTTGCTGGGGATGCTGTACTGGTTATATTGCAGACCCTGGTTTATTGTCTCATGCTATATTATACTGTAATAATTTTACAGAGTTATGTAGACTATTCTGATTTTTTTTGTAAGCAACTATGAAGCAAACAGACTCAGCAACGCAGAAGCATACATAAATTATGGAATGAAAAGAATGACTTTTCCCAGACATAGACTGGGTAAAAAAACATTTTTCAGAAACCTAGCTTTCAACCAAGTTCTACTAATGCAATACTAACAATAGTAATAACATCCCAGGAATAAATTCTCAATCTGAAGTGACCCATCACACAATATATATTAAAATCATGCTAAAAATGAAAAATGTAAACACAACATTTAAAAAATACCTCAATCGTACAGGTTTTTTAAACAGCAACATTGGTTATTACCCTAATTGGAAAGTCTTTGGGCTTGTGGATGCCACTAGCCCAAACAAATAAACATTTTGATTGATTTGAAGAATTTAATCAGTTAATTACCTAATTAACAAATTTTGATTATATTCAGTAAGCTAAACATTGATTACAGAAAACAGTAACTTCTGCTTTTGTACCTCTTGCTCCAAAGAAAGATACACCACACACACACACACTTGATGCCTAGGCAAAGTTTTTTCTTTTAATGCAGTATTGAGTAAAGTGTTTGTATGCAAATATGCATGCAAACCATCTACTCATGTGGCTGCATACCAACCCTTTCTTTGCAATACCATATTTTTCGAGTATAAGACACACCTTCTTCTCTCAAAAAAGAGGCTGAAAATCTGGGTGCTCTTATACACTGAATACAGCATTTTTTGACTCCTGAAACCCTGCCCCCCTTCACCAAATGGTCATGCATAGCCTTTAGGAGGCTTGCAGAGTGCTCCTGGGGGCTGGGGAGGGCAGAAATGAGCGAAAACAATGGGCCATTTTTTTGCTCAATTTTGCCTCCCATCCCCAGGAGCACTCTATAAGCCTCTAAAGGCCTATTCATGCCACCATTTTAAAAACAAACTGCCCATTGTTATGAAAACCGACCATTTTTGGGAAGTCTGCAGGTGCAAAACTTTTTTTAAAATTTGCCTCTTCAAAATCTTGGTGCGTCTCTATACTCTGGTGCCTCTTATACTCTGGAAAAATACGGTATGACATCTCAGTATAAATATAATATGGACATTTTTAAAGTAGCAGTTATTTTTCTACTACTTGCCTACCTGTGTTATTTTTAAAAATGACTGTGGTTTTAATATTACAATGTATTGACTGGTCTTTGCTAGTTGCCCAAAATTAAGTTTTTCTTATCACTGGCAAGCATTTTGTAGGCACCTGCTGCACATTTACTGTTTTTACTTAACCATAGACTGTGTTGATTAAAGAAAGTATAATCAACTATAGAAGATCTTTTGGCTAACGCTCGTTGCGTAATCTTTTTTCTTTTCTGTCACTGCATGTAAAGACGACAAATATTAAAATAATCTCAATGGTTTTTACTTAAGCATGCACTTCTGATTTATTGCTTATCTACACCCATATGTTGTATGAGTACTTTTGTGACTATTCAACACTTTAAAGATAATTTATTTAAAGAAGATGCAAATTTTTTTTCAATAAAGGTTGAAAGTCAAGGGCTTAATTGAAAAACAAAAAAGTCAATGAAGTTAATAAATTATAGCTATCTGGAATTAAGCTTGGTAATACTTTACCCATTTTTAATAGCCTGAAATTGTGTTTAGGATAATGGAAAGTTAGGTGCAGGACATTTAAGCAATTGTTTCATACTACTTTCTTTCAGCTTTAAAATTATAGAGTTAAAAATTTCTTTCCATAGTTTAATGAACCTGAGAAGGCACAATCTTAAAATCATTGGAAGTTATTAAAAAATGTAATTAAAAATGAGACGCTTCCTAAGTGCTTTATGTTATGTTTTACATTTGGCTTATAAGCTATTATAATTCTGTAAGTTTATCTGATGTTTTATCGTCTTTTAAAATTTGCCAAACAAAGACTGCAATTTCCATGGCCTACCCCCATTTCCCTGAAAATAAGACTTCCCCCGATAATAGCCCAATGGGCTTTTGAGCGCATGCGCTAATAAGCCCTCCCTGAACATATTTGCCAACACAGCAGCAGCAGAGGTGACCACACTCGCCGTCTCCTGCACGTCAAAAATAATAAGATCTCCCCAAAATAAGGCCAAGCATTTATTTTAGGGGTCAAAAGTTTCAGGGAAACACAGTACTATTTCTCGACTCATATTTCACATTCATGTTTTAGTCTCTTACTTAATGTCACGGGCTGCATAATGATTTTTTTCCAAGTTGTCTAAGCATCGTCTCCTGCTACACTGTAAGCAAATATTTAACACTATATCCTGTACATGAAAGCCTTAAAAATATTAGTAACCTCTCTGTTGCCAATTCTTTCTCATAATAGTTTTTTTTCATATTACTTGGAAAGATCAGGTAAAAATGGTAAGGCTAAACAGTTGCTCAAAAGAATGATACAGAACCACACACCCTAGAGTATTACACTATAACTGGATAGCAAGCCATGCTCCTAACATTGTTCTATCAAATTGAGATACTGAAGCAATGACAGGACTGTTTTCAATTGCTTCACATTAAAAAAGGAAAAAAAGGTGAGTTCACTTATTTACATGGCAATATAAATAACTCTTAAGTTGTCCCTTCGATTTCTCACTGTGTTGCTATCTTAAGAACTGTCCTACTTTGCTAAAGGACTGTAAGAGCATTTTTTTAATTGGGATTATAGTATAGCCTTTATTGCATTGTACATCATGTATACGACAAAATTGGTTTTAGCCTCACTGGTGCAATCCATGACAAAAAATACAAACAACATAAATAGTATAAAGAATAATTCCTATGCAAGTAATTAGGAAAAAAAGAAAAAGAAAAAGAAAAACTAGTCATACGTTTCCGCATGTGCATGGAGTGATTGTGGTTGTGTTTAAGAGTTTGACAGCCCAAGGATAGAAACTATTTTTAAACCTATTTGTTTGGCTGGCTATGCTTCGATGTCTGCTGCCCGATGGTAGAAGTGCAAAGGGATACTGACTTCTAGGCCTCTTTACAATACTTCTGATGGGAATCCAAAACAGATATCCATTTCTGGAAATGGGAGTCAAAGTGAAGGGGAAATACAAACAATGTAGGATGTCCTGCTCTCGAAAATATATTGAGAATTTCTAGCAGGAGAGAAATTCATTTAGACACAGCATTTGTTTGGGAACCAAATTATTTCAGGGACTGTCAAAATAATTATCAGGTAATACATTTCTTGTGGAAAAAAACACAAACTTATGACATTCATTTTGGAAGAAGAGAGAATGAAAGAAAAATGACTAGGGTGAACATTAATACTGTGCCATCATAGATCTCAGGAAGGATCTGAGGGGCACTGATGAAAACCGTATATGTGAGGAAGGCCTGCTAGTTGGTTCACCTGGTGGTTCAACACGCAGATTGCCATCTGTATGTTTACAACCCATCTCCCACTATCACCCTGCCTGACCTCATGCACCAGAGGTGGAGGGTACAGGTTCCTTACAGAGTTAACTTAAATGATTGCCAGGTTAATCATACGGAAAAGCTTTTTAAGCCGCCCCCCCCTTGCTGGTAGTGTCATAATGCCAACTCAGATGGAAGAAAATCCGTAGGGAAGGCCATGCCCCCCCCCCCCAAATTAGTTAGAAGGGGATGGCCATAGAGAGTGACCGCTCAGATACATTCATAACAGATAGAGACCGATCTGAAGGACAGGTGTCAACCCCATCGCGCACAGGGCCGGGGAAGAGAAAAGGTATCACGGGGAAGGGAGAGGAAATGCTGTTGAAATAAGTTATCCAGGCCAGAAAATTCGCAGATGGAGGAAGGGCCACCCCAAAGCACCTTTCCCAAGAAGAAAGGAAGGGGGGGGGTGAGAGTCGGCGAAGTGACGGGGCGGAGGACCTGTGCAGGCTGAACAGCGAAGGGAGGAAGGAAAGCAGCCCCCCTCGCCCTCCACCGCTCACCTTGTAGACGTCGCCGTAGGTGCCGCTGCCGATGCGCTGGATGAGCTCGAAGTCTTCCTGGGGGTTCCTGCGGGACAGGTCGCACACCCGCCCCCCGCCGACGCTCATGCTGCGCCGCCTCCCGGAGCAGGGAGCTGCCCCCTCAGCCCGCTCCGCTGCAGCCCCCGGGAAGGCGAGGTGGGGGAAGGGAAGGAAGGAAAGAGGGTGAGCAGGTGGGTAGGGGAAAAGGGGGGGAGGAAGAGGAGGAGGAGGAGGAGGAGGGAGAAGACGATTCGGAGCAATCACCACCGACGCCACCTACCCCCGTTCTGCTCAAGCAACATGGCGCCTGCCGTCACCGCATGCGCATGCGCATGCGCGCAGGATCTTCAGCTGCCCGGCGGCTCTCTCGCAAGACTTAGGACGCGGTGGGCGGGGGGGGGGGGGCAGAGGCGGCGTAAGCGAAAGGTGAGGCTGGTAGGCATCTGGGCATGCTGGAGGGAGGCCGGCCTGGAACACTCTGAGGCCAAATATTCGAACCCAAGAGCGGGAGCTGCTGGTGCGGCCTCGGCGGCGACTTCTGTCTTCCAGCGCTCAGCCGACTGTGAATCCAGGACCACAAGTACCCTTCTTGGCTTGGAGGACCGGCGGACCCTTCTCAAGTCTTGGCTGGATAGAAGGCTGTGCAGACCTTCACATCTGATACTATTAACTCTTTTATTTAATTTGTAAAGCTATGTACTGGCTGTGTGGGTTTTCAAGGCGGTAGTACGGTACGTTGCGCTTTCTGTCGAATTTAGGTTCATCGGTCTGACTTTCACGTAAGTGTATATAAAGTCATTTTTGCAGCAGGCACCTTCCGGAGGGATGGGGGTACAATTCGGCAGCTATGCTGACCCTTTGCTGTAGGACCGATGATCACTTGGCACCTTCCCTGAAGCGCTGCCTTGTAACGCGGAGTGCTTGTTTAGAAGGTGGGTGCGTGGGAGAGGAAAAGCTCCGATTCTGAAATTGTGCTGTACACACAACTCTTGCCCACGCAAGAGTTGTGTGTACACCACACAACTTCTTCTTAGCCTGACCAACAGCACAAAGCGAATTCATCTTAAGAAGGCATCAAAATCCTATTTGCGCAAATGATGATGTTTGAGTAAAGAAGTCAAGACCGCCCTATTTTTTACACACTGGTCCTAGGTAACCTGTTTTTCCGTTTTTAAATAGATTGTGATATAATCTGGAGAAGTCCGACGTTTCTATTAACATTTGGGTTCTGTTGTAAATCTGAGGCTTTGCTATGAAGAAGGCATAAAATAGAATATTTATTTTATGCATATTTTATTTTTCTATAGGTAGGGATGCCTTCTGTCCTAGAGGCCAAAGCACAATGGTAACCACAATAGTTGGGGAACCTGCTTTTTAGGAAGGCAGGAATTCTGATTCTGGCAGTAAAATGTTGTGAGTCATTTCTGTGTATATAATAGCAATAGCACTTAGATTTATAGACTTTGCATAGTACTTTACAGCCCTCTCTAAGTGGTTTACAGAGTCAGCATATTGCCGCCAACAATCTAGGTCCTCATTTACTGACCTCAGAAGGATGGAAGGCTGAGTCAACCTTGAGCCTGGAGAGATGCGAACTGTCAAATTGCAATCAGCTGGCAGTCAGCAAAAGTAGCTTGCAATACTGCATTCTACCCACAAGCTTGTGAAGAGGAATGAATCCTATCACGGATATATAATATACATTCTAATTAGTGTTACTTAATTAGTAACAAAGTACAAAGTTTTTTTCAAAATGTATGTATACATAGGAAATATGTTAATATATTCTATGGTAACTAGTTATCCCAACAATAAATCATAATCCCCAAACCACCCTGGATTCTAGGTGTTGCACTCAAATGTTGGCAACTGTAACTTTTGTTTAGACTCGGGAATATTTTGTCATACTATTTTACTTTTAATTGCAATACTGTAGATTAATATAGCTTTCCCTAACTTGCTATCCTCCAAGTGTGTTCGGACAAGGAAATCCTAAATCCCTTGGCAGCAAATTTTTTATTGGCTGATAATTCTAAGAACTGTAGTCCACGTGTTGTGCCTGATTTGGAATGTCTCACTTAACAACAGAAATTTGGGGTTCAATTGTCATAAATCAAGGACTATCTGTACTTAGATGGTGAATGTAAATAGGCTATACAGTGGGATCATTTTAATAACTCATCCATATGTTTTGAACTGTGCTGCTGATGAAAAATAGCCATATTCATCTGGTTTTCATTTTGAAGTTAATCAGTATACTAGAAAATAGTGATAACCTCATGCTTTGTATAAGTTATTTTATGTGACTTTATATTCTATATTTACTTATCAGTACTACTTGCAATTATGTAAATTATTCATTTATTTTACAGAATTTATAATCAGCCCCAATCCTAAAGGACTCTGGGCTATAGATAACTTAGAATAGAAAGGAGGGGCAGCAACGTAATTATAAATAACCAAATCTAAATGAGCATAAGAATGGAAAGTAACCATAAAGAAAAACAAAGACTAAAATAAAATAAAACTTAAGATCGGTACCCATGATCAAAAGCACCCTAAAAATACTACAGGATTGTCTAGATTGAGTATGGTAGGTAATCAAGCTTGATAGCTCATTCATAGCCTTATAATAAACTTATTTAAAGAGTGCCCATCTTTTCCATGTTATGTTTTATAATATAGTTCTGTTTTATCAATTCTTTATACGTATGTGTGTATGTGAATTGATAAAACACAAAATATGTGTTATATAAATAAGGCTGTACACATTTTTATTTAGATTTTACTCTTATTTACAGTTTAGTATATATCCAGAGTGTTTGCCACACATAATTATCCCATGCATTATAATTGGAAATACACTGAATATTTTTGGCAAATAAAAGTTACACAATTTATATTCACTGTCAACATATTTTATTGCTTTTAGATGCTAGTTATGCCTGCAGTCAAATGTTGACTTTCTGTTGCAAAATTGCAACAGGAAACCAGTCTTGTTTCTAGAAAGTAGTGCTCTGCCACTGAACAATGGCTCCTCCAGAAGGAAAACATCTCTCAGTATGTGCTGTGTAACAGGATTAGGCAAGTTAGAACCTATGGACAGAGTTTTTTCGAAGCCAGCTCAGCTTAAAAAATGTGTTAAGCCACTTGAATGAGCCCGGAGTTATTCCAGTTGTCCATAAAGACATACATTTATCCTGTGTAAAGGGGTCTCCTGTGTAAAAGGTATTGATTTAAATCAATATTTCAAGGGATTCATTTGAATCAATATTTAAAGGGATTGATTTAAATTGATATTTAAATGACAATACAGGATGTTCTGGAACTGATTGAATCTCTTGCTTGTTTAATCTTTTGTGTGTGCTTCTTTCTTTACAAAAAAATTAAATATGTGATTTATATGTTTTTTTGCTTTATACTTTTTTGCTATATGCCAGCAGTCTCCAACCTTTCCATGCATGGGCATGCGTGCACAGTTCAACTTGCACAAGTTGAGCTATGCATGTGTGCACACGTGCTGGTCTGCTGCTTGCGCAAATCGAGCTGCATGCTGACCCAACTGCCCACCGCTCATGTGACCCAGTTCCAAATAGTCCATGGCCCGGTACTGGGACACAGCTTTTGGGTTGGGGACCTCTGCTATATGCCACCTGAGTAATTTGTTCTGAGATGTGGGAGCATATAAAGTTGATAAATAAATTGTGTAAACTGATAGCTGTTTCCTGGATCTTTTTACTGTGAATCCTATAAACTGCATTATTTATTTGTTTTATTTTTTAGATTTTTTAAAATCCCACCTTTATTACTTTATAAATAACTCAAGGTGGTGAATATACCTAATACTCCTTTTTCCTCCTACTTTCCCCACAACTAAAATTCAGTGAGGTGAGCTGGGTTGAGAAAGAGTGACAGCCAATGTTCCCTCTAATTTTTTTTCAGTGTGAGTGGAAAAGTATAGTGTGTGAGCTGCACAGTTTCATGCCTGAGCACCTAAGAGAGCCACAGTTTGAACTGCTGTCGCGTCTGCTGGACATTTGCGCAACCTTCCAAGCGTCAAGCGCCAATTGCGAGCGAGGTTTCAGCCTGATGAATGCCAGACATGAAAAGTGCCACTCAAACACTATACTTTTCCCCTCACCCTGAAAAAAAAAGGCTCTCTGCTCAGCTTTTAGATTGTTAGACTGGCTAGAGAGAGACATGGCACCAACAGGGTCCTGGGTCCTGGCATTTTGCAGGCAACCTGTCCTCTCACATTCCTTTGGAATGCAACCCATCACATGTGAATTAGATTTTGCCAATTATCCTATTAAAAAATAACGCTATTATTCTAAAATATGACTAACTCAATATTAAAAACTGTAAATATGTAATGCTGATAAATAATAGCAGTAATTGTTATTTAGTATGATTAAAATCAGTATTGATATATCAATATAATATCTATCGAAATTGACAATATACACTAAAATAACAATACAAATATATAATGTGGAATATAAATGTAATAAATATAATATATAAATGCAACATAAAAAACTCTCCCCCTTTAAAGTAGTAAGATCAATTAAATAGTCTAGCAAGTTTGGACAATATGCTATATGTTATGTTACTTAAGAATATATATACCTCAGAATCAGATACAACATCCACATCATTTCCAACTGAGTCAATAAAATCATATGCCATGCCAAAACTATTTTAAATAAAGATATGAAATTAATCAAGTCTTGCATTTATTTTTCAAAATGAATGTACAATTTTTTTATTATTTAAGTTTTGTACCCTATCTTTTCTAACTAACGTTAACTTTAAAAAGATGTTACATCAGACTACAATACAAGTAATTAAATGAAGACTAAAATAAGTGTTTTGGCATATTGAGCTTTTTATATTTCTTTCTTATATTTCTTCCTTAGTTGAGAACTTGCTCCTCAGCTTACTTACGCATTAACTGTTTGTTGCTTTTATGGTTATTCATTCACTGCTCCATCTTCAGTTTTTTTCACAGGGGGCAGGGCTTCCTTCCTCCCTTCCCTCCCTCCCTCCACTCCTTTGGCCACCAATTTTGATCCAATTCTCTCTCTCTCTCTCTCTCTCTCACACACACACACACACACACAGACACACACACAAACGTTCTTTGGGGGGGGGTTGAATTACTCCGCCTCACTGCGCAAAGTCGGCTCAGCATGTGTTCGGCCCCCACTTACGCCGAATCAAATCCGCGGCCGGCGGGACCAGGGGGTTGCATTTCAAAGCCGCCAGTCCTCTTGCTTCTTCTCCTTCACCAGCAAAGCTCCCGCAGTGGTGCCTCTCCCTCCACGCGGAGCACCTGAGCTGGCCCCCGCGTTATCCCTCCCCCTTCCTCCTCTGCCGTGCTTTTGAGGCCGCGGGAGCTAGTAGGAAAGCGGCGGAGGTGGAGGCGGCGGCAGGGATAACCCAGAGCCCAGCTGACTCCGCTCGGAGCACCTCAGCTCAGCTGGGCTCTGGGTTATCCCTGCCGCCGCCTCCACCTCCGCCGCTTTCCTACTAGCTCCCGCAGCCTCAAAAGCACGGCAGAGGAGGAAGGGGGAGGGATAACGCGGGGGGCCAGCTCAGGTGCTCCGCGTGGAGGGAGAGGCACCACTGCGGGAGCTTTGCTGGTGAAGGAGAAGAAGCAAGAGGACTGGCGGCTCATCAAAACAAGTCTGGGGAGGTCCTTTGCAGGCGGCCAGTTCTAGGCGCCTGCAAAGAACTTCCCACGTTTGCTTTACAGAAACTCTGCGCGGCAGATAGAATCTGCTGCGCGGGCTTTTCTTGCGAGGTGCACGGCCGCGCAGGCGCGCACCTTAGAGGGACAGTGGTGACAGCCCCAAAGTTATCCAGCTGGCTTTCATGCCAAGGGTAGGACTAGAGCTCAGTCTCCTGGTTTCTAGGCCAGCACCTAAACTATTTGGCTGTCTATATTAAGTTGGGGTGTGTGTGTGATTTATTAGCATGGAAATTTTATTGTATATTTTTGTTACTGTAAACAAGAAAGAGTCTAGAATGATTCAATGGCATTCAATGGGGGTGATGTAGGTGTCTATTGAAATTTGGCCAGATTCTAGCCTTAATGAAGGGTTTACACAGCATCGGGTATGCCAATCAGCCTTAAAAGGGCTACATTATGCTATTTTTAAAATGTATATCATAGATCAAACATCTCATGGCTCTACGTGGTACCTTAATAGTTGGCAGAATATTCTGATTCTGAAATTGCATTTGTGAGACTTGGAGCCCAGAGAGAATGGTCCTTATCTGTTTATTTCAGGTCAGCACCTGAAACGGTGATGGTGCTGAAGGAGTGCTACTTAAAACTGGTTCTTGAAGCTCAGGCCATTTGCGACCTTCTCTGCTGACTTCCCACAAGCCAGAAGGGAATGTCACAAGTTGCTCTGGTCAGTCTCTCCCATAGCAATGCACCATGGCCTTCTTCCTTGGGCCTCTCTGCATTTGTACATATGAACCCACCTCCCAACTCATGTATATCCTGTGTTGAGCCTCCCAGGATCCCTCTGATCCCCAGCAGCAGGGGTGGGTTCTGCCAGTTCTTATCTCTTCTATAGAAGAAGTTCCACAAATCTACAGTGCTGTTTAGAACCGGTTCCAACTCCCTCCCCCCGCCCGTCCGCACATCATCAAGATGAAGAGCGAGAGGAGGAATTCTGAGTTGAAGTCCACAAGTCTTAAAGCTGTCAAGTTTGAACACCCCTGGGTTTTTTTTTCTAAAGGGTTAGGGGTGCAAGGGTCTTGTAACTTGACAGCTTTAAGACTTGCGTGCTTCAATGCCAGAGTTCCTGAGCCAACATGACTGGAGGAGGAATTCTGGGAGTTGAAGATCACAAATCTTAAAGCTGTCAAGTTTGAACAACGTTGGGTTTTTTTTCCTAAAGGGTTAGGGGTGCAAGGGTCTTGTAGCTTGACAGCTTTAAGACTTGCGTGCTTCAAATGCCAGATTTTCTGAGCCAACATTTTGGTTGCTAAGCAAGCGTGTTGTTAAGTGAGTTTCACCACATTTTACAACTTGGCCATGCCCACCCAGTCACATCGCTGGCAAGCCACTCCTACCTGGTCACATGGCCAGCAACGCACTCCCACAGAGCAGGCTACACCTACCAGAAGAGGTTCTAAAAATTTTTGAAACCCACCACTGCCCTGCAGTATCCCTGTAATTCTTTATTGGAGACTCCTGCTGATACACACTTAATAATCTGTGTCTTGCGGTTATAGTGGTAACTGATATTGCCTGAATTGCCATCATTTAGCAATATAGTCGTGAAAGATTGTAGTTGGTGATCACATTGCTTAGTGATGGCAATCACTAAGGGAAATGGAAGTCTAATCTATTTCTCCCAAAGAGTTGATGAAAAACATTTTAAAAATAGGATATAAATATATTTGTTTCTTTCTGTACCCAGGGAGTGGGGAACATGTTTTGTATTAAAACGTAGAGACACTTTCAGTAAGTTCCACTTCTCTTCAGATTATATGCAATTTTTGCATTGGGTAAATGGATAGATTGGTTGCACCCATTGGACTTTGTGAATAACCTTCCATTGGCAGTCATGTGAGAGCCTCCATATTGAAAGGTCTCCACAGCACCCAAATGGGTGCATACATCAGTACATCTACTGTGCAAGATGTTTAGGTGGATATTCCACACCTAATGAATTGAAATACACCTGTTCACATATAACTGATGTTTTTGGGATTGATCCCTTTCTCCTGCCTACAAAATACTAATCCTATAACAGCACGATGTAATGCTAATTAAACAATGAGATCGTTTGGCATTTTCACGTGCTGTACTAAGCTCTATCCTTCCACAAGGACTCTCCAGATGCATTCCATTTCAGGTTCTCCATTTCCAAGTAATAAAAAAGCTGCAATAGAATATGCTTATCCTCATGAAATTCCCCCCTGCAGTCAGTTGGAATAACTAGAATAAACGAGAACAGCATAGTATTTCCTCATTAAGACAAAGGAACTTCGGCCGCGCAGCCTTGCTCAACCCTCTCCCAGTGGGCCGAGTTGGCTTCGCGCGCTTTTTTCTCCCGGGCGTCGCTGCAGATCAGTTGAAGCTAGTGCGGCCATCTTGCTCCCCCTGGTGTCTCCCCATCGGTACTGCAAGACTCCCGGGCTGTCTTTTGTGTAGCGCGACCCACCCGTGGAGAGTGAACAATGAACGCGGGACAGGCGCCGCCGTCTACCCAGTCGGTGGCTTGATTATGCGAGCGAGTAGAAACTGGAGGCTCCTTCTTGCTGTCCCTCGCGGCACCATGCGCGGAAGCCCTGAATGCAGGACGGGCATCCGTTGAAAGACATTGAGTGCCAGGCGAGGGGTGGCCGGGGGCGAGTCATGGGCGGCGCGCGAGCGCGGGTGCTCAGCTTGTGCCTCAGCCTCTGCTCGTTGGCATTGCTCGTCACGGCAATTTTCACCGACCACTGGTACGAAACTGATCCCCGGCGCCACCGGGAGAGTTGCGAGGACCGCGCCGGCAGCGCCCACTCCCCCGACCAACGCC
This sequence comes from Thamnophis elegans, assembly GCF_009769535.1. Classification (NCBI taxonomy): domain Eukaryota; kingdom Metazoa; phylum Chordata; class Lepidosauria; order Squamata; family Natricidae; genus Thamnophis; species Thamnophis elegans. Next base: position 100,449,342 of record NC_045544.1, on the reverse strand, counting down.
GCCGACTCCTGCCGCTGCCGCACCTGCCCCTGCGTGATGCCAAGCCACGGGTCCCCCGCGGAGGCAGTGCGGAGGCAGTTCCTCCACCGGGAACGGCTGCCTGCAACTAGAGAACTGGAGAACGCTCCTGGGGCTCCGGTGGCTGCAATCTCGGTGCGGCCGGCCGCCTCTTCGCCACTTACGCGGGTCTCTGGAGGAAATGCTACTTCTTAGGGGTGACCAAGATCTGGATACCCTACTGGACAGAGGTGAGGGGGCGATCTCGGGCGGGGTTTTGCAGCTTGCATTTCTTCTTTTCCTCGGTTACCATCTCAAAGTGCATCTTCTCAGCCCTGCCAACTGTCAAATAGAACAGGCCCCACCATAATGTCTTCACTATATGGATGCATGGTGTCACATGATATATGCATATATCTTTTGATATATGTGTATTTTTCTTTTGTATATGCACCTCCTTTTGTCCCCCAAAAGTCTGTCACTCCACACCATACTTATGTGAATTCCAACCTGAAAGCTCCTGGTCTAGAATGAATAATCTCTCACAGCTGTTACTATAATGCACTTGTCATCTCCAGGTCACAACTCCTGAGAATACATACAAACACGCCTCTTGACAGCACATCTAGTGCCATCATCACACAAAATCATTAATCATGGCATTGTCTCTTTGTTCTTTCACTTCTTTCCTTTTACATTGTTACGGTTGTTGGTTATCATCACTGTGCTAGTCATTGTCCTCAATAGTCCTCTTCTGCCCTGCAATGCTGCCCATAACTTTCTTGAATACTAGTTGTGCTTTCCACCCTTCTCCTATTTTTCTCACAGTTTTCTGCAAATGTAATACTAGATGGATGAATGGAAGAAAAAGAAATCTTGATGACTTATGTGGATATAGTCTTAAGTGCATTTATCACCAATAGAGTGCATTTTATTAGTGACCAAGGAGCAGGAGAATGCATACTAATTTCGTAAGCATTATTATGTTCATCTGTTAATTTGTAATAATCACACAAAGTACACAATGAATCCATAGTCTTCATCAACGTCTCAGTGACCTAAACCCCATGAATTAGCTTGCTTCATTCTATACCTCTTTCTTTCCCATGCATTATGTCTCTTCATAATCTGTATAGTATGTAGTAGTAACCTTAAGTTCACTAAGCAATTATTCAGCATGCCACAGCATCTAGTTTGGGTAGCTACCAATCTGTTTCGAAATTCCCAAAACAGAGTAATACATAAGACATCTGTTATAACAGTGAATATTTTCTCTTCAATATGCAAGGACCATCCACTGGTTACCATTTCTTTTATTTCATTGCACATCTTTTAGGCTGTGCTTCAAGAGTATCCCTTCATTCTGGAAATGCTGTGGATCCATTACACCTAATAAAACAAAGGCAAGATGACCTTCTCTTTTGATACATAATGGTCTGTCTTGCATAGATGACGTTTTCCTTCAGCTGATAGAGACTACTAATCATGTTTCTAAAATAATAGAACACATATCTTCTTCACCCCAGAAACTAGCATTTTGACTTTTTGCTTTTCTGTTTATATTTCCAGGAGGAAAACTCTCATGTCCTCTATATTTTATATAAACATTTTACATGAGGCATCCTCCCAAGTTGTCATACTAGCTCTGTACCAATGTCCCCAGACAGAGTAAATGGACTTTCAAAATAGCAAAAGCTATTTACATTATTTTACACTCTAACACTTTCAGTCACTTAATATGGAAAGGATGTTTATTTTATACAGATAGCTCAGTTAAAGTGTTCACTCAGAATGCAACTCTTGTTGAACTAAAATGCATATTCCCAATAATCCACAATCCTGAATGGATTATTGGGAAGGAATCAAATAAAGAAAACTTGTTTATTCAAAACTCTTGAAAAAGTGTCCATGATTCTGACAATTAATTTCAAGAAGATATTGTATATCTGAAAAAATTAAGAAGGCACTGGAGCATCTCTGTTGTCATTCTAGTTGACCAATTGTGTAGGAATATTGTGAAGTAGAAAATTATTCATAAATTCATAAACATTAAAAGCAAAAAAACATAAAGTGTTTTTTTTAAAATGAAAACTGTCTTATCAAGGATTATCCCAAAAGACAGGTAGAATAAATGGGTAAAAAAAATCTTACATGGGGGCTTTTAAATTGGAATAACAAACTAAGAAAATTAAGCTTCAAGTAAATTTCATATCTAAAGTCAAAACTGAATGGGAAAAACGCATTGTTATATTCCAGTTTTTAAAAAAGAGTCATTTATGCCAGTGTAAGTTGGTTAAGAAGTCAGAAACCAAACCAGGTGAAGACATAATTGAGATTTTAGAAGGTAAAGACAAAAGAACAAATGCAGGCAGGATTAAAAGCAACAGGTAACAGGTTGCAGGCTCATTACTGTAATAATGGATGTTGTTTCCAGTAATTAGCTACTCTGAAAACATACCTTACTAAACTGATATTTATCATTCCTATTAAATTACCCAGACATGTTCTGGTACTGTCAGATGTAATGTTTACTGCCCACATGCTCTTCCTTGTAAGCAATGGAATTTTGGTGTTTCTCCACATTATTATATTCAAGTTGGGTGGTTCTGTCATTCACCTGGGCTGAATACCTGACCAGACAGCCACGTGGGTTCATCGTGCCATAGTGTCTTCCTAATTGATTTTCCTTTTGAATAGTCTTCTTTTTATAGGATAGTGTCATAACTACTGAATAACTTTTTAAAAACTAAACAGTGTTGCCACATAACTGTTATGACCCTCTGTGGCCTTTGGAGAATGAATATTGTTTTACCGAAAATCATTTGCGCTATCTCCCCTTTTAAATAGGCATTACCATTTTCAGATGCATTAATATACAGCACAACTTTTTGTATCACAAGCATAGTTAGAATTTTAGCATTCACATCTAATAAAAGTAGCCCATAAAATATAGGAAATTTCTCCAAAGAACAAAAAAAAAAGTTTTTAAAAATCACATTAAATATTAATACAACAATATTCAAACCTTAAACAATATGATCACAAAGAATTTTATGTGATCAGATTTTTCAGTGTTGGAAGAATTTATTCAATTGTAAATTGTATACATGTACATTCAAAGCAATATACATTATACAGTTTTTCCACTGAAGTAAAATAATTTATTTAGTTCTTACCCTTCATAAATAATCAAAGTTATTTATAGCTTGATAAATCCCAAAATTTCAGAATATAATTCAGTATCACATTCATATCTTTGAACAATGAAATTTGTTTACTATTTACAAACTGATGAATATTAGACTAAACTAGTATCAATGTGCAGTTTCCAGAACATACAAATAAAAGTCCCTTCTTTCACATTGGACTTCTAGCATAAAGAAGATACAGCCCACTCCTTGCTAAATGTCCTCTGAAGCATCCAGTTTATTTGAAAAATAATCTTTGGTCAATTTAGTCTCATTTTAAAAATATGCAATATTAATATAACATTATTTAAGACTGTAACCTATTGTTTTGTTTTGTTAGAAAAGAACATTTCCATCGCAACATGGTTCTTAAATTGTAAAGACAAAAACGACAAAACTTATATAAGTTTCTTACAAAAAGAAGAATTTCAAAACCATTTTCTAATGGTTTCTAATTAGTTTAGAAATTTCAGACGCAGCTAGTATGTCAGGACTAATTTTAATTGCATATATTTGCTCTAGGTTATCTTGAAAATTGGGCTATAAATTGTTTTAATTGTACTGCATAATCAGAAACTGTGAAGTTTGTCACTCAGTTGGAGACATGCTCTCTTGTTAGCAGCAAAACTGTAAGAATGAGTAAGTGCTTTCATGCTCATAATTGGCAGAATCATTCTATAACATTTCACTACTTGTTTCTCTAGGGAGATCTTTTAATATTTATAGTCAGCCAAACCAAAGAACAAAAGGAAATACTCCACCCTACTGCCACAGAAGCTGGGACTTCTCAAATCCATCCTACTTGTGATTATTTTATGCATCTTTTATAAAATTTCAGATAATTTTCCATGCTATATTAACGTGTCTTGACAGAAAATGGTAACTACCAACATATTGCATAAATCAGATTATTTCCAGAGTAAGCTCTTCTATTTGATAAACAGGATTTGCATTTGAGGCACTATTGACTAATGTTTGCTACTATATTTGGCAACTAGAGATCTTAATTCAGCATGTCTATTAAATTATTGTTTTAAAACAAATATTATTTTTATTACATCAGGATATTTAAATGATTATCTCCTTTTCACAGAAATCTACCTATCAGCTATAATCACCTTCAGCAGTCCTTTTTCTTATTTTTGCGGGAAAGGAAACATGAAACTATGAAACAAAAGTTTTTTTTTAAAAAAATGACAGTACTTCTTATGTGAGGGGTGGGATGGCTCTGTGGTTAAAGACACTGAGCATGTCATCTGAAGAGCTGGCAGTCCAGATTCAAGATCACAGCTCCATGCAATGGGATGCCCACTTAACAGTTCAAAAGTATGCAAATGCAAGTAGATAAGTAGATACCACTTTGGAAGGATATGGCCATGCTGGCAACACAGAAATTATCTTCAGACAACGCTGGTTCCCTCGGCTAAGAAACAGAGATGAGCACTGTGCCCTAGAGACATAACTGACAGGGAAACCTTTACCTTTTTATGTGGACCTTCTTTTTCAACCGTTGGTTTTAGATAAGTAGCTAAGATATTTTTATTGTAGCAAGCCTTTTAGTACTCTTTAAATTGGGTTTTGTCTTTATCTTTTATCCTTTAATTTCTGTACTCTCTGGTTTTACATGTTCTGGATTTTAAATTAATTTGAAAGTCAAATATAATATGCAAATATCACATTTCCAATGTGATCTTTGAGGATAGCAGCATAAAAAAAAGATCTGGAAATCAGCACACCAATCTATGTATGAAATTCCTCTTCAGTCATTATCCATTAAATATTCAACTAAAATTGCTATGACCCTTTGAAAATAGGCCACAAGCAAATAAGGAAAAAAACCCGATTGTATAAGAGTTATAACAGTGATGTTACAAAGTGGAGAATTAAGCTGCCAAGAGCCGTGGTGGTGCAGTGGTTAGAATGCAATACTGCAGGCTACTTCTGCTGAGTGTCGGCTGACTGCAATTCGGCAGTTCGAATCTCATCAGGCTCAAGGTTGATTCAGCCTTCCATTCTTCCGAGGTCAGTAAAATAGGGACCTAGATTGTTGGAGGCAATATGCCGACTCTGTAAACCGCTCAGAGAGGGCTGTGAAGCACTGTGAAGCAGTATATAAGTCTAAGTGCTATTGCTATTGCTATCTATATTGAAACATTCAATTCACTGCTTGATACTCTATCACAGCGATGGTGAACCTTTTTTGACTTGCGTGCCATAAGGGGGAGAGCGCAGGAGGATCGTGCATGGGTGTGCCGCACCCATAATGCAATGCACGACCCCCCAGTGCGCATGCGTGCATGAGAGGTGCTCTCCCCATTTTTTGCATGCTTTTTTTGCCCTCCCCAGGCTCCAGAGGCTTTATAGGAGCCTGGGTAGGGCGAAAACAGCCTCCCCAACCTCCCGGAGGCCCTCTGTAGGCTTCAGGGACCTTCAGGAGACTTCCCTGAAGCCTCCGGAGGGCTTAAATCGACCCTACGATCAAACCGGAAGTCTGTTCCCGAACTTCCTGTTGCCCATAGGGCTGTTTTTTTGTGCATCGGAGGCTTCAGGGAAGCCCCTGAAGCCTCTGGAGGGCTTCGGGGGGGGGGGCTCTTTTCACCCTCCCCAGGCTCCTATAAAGCCTCTGGAGCCTGAAAAATGGCTTTAGAAAAGGCTGAACTCAGCTGGCCAGTGCTGCACACTGGCCAGTTGACAGGACAACGCCTCGTGTGTCCTGACAAATGGTTCTGCGTGCCACCTGTGGCATGTATGCCATAGGTTCACCATCCCGAGTTTATCACCTCCTTGCGAGTAGGGATTTTGCTTCAAAGTAATAGTAGCCTATGTGTGGAACAATATGGTTGCCTCCCCGCTGCTATCCCAGGGGATACATCCCTATGCACTAGAGTTAGTGATGATCCCAGTCAAGTGGCCATCTTTGCTTCTCAACTACTATTTTTTTAATCTATTTGAGGAAAAAGTAAATACCAATTCTGTGAGGTCCAGGCCAGTCATTTCTGGCTTTTTTTACATCTCCCCCTCTATAGTGGGTTGGGGGAAAAGTTAAAAAGTAAATAAAATAAGATGAAATTCCTAGAATAGGCCGGTTTATGACTGGACAACCTAGTTTAGCCTGGAAATTACAGGCTAGTATTTAGCAGTTTCCGAACCCAATGCTGGCTTACTACTGTATAATATGTCCCATTAAACAATTGCATAAATTTTATGAATACAATAATAAATTATTATTTTTCTTTTGGGACTCAATACCGGCTTATTGATTTTATTTGCTTAGGTACAGAATTTATAACTTGCCCCAGTAAAATTTGGGCAGTGTACAAGTTCTAATATGAAAAATATAATAATAAATACCCAAATGCCAAACAATAGCAAAATCAAAAATTAGTAACAAAAAAGCAAAGATAAAATTCAAGATAGACATCACAGTCATTGGTGGGAAAATGCAGAAGGACTATAATTAAAAGATGATGGTAGTCCCTACCCCTTCATATAAATTCTTTGAAGAAGGCTATTACTTTGTAAACATTCAATTTCACAATTCACAGTCTCATTGTGAAGCATCCATTTACTGGATTTCTCTATATTAAAAAGTGATCATCCAGATAACAGTTCAAAATTATTATTAAATATTTCTTTGTTTTCTAAAGGTATTGCTCAAAGATGTACATCAATCAAGTATCACTTTGCCACACCAATAAGACGCTTATGGAACTTCCCTATCAATTTAACAAAGATTATCCAGCAGGATGAATGGCACTTGTTACGTAAGTACTTGTGCATTTAGGGCTTGAACTTGTGTGGCCTTTTTAATATGATGTACTCCATTGATATAGGACAGGTTACAAATGTGAAAATAAATATTAGTACACAATGTTACCTATTCTAAGGTTATAGCATTCAAACAAAAAGTATTGCACACCAGTTTTGGAAATGTCATATTTTATAAACAAAGCGCCATCCTGTCAGCTTATTAAATAAAGTTTAACAAATATAGATGTAGCAAAATTTCCTTTTAGAGTAATAAGTTATTCCTTTTAGGTGGAATAACTTTTTGATAGCAAAAGGCTACTGTGTTTCTTTTGGGTCAAAAGAAAATAAGGGTCTTATTTTCTTATGACCCACCCGAAATATGGCCTTTGTTTTATTGCTGTGTGTCTTATTATTTTGGAGGTGCAGATGGTGAGTGTGGGACTGCATGTCCCGTTGCCCCTGACGCCTCCTGTTCCTATTCTTCACATCTTTCAATGTATGCCCGCCCTGACGTGTCCCGCCACTGCCCTGCGTTGGGTTGGGTTTTCTTCATCAGCAGGATGATCTGGGGAGTGAGAGATTTAGTAAGCCTGGGGTGACATGGGGTAGTTTCTCCAGTGAAGCACCTGATTTATCCCCAGAGGTGAGCATTTCACTCTTCGCCGCCTCTCTGCCCCGGTTTGGAAGCTGCAAAGGAAGCCTGCTATGCCCGGCAAGAAGAGATGCCAAAAGCCATGTCTCGCTCCACACCTCTCACTTCTCCCCCACACCACCTGCCACCCCTCTTGCTAAAGAGATAGCATGGAAAGGAAGCAGCCAGGATTCTGTTGCCATTGGGATGGGGTGGGAGGTGTTAGACCGCAAGACGTGTGTCCTACTTGCAGCTGTCACGTTCCTTGCCATTTTGTCCAAGAAAGCACCTTGTAAAAAAAACCTCACGAGGTGAAGAAAAACAAATCAGAAGATGTGTCCATCACTTTTCTTTTATTAAAATTGACAAGAAATAACAGCCCCATGACCTGGTAATTATTTATCATTAAAGTGTCATATTACATTTAACATGCATGTATTCCTCAACTTTACTACTATTTATTTAACAACTGTTCGAATTTATGATGGTGCTGAAGGAAGTGACTTGTGACTAGTCCTCATACTGTATTTGTGACTTGCAGCATCCTGAGGTCTTATGATCACCATTTGTGACCCAGGGGTCTTCCAGCAAGCAAAGTCAATGGGGGGAAACAACATTATTTGCTTAATGACTATAATTTGCTTAATGACCATTGCAAAAAAAGGTTGCAGTTGGGCACAGCTCACTTAAATTACCATATCACATAGCAATGGATGTTCTGTTCCCTATTGTCATACCTGTAATTTATTTCTAGGAATGTGCATGCATAAGAATCGGGTTTAATGTGATTTAATGTGTGCTGATAATTTATCCCTTCCTTATGAGAATAGATCTAAGAAGATTACAGCAGGTTTTCTTGGCATGGCAGCAGCTGTTCTCTTTGTGGGTGCATTGTAATTGCAGTTGGTTTCTTTTGGGAGAAAAGCCTCACACAGCATGTTGCTGGTCTTCTTTTCCTCATGTCAGGTACATTTTCTTTTTTGTCAGCTAGTTTTTAAATGTAATTATTCTGGTTTTACTGCCTAGAACTGGGAAGAGTAACTTGGGGGCTTTTTACTTCAGATGCCAAAATAATTTGACTACCCACTTGAAAGTGAAAGGGTAAGAGGAATATTTATGGATATTCCATGAAAGACTATGAAAAGCCATTACAATGGTATATTTATTCTATTTATTTTTGTTATTGTCTCCTTTGTGTGGTAGAGTCCTTCTCTTGCAGTCAATTCTGCAAGTCTTGGGAGAAGGTTACTCTTATTTATTTTCAATATTGTGCACTGTACTTAAAATCCTAAAGGCTGACTTGAGATTACCAGGTCACATAAGGCTGGGTATGGTTCAGAGCTGACATTAATTTCAGTAGTACCAGAAAATAACTTCCATGAATAATTTTTTTTTACATTCTACACTAAGCAAAACATATGCCAAACAGGCTACAATTACTAGGCTAGACATGTCAGTAAATGTTGATGTTATCAAGCAAGCCTGAATTTAAATTATATCTCAGCAACTTAGAAATGAGACATGAATTATCTGTAGCAGGGGTGGGTTCCTGCCAGTTCCACAAATCTACAGTGCTGTTTAGAACTAGTTTCAGCTCCCTCCCCCACACCTGTCCGGACATCATCAAGATGAAGAGCGAGATGAGGAATTCTGGGAGTTGAAGTCCACAAGTCTTAAAGCTGTCAAGTTTGAACACCCTGGGTTTTTTTTTCTAAAGGGCTAGGGGTGCAAAGGTCTTGTAACTTGACAGCTTTAAGACTTGCACACTTCAATGCCAGAGTTCCTGAGCCAACATGATGGAGGAGGAATATTGGGAATTGACACGTCCACAAGTCTTAAAGCTGTCAAGTTTGAACAGCCCTGTTTTTTTTTTCCTAAAGGGCTAGGGGTGCAAAGGTCTTGTAACTTGACAGCTTTAAGACTTGCACACTTCAATGCCAGAGTTCCTGAGCCAACATGATTGGAGGAGGAATTATGGGAGTTGAAATCCACAAGTCTTAAAGCTGTGAAGTTTGAACAGCCCTGGGTTTTTTTTTCTAAAGGGTTAGGGGTGCAAGGGTCTTGTAACTTGACAGCTTTAAGACTTGCACACTTCAATGCCAGAGTTCCTGAGCCAACATGATTGGAGGAGGAATTATGGGAGTTGAAATCCACAAGTCTTAAAGCTGTGAAGTTTGAACAGCCCTGGTTTTTTTTTTCTAAAGGGTTAGGGGTGCAAGGGTCTTGTAACTTTACAGCTTTAAGACTTGCGTGCTTCAAATGCCAGAGTTTCTGAGCCAACATTTTGGTTACTAAGCAAGAGCGTTAAATGAATTTCACCACATTTTACAAGTTGGCCACGCCCACCTGGTCACATGGCTGGCAAGCCACTCCCACCCGGTCACATGGCTGACCAGCCACTCCCACCTGGTCACATAGCCGGCAAGCCACTCCCACAACGTAGGCCACACCTACAGAAGAGGTTCTAAAAAAATTTGAAACCCACCACTGCTCTGTAGATATAAATTATATTAGTATATGCAGAATTGGAAGTCACAGATCCTTCCCTGCCGAGAACACCCAGCAAATCCTCAGGCAAGCAATTTCTACAGATCTTTCTGAATCAAAATTTCTTATATGTGCACACCATCAAATCTGTTTTCTTCTCTATTTTCACGAGACTCTGGCAGAGTACTAAGGTAAGAAGCTGTAAATCAGCCATTTGCTATTATGCCAAGTTACAAAAGTGTAAATCAGGCTGTAGTCTTTCCTCAATATTGCAAGAGCCAGATATACATAGTACTGCATATAATGTATCAAGCAATTCAATATGAAATCATCTCTTCATAAACCTCCCCTAGCAGCTATTGATTTCTTTGCTGTGCTAGTTTATGACCTTTCACCAGTTGTCTTCTGCATTCTGATGGACTGGTAACCATTGCCTCTAGTTCCAATCCAGATTCTCAGCATAGACCCTGCAGTTATAGAACCTGCTAGTGCTGGGGCTTGGCACCCAAGTATCTTTTTTGAAAAAACATGATTCATCTGATTTGGCTCTCAAACCTCAAACAAATTACAGAAGTATTAAATTAGGGGAGGTAGAATACAGAAATATCAAAATAAATAATTTAATAAATAAAATTACAACTATTAAACTAACTTCAATGAATTATACACTTTAAATAAAAATCTTTGTATATCTTACTATTAATGTATCACAATTCTCATTTGACTACAATTATTTGAACATGCTTTTACCTCAAATCATTCATATTTTTCCTGATACAATTCTGATGAGATACATTGTGACATTATCAATGCCATTCCTGTAAGTGCAAATTCTTATCACACAATTAAAAGCTTACATTATCTAGATTATTTTTTTGGAAATTCCTATTTCTATACATCTTGTAACTCTGTAATATGTTTTCTTTGTAGGCATCTTTTGCACTATTTCTCTCTGTACTTATGCAACAAGTATATCCTTTGACTTAAACCGCCTTCCCAAAATCATCTATGGTCTGCCTGATGATGTTGAACATGGATACAGCTGGTCTATATTCTGTGCATGGTGTAGTTTAGGACTTATAGTAGCAGCAGGATGCCTTTGTAACCACTTACCCACTTATTAGCAGGACAAAAATTAGCCATCTAAAATCTACCAGAGACTCTTCTGTATGACTTATTATGGGGATCCTTTTTTTGTTTATAAGGCAACAGGAAGATACATAAGGGAGCTTAATTCAGAATCCAAGCACAAACAAACCCCGGATCCCTTTAAATACTGAACATTGACTTAGTAGCCAGGAAACACAAAGGACATCTATGTTTCCATGGTGGCTGATATACCAAGTTCAGACAGCAAAACTGTTGTGGAACTAATGGTAATTTAGCACAATGTATATGCACATGTCACCAAATGAAATGGAACTATTTCTACTTGAACAAGTAAACTGTGTTGATGTTTCATTTGCTATTTGCTATCCAGTATCATGAGGTTCAGCTTAATGGCCATATAACTTGAAAATAAATAAAATGGCTTTAAAAAGATAACTTGCTATACAAGGTTAAAACAACAAAAAGCACTGCCATATTATCCAGTTGGTAAGAATGTTTCTTTATTTTAATTATATTTTATATTATTTTTGTCTTGTTAGGTGATACTTAGTCTTCTCTATTATTTTAGTAGTTATTAGAATGATGTATGGGAGAGGTTTCAAAGATTTCTTGTGTAAGAAATGAATGAATCATTTCTTTTAGAAGAAACGAAAGGTTCTAGAGTCGAATGACTTCCAGAAGGGGGTAGGCCACTTTACGTAGGAAAATTTATGCCTATACTTCCTTGAAACATTTTCATGTTTCATATACAATCGAATGCCATATTTACAAAAATGAAATGTATAAAATGAATTACAGCATTTGCATTATTGGAAATAATGCATACTGTGGTGTTTCAGTTTTTTTGTCTAAAAATAATGGCATATCTTCTATTAATAAAATTCTTGAACAAATTACTTGGATATGGCTCTTCTTATAAACAATACAGCCACAAATACAAAGGATATTCTTTATTTTGGTTACACCCGTTTCAATTTAATACATGCATTCCTGAATTTCTTAAGGACAAATCTACCTATGTGAAGTAGAGCCTACATCAGCTCTTGCCTACCTTTGCAGCAATTCCATGGTACCAATGCAAAAGAAAAAAAAAAGTACCTTTACATATCAAATTAATTCTCAGCTATTTCCAGTACTGTAACGCTAAGAGACAAAGTATGGGCATGCCACTATTGTTTTTTTGTAACTGTCAATGGCACTGGCCATCCTTAAAATGGACATACCATATACTGCCAGCAAAAATCATTCTTCATAACTGACATTGCTCCAAATATACCTGATGTTGCCATATGACTATGGTAGGTCATGACCATTACATGAAACAACTGGAGTATTCTCTTTAGGTTCTTAGAATTTATAGATGAACAGGAGGGATAATATAATCAATTTTCTACATTACCATTCTTACACACGCATTATTAGGAAATGCAAATGTTAGACTTAAAAAGTTCCCTGATTTTGAATCAATTTACATAGTCCAAATGGTTATACTTTTCATTGGTAAATTAATATATAGTATTGGAAGTGTAACACAGCTATTGCATCTGAATCAGAATGGCTAAAACAGCTGACAGGCACTTATGTAATTTCTAATCCACCAAGCAGATAAATATAACTGCTTGAATTAGACCAAATTTCTTGATTTTATTAGGAATGTTCGCATATATTCTTTTTGCTTCTATCTTCCTTCTGAATACAAATAAACATACTTTTATTGCTGGTTAAAGATGAATTTGTGTAAAAAGAGACCTGTCCTCAAAATGTTTCCAGTGTGCAAAAAATGCATGGTTGCAAAATTAGTCTTCTTGGGTTCCAGTGGTTTTTTGAAGTTTTGTATTTTCAGAGACTTCCCATACAATTCTAGGAAATATACTAAAAACACAGTTTGGATTTTCTTGCTACAAAGCACTGATTTCTGAAGCAGGATTAATTATGATTTTCAGGCACAAATCTGCTTATAGTGCACTTAAAACAGTTAATATAAAAGGACTTCTATTAATTGGGAATCTTCATCTCCCAGATTCATAACACGGACTATGAAAAGCAATTGCCAATGGTCTGAATAATGTTCAGCAATGGACTAGCATCCAGGAAACCTATTTCAGAAGTTTTCTTCTGAATATCTTCCCAAAGATCAGTTAGATCCTGTACATCATTCCATGAAGGCAGAGTATAATACAATATAGTACAATGCACTATGACACACCAAGCATAATTCTTGTCTAATATTGCAAATGATGTTGTGTAAGTGCCAAGAATTGATGCAAGATATCAACCACTTCAGAGAATGCATCATGTTGGTTATTTTGAGAACTGCTTGAGAAATAAAGTCCCTTAAAGCTGTCCCACTATTCATGTCTATTGCCATCAGGACTAGCAACCATGTATCCTTCACCTCAAACTTCTAAATTTAGCCCTGTGCTTTCAATTACAAATCCTAATATAATCCCTTAGGATCTTTTGCAGTGATTGCTATGCAGTTCTCATTGTCAAGTCCATCAACATGTTTTATACATACTTGCTGTTGTTACCTTCTAGATCTTTCAAGTTATCTTCTTGTACTTGCATATGAATGCATTTGTCTTGCCAAGACTAACTTCAAAGGATTCAATGAACACCAAAGAACCAAGATCTGCTTTTTTGTAACTGAGGTGCTCTTCCCTTGTATCTTGAGATGAGGAAACAGTACCACAACTAATACTTTCTTGTTGATATCTTGTTCAACTGATATCAAATTACTTTGTCTGCAATCAGTAGAAGATTCTGCCAAGATTGAACTCTCAGTCCGAGAGCCTTGGGCAATATCATTAGAAATACATTTATAAAGTTCTTGATTAAGTAACAGTACAACAGTCCCTCCAAAACAAAGCACCCTGAAAAATAATAGAGAGTAGTTAACTAATATATTCTTGCTTGGTTTCAATAACATTTATTATTTTATAAGAAATTTCCAGAATCTCTAGTAGTTTACAATCTCTCTACTTTTATCTTTACCTTTCTATATGGTAAGATATACTAAGAGAAAGCCTCTCAGTGAACATCCTGGTAAATGGATTTTAATATTGGGCTTCATACAAATTCCAGTTTTCTCTATATAGGCTAGTATTTCATTATACTTAATTGCTATATCCATTATTATCCAGCTGAAATAAATGACAATGATCAAGGTCTTAACTGCCAACTCCAACCCACCTCAAGAATTTTTGATGGATCTGGGCATGCAAAAACCTAAAGGGATATTATATTAGAGATAGTCTTTGCTTACTGACTGCATATTCAGTAATTGAGGTAAGCCATGATGCAAAAAAAAAAAAAAAAACTTTATGGCCAATTTACAACCATTTTAACATGCTCAGCATCCCTCAATATTGTGATTGCTATTAGTACACATCATCCTGTGCCTGACCTCTTCCCCCTTTCAAAGTAGAGATTGGAGAGAAAGAGATTGCAAGAGAGTAAGCTGTTGCTCCTCTACACATCAAAAATAATCTGACGGCACTGGTAGCGCAGGTCTAGAAATTGCAGACACACTAACAGAGTTTACAGTACTCATTCCTCCTTTCCAATCTCTCTGTTCTGTGGGGGAGGGGAATAATTTCTCTAGGTAACCTCTCTTTTGCCTGACCATTTGCCTCTGCCCCTTGCAGAGCAGAGATTAGAGAAGAGATTCAAGAGAGTACTGTAAGATTTACAATAAGAATGAGGAAGAACTATACCTGGAAGCTGTTCTAAACTTAACATAACAACATGATAACATAACAAACAGAACTTTGACTGTAGCCTTGATTTCCATGAGTCTAGGACACCTATACTAAACATAAGCTATTCTTATGTTAGAACTGTGTCCTATATTCAGAGAAATCAAGGCTACAGTCAGTTCCTGGGGAAAGTAAGAAGCCTATTTTGAAAACACCCCCCACCCTTTTGAATCAAATTAACTTTGTCAGGAACTCTACTATATATTTCTCAGTATATACCCTATGACTTCTCATTCACTGACAGCATCAGCAGAATCCTGTATATTATTTGACCAGACCCAGCCCTTCTGAGCTTGTTAGCAATTAACAGCATAATATTTTTTCATCCTATTTGAAACTATTATTTATGATGGATCCGTGGTGGTCTCTGAACTTGGTTGTTTCTTGCAGATGTTTAACGTATAATGAAACAAACTAGATAATATCACCAGTGCTCTGATCACTGATTAGGAATTAGTGAAACACATATAAGTAAACAACCAAACTCAGACACATCAAGGACTCCTCATTTGATTCTGAGCTACAAATATTCTCCCTTTTCAGTATTATTACTTATATTAGAAGATAAGTAATTACCATCAAGTAAAATTGGTTCTATCTAGTTATGTGTATTTGCATACATATCATATATTAAATCTCATTCTAATATTAATTCTTAGCTTCCAGATAATTTGACCCATGTACCTTTCAAATTCTTGAAAAACTCTGGGAAGAAACTTCATGTCTTCTGTTAGTTTGAACTTTTTTCCAAATGGAATGTCTGTCAAATGACATCAATGCTTTCTGACAGAAAGGGCAATCCTGCAGAGATAAAGTACACTTAAAAGGACTTTAAGCCACCGACTTAAACATAATTATAACTTAACATATCCCTTGGAAATGAAACGTTTAATTGTTACTCTGCTTCTGCATTCAGAAGGAACTAAAAAATGAAATCTATTTGGGCTTCTATTATTCTAGAATTCCCATTTATACATGGGGCAGAGACAGTATCCTGTATGGGACTCACTTTTTGCCAATTCCTCCTTGCACTGAGTTTCCTAGGGTCCCCCAAATTTCTACAGGGCTACAGTGGGAATCAACAAACAGTATTTCTTCATTTTGCTGCTGAAAGTATCACATAGGCTGAACAATCAGCATTGTTAAAAATTCCCTAGAACAGAATAACAGGAAACATTTCTGGAATCAAACTATCTTCTTTTCATATTACCTCTTCACAATTAGCATTAATAACTGCTAGGCAAAATGTAGACAGACAATTCATATTTGAATTCAACAATTCAATTGCCATGAATTTGGGCAATACCTCACTTCCCGTATTCTGTATATTATTCCATTACTGCCCTTGTCAAAGAGATGTTGTTAACATAAAAAACTTGCTTATCAAAGGCAAATATAGGATGTGTTGATATCTTGATCACCATTTGTATATCATAACTCTCTTTAATTATCAATTTCCAACCTTAATTCCAAAGACACATATATTAAATCAACTGCACAGAACAATTCTGGGAAAAAGAGTTTGCTACTTACATTCTAGTTCTATGAAGAAGACATTTGCAAGCCAATAAAAATAAAGCAATACAAATATCAAATTTTATACATGTATATTTTTATGTAATTTATACAAGGTACTCTTGTTAATATTTACCTGTAACAGAAGATTTAAATAGCTGAATTTTATCTATCAGCCTTGCATCTCTAATATTTGAGTAGGCTCCTTGCAACTGTGAATCACTTATATCCGCCCGAAATAATACACATTCTGTGGAAGAAACAAACAATTACATTAAGATTTACACATTATTAATTTATTTACACTCATAAAAGACAATATTTCCTTAAAGACAATAGATCACTGACAGGCAGGAAATGTAAGCTGGAAAAGAAGAATTATGAAATTTAGTACCTCTGTCTAATATTTCTTCTAGCCATGAAAGCTAGATTTCTTGCTTTCTCATGGTCATTAAAATATATTTCACTCACACCAAAGGCTAAAAAATATGTGCCAGTATGCATGTCAATACAAAACAAGCTTTGTATTGTTTCTGACCAAATAAAATAGAGACTTCTTCCCAAACAGCTGCTTCAGAAAAAGCAACCCGGAGATTTTCACAACAAAACAGAAATCTCCAAAGAAATAGAATCTGATCATACAGGCTGCATGAAATAAAAGCTTTTTAAGTTTTGTTTGCTTTTCATAGCATCAGTAAAACAGAGGTAAGGAGGACCATAAATTGGAAAGGCTCAGTCATTTAATTCATTGTGTTTCTGCAAATATCTCAAAAACTGAGGAAAATGATTAATCTGGCTCAAAATGATTATGTACTGATTTAAAAAATGACACAGATTATGTTATATTTAAGAAATAATGTTAAGTCAGTTATCCATCCATGTTTATCTGTAGATAATAATATAAATATAACAGGGAACTGAAATATAAACTAATTTAATTATTCCGGAAGAGCTGATTCTTTTTTGTCTGTTATTTCCACTAATCAATTTTTATAGCCCACACGCAGAAATCTTTATGATTAATCTTTAGATGTTATTCAGTCTGTTTTAAACTTGTAATACACTTATTTTTGAACAACAAAAAACCTCCAGAAAAAGACACTGACTCAAAAAATTAAAGATGTATCTAAGATCTCAGTAGATGTAAGTTCAAATGAAGTTTGAAACTCTTACTTCAAAAATTCTAAACTTGTCTACTGATAACTGGTAAGCTAATAATTAAGCTAACCTAGAAGTTTTAAGGAAATTTATCAACAAACAGCAATAGTTGATAGAACTTACAGGCCATTCAGTTGCAGCTTTCCAGAAGTATTGTACCTAGACCACAATAGGATCCAATACAACGCTCCAGCCTGAAAAACAGAGAGAAAAAACAATTTAATACAATCTGTAAGTTATAGGTACCGCAACTGCTCCTTGGTTTGAAAAAAAGTGCAAGATATTATAAATAAAACAAGCAAGTTAGATTTGATAGTTAATACTATTCTCCATTTTCCACAGCACATTTGAATATTTATCTTCCTGTTCATACATCTCAATAATCCTGATAGCAGTTTATACTACTTATCCCAGTATACACCATGGAGATTAAAACCAAGAGACAATACATAACTTAATTTGATTTGATTTGAACTGCTCGCATATTTTTTGATAAATTAAGCACCAATGAATTATGGAAATTGCAAACCATACAGCTCTCACCTACTTTAAATGCTTCAAGTGCTGCTATAAAATTCCCATAATAGTTGCTTCGTAATCAGAAATGGTTACTTTGTCATTACCTTGATTTCAGCAAGTGATGTCATAGCCCAAGCAATGGTAGATCGCAATCCAGCAATTTTAATATATGCTCGACTTGCCAAGGGAAGTCTGCAAATAATAGACATACCTAGTTAAATAAAAATAAGAACATTCAATGCATATCTAGAATTCTAACATAATGTGTCAATAATGACATGCTTCTCTTCAGGATTGTTTCCTTCATTCATATCATTTTCCCAATATACCACATTCTATATTTCTAATTTCCAACACTGTCACTTAGAATTATATGGAAACTGAGCACATACAATCTATATTTGCAGTGTTTTGAACACTTATTTGTGGGGGAGGGGCTTCGCCTTTTAAAAAAAATATTTCTGCAAATTTTGACATTCTCTTAAGACTGTTTTTACCTCTATTTTAGTTCCACAAGTACTTTTTGTCATAACCTGAACTCTGGAAATATGTAGGAATTGTTTCACAGTCCAAATTGTTGATTTGATTGACAAAAATAGATACTGTGCATATATACAGGGGGCAAAAACGTATAAACAAATGGATAAAAAGACAGGTAAAGAATAGCCACTGCTCACATATAAGCCAGCTGGCCTCATAATTTCTGTGTGAAATTGTTAAACTACAATTATCGTAATCATTTTAAATATCATCTTAAAATGAATTTGGCCATAATTTTTTCATTAAAAAGCCACAAGACTCTCATTTTGATATGCTAACAATTAAGATAACAATACTACTAAATATAAGTGGTAAGCATTCACAACAGCTATTATATTACTATGCTTATGTATGTATGTATGTATGTATGTATGTATGTATGTATGTATGTATATATGTATGTATATGTGGTGTGTGTGTGTGTCTGTGTGTGTGTGTGTGTATCACTGCTTGTTTTCAAATACTGACAATTGTTCTTGCTTCTACCAATCTATATGTTTAAATGTCATGTAAACTAGGGAAATATAAATGTACAAATGTTTCCAGTACCATGTTCAAGTTATTTGTACTTTTATATGACACAGAATGCTACAGTTTTATCATTTTAAAAATGTTAATTATGCAATAAAATATTTCTCATCCATTTATTGCAAGGTCAATAATATGAGAACAAACACCCATTCCAATCCTTTTTTGGTGGGGAGCAACATATTTTCTATTAGAAAAGTCAGTATTTATAGAGAAGTGAGGAATAATAATTTATAATGTCATCTACCTGAAAAGAGGGATTCCAATCACAGATAAATATCATTTAGATGCCCAAAGATCTGTAATGGAATGAAAATTTACAATAATTACTTGCAAATAACAGATAAAAGTCAGCTTTTCAAGGATGTATTTTATTCTAAAATCAATCTCATCCTTAAATGCATGCAAGTATTACACCAATATGAAATATAATATAGGAGTACTGTATAAGACATAGTACAAAACAATGAATATCTAATTCTGCTTTCAATCAGTGCAAACACAAGTGATAGAGATATCCAAGAAGAAGAGAAAATCTACAAAATCCCACTTAATACTGGCCAAATATTTTCATTTAAATAATGGTAAGTGGAAGAAGAAACTTTCTACTAGTGATAGCTACAAACCATTTGCAAATCTTGCTTCCTATGCAGTGTATCCTCCATCAGAATTCAGGAGAATGAAAGTTCACTGAATTAAATGGTAGGATCCTTACAGGAAATGTGGAAGCATTGCCTGGATTCTATCTTTAAAGTCTGTCGCTTTTCAAATTCTATCTGTAACCCTTATTTTTAGAACACTGTTTACTTTGTGTCATTTTATCATGTTTTTAGATTTCTGTAATTTTTTCAGGTTTCAATCATGATTAGATTCAAAATGCTGGCAGGCAACTTGTTTCCACTATGAATGATGTCTTTTAATAAATTTAAAATGAAATAAGCAACAATACCTCAGTCTCAATGGGTGGAACTAATCAAGGAGAGAAGCAACTTAGGAACTGTAGGAGAAATTTCCTGACAGTTAGAAATATTAATCAGTGGAACAACTTACCTCCGGAAGTTGTGATGCTCCAACACTAGAGGTTTTTGGGAAGATGTTGGATAACCATTTGTTTGAAGTGGTGTAGGGTTTCCTGTCTAGGCAGGGGGTTGGACTAGAGATCTCCAAGGTCCCTTCCAACTCTGTTATTTTATCTATTCTATTCTATTCTAAAGCCAATTGTAACTCATCCCCACTACAGATAGGTTCTTGATTGTTTTCACAGGAACTTATAGATGTCAAAATACAAGGAAGCTAAATTCTACAAGCTGTAACATAAGATTTCATTTTATTAACAAAATATACATAAAATTATCCTCTAGTTATATTTCAGAACTATTTGATATCTGAAAGCCAAAGCCCAAGCTTCCAACAATTCAACTTAAATCGGATTATTACCTCTAAATCAGGATTCTAAGATCTGCTTTCCATCCAAGTTTTTCATGAGAGCTATTCCGATAATTTTCCCCAGTTCCTGAAAAACAATCATAAATCAGATATCAGAATTATTTGGGTAGATGGCATATTATATAGATTCGTAGAATAGAAATCAGCAAAAAATGGGTTGAATATTAAAGAAGCCATAAAACATATTCTACACCCCTACCTTATGCACGTTTACTGAAATCAAGCCATCCAAGTTCAAAATTATGTTTATTTCAGTCTGTCTTATTATGAAATGGCTTTAAAAAACCTCTTAAGAACAGAGCAAAACATTTAGCAAGTTACCAGTATGTTTATACACACACAAACACACACATACACAGAGGGTAAGGAAATGACAGTACTGAAATTTAATTTATCTCCCATCTCCTTTTGACAATTAAGAGGCATTCCAAAAGACGGCATAGAAGAGTAAAATTACAACTGCTTAGCTTGAACAAAATGTTCACATTCGTTTTCATCTTCAAGCAGAACGATTTTTTCTATGTTGATGCCATTCAATAAATATAATTATGGTATTATGCATAAAAAGTAAATTAAATATCCTTTCTGAGAGTTCCAGAATAATCTGGACAGACAGTACAATATTAAGAAAATTTACTCTTTGTTAGTCATTTTCAAATGGATGTACAGGTGGTCCTCATATACCGCCTCTTGTTCAGCTACTTTTAAAGTCACCACAACACTAAAATGAGAGATTTAAACTGGTCCTCAAAGTTGTGGCTATTGCATCCCCATGGTCATATGATCCTGATTCGGGTGCTTGACAACCATCATACATTTACAATTGTTGCAGCAATACATGGCAATGATTATCATTTGCATGCTTCACAGTTGGCTTCAAAACAAGTTGTCAATGGAAAAGCCAGCAGGAAGTTACAAGTTACAAGTGACAGTCATTGTTTCACTATATGCCTGCATCCCTTGGTGGACAGAGTTGCTGGTCATTAAGGTGTTTTTTAAAATGTTATTTTGAATGTAATAAGGTATTTTTCCATGCAATAAAATATAAAGAAAAATTCCTGTAAAGTAAACTGTATGTACTTTGAGTTCGCAGCCATTTCCATTGTGCAGTTGAATATTCTCCTAAAACAGAACAGTAGCTGAAAGATTTGGCATATAATTGCAGAGAGGAAATTAATATTGTGAATTAACATGTTTAAAAACAATAAAATTTGGAAAATACAGCATATCATGGATACTTTTTGGCCTATAGAACTGTAAGAGATTTATTAGATTCTTAATACATCAATTTGTTCCCTGCATATTACCCTTCAGTTTTCATGACGCTTAGTAGCTCCTGAGCTTTCAAATGAATTATTATTTTACATACCTGTGCAGTAAATAATTTTGCAAGTATTCCACTACAGCGACATGATACTCTGAAACTAAAATAACTATTGCAAACAATAGATTTGTCTTGAATACATTCAGGAGTGTTTTCTAGAAAAAGTCTGCCCTGAGGCAATAAATTGTCTTTACAAACATCATGTGTATCACATTTTTGCTGATCTTCAATTGGATTTTTAATAGTATCTGTCTTAATATTATTTGTATTTTTTGCTTTTCATTTTCAGTATGGTTTTACTCTTCCAATTTCTGTTTTTGGAATCTGGGTATTCTTGGCACAATTTAGTTGCTCTGCTGACTGATCATAAGACTTCTCCAGACAGCAGTTGTATGCAGCCAGCATCTGGGATTCTCATTTACAAGTTTTTGAACATCCTGGATTATTCTTCCTGAAATAAAATAGTAAATATTAGTCCCAGTACATTTTATCATATCACTTACATCTAAAAACAAAAGACAAGCTTTCCTATTTGATTCCATACTTTTAATGCTCCAGTTATATAACAAGCAACATCTTCCTTTGTAGATTTAGTAACTTCATGGCTGTATGCTTCTAATTAAAATAACCAAAACAACTTTTGTGGAGCATAAGTTTTCAAGCAGTTTTAAACTATAACAAGAGCAAACTGAATGAAAATAAGTCTCCCTATGAATTAGAATGATCACTTAATTCTAAAATGCCAGTGGATGCTAAAGTTGAAAGAAATTGGTATTAATCTGTTCAGAATAGACTGACTTCATTCTGTTTTTCAAAACTTTAGATAATTGCTTTTTAAACTCCTCAGAAAACAACTACTTTCTCAAGATGTGGATTTTGTACTGGAGCTCATAATCCAAAAGGGTACTGGTTTTCCCTTCCAAGGAATCCCAAGCAACATTTTTTAATTTCATAACTAGCTACTTAGTAAATGAAGCCTTGACATTATTACATTTGCCTGCAAAGCATTAAACAAGCATCATATCTGAGAAGGAGGTGGGACTTGAAGCACCTAATTGAAAATTAATGCATTCTTTTAACAAAGAAAGGAACAGAAGAACATAGGAGATGATTACCTTTATTCCCACGGAAGGAAAGTGGAGGACATTTCTTTAGCAGCAAAAATAGTCTTTCAGCTGACTTTAGTTTCTTCAACATACTCAGCTCAAGATTAGTATTGAAGAAAACTTTTCCAGATACATATTCTACCTTGAAAGAGAATGCATACCAATAATAAATAAAACTGGATATATATTTGAGAGTTGATTTTTTAAAAAATAATATCATCCTTATTAATGGATTAATTCAAGCAACTGACCTTGTTCATAAAATGCACTGGGTGCTATGAAAAAAGACAAAGAGGGATGCTTGTGTTTGCCTGATTCCATTTATCCATTGAGAGGGATCTTGGAGTCCTAGTGGACAATCACTTAAATATGAGCCAGCAGTGTGCTGTAGCTGCCAAAAAAGCCAACACAGTCTAGGCTGCATTAACAGAGGAATAGAATCAAGATCACATGAAGTGTTAATATCACTTTATAATGTCTTGGTAGACCATACTTGGAATATTATATCCAGTTTTGGTCGCCATGATTGTAAAAATGATGTGGAGACTCTAGAAAGAGTGCAGAAAAGAGCAACAAAATGATTAGGGGGCTGGAGGCTAAAACATATAAAGAACGGTTGCAGGAATTGGGTTTGTCTAGTCTAGTGAAAAGAAGGACTAGGGTGACATGAAACCAGTGTTCAACTACGTCTTTGGAGATTCTCAGATTGTCCCAAAGGTGCTTTTCAAGAGGCAACTGAACTTTCTGATTTTTCTTTGAAGACATTTGCTTCTCATTCAAGAAGCTTCTTCAGCTCTGTTAAATTATCTGACATTGAATGCTGGCACAATGCAAAGCAACAGCCTTGCTGTGAGATTAGGGCTCACATTATGGAATGTTCCGGATGAAGAAATCCCTAGAGTTTTGAAATTCTGTATAATATTTCCTATGCAGTTAAAACTGTTGTTACACAGCAGACTTAGTTCTGAACTTACATGCACAGCAGAACTGAACATTCACAAAGCTCTAAGTCATGCCCTCAGCAAATCTCTGAATTTAATAAAAACATTTTTTTATGACCACTCGCTACAGATTGGCTTATTTTTCAAGCATCTGTGATTAAATTCCATAATATGGGAAATTGAAAGGTAGATAGTTTTTTCTACTGACACTGATTCTAAAGTCAATGTAAGACTTAGACAAGAAACCAAGGAACGCTGATCACCAATGTAGATTTGCACTACGAAGAGAAATCTCTTTTGGGTCCAGGCAAAAAAAAATATCAGCATTTATAATTATCGTATTGATGCACAGGCAAGATTTTACACTACAAAGATGAAATCATCTTTTGGGTCCAGGCAAAAAAATATCAGCATTTATAATTATCCTATTGCTGCATAGCAGAGAAAAATCTTCATCCCTGAAAGCAACAATACTTCTCACTGAACTAATCAAAAACTTGCAGTTTACCCACACAAACACCACAGACCACTTTGTTTTATTGTCATTTATTCCAGCAAAAACTCTTGCCCTTTCAATAACTATAATACATCTAGGTATTCCAGGTTGCCTATTATAAAGAATATCTAAGTTCCTTTTCCTGCCATTTAATTATTAAATGCTCAAGAACTCATGATTTTTAGAATCAAGATTTTGCACATGTGTACTGGTAACACAAATGATTACAAACAAGGCCTAAATGTCACAAGCAGTAAAAATGGGATTTCTAACACCAGACTGAAGTGAGCTATGCTAAGATGTGACACAAGGTATGGGAGATGCATACAAGTTCAAACATACATAAAGGTAGTCCTCAACCTACAACAGTTTGCTTAGTGATGTTCAAAGTTACAATGGCACTGAAAAAAGTGACTTGGGACCATTTTTCACAGTTATGACCATTGCAACATCCCCATGGTCAGGTGATTTACATTGGATGCTTGACAACTGACTCATGTTTATGACGGTTGCATTGTCCAGGGGTCACACAATCCCCTTTTGCAACCTTCTGACAAGCAAAGTCAATGGGGAAGCCAGATGCACTGGACACCTGCATTACCAATTTAACCACTGCGGTGATTCACTTAACAAATGTGGCAAGAAAAAGTCGTAAAGTGGGGCAAAACTCACCTAACAAATTTTTCACCAAGCAACATAATGTTGGGCTCAATTGTGATCGTAAGTTGAGGACTACCTGTAGTCGTTCAAACATCTTCGCGGCACGAGAAACGTACATAGAATCACACGGGCGGTGGGACTTTTGAATAAACATGGCTAAGTGCAGGAACTGGTTTTCCGAAGCAGCGAGCGTACAAACGAGCAATTGGCCCAGTCTTCACCTCAACCCAAGACCGCCACCGCTGCCTTCCTCCCCGTATAGGTTTGGCGGCGAGCAAATTGAGCTTCTAAGCCGTTGTTTTATGGACCGACCCCGGCGCGGCCTAAGGAGTCTGGAGCCGCTCACCTGAGTGGCACCCAAACGAGCTGCACTTCTTCGATGAGGAAGGGCTCCATCCCGCGTCCCGCCGTGCAAAAATAGCGACTGCAGCGGCGAGCTTCGTTCGGCATCCCCCCGTTTTCCTCCGTCCGCCATTGCGACTTTGTCGCGGGAAGCAGCCGGTGTCGAGTCCTCCCCCCCCCCCCCCCCGGACGTCGACGCTGCTCCGCTTTCCTCTCTGATGGCGGAGGGGGAGGCCGCTGAGAAGTTTGCCTCCTGCAGGCAAGGCGCTGCTTCCCAAGTCGCCTTGTGCTTTCGGCGCCTGCCCGTCCTCCCTTTCCAATGGAGGGCGGCAAACTGCTTTTGGGGATCCTGTTCTGCCTCTCCGCTTTCACCATGCGAAACCTAATTAATTTGTCAAAATAAAAAAGTAAGTCCTCCTCACTCCAATAGCATGGCAGCCCCACTTAAGGCGAACTGCGTCCTTTTTCGTCAGGAAAAATCAGGAGCAGGCTGGTGAAGTGGAATAAAATAGAATAACAGAGTTGGAAGGGACCTTGGAGGTCTTCTAGTCCCAACCCCCTGCTTAGGCAGGAAAACCCAACACCACTTCAGACAGATGGTTATCCAACATCTTCTTAAAACTTTTGGAGCATTCACAATCTCTGAAGGCAAGTTGTCCACTGATTAATTGTTCTGTCAGGAAATTTCTCCTTAGTTCTAGTTGCTTCTCTCCTTGATTAGTTTCCACCCATTGCTTCTTGTTTTACCCTCAGGTGCTTTGGAGAATAGTTTGACTCCCTCTTCTTTGTGGCAACCCCTGAGATATGGAACATATCATCATCCCTAGTCCTTCTTTTCATTAAACTAGGCATACCCGTTCCTGCAACAGTTCTTTATATAGTATGTTTTAGCTACCAGGCCCCCTAATCATCTTTGTTGGTCTTCTCTGCAGTCTTTCTAGAGTCCCAAAGTCTGTTTTAAATCGTGACCACCAAAACTGGATGCAGTATTCCAAGTGTGGCCTTACCAAGTATGAGTTTTAGACTGGTCTTTTTTAGCATTAGGGAGAACATTTTTGAAAAAAATCAGAACATTTTGGAAAACCATTCCACCTCCTGTTCAGATCTGGTGAGAAGTATTTTGCGACCCATATTGTATCAAATACATCCCAAGGAAATAAAAAAAATGCATGTCCACCATGTAGGGGTACCTCAAAGTTCTGTCTTGAGCCCAGTGCTTTTCAATATCTTCAAAAATGATTTAGATGAGGGGATAGAAGTGGAACCCATCAAAGTTGCTGATGACATTTAGCTGGGGGGAATTGTGAACGCTTTGGAACATAGAATCAAGATTCAGTTCTTGATAGACTTGAACATTGGGCCCTATCCAACAAGATGCAGTTCAGTAATGAGAAAAATAAGATCCTGCACGTAGGCAAGAAAAACCAAATGTATTGGTAGAGGATAGATGATTCCTGTCTCAACAGTAGTATGTGAGAGGGATCTAGGAATCTTAGTGGACCACAACTTAAATATGAGCGAGGAGTGTGCTGAGCTGCCAAATATCCAATGTAGTCCTATATAGCATCAAGAATGAATGGAGGTTGAGTGAAAATGGGTTGAATATAAAACTGAATTGTTAGTTTGAAAGAAGTATTTTGAAATGGTTTGGTCATATGGACAGACTGAATGCAGATTGTATTATAACTGAGAGAAAGGGGAAGACTAAAAAAATGTGATTAGATTGTTCTCACTGTTAGGAAATGTCCTAACAGAAATTTCCTAATAGATGGAGTTGAGAATCTCAAAAAGAAATTTAAGCAACAAAAGGATATTTGAATCTGTGAATGTGGTAGAAGCAAACATGGTTTGCAAGTATAGAAGATACAGTGAAAAACTTGGTATAAATTACACTTAGAAGGGTTTTTTCTTCTTCTTGTTTTATGAGGTAATGATTCAATTCCTGTTTCATACTTTGAATAAAAGTTGCTTACTTCAAAATGGAATAGTAACAATATGTATTGTATGTATGTGGATTCCAGGCTACTGGCCTTCTTAGTAGAGCATTTCTCTGCCCCAGCTTGTGATATGTATTTTTACAAACATTTCCTGATCTCCCTGTCCCTCGCAGACAGCAAGAGTTTTTTTATTTATATTGCATTATACCTGAATCAGTCTTGTACTAGATGTTTCTGTGAATATAGATTATTATGATTATTATTATTTTATTTCTTGGCACACTGTTTTATTTGTTTCTAAAAAAGAATTAGTAATCTTCTAAATAAAATAAATAAAAAGAAAATGCTATAGGTAGTCCTCGACTTACAACCACAGTTGAGCCTCAACATTTCTATTGCTAAGTGAAAATTTGTTAGGTGACTTTTGTCCTATTTTCCGACTTTCTTGCCACATTTGTTAAGGGAATCACTGCAGTGGTAAATTGGTAACATGATGAATCTGGCTTCCCCATTGACTTTGCTTGTCAGAAGGTTCCAAACGATGATCACATGTCCTCAGGACACTGCAACTGTCATAAATATGAACCAGTTGTCAAGCATCTGAATGTAAATCACGTGACCATAGGGATGCTGCAAGGGTTTAAGTGTGAAAAATGGTCATAAGTTACTTTTTTCAGTGCTGTTGTAACTTCGAATGTCACTAAATGAACTGTGTATGTGAAGAACTACGTGTACTTGCTTTGTATTGATGCATGATTTAAGTCTATATACACTCATCATCATGTATTTGTTTATTTATGTCCTATTTTACACAGACCTATTCATACAAGACAAGGAATGAAGGCAGCTATTGGTTATTCTTTTAAAATGAATGAAGAAGCCTTTCTAAATTGGACACTATGCAGTTGTGTAGCCATACGGCTAGCAGATTAAGTAAGAATCGAGATTTGAAAATGAAAATCTAGCATATATGTTATAGTTGTATAACCACTAGAGGGTACTATTGCCTTTTGATTTTCATGTTGAGTGCTGCTAATAATGAGCAAAAATACTCAATAACTTTATCGGAATCTTGGCTTCTGTTTAGAATAATCTCACATCATTGGCTAGAAGGATTCTTTTGCAACTAATCTACAAAAATTATCAGATGGGATGAAATTTGTAAAAAAAAGTAATACTTCATATCCAGACTGAATTACATAGACTGACTATATTTTCTTGCCTTTTTCAAATTTACTTCCTGACTAATTATAAAAGTGGAGAGGGGAAATTTGAATCTGGCCTCTCTGCCTGGTACTTATGGATTAGAGTAAACTATTTAATAAACACGACTATCTAGTAGGTGATTGTTTTGGTTAGTTTATTCTTTGATAAAACTAAATATTGTTTTATCCAAGTGAGTGTATATTTCTGAATGTATATTTTCTGCAAATACCAGGCATGTAACTGGTACAACTGACAAATATGAAAAAAATAATAATTTGGGTAGTGCTAAGGGGGGGGGGAAGGATGAAATTGTTTTTTATTTGGACATCTTTCTTTCATTTTTTCATTTTGAAAGATTTGGATAGTACATTAAGTTGTTGAGTGGGGTGTATGGGTGTTTGATAGATTGGGATAGTACACTACTTGTCAAGTGGGGTGTTTGGGAGGTGTACACCTCTGGTGGAGAGGCCAGGGACACACTTTCAGAACTATTTGTTCCCCTTTATTCTCCACCTGGTACTCAGATCTCACCTGTGTGGTTCAAAAGTGGCTGTAATATGTGCAGCAGCCACATCTTGGTAAACGATCTCATCAACAGGCAAAACCAAGTGAGGATAGATGATGGTTCTTCAATTTTCTGTGAGTACTATATTTATCCATCCAATTGTGTGTAATATTGACCCTAGCAGATGAGCAGTGAAGGACTGATCAACCGTCGCCAAGCAGACAGACCAGCAGGTGTTGTGGAGCACTAAGAGCCTAAAATGGTACTGATATCCTGGTCATCTATTGTAGCAGGAGAGGTTTCCAGACATAATATTTCTCCAGGCACTGGATCAACATCTCTTCTGCCATGAGTGGGGCTACCCTTATGCAATAGCTGTTTCCTTTAAAACTCCATCATGGCTCAGGTTCTGTTGTGCAATTCATATACACGTCATCTGCAAATCTTATCAGTTCTATTTAATTCCTTTGAGTCTTGCGGCTTGAGGAGTGGCAAAACAACAGGTGGAGACAGCCACTGGCAGTTATAATCACAAACTTGCACATGGATGATTCTCAGACCACTGGTAATTTATACCCAGAGATATTCAGAGATATTCAGCAACATCCAGGGTGACTGGACAGACCTTCTAAGATAGCACTGCCCACCCTTGCATGAGGAAGGAGTTAGAAAAATTGCTTGCTCCACAACAACCAGCTAGTTAACTGCAACTAGTGGATCATCTCCCCCTAGTGATTGGGAATCTTGGAAAAAAAATCATCAAAACTCATTTGAAACGTTGATGCCTTGCTAGATAAGCAGCCCTCTTCACTTTGCTGCACTCAGTGAGACCAGGCCTGCAGAGGAGGGTTCAATACAGGAAGTAGTAATTTAAGATACATTTTTGGGGAAAGGCAAATCAAAGGGAAAGGATCCATGGGGTAGGCTTTGCAATCAAAACTGCTTTGCTGAAGAAATTCCTTCTTTATCCACTGGAATAATGAATGCATCATAAGTTCTGCTTTGTTCTCTGCTAGCCTGGTATATCATAATTGTATACGTACACACCAACTCTCCCAAATCCAGACAAAAACAAGGAAGCTTCTATGAGGACTTAGACCACACTATTTGAACAACCGCCTACCAGTGGCAAACTAATTGTTCTGGGATGGCATATTGGAATGGAGTCCTTGGAAGACATGGGGTGGGGACAAACAAATTGCAGTGGTCTGCTGCTTCTGGCAAATGGGCCAAGCATAAACTGTGCCTCAATGACACTATGTTCAGAGTGCAAATAAGTACACATCAAGCTAGATGCAACTCAGGTCCAAAACATTAACACCTATTTGACCATTCATAGTTTTCAGTGTGATCTTAAAGATGTCACCATCACCTGTGCATGCCAGGTGCTGAGTGCAGGACAGATACTAATTGCTGTGATACACAGCCAATACACAACTATATTTGGGCTGCAAACAGTGACGTGTGGTGAGGTTTATGGCTGGTGAGGCACTGACACAGGGTGGGTTCATTTTTTTAGGACTTGTGGACTTCAACTACCAGATTTCCACAGCCAGGTATGCTCAGTTCTGATTTAAAGCGACAGCATTTGTTTTTCTCCTTTGCGAAAGAAGTTTCCTTCTTTCTTTTTCTTCTCCCTTCCCCTCCTTCTTCCTTCTCTCCCTCCCTCCCCCCTCTCTCAAACACACACACACAGAAGTTGGATTGGACTATCTCTCCTACCCCCTTCTCTCTCTCTCTCTCTCTCTCTCACACACACACACACACACACACACACAGTTGGATTGGAGGGAGAGCACCAGCGAGGAGACCACAGGAGGAGTTGGAAGCCAGTCAAGAGCCATACTGGAGCACACATACTTTCCCCTAGCCCCAGAACGATCCAGCCCAGCTTCACTGATTACAGGTTTGAAAAGGCAACGTGGCTCTGCCTGCAATCAAACTACACTTGGGGAGGGAGAGCATAAACGAGCCAGGGTCCTTCCCTCCAGCCTTTGCCCAAAGCCTGCACCAGGAGGATGAAGTTTGAATTCCTCCCCTTCCCTCCTACCCATACGTACCTTTTCCAGCTGTTTCAGAATGGATTTCAACTCTGCTCTTGCTTCGGGTCCTCTGAAGAAGCCCCACACAAAGGAGCACCCTCTACTATGAGGCAGGAGAACAACGTGCCTCACCTACATCAGGAATTTTTAGACTTTTAACCCTTGCTTAACTCTGCTCGAGTAATCATAAAAACGCCTAAAGTCAGACTAGATGAGGCATGCCGCTCTCCTGCCTCATAGTAGGGGGTGCTTTTTAAGAAGCTTTTTTTAAACAGTTAAGCAAAGTCATCCACGGTGAGGCAGCAACTAGCTCAGGCCTGACCTCAGCTCTTGCCTTTTTCCTTTTACATTTTTTTTCTTTTCATGATGGAAGTGGTGAGGCTGTGCCTCCCCTGCCTCACCTGAACTGCACGTCACTGGCTGAAAACATACTCATAGCTCTTTTACACCATAAGCAACAAGGAATGTTAGAAAATCAATAGCAGCACACTACAAGACCCAGACCATGTCTCTAGCAATTTACTATTTGTAGAAACCTGTTAAACAGCCATGGTGGCACAGTGATTAGAATGCCGTATTGCTGTCTAATTCAGCTGACTGAGTCTCACCAGCTCAGCCTTCCCACTTTCCGAGGTTGGTAAAATAAGGTCCCAGATTGTTGGGCTCTGCAAATTGCTTAGAGAGGGTTGTAAAGCACTGTGAAGCAGTATATAAGTTTAAGTGCTATAGCTATTGCTATTCTGAAAAGCAGACACAGTTTAAAAATGTGCAGACTATAACAACTGTATTTAGACTGAAAACCTGTATGCATTGAGACTAATTTGATGAAAACCACCAATCCCATTTCAGCAGTCCTTCTAGGCAAAGTAAAAGGCCTATACCAGTGATAGCTAGCCTTTTTCCATCATGTGCCAAAAGTGGGGGGAGCACAGGGGGGTCCGTGCCTGGGCGTGCGCACACCCATAATGCTATATGTGCGACCTCCCCTGTGCATGTGCATGCGACCCTCCACCCCCTGGTTTTTTGGTGCATGATGAACCCATTTTTTGCCCTCCCCAGGCTCCAGAGGCTTTGGAGGGCGAAAACAGCCTCCTCCGTCTCCCCCTGGAGGCCCTTCGGCGGCATCAAGAGGCTTCCCTGAAAACGGCCCTACAGGCAAACCAAAATTTTAGGAACGAGCAATTTGTTAGAGCACACCAAGTGTTGCCTTTCGCCCTCCAGGGGCTTCCCTGAAGCCTCCAGAGGGCGAAAAACAACCCAACGCACGAACCGGAAGTTCGGGAACGGACTTCCAGTTTGCACACTGAACCGTTTTTTTGCCCTCCTGAGGCTTCAGGGAAGCCCCTGGAGATCGAAAAACAGCCTTAAAAGAAGGCTGAAGTCATCTGGTGCGAGAAGTGGAAGGCTATGCAGACATGGATGCTTCTAGAGAGTTTTAAAGCAGAATAAATTTTATGGTCCTTCTAAATCAGGATGCTCCTTCTTGCTATCATCTGATGGGGCGACCCTAATCAAAGACCAGGAAAGACTGAAAAACTACTGGGCTGAACACTTTTCCAACTTACTCAGTAGGCTGTCCACAGTTGATCATGATATCTTATAGCAGATTCCTCAGCTGCCAGCCCTTGGAAACCTCCTAAACCTGTCTCCCTCTAATGATGAGATAAAGAAAGTGATCTCACAGATAAACTCAAATAAGGAAAAGGGCAGGATGGCATTCCGCCATTCTAAAAGCACTAGACCCAAACATTTTTCAGACAATCAAAGGTAACTTAGAAGACATTTGGTCCACAGGAGATGGCCAATCACTTCCACGATGCCTTCATTTTGGCTTTCTATATGAAAGAAAGCAAATCCAATTGCAGAAACAACAAAGGTATCTCATTGCTGTCCATTGCAGGTAAGATGTTTGCCCACATTCTCCTGAACAGACTGATCACTGCTTTGGAATGGAACCTCTCAAAGGTGCTGCATGGTTTTTGACCAGAACAAAGTACAACAAATATAATATTTACTGTGAGGCAAGTCCAGAAGTGCATCGAGCCAAAGGAGCCTTTTTACTCTGTCTTCATTGACCTGACAAAAGCATTTGACATTGCAAACAGGGAGACTCTGTATAGTTAGAGTTAGGGTGAGGGTGGGGAAATTTGTAAGTTGATTCAACTACTGACGGACAGGTTCTTTATGATGGTAATACATCAGCTGCATTTGCCACTTCCAATGGGGTAAAACAGGTCTGTATGCTAGCTCTAATCTGTTCTTTGCTTGCATGTTATCACTTGGTTTTCATCAAGCTACTTATTACTAATTTTCATTAAGCTAGTCTTGATTTGAAGGGAGAAGGGTACTGATTGGACAGTCCTTTCTTTGACCTTTGCTGCTTAAATGCATGGAGAAAGGCAGTGGAGGGATTCTGCCAGTTTAACAACTGGATCGGTGATTGTGTGCTTCGCGCGTGCATGCACGCTCTGTGCGCGCCTGCACCTGACGTGCATTTCGTGCGTGTCGGCAGTTTTAACAAAACTTACCTTCCATGTTACTTCTGGGGAGTAACATAGCTGAGGCTGCTGCACAAATCAGCTGAGAGATATAGGTAAGTAAAGTGCAGGGGCTGGTGGGTGGGCCAAACTGATCGTTGGAGTGAACTAGTCCGCTTCCAGCTCATTGTCAGAGCTACCGGTTCACTCAAACCGATCTGAACCAGCTGAATCCCACCCTTGGATAAAAGGTCTCCATACAATCATTTAAGAACCCCCTTTGCTGATGACAGTGTGATCTACAAGTTATGCTGAATGAATTTTCAGAAACTGCTATGCTCTTTAGCCTGATTATTAGTTTGAGCAAAATTTCTTCTGCTACTGCTTCGAAGATAGTGTATTAGAGCAATGTTTCTCAACTTCAGCAATGCTAAGGTGTGTAGTCTTCAACTCCCAAAATTTCCAGCCAGGCAGCAAGTTTGCACTTCTTTAGAGCATGTTGAAGAAAAGTTCTAAACCATTCCAGACTGACA
Organism: Thamnophis elegans; assembly: GCF_009769535.1. NCBI lineage: Eukaryota > Metazoa > Chordata > Lepidosauria > Squamata > Natricidae > Thamnophis > Thamnophis elegans. Next base: position 100,415,146 of record NC_045544.1, on the reverse strand, counting down.
AGGCTCCTGGGTAGCTGCTTCCAAACTCCTTGCCTTCCTTCCTTGCTCTTGACAGGTTATTTTCTCTCAATCACTCTGCTTTCTGCAAGGTCAACCTTCTGTGATTCTGTGAGATCTTTGACAATAGGTGTGATAGTTTTATCTTTGTACTGTAGAACAGAGAGTGTAAGAAATTCACACCCCAGGAAGGACAAAAATATAAATCAATTGCCTGAAAATTCTGAAACCTTTTTGTCAGTCTCCTTTGGTTTCTCTGTGCACATATAACAGAATAACAGAGTTGGAAGGGACCATGGAGGTCTTCTAATCCAACCCGCTGTTCAAACAGGAAATCCTATAACATTTCAGATGAACAACTGCCCAATCTCTTCTTAAAAACCTCCAGTGATGGAGCACCCACAACAACATATGTACTTATGTGTATACAGCATTGGGGTTTATATAGTCCTCTTCCCACTCTGAATAAGAATCAATACCTACAGCCAAGTAGACTTGGACACCAACCAAATAAGGCTGGGGGTACCTATTGCTTCTATGCACTTGTGCTTTGTTATCCTTGTGCTTTGCATGTCGATTGTCTACAGGTCTTTCCTTTTGTACTTAGTCTCTTCTGTTTAACCTTCCTATCTTTAGCCCCTGACCCCCTGACTAGACTTGGATTACTTTACATTACATCTCCTGCCCAGATGAATTCTTCTGTATTTTTAGTGATGAGTAAGTCTTTTTGAAATTAGACTTTGACGGCATAACTATGCTGTTGCTAGTCCAAAGGGATTCTTAAGGATAGTAGATATTGTTGGAGGATCAGCATAGTTATCATTGTTTTTTTATTTCCATGTATGTGCCCACTTTCAATAAATGCCAATATTTTGTTGGCAATTTTTTTTTACAATGAGGCCTTCTAGAGCAAAAAAACCAAAAGGATGGAGAGAGCATGCCTACTTATGGTTTAAAATATATTTGTTAATATATTTATTTCTATGCAGTTTAACCTAAATCTTGGTTAAAAGCAGTGGTAAAATCCAATTTTTTTTAGTACCAGTTCTGTGGGCATGGCTTGGTGGACATGGCAGGGGAAAAATACTGCAAAATCCCCATTCCCTCCCCACTCCAGGAGAAGGATACTGCAAAATCTCCATTCTCTCCGGACTCTGGGGCCAGCCAGAGGTGGTATTTACTGGTTCTCTGAACTACTTAAAATTTCCAGTTCTCCACAACCTGTCAGAACCTTCTGAATTTCACGCCTGGTTAAAAAATTAAAAAGACTCAAATTTAAACAGATTTTAATACAATAGCAGGAGTCTGGAGGTTTCTGCAAGCATCACCCCATTTCTCTTGCAGAGTGAGAGCATGAGGGAATACTATCTGCACAGAGGAAGGACATTTTGGACTCGGACAACCTAAAACTACACCATCTACGATCTGACCTAAGCATAGTACACAAAATTGTCTGCTACAATGTCCTACTGTCAATGAGTACATCAGCTTCAACCACAATAATACATGAGCAAACAATAGATACAAACTCAAGGTAAACTGCTCCAAACTCGATTGCAGAAAATATGACTAGAGCAACAGAGTGGTCAATGCCTGGAATGCACTACTGACCTGTTGTTACATCAGAGAGAGGGGGGGGGAGAGGGAGAGAGAGAGGGTGAGAGACAGAAAGAGAGAGAGAGAGGGAGGGAGGGAGAGAGAGAGAATGTATGTGTGTGTGTTAGGGGTGGCTTGCTGCCGGTTTCACTTCTAGTTTGCAACCTGCACGCACATGCGCTGTTCAATGTAAATTGTTGTTCGCACATGCGCAGAACAATTTACAGTGAACTGCGTACACGCAGTCAATAAAATCCAGAATGAAGGCAGCGAGGGAACTAGTTTAGGGGCGTGGCAGGGCTGGGTCACTGCTGGTTCTGTGTCCAGGCATGAATTCCACTACCGGAAACCAGCAATGTAACTGGAAGTCATACAGTGCTGGTGAACGATCAATGATGTTTTTGATCTACAACAATGCAGAATGAGTGATACATAACTTATTCTGGTCTAAAATCATAATAAAGTTTTGATTTAAGAGTGCTTCCATAAATATCTCACTAAAATCCTTATGCACAACCCTTTTTTAAATAAGAATTTCCTGCATCCACAATGGATCTATAAAGGGGGAGTTACATTCAGTTAACTATACATATTATTTCTTAAGGAATTTACTTTTCAATGTAATGGTTTCCATGGTTACAACAAAATGTCACCGTTTTTATCTCACAGAGTCAGTGGAATGGCAGTCACTAAACTAGTGGGAGAAAACTGATGAAGGCATATATTTTGACATCTATGATAAGAGTGTTATTTTGTTTCTGAAACATTTATGCTGTGTGTATTGTAGCAAGGGGCTGAAGCAGTGGTGGGATGCAAAATTTTTTACTACCGGTTCTGTGGGCGTTCTTGGTGACATGGTACGGCTTGGTGGGCATGGCTTGGTGGGCATGGCAGGGGAAGGATACTGTAAAATCTCCATTCCCTCCTGATTAGCTGGGACCCAGGAGGCAGAGAATAGATGGCCAGTCAGATGTGGTATTTACCGGTTCTCCGAACTACTCAAAATTTCCGCTACCGGTTCTCCAGAACTGGTCAGAACCTGCTGACTACAATCTCTGGGCTGAAGTTAATAACCCTCAGTTTTTATAATAGGACAGTAAATCTGTAATAATATGTGACTATCTGCAGATGAAATGCCCCTCCTCATAATATTCCCCTTTGCTATGGAGCCTTTCCAAACAATTGTGTATCAAGGGTTACAGTTCATTTGGTCAAGTGGTAGCCCAATAAGTTAGTGGTTTTACCCTGATGACAGGGAAATAGTAGCCATGATTGCCAAAGCAGCTGGAAGTTTACTGAGTATAAGTCACTAGTTCATGTGCACTTTGTGTGCTGTTCCCAGATATAGACATATTTATGAAACAGCCTCTGCCAGCCTTTGTGGTTGGTACTTCCTATGCTTGGGAAATTCTGACTTCAGAAAGTCCCTAAGGTGACTTCCAAGAGGTTGGTAGGAGGTTCTTCAGCTTTTAAGAAGATCTTAAAAAACTTAATTCCTTGATTCATTTCTGTGGTCTTGGCCCATTTATACTAGAGACCTGGCTGATCTAAATTATGCTCTTCCGTTATTTTTAGTGGAAGAGAGAGAGAGAGGACCAAAGCGATCATCAGAGAAACAAATATTTCTCTTTTTTAATAGCAATTATATAAAAAAGTACAATGAAAAAAAATAAAATAGAACAAAAAGAAAAAAAAGAATGCACAGAAAAGAAAAATAGAAAAGGATAAGAAAAAGAGAAGAAAAATATAAAGAAATGACTTTCCCCTTCTTTCATCATGTGTGAGCAATTTTATCACCACCTCTTAAATTCCAAGAAATGATTTCTTTTTTCGTATATGTATAAACAAACCCTTAAAGCCTTCTCATTCTGTCTTGACCAGCAAGAGTCCATCAAAGCTTACTAGAGATATTAACATTGTTTTAACCTTGATCCAATAAACCAATTTTGTATTTCTTCCCTGAACTTTTAATAGTCTTGATCTTTAGTCCCTTCTCAAAAAAAAACATGTAAAGTTATGATGCTGCTGAAAAAAAGTTACTTACATCCTTGCACTTATGAACATTGTTTATGTGATCAAAATTCAGGTGCTTGGCAATTGACATGTATTGATGACAGTTTCATTGTCCCAGAGTCACATGATCATGATTTGTGATCTCCCAGGGAGCTTCCAGCAATCAAAATCAATGGGCAAAGCTGGATTCTCTTAAGGTCACATAGCCTTAAATTTGATAATAAGTAATAAATGGAATTGGGCATCACTCAGTTAACAATCACATTACTTACCAACAGATGTTCTGGTTCCAAATGTAGTGATACGTTGAGGACTACCTATATTAAGACATTAGCCAGTTTCATTTGTATGTCCAGTGTAGCATCTTTTTCCATATCCTTTTTTTACCTGGTCTTTTCAAAATCTACTTTTAGATCAGCTCAGTCTTAAACACAGTTTATCTATAAAGGCAGACACTATAGAATACTTAATCTGTTTATAACTTTCCAGAATCAAAGTTCTGGAATGTTGGCTGTTTATTTTAAAATAATTGGTTTTAAGCCCTTAAACTTGTATTTAAAACTTCTTTCACTAAGGATTGAAGGAAACTCACCCGGTGCTGTAAAACTTGTCAATCCAGATATTCCTAATAGCTGAAACACAGTTAACTGGCAATTTCCAAAATAATTTAAAAAGTGAGGTATGTGAGCAAGTGTCATTTCTGAAAGTACTGGCCCCAGTTTTGGCAAGATGTTTGTTTCCTTGTCTCCAAAAGCTCTAAACCTGCCAGAGACCACTGTCTGGTGACCGCGTCATAGAGAGTAACTGTCTGGCATATTTGTGAGCAATCTCAAATGTTCTCTCTGTCCAGAGATGAATTACCAAGAGCTGATCTACTTGCTGTCTCTTCAATTCACCAATCCCCATGGTCATCAGCTTCACTTTCACCTGAACCATCTTCAGTTCACCATTTCTTTCCTGGAAGCTACACACACACATTTCTCTGTCTTTATTTCCTCCCTATCAGGCTAGCAGCTATCAAGGTCTTTGGCTTCAAAGTCACCATATATTTTTAGGTTAATATATTCTTGTGTTACTTTTTTAACAGATGCCTGTTAATTTACCACCCAGGAGAAAAAATAATGTGCCTTACCACAGGTATAATGCAGCAGCTTGCCAAGAAAAGGCAAGGATATGTCAGTGCTGTTCTGTGACAGATAGAAACAAATGTCTTGGTCCAACCTGGATCATGAACATATTCAGTTAAAAATGCTGAATCTGCAGCTGAGTTGGTAGCCATTAACATGTTTTCATGCACTGTAGTTATGATTTAAAACTCAGGGGGAAAGATGGAGGGTTCACCCGGAAGCCAGTGTTTACCAGACTATCATGCATATTATTCCCAGGCGAAGCCAATGTTTTTGCCTTTTCTGTCTGGAAGTAAAATAGATGGAGTTATAGCCTGGAAATATTGGCAAGCTTTTCTGATGAATGATGCCAGATGAGATAACTTTGTATGATCCTTTAATAACTATTATTGTTTAGTTCCTTAATAAGCTTATGGTGATAAATGAGAGAAGCTGGGAATGAGATGAGATATTGATATGGAATAAAAGCATGTTGACTATAGCAATATATATTTTTTATAATTTGGAGCACATTTTGTGAACAGGGATCACATTGTGAAGACACAACGTTTCAGAATTTCATTGAATGCACTAGAAGTTTGTCCCTTTCTCTTTTGTATAAATGTCTGCTTTTGAAACATATAAGAGGAGACAGAATAAATAAAGAATCTACAGATATCTGTATTTTAGTGTTAGGAAAGGTGCTAAGATAAGGAACAAGTTGAAAACAATGAATTATACAGCTCTGACTGTTTCAAGCAATGAGAAGATTACATAATACAGATTAACAAGATAAAAGGTGTCCGACAACATACACAAATGATAGACAACTAGTCTGAAACTTGACATAAACACAGCATCAAATACATATGTAATGGGATGAAACAATGTCCAAGCATTTCTGGGTTATGTAGTAACATACAACTTTTTGTTGGTCTGTTTGTTTTGCTAAAGGCAATTCAAATCACAACATACTTCAGGCAAGCATGCAGGAAAAGTCATTTATTTTTGCACATTGGTATGACACACCTTGCAACATATTTCATTATAATGTATTAGACAAAGATGATATAAACCATCTAAATAATATACATATTGATTTGTTTCTGTTTAAATCAGCAATTGCATTTACACTGGAATAAAGATTATCAGTTTTGGTAAAATAAAATTATTTGAATTCACTTGTTAACAAAATGCACAGTGATTATAAACCCCATTTTGCCTTTTTCTTTAAGCCAACTTTCCTTTTTTTTCACTGAAACTGTCACACTGCAGTTGGGGTTCTGGTGGACACATAGAGATGATCGTACATAGTACTAGGAATTCATCTTCATGTAGTTCCCATGGCTACAAAAATTGCTAACTATTTTAAAATCACATGATATAACAACAATGCTATGCAAACATCAGATTCATTTAATGTCCATCTTCTTGACATATACAGTATTATTATGATAGATTTACTTTTTTTAAAGACTAACCAGATTGGGCATTTTTAGTCACAAAACACAAACATTAAAACTTAGAAAATACACTTTATACATTATAGTATTTAATAGTCCCTTAATCCAGTTTAAAATTAAGCACAGTATAATGCTTTGGTGGATTAGGTACTCTAATACCGTTACTACAATGAATTCTTATAAAGTTCCTTTTATTATATTTTAAATAAGAAATTATGGCTCTGCTCAGAAATAAAATACCTGAGCCCAAAATGTTGCACATTCCCATTTTCAACAGATTACATCAGAGTTTACTTTACTGAAGAAAAAACGTCTTAAAAACAAATGCCACAATGTATTAGAAAATAAAATTAATACTGTGAACAAATTCTCTATGTTCCCCTGACTTTACACAGCTAAAAAGGTATAGTTCAAATTCAACCTGTGATTTTTCCTGCTTTGAAACTGTCCCAAAAGTACATTTTTTCCCCAAAAGACAACTGGAGTTTCTTGGGGTTTTTCTTTGAAAATGTTTCGCTTACGAAAAAGTTAAATGTTTTCAAAGAAAAAAACCCCAAGAAAGTCCAGTTGTCTTTTGTAAATAGCACCTGTGGGACAACCATGACCTGGATGATTGAGAATTTCCATAAACATCTACTTTGAAACTGTAATAAAGTTATATATGCATATCTTTGCTTATTTAGTCTTTTAGCTAGTAGCGCCACTCAGTTTACTATCTTTGAGCATTAACTTATCTTTGTCATCTCCCCAATAATGAAGGGCATTCTAATTTAGTATGAGAGAAACTACTGATCTGCAGAGGGAAAAAAGTTGTGCCCAAGAACTTCACGGCTGCCCTAAAGAAAAGTTCCAACTATCTAGAGGTTCTCAGTCTAAATAATTATTACCTCTGAAGTGGGAGCATAATGACTCTTTGAGAGTGATTTCTTTTGCATCATTCTTCTAGTCCAGAGTTTCTCAACCATGGCAATTTGACGATTCATTGACTTCAACTCCCATAATTCCCTAGCTCTACAGCCAGGCCTCACTTAAAGTTGTTGAGGTTGAGAAACTGTGCTCTAGTTTAAATCCTTTTAAATCAGTATTCGAAATTTTTGTTTCGGATGTAGGTAATATTCTCTTGTGGATAATCTGCCAGAGTAGGGAGTAGGGAAGAGAGTCAAAGATGAGATAGGATAATCTCCCCCTTTTTTCTCTCTCATCAGGTTTTCTCCTTATTCCCTTTTTTTCTTGTTTTCTATATTCTCTCTCATGCTCTTTCTTTTCACTCAGGCCAGAATATATTTGTCTTGCTAGAACTCTAAACTGATGCTTTTGTGACAATTTCTTAAAATCAGTTGAAAGGCTAGAAGTTGCTCACCTATGGACTATTCAGTACCTAGACTTTGACTCCTATTGAATTCCCAAATTACACTACTAAAATTTCCCAGCACAAATAGATCTGGAATGCGAGTTTTGGGATGGGGTGCTCAAAAGAGGATCAAAAAAGTTTTTTTTAAAGCCCTTGCATGGTATGGTATCATGTACTTATTTTGAACTATTAAGCTCCTTTCTATCCTTCCAAAAGAAATAAAAGGGTGAGCCTAATTTTTCACGCAGGATCCAATCTGGAACCTGCATGAAAAAAATGTTCATCCCTTCAGTGATGTCATCATATCATTGGACTTTGCTCAATGCAGCCTTCAGAGACCAAAAAATAAACTCTCAATTACACCCCAATCTGAAAAAAAAAGATAATTCCTTGTTAGGTTAAGTTTCTGGAAGAAGCAGATGCCTGCTTGGATCCTGGTTTGTTAAATGGGAGTGGGATAGAGATTCTCCCCTTCTGATTTAAGGAATCAACTAATTATTTAAGTGAAATAGGAGGAAGGAGTATTAAATATGTTAGCCATTTTGAATGTTTATAAAAATAATAAAGATGTTAGGTACATAAATAAATTTCTCCATGTTTAAATTTCAAGAATGTATAGGCAAGCATTTTCTCTAGAAGGTGCAGTACATTTCATTCTCTTATAGCTTCACTTCAACTTCAAAAGTTGAATGCATTTACATCAGAAATTAAGTAACTTAAAAAATGGGATGACTATTATGGCTTTCTAGATATTTTACTGGGGACTGTCAAACCTTTTGTGTAGTTTGCTATCTAATCCAGTACTGTACAGTATTCATTATTGGTGCTAGTTCCTAGAGAGATTCCCGTTCTTGAGATTAATATAGGGCACATAAGCTTCACAATGGATGCAATTAATAATGTAAAGTAGAGTTCTGGTATTTCTTGATATGATTACTTTTAATTGAACATAAATTATTTATTTATTATAAATAAGAGTACACTGAAGTCTAGAGAACTGGAAGGACATAATGGTTCAGGTGCTATACCAGAAGAAGGGAGATCTAGCTTCTCTTCTGCCAAGCTAGCAAGCTATCTGAGTTATTCTGGACAATCATTGTCTCCCACCATTGGGAGCGTCCTGTCCATGAAATTGCCAGGAGTCAAGCGTGACTCAAAAGCATTCAAATAAAATTTCTGTATTGAAAACTATATGTATGTATGTATGTATGCATGCATGCATGCATGCATGCATGTATGTATGTATGTATGTATGTATGTATGTATCAGAGGTGGGTTCCTACCAGTTCACTCCTATTCGGTAGAACCGGTTCGTCAAATCTACCGAACTGGCTAGAAGAGGTTCCACCAGTGGACCCGGAAAGCAGGCCACACCTACAGAAAAGGTTCCAAATTTTTTTGAAACCCACCACTGGTCCCTTGGATATGATATTCTACACTATCATGCTCCATATTTATGAAATCAGTGCCCTATGAAAGGTAAGGATGACTACTGCGTTTGTGGTGGCAATCAGAACATTGCGTGTGTTGAAGTTGTTTTAACGCAAACCAAAGATGCCTTTTAAAAAACAAGTTTACATCATATTCTTATGCATGCCAGTGCTGTGTGTGAGGTAATTTAAGGTGGTTCTGACAAGTGTCGTCGGCATCTTCATATCCAGTCACATGGGCGGCAAGCCACTCCCATCTGGTCACATGGGTGGCAAACCACTCCCACAAAGGAGGCCACACCCACAGAGTAGGTTCGAACAATTTTTGAAACCACCACTGGTATGTATGTATGTATGTATGTATGTATGTATGTATGTATATAATATGCAAGTGTCTATATTATATAATCAAAATGACAATAGGCCTCTATAAAAATGTTGCCTGCTTAACCATTTAAGGTGTTAATAGATAGATAGCCTTGTTGATTAAGTATTAAACTGAAAAATAAACTGGCCGCAGTGAAAGAAATCATGTTAGCATGTTTGAGAACCTTGCACATTGTTAGTCATTCTTTTTCAAGTGTTTTAATAGTTAAAAGGAAGGGCATGCCACTTCTTAAATAGAGCAACTGCTAGCCTCTTCAGCTATGGGAGCTGCAGCAGCAAAAAATGTATAGTAAACTCCTGATTTGGACTACAGCGAAGGGCCCTAATACCTCAGTGTAAGGACTGTAGTAGCAGTTACAGATCTCACGTACCTCTGCATCACTTAAGAGGAAAGGGTAATTGGATTTTGTTTTATTTCCCCCATGGGGAAAAGCAGAACTAGGCTTAATTCCACATAGCATTGGGCATTGTGCTTGTTGGTCACTTGATCAGGATTATTAAATGAAAACTGGGTTGCTGAATTCGGTGCATTTTATTATCAACTTTACATTTGCTGCTTCAGGGCTAGAGATGCAATTGTGCAACTTTAGTTTGTTCCTCTTGATTGGTGCAGGGCAAGGCATCTACATACTGAATTGTTATGGTTCGCTTCATTCCTCCTGTCAGTAATGATGATGAAACTTACAATCATCAATCCTTGTTAATCATAGGAAAGCCACTCAAGGCCATGAAGCTAAATGCCTGACCTTTGACCTTCCCTCTCCATGAATGTGCATATATGAATGATCCTCCTTCTTCAAATGTAAAATAATGCATTTCCAATAAGGTAGCAACTGATAGAGCTGCCATTCTTCCACAATGCCGTCCATAGCCAAAGAGGGAACATCCACATTAGAAAACTTAGATACTGATCTTTGGCAGACAATTTTCAATCAAACATCATCAGCACTGTTAATATTACAACAGAATCTTTCCCAGCTTCACATGGATTATCAATACCATATTCTTTTGAGTCAGCTACATGGATACTTATTTACTTGTATATTATAAGCACACACCACAAATATAAAAATATATGAGTTGACCCATTTCTTTTGAGAATAGATTCAATATTTTTTGTAATCTGCAGATTAACACTACATACCCAGAAATCAATTGTCTTAAACAGTTGGACACACTTGTGACGATTGTAAGAATTTTTAAATAATCCTTCAGGATTTGCCTGCCTCTGCGGATGCATTCATACAATAGGCATCTGCAAGGCAGTCAAAAAGCAAAGATATGGCTACTCGATTAAAACCCTCCTCTTTATGCAATTTGCATGTAAAAAGAGATGTGACTTTGCCTGGTGTTGGCTGCCATTTTGACTGTTATTACTTTCCCTGCAGCCACTCCTGCAGACACCCCCCTTACTCTTGAGTAGCAGTTTCAGCATAAAATACTTAAACTCACTCAGTAAGTGTGGACTGTACAATAGGGAGCTGCCATTTGCTACCTACTGAGCTGGCAGTGTGGACAGCATAAAGTAGTTTTACAACTGAAGAATTATCTCTTGAGTTAATCACTGCTGTTCAGGAATGTCTGAATATGCCCATAGTTTGGGATTAGCATTGAAAAAGGCAGTATGAGCAAGGTAGTTACAATGGCTTATTGCAGTTGTAAATTCTATTTTGAGGCTACAGTAACAGCCTTTTTGATGACTCTCATGTTTCCGAGATGGTAGCAGGAAATGGCCTAAGATTTTTTGTCAGGGATAAGGGAAAAACTGAAAATTTTGGTTGTCTGCAACTTCCATCTTTGCCAAGAGATCTCTTCTATGAATGCCACTAGAATATACAGCTGTTTCACACCATTGATGGCCACCAAGAAACAACTCTTTGCTGAAGAGAAACAAACTCTTTCCTTCATGAAGTTGGCCAAGCTCTATTGTGATAAAACTGACAAATTGTTGGGTGGTTAACAGTGATTTCCCAGGAAATGTTTTACTTTCAAAATAATTTTCCTTTTCAAGAAGTGAAGTACAAATCTATAGTTTGGGGAAACGTGTATGTATGTTGTGTATTTTATATGTGTGTATATATATATATATATATATATATATATATATATATATATATATATATATATTATTTGTATCTATATTGTGTATATATCATGGTCAATATATATATTGTTCACAGCAAAGTTACCTCCCATTATTTTCTATTCAGCATACACCAATGATTACATCAAACGTGGAGAACTTTATACATGATTGTACAGTTTATACAGCATGACATTGTTATTTACCAGTACATGAAAATGTGACCTTTTAATCAATATGCACTTATAATTAATATGTGGGAATTTTCCCATTCATTCTCTGAATAATATTTACCAACAAATAATATGGCTTTCTTGATAGTATAATTGCATTATGACTTTGAATTTAAGATAATCACCACCAAAGAAATTGGCAAAGTTGAATAACTGGAAAGTGAAAAGAAAGGTAATCATAAAATATACAGGGCTTTCTTATAAAAAAAGAGTTGGTCTTCTCCTCCCCTTGCTTTATTTTGCCTTATGGCAACCCATAAGAACACATTTAAAAGCAAATAGATGTGAAAATATGGTTCTTCCAGCATTTGAGATTTCCATAAATCCTCAGACATTTGGTCCGGTTTTTCTTTTCTGTGGCTGCATCTTTTCTTTTAACTGGGGAAATATATGAATTGAATGCCCTTTGTTTGTACCAACTGATAATAAGTTTACTGGAACAGTGTAACAGAACAGAGGAACCGTATATAAGATGTCTCACAAAAACACACACATGCACAAATAAAAATATTAGCAAATGGGTGATGGTTGGTTGATATATTAACGAACTGAGTACATAAAATCTTTGATTTCTTTCATTTTTATTAGCCGTCCAAAAATTGTTTTAACTACTGGTAATTGTGATAACATTTTCTAAGAACTATTTAAAATATGCTTTTAAGATGGAATGAAAAGACATGGAAGAAATAAAGCATTTTTATACTTATACAGAAATGGGAGTTATTTTACAATTATTACTTATATTAGCTACTTTTGTGAGATGTGTGATACTCTGAGTTGGATACCAAAGTGTTTGGAATTGCTCATGTACGGGAACTTTAGGCTAATTCCTGATGGAGACCAAGATCTTGCAACAATGGGAGTGCACGAATATTTATAATGATTTGATGGCTCGTTTAAGAACCAGTGCTCAGATGTCAAACTCATGTCATCAGATGGCATCACATGATGTCTCGGGACCTTTTTCTCCCCTTTGCTAAATGGGCCATGGCAATGCGCGTGACGCATCCTGCCCGTGGGCCGGGAGTTTGACAGTCTCCTGCTATTCCAAGGATTATGAGGAAATAAATTTGGGGTGTGCATATAGGCTTGTGGCAGATGTTTCCAGTTATTTTAGCCTGAATGGGACAATACCTCATTCTTGCAATAGTGGAACAAAGTCGAAAATGATTTTTTAATGTTATGTTTATGTTTGACCTTGCACTGTGGGAACCATTAGGATGATGAAAAAAATGAGGCTAATAATTTGGAAAGTCTTAACAGAGCAGGGGATAGTGAAGTGACAAGGGAGAGGCAGACAGCTTTCATGCATCTTCAAATAAATCCTCCATTTAGTAACAATAATCATGCCATGAATTTAGCAGCTAAATGAAACATTTGGTTGCTTCTTAGTTACATAAAAAGGGGAACAAAATCACTATTGTGATCAGTTCTCTTAAATGTGGGGTTCCCAGAAGTATCTGGTTAATTATGTAGAGAACAAAATGCTGCTCAACTGTTATTGATCCAGCAGATTTCTTTTTACTCTTATGCTCTTTTATAGCCATTGATAGCATGGATTGGTCCCACAGTATTTGCATCCTGTTATAATTCCTTTGTTAACTTTTTTTTGCAAAACCAAGCCTGAAAGTTAAGAGGCTTTTCTACTGTTAAGAAAGAGGTTCATCCAGTATAATGTGCCATTTTCGAAAACTTTTTAAATATTTCTGTTCCTGAATTGTTGCTTTATATATAGTTTTTGTCTCAATTTTTTAATGATTACATTATTTATTTTATTATTTATTAAATATTTTGCCACCCATCTTGTTTCAAATGACACTGGGTGGGTGGCTTACAGCACACCAACCTTAAAAAATGCTGTGTTGTAACTTTTATCTTGCTTTTATCGTACTGCAAAAGCAGCGAGGAGGTGCAGTTGTGTGTGTGTTGTGCATGTGTTCTTAAGAAGGATATAATCTTGTGCAGTGAAATTAAATGACATTTCCCTTCCGCAGATGGGATTTCTTCTAGAAATATAACAAGAAATATTTCAACACCCTCTTCCACCTTGCAGTCCCTGAATGCATCACGTTGTCGGACACATCTATAAATAACATTTTCTGGAAGAAACGATGGGTCAGAATTATCCTCTGTTTAGTGATATTATTGAAAAAGATTAGAGAGGTAACTTTATTTTAGCTGGGATAGGAATTAGAAACTGAGAAGAAAATAAATTTTTTTTAGTTTTTAAAAATATTATTTGTTCTTTAGTAATTTGTTCTTTAGTTCAAGGACAACTGGGTCAGTGATTCTCAAAGTGCCTGAGAACTGTTTTGACCCCTGAAAAATTGTCCCACTTCTCGTGAAAAATATATGATCGGAACATTGAAGTACATAACACATTCTGCAAGAACTTGGGGAGGACCTTGCTAGTGGCCTTGACTTGCATTTTATGTTGGTTTGTGGCAGAAAAAAAGACCATCATTAATCTTGCCTCAATGCCTTATAATTAACCTTAGTTGTTTGCTAGTATTGGTGATTAGGGAGTGGAAACAAAGCCATTTTTGGATAAGCTCTGGGGAAGAACTTGCTGTTACTGTCTTCTTCTGAACTATTTTGCTTTGATAGCATCCAACTTCAGAAACAGCTCTGTTTTATCCTTCACATTGAAAATAGGGCTTTACAGAGGCAAACAAATTGCCTTCTCTGCCACCTAGAATTAAACTAGCTGTCTATTACTTGATTCTAATTCTGAGTTTAATTGTTAGAATCTCACAAAAATAAGATTAGAGGAGGCTCATGTTAGAATTTCAGGTTGGCCTTTATGTATGTCTAGAAGCAATAATGGATGGGGCACTATCAGATGGCATTATTGGAAGCAGAGAAGTTGGTTGGTTTAATGTGTCATTCTCAGAAAGCCCTCTCCTCTCTTAATATAGTCACTGAATTGTCAATCAGATAACAGGAAGGAGGGGGTGGGAAGTCATTGTGGGGGGGGGCAGTGCTGGATAAATGGTGGGGAAAATAGCATTTATTTCTATCTTATCCTACCACCCACCCTCATGTCCAGTACAATTTCCTTGTCCTTAGTTTTGATATTAGAGGCCAAGCTAACAAAGCAAACCTGCTTGAGAAGAGTAACTATAGATTAACAGTAAGCAGAAAGTTAATAAATACATGTATAACCAATTAAAAGGCTTTGCAATAATCATATTGTTATGTGCCGGTCCCTGGCACATTTTATGCCAGTTCATCTGCCCTTAGGGATATTCTCAATTGTTATTTTTCTATGTGGTATTTATGTTGAAGTGCTTTTCGAGGATTGTGTACACGGGCTGAAACATTATGCTTATCCATCTGTGGCTTTAGATGTGCTTTTTCTAGGTGATGTATTTAGAGCTACAGGATAACAATAGGCAGCAACAGATTCTGCTGCAATACATCTAGGCATCAGGTTGAGGAAGGCTGCTTATTTTATTTAGCATCCGCATAAACATTCTATGTATACGTTCAACTATTTTGTGGTTTGCCCTGTTAATTAATTTCAAGTATTATTTTTTTTCTTTTGCCCTTAAAAATTCCCCTTTAGGAAGAGATGCAAATTCCTTCATCAGTGTTAAAAGAGGTCTAGATTAAAGTCTGATTAACATTTGCATCTTCATTTGCATAAGAAATGTTATCTTATATCAACTACTTGATTAGACTAACCTATTTTAATTTTTAGTAAATACTTGTTCATTCTTGAACTTATGAATAGGCCTTTTTGTTACTACGAACTAGAGTCTGTATTGTGAATACAATCAATTGGAAAATCAGACAAGGCAATTGATAAAACAAAGAACCGAGAGATAATAGTTATAGTCTCTTAATAATTATTTAACTATTTTTTGTAAATACTTGCTTGACCTACCTCTTCCCATTTACAGGTAAGATGAGGTTATTGAAGGATCTCAGAACAAGGAAAGGGGTTTTTTAAAAGTGTTCAAAGAAAGAGAACAGAATCAGCAGATTAACTGCTAGTCATAAAAGCAATATGCATTCAGATAATAACAGAAAAATAAACCCTGTTTTGACTCAGCCTTCATCCTTAAAAGCAATGTTTTTACATCAGCCATTTTGAAGAGGGAAATGAAGCTTGCTCGCTTGTTACCTTTGAAAAGAAAAATTCAAGGGAGAAATGATAGAAATGTCACCATGAAAGAGACATTAAGAAGGGTTCTCTGTCAACCAAAAGGTAATGGCAGAGAATTCTAGATTTCACATTGAAACCTTATAAGTCACATAGTGCAACAAGGAAACCACTTACAGAGGTGGTGGGCTACCCTTATTGGGTAAAGTTCAAGCATAATTTAGGCCCTCCTATCCGTTATAGATATGTTTAATTGGTTTCCTGCACTGCAGGGAGTGTTAGATTTATGGCTCATGTGATTAAATAGCTCGTCCTCAATTCTATGAATCTAATTTAAGAATACAATTAAGTACAAGATAAACCCTAGGGAATCCTGTGATTTCTGAATAGGTGAAATGATATAAAGAATCATTGAACAAGGACTGAGGCAATCTTATTTATATTTATGCTGATGACTACCAAACCATTTCATTTTGTAGTAATGTAAACTAATACAGGTCATCAAATCAAACCTAAGTTTAAAAACTAAAAAGAAAGCAAACATGTGTGCAGATTTAATGAGGAGCTATAAATATAGTATACTTACTAGGCTTTAAATAGTGGCATGTAATTTAACAAAGATGGCATTCCATGGTCATTAACTCATACAAGGCAGGATAATTTTTCACTCTAAAGGGCTGCTCACTTTGCATTTCATGATTTTTAATGAAATTGGAGTTACTTGATCAGAAATATCAAGGGCTTCAGCTCCCTGACCTGTATATCTACAGTGCATAATTTACTTATTTCAATGCACCTCTATGCAAAACAATACTGATAAAACCTTTTTGGAAAAGTCCTACAAATGGGTCTGGATTATTTTTAATGTAACTATCCTTGCATAGGCAATATTGTTATTTTTAAATATACAGATGACTATTACCAGTACTCATGATGGTACATCCTGAAAAGGAACCTATCAGTTTGTGATGTATGTTCTTAAAATTATTTAACTCTGGCTCTATAAAGCAGCCTTTCCAACTTAGAGTTTGTAAATGTGTTAAAACATCTGCCATGATGATTGTGGTTATAGTGGTACAACACATTTTGAAGGGGAACATTTTTTGGCTGTTCCCTGGCGTCCATTTGTTATAATATTCTTCTGAATTTACTTCTGCTTTAGAAACCCCATTATGAAGTAGTGATCTGCTTCCCTCTTTCGATTGAAAAATAGAAATCCATGGGACAATGAAACAGGAGATTCCTTCCTTCCTCTCTCCCTCCCTCCTTCCCTTTGTTCTCTCCTTCTCTCTTACAGCACATTAGAGCAAATAAACATCTGTTTTCCATTGCTCATGGTGTGCCTACTGGCTGGATTCAAATTAAAGTACTTGAAATGTTATCCTTTCTTATATATGAAGCCTACTGAATAGAGTTAATGCTATGTTAATTCTAGGACAACCTTGTCTTGTCTGGGTATTGAAACATAACAGGTGTATATTTCTAATCATTAAAGAATTTAAAAAGCAAAGACAGTTCGCATGTGACCAGCCAACCGTATCTCCAAACTTCAGGGCTACTATGTACATTAGCAATTCCCGCCCCCGCAAAAGTCCCTCAAATCAGCCTTTTCCACAGAATCCTATACACAAAATGCTATAATATATAATATATAGCAGGAGTCCACAACCTTCAGTCCATGGACTGGCATCGGTCTGCAACATGCCAGCACTGAGCTGTTACAAACAAGCGAAGCATCATTGCAGGATGCAGGCAGCATGTGAAACCACGCTCCCTCCAGTCTGCAGAAAATCCTCTCTCCATGGAATGATCCTGGTGCCCGAAATGTTGGGAGCCGTGGTATATAGCATACTATTCTGTAAACTCGTGTTGTCCTAGTGACGAGAATACTTGACTGTGGCACTTGAAATCAACCTTTTGAGCGAACACCCTGAGACGAATTCTACCATATCAGCTGTTGAAAGGGACAGATTCTGCCGTTGCCACAGTGGAAAAAACACAAACACCACTCTGTGCTTCAAATCAACCAGCACTACATAGTCTTATCTTTTTGAAGTTTCTTAAGTGGCGAGTCTATTAAGAAATGACATGTGAAAGTTTTAATAAGCCTAGAATGAAGCAAAGATAGCTTTTAAAAAGTATTTCCATCTACACTCAGTCCATACATCTTCAAAGTGCAAAAGGTGAGAAACAGTAGTATAGTTTGTTTGTTTGTTTAAAATTTGTACCATCCTAAAATCTCCCTTTAAATACTTCGGCCACCTAATGAGAAGGAAGAACTCACTGAGTCTTCACTGAGCCTAATGCTGGGAAAGATTGAGGGCAAAGAAGAATGGATGATAGGAATGAGGTGGCTGGATGGAGTCACCGAAGCAGTAGGCATGAGCTTAAATGGACTCCAGAGGATTGTAGAGAACAGGAAGGCCTGGGCGGAACATTGCCCTATGGGGGGTCGTGATAGGTCGGACACGACTTCACAACCTAACCAACCACAAAGAACAATCTAGGAAGAAAGAACCTGGCCAATTCTGAATATCCTTCCTTCTAGTTCTACAAAGGAAGAGATAATCAAGCTGGCACTGCCTATTGAGTGATTCTGCCTCCTGATAACATCTGTGTGAGGATGGATCCAAACCTCCTCTCTAAATCTTGCACTTAAATCTTATATTGATTAACTTACCAGATTCCCAAGAAAAGTCCCCAATTAAAGTGAAGCTCAGCATGCTTTTATTAAGATTTACTCCAAGGTCAACCCCAGATACTGGAGTGACAAGGCATAACGTACCCAATGAATGTGAGAGGAAACAATTCTTCATGGTGCACAAGACTGTGATCAGATACTGAGCAAGATGAAGAAGAATAGCTGCTTGATAGTTAAAAGAAGAAGAAGAAGAAAGAAGGAAGAAGAGGAAGAAGGAAGAAGAAGAAGAAGAAGAAGAAGAAGAAGAAGAAGAAGAAGAAGAAGAAGATGATCATTTGTTCTAACCTACCTCTGGACTCATTGATATCAAGAACATCAAACAACATAGAAAAAAGAAAAGCTACAGAAAAAAATCCTATATATTAGGCATTATCCTTCTAGAGGGAATTTAGTGAAAACTCAGTGCCATTCATACCTGCATCATTTCAGTAAGGGTCAGAATTAATGCAGTTTAATAGCCAACAACAGCAGGGGAGAGGCTAAGGCAAAGAATGCACTGAAAATTGAACAGCCACAGAATAAATGGTGGTTCCCTCTGAGGAAGGAATTTGGGAAGCCTTGGGGAAGACCTATTTTGGAAGTTACTGAGAATCTGATTTTTAGAGAAAGGTTTAGATGTTCATGAGAATCCAGAACACATGTTCTGTTAATTATGAATGAGGCTTGAAAAAATTGTAAGCATGATTCTTATATTTGATAACTTTTAACTTCATATTGCTTACATTTGGATCTGGCTTCCAATTAATTAAAACATTAAACTTGTATTAATCTCCCCCCACTTTTTTTTTTTTTACAAAGGATGTCTATGGTTGCTAGGAGGTGAAATGAGTTGATGCTACATAATAATCACGGTCATCCAGGGACTATTTAAACACGTTTGGAGTACTGGAGCATTGTTTCCAATATTGAATTTCTTTTATCACTGTGTGTTTTCCTAACATGAATCAAAGACTCTGTCTGTTAAACCCATCTGAAATTGTCCTACCCTTGAGGTCACAAAGAATAATTTTCCATGTTTTGTAATTTTTGTAACAACTCTGGCATAACCCTTGTGTAATGTGGAAGATCCTCGGCTTCAATATTAATTTCTTTTAACCAAAATTCCTTTTGATATTGGAATAATATTTAATATCTCAGATGCCTTCCTAATTAGCCAATGGTTTTTACCCAATTGTCTCTGAGTGTATTTTACAGTATATCTATACGTATCTCCAAAGGGGAAAAAGACATATTAGTTTTACATTTATGGTACAGTGGATACACTTTATAGTTTTCTGCATTGTATAATGGAGTGCTTATAAAGGAAATCTTTCTTTTCTTTTTAAATGGCATGAGTTTTATACCAAATCTGCAGTGATTATACCTGGACAAGAAAAATGCAAAAGGGCAGTTTCTATTAAAAAAAAACCATTATGGAAGTTATGGAAGTTGCTACTTTATGTAACTGTGGTTATAATAACAAAACACCTTAAAATTTTAGTGGAAAGAGAATTTATCAAGTTTGAACAAGTAAACAGGAATTCTAGAATCTTTATGTTACCTGAAATAGTCTTGACTAACAGACATAGTCCACACCACACTAACCCCAAAATATATTGCCTTGTTTAGCTAAAGGCAGGAGTGCTTATTCCACATCCCATGGAAAAAGCAATTCATTGTCAAAGGAGAATAACTTTTCTAGATAATGTTTTAAGATATGTAGGTATCAAATAATTTTTCTACAGTGTTGCTTTCTTAATTGGGGAAACAGAAAGAGAGAGCTCCAATACTATACATTTTGATTTTATTTTTTTACAAATTGTCCATGAATGTTAGACATTCCAATAATAAAGTAGCTATATGTTTGTGAAGCAAGATAAATGCTTTATTTGGAAGTCTTCTCAATCTAGTATCTTTTCCTTTCCTCCAAAATTGAGCTTGAGAGAGGAAAAAGTTTTTAGGACGGTGGAGGAGACCAGTTGGAAGCAATCAACTGGCAAACTACAAATATGTTTAAATAATACTCTTTTGAATGTTTTTCTGTGTTTATTTTAAATAAGGGCTGCACATCTAAATGCATACATTGCACAGATTTCTTTTTTACTTTATTTACTCCTTTTAATGCTACATAGCTTGCTTGTGTGGGGGGAAAGACTGATGACTCATCCAGTGTTTAATTTTCTCATAGTCCACTTATAATCTATCAAGGAAAATTGTAAAGCCGGGGAAGGTTGCAGACTGACTTTTCTTAAAATATCATGTTGTTTACTTGCTAAACGAAAATATACTAAGAGAAGTGCTTTTATGCAAGCATTATGGAAGTTAATCTGGCTAGACAGTCAATGGCAATAATTTAAACAGGGAATTATTGTAGTTATTCTGAAAAATAGAAAAGTTGGTAGAAATAATATCTCTAGTACTATTTTGCTTTACGGGCAAGTGTTTAAATTGTTAGTTAGTAGGTTTGGTTTAGACTTCTTACCTGAGTTTCATAATTTGGTCTAAATAAGAAAGTCTATCTGCTCCATTGGTATAAGGGACGTGTAGAGATTTTCACATTTGTCCCTATAGTTCAGGGGTGTCCAACATAATGTCCGTAGCTGGATCCGGCCCACAAGGTGCTTAGATTAGGCCACCCTTGAAACAGTGGAAAGACCAGTTGGCAATGTCTCTGCCAGCAAAAACAGAGCTTGGGAGGACCTGCACACGATCCTCCGAAGCTCAGTTTTCACTTGCAGAGGGTTGCAGGAGGCTGTCGCAGTTGATAAACAGAGCTCGCAAGGCTCCTGAGCTCCGTTTTGTTGGCAGAGGGTGTTGCTGGAAGCTGTTTCAGCAGAAAATGGAGCTTGGGAACCTGTTTTCGCTGGCAGAGTGTTTGGGCCACCACAGGCCCCCCTGATAAAAGTGATGTTGAGCTGGCCACACACACTGACCGTCCCACCCCCCAACTCCTGAGGTCAAATACAGCCCTGATGCGGCCCTCAATGAAATCCAGTTTGACACCCCTGCTATAGTTTCTGCTAGCCTGCAGTTGGGAGTTTGGCAGTACCTTTTCAGATGAATACATTTTATCAAAAGCATATTCCCACCAACCAGGCACCTCCTAGGTCAAACTGCATCTGTTTTTCTAACAAGAGCCATTTATTACTGTGAAGTCTGCCCCATTTCCCTTGGCTTTTCTTTTTCAGAGGGAAGCCCACTACACCCGAAAGGATGTAAAGGAATTGGATGTGGAGTGCCATATTCCATCCCTCTTAAAAGAGCAAGCAATCCAGTGTTAGCCCTGTTCCCATATCCCATGATTAAAAGGAACATAGTGATTCTGCTTATGAACTGTTTTGGTATCAAGACTGTATCAGACATTTGTTTTTCTCTTGGCTGCTTTGAATGAATGAAAAAGGTTGGGGGAATAGGCATTTCCTACCTGAACGCCTAAGGAATTTGCTGAATTGTTTCAACTGTTAACATTCAACACACTTGCATTCACTAACCCATTAATTATTTTATTTTTGTTTCTGCTGATTGCAGTGCTGTTTATTGACTTGAATTTCCCAATAATGAAGCTGCAAGTCCCTCCTTATTCATATTCAGTGGCTTTCCAAATTATTCCCCAAATGCATCATTACTCTGAAATCCTTTGAAATAGTTTTCCTGGGCCAGTTTTGAGTGAGAATGGATAGGAACACCCCATGAAACAATAGTGCTTTGTCATCCCTAGTCTTTCATCTATATATCAAAGATTAAAATCTGATTCAGATCTTTGCGCTTCTCAAGTTTCCCTTTGTAAAACAGCAACAGCAGAGATTTCATGATGTTATAATTAGCTGTGTTAAGAAAGGGTGATGTGATTCCAGCATTAAGATTTTGAGAGTATTGTTATATTGCCAACTATTTATTAACTTTTTACTGATGAATGCTGCCTAACCTCTTCTTGGCTTTGGTTTCAGCTGCGTTGGGGCAGGCTTGTGCAACGAACATCGCAAAATTGAACAAAGGAGGACTGCAAAGCATTTTTCAAATTAAATGCTTCATGAATGATAAAATATGAGGAGCATATTGTTTCCAAATCATTGCTAGCTTTTCTGCTGACCCTGAATTAAAAGTTAGTGATTTTCATGCTGGCACTGATCAAGGAAAACAGAGATTCTAAAGCAGTGATTGCTTTTTTTCTTTTTGGCAACTGAATCATGACCTTAGGGAGAGCAAGATAAACATGGTTTACTGTCCCTTATGTGGTTTTCTTCTAACTACCTAGCTCAGTGATGAGGAATCTTTGATGATATGCCATGACATTTGGAGTGACACGCCAGTATTTACCAGTACCTGATGATGAATGCCATTGTTCAGGATGGCCTAAATTGGGGGACAACAACTGATTATTCCTCTTTGTTTGTTGATATGTGTGTGAGACACAACAGCAGAATCAAGTTAGGCATTTCCCATTTTTTGAGGAGCTCAAAAGGTTTACCATCAATGACCTAGCTGAAGAAAGATCTTAGTGAACCAGAACTCCCAGAATTCTCCTGTCAGTTTGCAAGGTTAGAACATTGCCTTAGGAAATGCTATTGCTTCTAGTAAAACTTTCTTAGGAGAAGATGTATTCATGGAATAGTTAATGAGATATGAATGTTCTTTCTATGAAAAATCTCTTGAGCCTGCTTTGTAGAGACTATCATACAGATAAATGATAGTACTTTATTAACCTGAGAATACAATTACTTTATGAGGACAAATATGTCTCTGTGTACCTGCATGAGGGAGAGAAGCAATTATCATAACACATATTTGTTAACATTAGCAACAAGCAGCTTTCTAGTTCTAGAGCCACACTCTCCATAATTTTATAAATGCTTTTGTACTTTATGAGAGTTACAATAATTAAGGTACGAAATGTGAATAGTAAAAATTTGGAAGACCACTAGATAATAGAAAATAAATGATATAACATTGGCTACCACAGTGGTTGTCCGTATTTTGGAGCCAATGCTTAACAAAATAATAATTCAAATTTTGATTTACTCTATTCCACAAACCTGTGCTAAAGAGCATGGTTTAAGGTAAGATTTACAATGTATTACTTGTATGTACTAGAGCTCTATTTATTTCTAGCTGGACATTACTAGTTTTGTGCATGAACCAGGAATCTCATAATGAGATCATTTGAATGGGACTTAGGCTGGCATTATAAATGAAGATGGATTAATGTGCCAGACTGATAAATCAACATACAAGCATGTTACTTCCTCAACTTACCTCCTCTGCATTTTGTTCTTTGATACCTAGCAATTCAGCTGAGAACATTGTCTTAGTGGCAACCATGTCTCAAGGGCCAATCTTGGTCTGCCAGCCTTGTAAAAGCTTATGTATCTTCAGGGCATGATCCCCAATCTCACAAGTTGGTATGAGAATATTACCCAAATATCTGTTCCTTTTACTTGATGACTACTTGGGAGCTTTAATCTTTCGGGCTACTCCCCCTTTTGGTACTCTACAACTGACATAAGACATAATCTTTATTTACCAGAAAGCTTCTCATTTCCTAATTCAGTCTTAAAAAAAATGAAATGATGAGGTAGCTAGAGCTATTCATTTGTTTGCAGATCTACCTGGAGAAAAAGACCAAAGGAATTGTAGTGGCAGACAACACCCTGTTAGCTGTTAAGGTGTTTTATTCCATATGGCAGCCTTTTGTGACAATCCCCACAACACTTTCAAAATGCTATGTCTTGGCCTGAAATGACTATCTTTTCTAGCTCTTTCTGTTTTGAATATATGCCTATTTCTGAGCCCTATGATCCTTGATATTGGTTATTAATTGGGCCACATACTGCCTCAGGTCTACTTGAGTTAAAAGTTTGACACACTTGCATCCATTACAACTCTAGGAAGAGAGTTTTTTTGCCATGCATTTTGATTTGTTTAATTGAGATTTAGTTTCAATTGTAAGACAGTGACCATTGAAGATGAGGAAATATATGAAATGGAATTTTAAAAATAGCTTAATGTTCAATACTGAGACAAAATAACAAATGTGACGATATAAAATGAGTGAGGTTGCCAATATAAAAATTTGCTTGTTGAACTATTATGATGTGTATAAATATGTGAATTTGGGGGTAAATTCCTTGATATGATTATGTGTTAATGAAAAGGAAGTCAGACTTTAAAACTTTACACTGAAGCTTTTATATAAAATCATATTTTGAAGGATGAAAGACTGTTGTGTGATAATTAAAATATAAGATTATGTATGTTGAATTAATGTGATTTGTAGTAGTACAGTATTTTAAACAGAATAAATTGTAAGGAATTTATGCATTGCAAGGAATTGACAATTATATGGTTGTTTATCTGACTGCATTTTTTAAATGGATTTGAACCATCAGATTGGTAAATACAAATCCCAGATTTTGTAGAATCCATATATTTCTAGTCTAAGGAAATAATATATCTCTTAATAATAATATAACAACAACACCAAAATGAACTAGATAAGATGAATTAATGGAGAAAAGAAATGAGACAGCATAGAGGGAAAATGCAACAGTGCTGATCTTTAAATCAAAACTAATTATAAATTTTATTATCTGTGTCTCAGTGTACCATTGATCACATTTAGTGTACACACTGTTTCTGTTACTGTGCATTACACACATCATAAAATGAAGAAAACAAATGAAATGAAATAATTTTACACAAACACAATGATCGTATTATTAATAATAATAATATCCCTGACAACCCAAATGTTATCCCACCCCCCACCTCCAAGTCCATAACACAAATCAAATGAAATTAACAGAGAACAAAAAGCCTTCAAAAGTGAAAAACAATTTACAGAAAAATAAATAAAAGGAAAACTCAGAATTCAAGCATTCCACAGATTGTTCAAAATGATTGAAAGCCTAGTCTAACTTTCATCTTTTTAACCAGGTGATGTGAGAACAACTTTTATTTTTTAGTTTTATAGCTAGATTAAAAGATGCCATTAAGGATCTGAGATAGTTACAGTTAATGTGTACATTCACTGGTGATGTAGACTAGGCCTTTTAAAGCTTTCTGTGTGCACATGTCATGCACAAATGAAACAGCATCTGCACAGGTAGCCTCTGCATTGAAATGAATGGGAAAATGCTAGGCATTGTATTGAGTGGAATCCCTAAATACCTGAGGCATCCAATTCATTACTCCGGCAAACGTACCATTAATTTCAATGAGTCTGGGCTACCATATACAGATAAAAATCTAGTATGAAATTCTAACGTGATAAAAAGAAATCCATCTCTTATTTTGCTTTATTCACTCAGTCCATTATATGGTATTACAATTAGTTTCCCCACGGCTTGAAATATGCCTAATGTTTTTGCAGTTTTATAGAGTGATTTTTTTTCTACAGCATTGGTATTCTGGTTTTTTCCATTTAATTAATGCACTGAGCAGGTCATTTCCAAATCGGTGGTTGTATGATTTAAGGATAGTAGGATTTTAAGGATGTGAATTCATACAGTCACTTCGCTTACCGTAATATACCGTATGTGTATGAGAAAGTATC
The DNA here is from genome assembly GCF_009769535.1 of Thamnophis elegans. NCBI lineage: Eukaryota > Metazoa > Chordata > Lepidosauria > Squamata > Natricidae > Thamnophis > Thamnophis elegans. The sequence goes on along the minus strand of NC_045544.1, from coordinate 100,389,147 downwards.
CATGAGAAAATGGGTGATAGAAGAATTGTTTATTATCAGTCATACACCCCCCCCCCCCCCCCGTGAATAAAGGAGAAATTACAAACTCCCAAAAGAATATCATTATATATTGGGGAGAAATACTTGGAAATATGTCTACAGATTTTTTTTCAACCAACATCCAGCAGCACTGCTAAGTGACAATGAGAAATATATTTTACATATATATCTTTTCATTTTCCAATTGGAGATGGATTAACCTGAGACTCTTCAAATATTACTGAATATCACTCCCATGATTCTGAACTACTGGCCATACTGCTGGGAACTGGAGTCCAATAATATCCAAAGGCCCATAGATTCTCCATTGATATTTAGAGAACAGCTCCTTATCATTGTAAACATGACTATATTTTTATGATATGGAACATCAATGGCTTTGTTTTTCCCCTAATTACTTGTCAGTTTCCTTTTTCAGAACAGGCTATTGTGCGGTTACAACTGCAATAACAGTGTTTATATGACGATTTTTAAGGTATAAACCCTGTACTGCTCATGGCTACCCACACTGCTTCCGTGTGACTAGGGAAGCAGCAAAGCCATGCACATTTTACTTCTCTGGCACCCATAAAGAGAATTAAAAAAAAAACAGAAAGAAAGAAACAGAAACGAGGAAAATGAATTGTTTCAATAAGTTTCATTCTCTCTAATCCCCGTTTAGATTTGCTTGCTTTAGATATTTCAGATGTAGTGGTGAGATAATTCTGAAAAATGAAAAATAATAATAATAGAAAGACAGCGTATGGAGAAATCAATAGACAAACTAGCTACGAAATAAATATCATTGGACTGTTCAGTTGCACTGCCCCTGAATGATAGTTCCCAAGTAAAGCTCCTTTTTGGTACATTAATCTACTCTGAACATTGATATGTACATTGTTCACATGTACTCATCAATGTCTACAACAATACTGATACTTTTTAATTTATGGAGCTAAATGCCAATTCACTGCCAGACAATGCAGATAGTGCCACATTTCTTGCTAGGACCCATTGTTGTTCTGAAGGCCAATGGGTAGTAGAACTTTTTAACTCCAGCATGGAAAAATTAATTTGAATTACAGTATTCTGAGGGTGGGTTGCCCTTTACAAATGTCAGCGATTTCCATAGAGCAAGAGCAGGATCAGAGAGAATAAGCAATGCAAGAGACCAAAGAATTGGCATCTGGAGCACATGCAGCATAAATACTCTGTGTAAAATGGGTGACTGAAAAAAAAGCTCAAGGATGTTCTGGTGATTTAGGGTTAAACACAGCTGTTCATACTTAAAATGAACATTAAGTCCCAATTAATTCCAACAGTCTAGTAATAAACAGGCTAAATTCATCCACAACTCAGTGGTAAAGCACATGCTAGCATGTCAACTATCCAACAATTCAATTCATGGAATCACCAGTTAAAATAGTTACAGGCTGGATAAGCTTCTCCCTGAGATCTCAGAGAATCACTCTAAGTGAGAGTCCTGGGCTAGATAGGTCACCGGCTTGACTCAGTATAAACAACTTTCCGAGTCCTTGTACTTGACTGGTAAACAGATCCCTTTCTATGTGATGAAACTTGCACAGTTTCTTCCTTTAAAACCTAAGACTTTCTCCAGCTCTTGGTTATTGCTTCTTAGGAACCTTATACTGAACAACAGAATGAATACCAGCCATTTCTGGACTCTCACTCTGTTCATTGAAAAGAAAAGATATGGAAAGAAACACGCTTGCATTTTCAATGGTCGGTCAGCTTCACTATCACTATTCAATGCTATATTACAGATTATGGTTTGCTTCATTCATGCAAAGTATTACAACAAGTACAATGAAAGCATTCCCAATTTGGAGTATGAGAAGGAGCATAGCAGCAAATATTGGTAGATGGAAAGGGCATAGGAGGGAACTGAAATTTATCTGACAAAATATGTCAGAAATACAGGAAAAAATGCTAGGGCTTCGGGCATGAGTCTATAATCCACAGTCTGGAGCAAACGGAGAATTGATTAAATATGGTTTAGGTGGCTATTTTTCTTTTAAGAGAGTGCTGGTCATAAATAGAGTTCTGAAAAAAAATGGGAAAGGGTTATCTGTGGTTTAATAACATCTGAACAACCAGGCAGTTAAGGAGGGATCAAAACAAAAATAAAAACAAACAAAACAAAACCTCAAGCAAAATTATCCTCCCCATAAACAGCATAGGGTTGGAACCCCCTTGGATTGTGTTGGTCACTCTAGACTCACATGTGTCATTGAGGGTGGTGATTCAGCTTGTTCTTGAGTTAATGAAGAAGGCAACAAAGATATTGGTCAGAAAGTCAAGAACTCCCACTTAAGTCCTTCGCCCAATATGATATAACTTAAAGTTGGTTGTTAGTCTTTCCAAACAACCCCCTTTGACATCCAACTGCTCCTTAGAGAGGGAGGGGAAAGGGAAATACAAAATAACTCCATCATGACCTTGTAGGCTGAGTTGCAAAGATGGCCCTGCATCCACGTCTCCATTGCAATGCTGCTCCTCCTGGTGAAGACTCCTGCAGATTTCAAACTCCTACCACAAAGCTACATTCCATCAATAGGTAAGTGAACATGGCAAATGTCTTTTCTTCTCTGTTCAATAATATTAGATCTATATCTCTATATCTCTCTTTCTATATATATATGTATTATATATATATATATATAGATAGATATTATCTTCAATTGTTTCTTTAGAAGCCCTTTATGTGGCAGTAGGCTTCCATAGATGAGAAAAATATGTACAAGAGCCAGAGCAGCACAAAGAGGCTTGAGGTCAAAATCTTGGCAGTCCGTGGCCCACCTAGCTCACCTCCAATCTCTGGTCTTCGCCGGTAGAGGAGCACACCAACACTGATGAAAGCAATATAGTGAAGAGGGTGACAGAGAAAGCCAGGTTGCCTGGTTGGACTGCAAATGTCTCCCCTTTGGCTGCATGGTAGATTGCAGCAATGGACCAGGCTACGCCGATTCCCAGGAAACATTCACAGCGTTGCTACCAGTGACATTACCTATAGAAGCATCTGCATATTGATCTTGTGTTGCTGCTACTTTGCTGGCAAATGTATCTGTAAAGTGAAAAGAAACAGTATTATTGAACCTTGTGCTATGATCCCAATTTCCAAGCTCAGTGTTAGGCAAATGGTTTTCTAGCAATAGCAGGATGGTACATTGATAAATAATCTATCCAAAAGCAAGATCTGGATAGACTTTGAAGTTGCACAGTATAGAACTGATGTTCTATCAATCTTAGCCCAGTGGCTTTTTCCTCCTGTGCTTCTGCCTCTACTAGTAATTAGACACTGTTTTAAACCAACTTGTTAAAAAGAGCTACTAGCAAACTGCAATCTTTAAGTCTCTTTTTACAAACCCCTTCCCATTAGGTTATGCCAATATCATGGATTTTAAATAGTTCAGGTTTCAAAGTTTAATCTAAGATTAGAATCTAATCCTGTGGTCTGTGGATTCCCCACTCCCACCCCAAATGGGTATGTGCTATCACCCAATCCTTCCTCCTTTTTGGTTCTGATATTCTCCAGGTCTTCACCTGGTGGGTTGGATATACTCTACCCCCCGCAGTTCTGCGGAGGTGTTTTAAAGATAGACCTCTACATCAGGACATATGCCAAATGGGGATAGTTCTGTAGAATCCCCAAGCTTCTCTTTTGCTCCTTCTACAGGGAATCCCAGATCCAGTTCTGAAGAAATAGGTGGCAGAGAATATGAAGCTTATTTGTGGCTTCTTTCTGTTTAACCAGGATTTTGATGTATCCCTGTTGCTCGATTAAGTGCCTCTTTTTGTTCTCACTCATCTCACTTACTCACTCAACCACAGAATAGCATTAATCTTAGTGATCATCGCTATTGTGCTTTTTTATTCTACTTTAGTTTTTATTTATATCTATAATTTCTAGATATATGTGTTTCAGTGTTTGAAGTACCCTGTTTTTTCTGCCTTGAAGGTAGTATTAAATATCAACTGAAACCACCCAAACCCAGTGGTTTGGACATTAAAGGAATTGAAGTAGCCATAACTAAAAGGGGATCACAACATATATCTGCATTTCAAACCATTTTGCAATCATTGGAGGAGAACGGATACACGGGAGAAGCAGAAGCTGAACCTACAACTTCAGCTTGCATTTTTCTCCTGCCAGGAGCTTCTTTAGAATCTATGTAGCATTATACATCGATCCACTCTGTCTGATGGTTAGAAATTATCTTTTTGCAAATTTTTCTTTTCTCTCCCCTCATTCTTCCTTCTCTGGAACGAAAAGTCTTTCCCCCAGTATGAACTGTTCAATTATCCAGTAACAAACAGCATGATTAAAAACAATGTAGTTTTTCTTACAACTATATTTTGAAATTTAAATTGGGATTATGGTTCATAGCTTTGGCTCATAATTACATTAATGATAATGTGATATCATTTCATAATAATATTAAAACAATATGTACTATGTACTATCTATGTCCTTGTAATATTAACACAAACTCTGTAAAAGAAGCTTAGGAGATTGAGATTTAGCCTGGGTTCACACTTATATTTTGTACTTAACTGGTTTTTTGATTTGATGGTCTGATGATGCGAAGCCCCAATGGGTGCTCAGCACAATGGTAAGCCATTATTGGCAGGATCACACTTCCCTAAGCCAAAGCACATTCTGCCTTAGTAGAAAGTGTGAATCAGCTCAAAAAGTGGCTTGTAAAAAAACAGCGGTCTATGGTAGTCAGTTCATGATAATAGTAACTTCTGAATCAAGTCTGAGGGCAGATAATTTGAACAGCTTCATTATACATATAGCCCTCGACTTACAACAGTTCATTTAGTGATCGTTCAAAGTTACAACGGTACTGAAGAAAGTGACTTATGACTGCTTTTCAGACTTATGACTGTTGCAGTATCCTGGGGTCATGTGATCACCTTTTATAACCTTCTGACAAGCAAAGTCAATGGGGAAGCCAGATTCATTTAATAACTGAATTACTAAGTTAACAAAGGCAGTGATTCACTTAACAAATGTGACAAGAAATGGGGCAAAACTCACTTAATAAATGTCTCACTTAGCAACAGAAAATTTGGACTCAATTGTGGTCATAAGTCAAGGATTGCCTATATCAACTTAAATGTAAGCTAAAGTACTAAATAAAATAGATACGCATTATTGTGAAACGATCAATTTGGCTCCCATTCTACAAAATCAGATTAGAGGGAAATCCAAATTGCACATTCATTACTTGTCTTTCTTTCTGTATTTCAAAGCATTGTTGGATATCTACCTCTTTTATCCGTTTCCCCCACCACCCCCTGCATTATTTAATTTTCCTGAAACAGGCGCTAATCTTATGGTGCTCCAGTCACAAACATTTCACTAGTAAAGGAGAATTTGCTGTTATTTAAACTCCATCCCAAGTATGCAACTTGATGTATTTTGTTTAAAAAAAAGAGCATTCCAAGCTGTTTTAACTGAATGTTTTCCAGTACAACAGCCTCAGGCCACCTTGGATAAAAAGAGAGAAAAGACAACTCAGCCTACAAAAGTACTTCTTTAAAATGTCATTCTTGGCAGGAGTTTAGAAACAGCTTTTTCCTATGGTATGCTGGATGCAGAATTGTGAGGTCTCAGGTGGTAGTTAGCTCTTCATCCTCATACAAAGGCAAAGCCAAATAGGTAGGGCAAGAATGTTAATTTATATTAAAATTCAAAAGCTGCTTTCACTCATAAAAATAGCACCGTGGACATTTCTATAAGCTCTGTTAAAAAAAAAGGCAGTTTCTCCAGAATTCTGCCTTTGCTGTTCCACAGCAACTTAATAATTAAGCTGCAGAAGTGATGTCAAAATAAGAAAGTTCATACTAGGTCCTTATGCAATAGCCAGCAGAGTTCTTGGCAAGCTGTGGGTGGCAAGGTTGCTTGCAAAACACTCTTCATTCACGGTAGTTTTTATGAAATTAAATTGGTTTGCTTATTTATTAATAATTTACATAGATTCCAGATTCTGGGTGGCTAACAATACTAAAAACCATTATAAAAATATCAGAAACAGGAAAGCAACTTCCATAAAACATGAGCTGGGGTAAAAACAACAACAACAACAGATTCATCAACAGAGTAACAAACCAGCACAACCAATATATTTCCTATTGTCCAGACATCTGCCTGCTGGGTGATCATCTGACTAACTGGGAGTTAAACACTAGTTCCTTTATTAGTAAAGGCATGAGGAAACTAGTAAATTGCAGCTAGACCTTGACTTACAACAGTTTGTTTAGTGACCGTTCAAAGTTACAACGGCATTGAAAAAAGTGACTTAGGACCATTTTTCACTCTTATGACCATTTCAGCATCACTATGATCACGTGATTTACATTTGGATGCTGACAGCTGGTTCATTTTTATGACGGTTGTGTCTTAGGGTTATGCAGCCTCCTGACAATGAAAGACAATAGGGAAGCCATATTTGCTTAATAACCAGGCTAGTAATTTAGAACTCCAGTGATTCGCTTAACAAAGGTGACAAGAAAAGTCGTAAAATAGGGCAGAATTCACTTAACAATTTCTCACTTAAATTTTGAGCTCAATTGTGGTCATAGGTTGAGGACTACCTATATTACACTGGAGAAGAGTGAGCTAGGCTTACAGTATATGTGTAAAGGTTCATGTTATGTCTGCAACATAACTGACTTCTATTTTAGTAGCCCTTCAGGCTAAAAATATTGTTTATCTATTTGCTCCCCCCCCAACTTAGAAAAGTGTTTTTTTGATGCAAATTATGTGAATTGTCAGTGAGAACATTAGCATCCCGCATAGAATTGTAAACCCTATGGTTCCTTGTGAAGAGGGAATTTAATTTTAGTTTCAATTTATTTTATGGCACATAGATTTGATAATGAAGCTATGGCCCAAAAGGGCATGCTGTCTTCAATCTGGATCCTTCAGCTGAGTGGAGGCTGGCCATGCTTATTGGAAATTTTAGGAATGACAGAGCCAGATTTCTGGAAATCACCAGATCCAGAAAGGTTGCCATAGGCCAGTGATGGCAAACCTTTTTGGCACTGAGTGCCCAAACCAGAACGTGTGTGCGCTTGTGTGCATGCCAGACTGCCGGAAACCCAAAGACCAGCTGGCTGTGCACATGCACGGGCCAGCCACCTGGTCTCTGGATTTCCAGCGTGCGTATCCACACTGGTCAGTTGTCTTTGGGTTTCTGGTGCTTCAGCATGAGCAAAGACCAATTGGCTGGCGCATGTGCATGGCAATAAGCAGAAGAGCAGCTGGCAACAGCACGCATGCCCACAGAGAGGGCTCCACATGCCATTTCTGGCATGCGTGCCATAGGTTTGCCACCACAGCCTTAGGCAATCAACTTTTGATAAGCACTTTTCAATTTTTGACTGATCATTGCATTTTACAAATATTGTTCTGGCATGGCTGTGTGATCTATGGGTGTGAGAGTTTTTGGGGGTCTTGACTATACCTTTTTCCCTTCTTTAAATTTATTCTGATAATTGTATTATGTTTCTATTTATTTATTATTCAAATTTATATAGCATCTCATGAAAAATGATTCTGGAGAGCATATAGCAGTCCATTGTCAGTTTGGTTAAACAATTAGTTTCTTAAACAAATAAATAATTTTCATTGACAATTTGACATGCAGATGAATGGTTCAGTAGAACTATTGAATTGGGACACAGGTGGGTTTAACTATAAATGCTAGCTATTTAGGTTAAATGTATAATCTATTTATTTTAAAAACCTGTGTATTCTACCTTTCTTAGGCATTCCATAATGACAATGCAAAAATTGGAACAATCAATAGATGGTGGTAAAGAAATACATAACACTCTATTACTTTATTTGCTCTTTGAGGTTTTGCCACGTAAATATGGTAAGTGCCCTTATTTAAAAATCTCCCTCTTTATTTCATTTTGACTGAAATTCAGCAGCATCTTTTGGAAGGGTTTTGTTTGCCATATCCAAGACTTGGCTACTGTAAGGATCCTGGGGCCTCTATCAAACCATGAACATAAAGATGAACAGTAACATGATAAATATTATATTAATAAACATAATTTAAGTATCACCACATTATTCAGTGAGACCAATGGGACTGAATTATGTGCATGAGCTATAATACATTCTAGTAAGGAATTCCATTTCTTTAAAAGGAAACTTATAGCATCTAAGTTGCAAATAGATGTCTCATTTGGATAATTTAATTATCTTATCTAGCAATGATTTCATTCCAATGCTCCTACCCCTAGCATTCATACTACTGACAAGATGATTGTAAATTATGTTGAAACTGCAGCCCTATTACACATCTACTCTTTGTTTAAAACTGAATGTGACTCACAATATAATTCTGTAAATATTACTCAGAAGTAAATTCATGATGCTGGGAACTAGGCAATGAGATTGGTTAAAGCTGTCTTGTTCAAAAGATGTTTAATGCAGAGTTAAGTCAATGGGCTGTTCTTCACTAGCTTACTACTAAATTTTTGGATATTGATTTTTGACTTGTGCCTCAAGCTAGTTTTTTTTAGCTTGCTCTTTATTCTTAACTTTTCTTTCTTCTGGCCTATGAGCTTGGGTTTGGGTCCTCCACTGCAGAATTCTCAGCTTTTTTTTTTTTTTTTAAATAAAAACGATTTTTCCTGATTTGTATCCTATAATTGCAGTTTGACATATAGACATTTGTAGGTGATAACCTTATCTCCAGATCATGAAAAGCTGCTGATTCCTGCATACCAAATAACGGGTGCATAACTGAAAAGATGAACATGTATCAGCCTTTCTGCTCCCTTTTTTGGCATCCTAAAGCAAACTGTTGCCAGTGAATTGGGGAATGTGCACAATCTGATTGGATCGGCAGTTGAATTTTTCTTCCACACTGACAATGTGACCACGTGGGAATGTTCCCAGGATCACCTGCATACATACATCTTGTATGGCTTGATCAGTGAGTTACAGTCTATCATGGCGTGGAATTACATGAAATTCAATGCTAGGAGAGAGTGACTGTTTGAAGGGTAACTTAGGGGCAGTGGTGGGATTCAAATAATTGAACAACCGGTTCTCTGCTCTAATGATTTCTTCCAACAACCAGTTCACCAAACTGCTCAGAAACTTAACAACCGGTTCTCCCAAAGTAGTGCGAACTGACTGAATCCCACCACTGCTTAGGGGGTGTTTGAAGGATTGCATGATGCATAATTTGGTCCTCCAATCTGTTGCTGCTACCTCCCGGCATTGGTCATCTGAGGTGATGACCTCACAATGCTAAATAATAGAACTGTCCCTTTAGCTGTGACTTCCCACTTGTTCGCTTCCTCTGCTTAGGCCTTAGTTGTCTTCCCTGCCACTGGGAATTGACATATCAAGATCCTAATCATTAATTGACACCATTGAGCAATATAGAAAGCATTTTATTATGCTTTCTGTTGATCATATTGAAATAGATTTGGGAACAAAAAGATTTCAAAGACCAATAAGTATAGTATTAATAGTACTAAATTTATTTAGTATCATGATTTTTAAAATTCTCATCTTATTTAATTCTTCCTAAAAGTAAAACTAGTAAAAGGAAAAATTGCCTAATAAATGCAGGGATGGGAAAGACAAAGTACTGATTACATGTGATTAAAATGATATGTTCACAAAGAAATGCTACTAATATAAAACAAGGAAGAATTGGACATAATCACTGCAATTGTCTTTTGTGAAAAGCCTTTTCACTGTAATCATTCTGGAGAAACTAGGGAAGTTAATTTAAGTTATTTAATCCTCTTAATTTTAATTGCTTTGCATTATCTTTTTTGTCTTTTTATCACATTGCAAGCCACCCAGACTTTCTGAAATAGTGAAATGGGCAGCATATAAATTTAATGTACATAAATAAATAAATCTCACGACCTCTACTGTACTTAGAATAATTATTCTACTTTGTTTCATCTCTTCAGGCCAAAACATTTTTGTAACCTTAGAGTTAATATACTAGAAGAAATCTGAAAAGTTTCCTCAAATGCCAATACGTCCTTAACAGGTATAATACGTGTACGTGATATATTTATATGGAAAAATGTATAGACAGAGTATCGGCAAGCAAACTTCCCTGACATTACCATGGTGCAGAAGGCCATTGCTAAATGACAGAACTCAAGCTGTTATGTATCAGGAAATTCTATGATTAATATTTTCTGATATGTAGATAGTGCAGTTTCAATATTTAATTATTTTTACTTGTTTTATGACTTGTTAAGCAGCTAGAGTCATCTTGTAGGGGAATGGCTGGCATAAAAATGTCATAAGTAATAAATAGTAATAAATGAATGAATGAATGAATAAATGTATATATCTTCCCTAGTTTATGTGCAGATAAATATGATCTATAATTCCATTGTTAGGGACAACCTAAAAATGCATCAGGTAGTCAGGTGTCCTGTTCTTAGAACCACTTTTATTGGTCTGGTCCCAATGAGTTTTCTTCTGCCTTTAAGTAAAATTGACTTTGCCTTGCCTGAATTATTCCCCCCCTCCACTTCTCTATATACAGATAAAACATACGTGACATTAAAATTTTATCTTCCACAGAGTTAGGATCCATAGGAGACAGATTACTATTGTTCTATCAGTAATCTTTAGAATGATAGAAAAGCAACTATTGCCTTGATGCGTCATTGGGATCATGAAAAGCAAGAAAAATTGAAACCCCCTTTCCATACCTTGTATGGACCCTACTATGAGTAGATTTAATGATCATGATTGTTTGCTTTCTAATACACAATGATATTGTACCTTTCTGTATTACTTTAAATAGGAAACCCTATTTAACATCTTGCTTATTTTGACTCTGTAATTGTCTTGTTATGGTTACTTAAAATTTGGCAAGCTTTATGTGAATGTATCACTTCTGAATAAGTAATGTAGTAAGAAATAGCATTTTAAATAAAGGTGAGCTCCCAGAGTGAAGATGTAATAAATGGAGTGGCTTTTCAGCCACAGATGATTCAAAAATATTTTTTTTCTGGTTTAAAAAAGGTTAATAGGAAGTAACAGATAGAGAAACATAATCTAGGGCTGCAATTGACAGTCATTTCTTCTGAAATAATCCGTGGGATTCCAGTGGAAATTGTCTGAAATAATTGCGGCCAAATTCTGGATTGTTCCAGGCTTACTAGGAACCCTCATTTTACAGCAAAGGGAGACAATATGAAAAGTAATAGTAATAAATTATTTTTGGTGTCTTTTTATTTCTTTTTTCTTACCTGGTACTGAAGTTCCCAATGCAACAAATACGACTGCAGTTACAGAATCCTTCAGGCCAATTGTGCAGCCAAAATGGGATGCCAAATCCCCAATGAAAGCTGTGAGAAGGCCAATCATGAGGATGGACACTACAAAACAAGCCCAACCATTCCAGTAGTCTGTCGGGGGCACAAAGGCAAAAAGGACTTTCCAGAAGACGGTCAGAAAGTGCATCACATAATCAAAGCAGGATGGTAGCTTCTCTTCGCCACATTCATCATCATCATCATCCTCTCCTGAAAGAGGAAAGAGAGAGAAAAAAAAGGGGGGGGGAGGAGAGAATGGTTCATGAATGATGGTTCCCAACAGTAAGGCTGAGAAAAAGATAACTGAAACTAATGGAAGGTAGGCGTAATTGACTCTGATAGGCTAATACCTAACTACATATGAAATGATTACTGTAAAGGTGTAAATAGACTTTATTATTTGTATATTTGGCAGCTTCCAAAACAACCTCAGAATACGTGACAACTGGGCTATAGACACCTTACACCCACATGAAACAACCAGCTGTTGGTGAATCCAAATTCACAGGCTCTTGTAACAATTCAAAGGATGAAGCAAAAATGATAAATCACTCTTAAAATGATAAAGTGGCAAATGTGAAGTACATGGAAAAGAAATCAATATTAAACAGCAAATATACAATGAAACCAAATAACTGCATTTTAAAGCATAGTAAAGACACAATCGAAGTCAGTTTTAAAATGGGCTTTGAATTACCATAACTTCTACTTTCTATAAATTTACTGATTAACACAAGTATAATTATCATACAATTGCCTTTTAAAAAAATGAAATATATAACAGCTTAATAAATATATCACTTAGAGGAAAAGGCCACTATATTTTTCAGTCCTTGTGAGAGAAGAAAAAAAATGTTTTTTCCTCTTCATACATCATTCCATAATTTTATAAATATATTTGTCATTTTGTTACACTTATTTAAAAAAGTGTCACGGGGAGTTTGTTTCAGTTTCGTAATCAAATTATTTTCTGACTTATATACATTTTGCATTTCTACCAAATTTGTCTTGAGTTTTAATTGTTCTTATTAATTGTATCTGTTGTTATATTGTGGGGGTATGGTGGCCTAGTGTTTAGGATGCTGGGTTGTGGATCAGAAGGCTGGCAGTTCAAGACACAGGTACCACATGATGGGGTGAACTCCTCCTTTGCCTTTCTTAGCATTGCTTCATTTCTTGTTTTTAGTTGTTTAGGCTAAACTAACTGGTTCCAACAAAGGTGTCATGTGATTAAAGCCTGTTATTTCCTTTGGTAGTTTTCCTCTACTAAGCTTATTTTGAGAGTAAAGCCTAGACAATGTTATCTGTTTTGCTTGATCCTGAAAGCTTCTGGAAATATGACTCATCAGATCAGGCCATATTTTTTCCTCCACATATTACCATTTCTCAAATCACTGTGAATTATCCACAAGTCTCCTGATTACTTCTTGATTAGCAATACAATTATGTAACTAGATGTTTGTTGCAGAACATTTTGATTCTTTTGGTTTGCACCACCTGATGTGCTACTTAATCTTGATGTACACTGTATAATATTCTCCCAAAAGGCGTGGGACAGAGGAGCCCAAACAGCTGCTGAAGACTGAAGCTTTTAGGTGTTCTAGCTGTGAGATTGCTACATTTTCTCAACAGAGAAATGAGAAGCACAGAAGAATGGCAGGGAGTGCCATCTTAAATGCAAGAAAGTTTGCATTGTGGAAAGAAACCCAAATGTTTTCATCTTCTTTCCTATTAACAAACATCAGCAAATGGCTTTTTTGACACCATTACAGGGGAAAAAAAACTTTTATCAGCAAGGTTGAAATACACAGAAATATTGTAGATGCCTCACTACACATTAGAGTATGGATGTAAGAGAAATTATCCACAGATTCAATAGGGCTGTATCAAAATGGACACTACACATTAAGACATTCCCTTTGAAACTTGAAAAGCAGGTGGGAACTGCTATGGGGTTGGCCATGCCCTGCATGCACACAGCTGATCTGGATGCAAAATGTAGGTTTAACATGGTCCTATAAATGAACTTACTGTCTTTTCTTGGTGGATGCATACAAAACCTCAAAATAATTTTGCTAGTTCACTTTTGTTTTCTTCTCAATCCCCAAATTCCTTTTTTTCTTTATTGCTAAACTGACAAATTGGTATGAAAGTGCTACTATCTGTATCTCCTTCCACTGAAAAGGATTGGAAAGAGAAGCATCTAATGGTGCAAGGTCAATACGGACCTCTTCATGGCAACATAATCAGTCTAAGTCTTTGCCACTGAGAAACTGAAAAGGCCAAGTATTCTCACTACTCTTATAATCTTTCCTCTCATTGTTGATCCCATTTTCAGACGATAATTCTGACTTGCCTTGTTCTTATGTAGAAAAACCAAGATATGGTAAGTATTCTGTTCATTTGTTTGATTTACATGTTTAAACAGAAGTATAACTACTTTGTGATCCTAAGGTTTTCATCCTGTCTGACCGTGGGAACTGCCAATTGTGTACAGTTGTGTGGATTGGGTTAAAGCCAATTTAAATTCTTGAGTTATTTTGTACTGTCAAGTTGATTTAAATTGTCCTAAGATCAGACAGCACCCTGCAGGTATAACTAGAAAGGGATTATTCAAAATTCTTTAAATAATTTTAAATCACCAATCAATAAGATTTCATGTATTTTTAAAAAGAACATTGCGTGAACAAAGCTTTTTGATATTTAATTCTCTCAGAGCACTTTATGGGAAGAGATGCAGAACAATAAAATGTCCATTAGGAGAATCAAACACTATGCTTTTATGACTAATTTAGTGCATTGGTAAATATTAAAAGGCCTTAGTATGATGGCTCCCTGGATATTTAGAAATGAAAGTTTGGAATAAATTATTTGGATCTATAATCTAGCTCAGTGTTCTTCAACCATATTAACAAAATCTGCAAATTTTATATGGCCAGCATGCCTGCTGATCCTTGGAGAAATGCTGGGCATTGTAACAGAATGTTTATTGGAGGCCCATTGCTACTGCATTATTTGTCGCATAATGTTATAAACAGTCTTTTTGGTTAGTATTAAGCTTCATTATGTTAACTCTGATTAGCTATTTTATGGCTTAGGGTGTTAAACTATGATGAAATAAAAATCTCGCATCAAAAATTAAAAGCTGATCAAACACAGCTGCTGAACTGACTGGCATAATGCACTCTTGAGGACTAAATATGTATTGTTTACCTACTTAGCAAAACTGGTATTATAAAGTATATGAATACCTCCCTGCTTCCTTTTGCTTAACTGCTACACTTTTTAAAAACAATATTAAAAAACCTCCAGTGTTTTTCTCCTTATAACTGTTTGAGTAATTGCTGATGAAGTTTCTCACTGATGTATAAAGCAGGAACACAAAAATACATTAATAAAAAAACAGCTTTCCGGCCAGGTAGCAAAACAAGCCATTTTTCAACCTCTTTTAGAGGATTTCATGTGGGTCTTGTGGAATAAGAATCCTTCAGATACTATTCCCAGAATCTCCAGCGAGTTTCTATCTTAAATCACTGTTAGAGCAGAGTGGAAGATTTTATTTGAAAAACTAGGATACGCCGGACTAGGGAATAGAAAGCCAGCTTTCTATAAGCATTATCCAAAGTATTGCAAGCATATTTAACAAAAGAACAGATAAACAGCAAATTAAATCATTGTCTTTCTGACACATATTGCTTGGGGGGAAAAAAGAAATACTGTTAGGACAAAAATTTCAACTATAATTCTGGTACAAAGAAAATGAAATATAGTCATTTCTCCAGGCTCAAGTCAGGGATGAGAAATGGCCCAGAAGCTAACTTCTGTAAATCCCATTTCTTTTTCAAAAGAATCTTTTCCACTGAGTCCTAGTGACACATGGCTTAATCTTTCACGAGCGAACCACGTGGCTTGGTAACATCTAGAAACAGTGACTAATAAGCACTGTAGTAAGATAATGGATTGCATTCTTCAGTTTAGATTGATAAAGGTCAATATTAACATAGACATCTACTTTAACCTGGCTTCAAGTAATGTTTTAAAATATGAAGTAGCTATATTGGCTTTACATAAGCTAAAAACATGAAACATTTTATTGGGACAGACCTAAGGCCTATCAGAGCCAGCATCCTGTTCCCTGGAATAGCCATCAAAATGTCTTTGGGAACCCAAGAGGCAAGTTCTGAAGATGTTTAATAGTACATTCCTGGTACTTGGTAACCAGGAATCAATTACATGTTTCTTCTAAACTTGACTTTGTAATAAGTTTTATAAAAAATAAAATCTGATTACCAGATCATCGTGACTAAAAGGACCAATTATCCATACCTTAATCTAATTGCCAGAGTAAGTTTGAAATGGAGCGTGACTGACATCAAAGTTGTGGGGAACAAGAAACAGTAGGATGGTTTAAAACCACACCCTTCTCTGCCTGTTTCTCATCCTATCCGTGGATGGATAATAAAGATAGATGTGTAAAAACACAAACTCCAATAGTAAAAAGTCCAAATTTCATCATGGCAATGGTCTAAAAAAGGTGTATTGTTTTACTGGTCTAGCAGCCCTGGGCAAAATAGGCACATATCAGGTGACAGGAGGGAAGGGACTGCCACAGCAATAGCAACTGAAATGGAGGAGATTGACACACAACAGCAAAACAAACTATGTTACGAGTGCCACTGCAAATTGGAAAAAACTATTCTGGCATATTGTAGGAAAAGTTGGATGGAGGATGCACAAACTGTTGACCTATGGATATGTAGAGGAGAACATTGTGTGTTCCTGCCCTTAGAAATAGCTAGCAATTATTACTTGCACTGAAACAACCGGTTAGTTACATCAGTCCTGTGTGTAGCTGCACTCCTGCCTTGCCAACTGCTCTGCTTGAGAGCTCAAAAGGCTGTGAACAAAATGCGGCTTTTGAAGTGTGTGTCATTGTTTCTTTGCTTCCAGTTTCTGAATCTAACCTTTGCATTACAGACATCGTGGATTTTGACCCTTGGCTACCAATGCTGATTAAAGACCACATGACTGGCTGTTTTCTGACTTCAGGCCCCTTGTTAATAACCCTGACCCCTCTTTGCCCTGTGCTGATTTCATGTGAGTGGATGGGATGCATTTGTATGCATGCCTATGCTCTGCTTCTTTTTAAGTCAGATGCAAATTTTTACTTTTACCATTTTAGAAAGGGATTCAGGGGAGGCAGAGATTGTGCTTCAGGACTGAGTCTGCCTTAAAGGTTCTCTACTGCTGCTCAGTCAATAAGGTTACACAGTGCATATATTTAAAGCATTATTGGGGGAAGGATTATCGGGCAGCAATGGTAACACAGGCACATAGTAATATCTATAAAAAAGGGTGAATGTTTTCTTCCAATTGCACTATAGCACAGGAAGTCCTCAACTTACGACCACAATTGAGCCAAAGGTTTCTGTTGATAAGTGATATATTTGTTAAATGAGTTTTGCCTCATTTTATGACCTTTCTTGCCACAGTTGTTAAGTGAATCACTGCCGTTGATGAGTTAGAAACATGGTTGTTAAGTGAATCTTGCTTTCCCATTGACTTTTGCTTGTCAGAAAGTCGCAAAACGGGATACAACCTTGGAACACAGCAATGGTCGTAAGTATGAACCAGTTGCCAAGCATCTGAATTTTGATCACATGATTATGGGGATGCTGCAAAGGTCGTAAGTGTGAAAAATGACCACAAGTCACATTTCTTCAGTGCCGTTGTAACTTTGAATGGTCACTAAATGAACTGCTGTAAGCTGAGGACTAACTATAATTGCTCTCTGAAATGTCTTCTTGATCAAAAAAGGAGGAACACAGGGTCCTTGGTGCACTCTGAAGTTGATAGTTTTTATGCAGATGCTTCATTACCCAAGCCAGTCATGTTATCAGTGCTAGTGCTTGCTCTGTTACCTAATTTGTATAATAAAATGTCTTCATTAAAAAAATACCAAGCTCAGAGAGCACCAAGGACTCCTGATTTCAACCCTGAACTGCAAATATTCTCCTTTATTGATGACATGGTTCTTGTTGGATACATTTGCATCTTATAGTGAAGTATGAAATAAAGATCAGGCAGACGTTAAGAAAACATTCTACTAGGAACAATGTTTACAGTTTGTTAAGCTGTGTTTTCTCCACCAGTAACAATTAGGTTCACTGAAAACATGTGTTTGTAAGGGTGCAATTCTACAGCTTAACAGAAGGAAGCCACCTGGGAATAAACAGAACATTTGATACTGACAGACGAAGCTTCTAGCTCTGCAGACTTGAATGTTGTGGACTGCATGTTAGGAATGGAAAAGTCTCCTGTGGGTATGTTCAGACTACAATAGCATGTAGTGCTAGAGAAATACCTAATACTTAATACAGATGAACAGAAGGACTTAAAAGTATTTTAGGATTATTTAACACTAGACATCCTGTGCCCTATTAGGTCATTGATTTAGAGATACATCCTTATCTAAACAGAAATGAAATGACTATGGTGGGCAAAAAAGCAAAAACAACAACAACAAAAAACACAACAACTCTCCCTCCTCTAATTCCTGTTGGGTTGCCCATTTACTTTACATTGCTTGTGGGAAGCCTGTAGGGAAGCCAGCAGGAAATTGCAAGTCCAAAGCCAGTAGGCAGCTAATTGCTTGTTGCTGGGTGAGCAAGGGATTGCAAGAATGGCAGAGAAAGTGTCATAGAATGTTCAAAATAGGCACGACATGACTGCAGCAGGCGCCTGGTAAGGCTGAAGCAACAGGAGTTTGGCAGCCCTGAAGCAACCACGAGTTCCCCAAATTTCATTCCCTCGGGAGTCCTGGGTCCTGGATTTTGGATACATGATGTACTGTTCTACCTCATTAAAGATTATGGGAACGAGACTTTAAGGCAGTGTTTCTCAACCTTGGCAACTTGAAGATGTCTGGACTTCAACTCCCAGAATTCCCCAGCCAGCGAATGCTGGGGAGTTGAAGTCCGGACATCTTCAAGTTGCCAAGGTTGAGAAATACTGCTTTAAGGAGTACATAGATTTTTGTTCTTTACTTGACTCAGATCATATCATACATTCTTTCAATTAAACGTGGTTAAAATAAATGAACTTGTTTCACTTTCACTCATCTACCAGTTGCAATTTAGGCAAGGCAAAACTGTCACAGCCTGGAAATGCACACGGTAGATACTGCTAAAAAAAAGGGGGACTGTTATGTTCTTTTAGATACTTGCCTAGGAAAGATTCTGATACACACTTTGCCTTTGCGCTTGGCTGATTTAGAAATGAACACAGGAAAATGTCAGAAGATAAAATCTGTCATATGGTTTATCACTTTCTTATCTTTATGATTAAGTGAGTCATTCTTTTCTAGCCTGGCACTTCGGAAATGTCAGGAGCCCTGCCAGTGAGAGCAAGGCAAATTACACGTAGGGGATTCTACAACAGAGCATATGTCGCCTGGGGGAAAAGACCTTTCTCTGCCTGCAAAGGCTGATGGAGGAAGAGTTTTGGATCTTTGGTTCCCAAGCTTAGGTTCCTAAATGAGGTTGGACATTTAAGGGTGTTTTTTTTTTGTTTTAAATTAAACATTTCTTGAGGGGCAGAAGTACCTATGGAGCTTGTATTGTTATATGATTTATTACTCCAGTCTGACCTCCTTTTAATTATCTTTTCAATTAGTGGGATAGCAGATAATCATGCTGAGGTGCAGGTAATAAGATCGTTATTTCTGATGCATAGAAGCAACAGCACAATTATCTATCCTTGGAGAAGATATGATGTGTTGGAAACAGTGATTCATGTAGGTGAACTTGCCATGAATATTAACAATGACAGTGTGCCTTTAGTTTATGAAGCAATGATCAGAAAATCCTGCTCATGGAATATATATACAATGACAGTGTGCCTTTAGTTTATGAAGCAATGATCAGAAAATCCTGCTCATGGAATATATAAGCCAGGGTGAAAGGTATCTATTTAAATTTACAACCCCCGGTATGCCTATATATATATAATAAACAAACAAACAACAAACCTGTGCTGTATTGCATCTTAGGCAGATGTGTTAACCACTAAGCCACAGAGCTCGACTCCTTATCAGCTAAGCCAGGGTGAAAGGTATCTATTTAAATTTACAACCCCCGGTATGCCTATATATATATATATATATATAGGCATACCGGGGGTTGTAAATTTAAATAGATACCTTTCACCCTGGCTTAGCTGATAAGGAGTCGAGCTCTGTGGCTTAGTGGTTAACACATCTGCCTAAGATGCAATACAGCACAGGTTTGTTGTTTGTTTGTTTATTATATTTATATGCTGCCCTTTTCCCCCGAAGGGGACTCAGGGCGGCTCACAACTCAAACCAGGGAAGGGGGATACAGACAAAAATTAAAAACGACACATGACAATGCATAATTTAAAATACACGACAGTCATACCATTCGAGACGGGGGCAACAGCTCTTTAGCCCCAGGCCTGTCAGAACAGCCAGGTTTTAAGGGCTATGCGGAAGGCCTGGAGGGTGGTGAGGGTTCGAATCTCCACGGGGAGTTTGTTCCAGAGGGTCGGAGCAGGCGACCCTCTGGAACGAACTGGGTTTGATTCCCAGTAAGGGTATGGCTAGCTGATGAGAGCTAAATAGCTTGAAATAGATCTATACTAGTCTCCCTTTATTTATTTATCAGCACAAATACAACATACATACATATACATATATATATTCTACAATTTGCCTGAATTATAGTTCCATACTTTGTCTGTATATAGTTAAAGTGAAAGAAATGTAGTCAATGATTCATACTTCATATTAAGCCATAATTCTATTAACTATGGTTTATATATTAACTAGCTGGATTTGCATCATATCCTAAGCAATATATAGCATCACATGTCACAAATAACGGAGAAATATTTTAATCTGAAATCAAACCACATTATGTCAGGGCACAGTTATGAATCTAGTTCCTGTGTGTTCATGCCAATAATGTCTGTCAGGAAGCTCAAAATCTGTGAGATGATGGGATCACAAATGAAATGTTACCACATGTGTGCATGCAGTGAGTCATGTCTATGTACAAAGGGTCTTTGATCCAATTATGCAAGAACAATCTTAAAGATGTTGACCCTTCTTAGTGCCCATATTTTTAAATATAAAATAAGATACTCTTGTTCCTATTCTGGTTTTCAATTCTTCTTCAAGAAAATAAGTCTTGCCCAGAAAAATAAGCCTTATGTTCTTAATTCATATCTAGTTTATTGAAGTTGGAGTTACTGCAGTCAGATACCTAACTTTTCCATTGAAGTTTTTAAACAAATAATTTTTTAAGATTTGTGCATGGACAGTCTAATTGTTCTGGCAAGACTAGATACAGTAGTAGAAAAGGAAATGTATTTCAGTGGTATTGAGGGATCTCAAAATAGTTTAGAAAGAAAGCAAATATGGAAACCTCTTTGCAAATTGGAAGATAACATCCTGCAATGAGTATGTATCCACAGTGAGATTTTTTTTTAATTTATGAAGTCAGAGAATCAAATCAAATTTGTATGCATTAGATTATATAATACTCCCAGTACATTTACTGGGAGACACGAATGCACGTACAGGCATACACACATGCACAGACTTAAAAAAAACTATTTTATAATCACATATATTATGTATTATTTATTCTCTCTTCCTGCTTGCCTTTCTTTTTTGAAGGAATGCAAGATGAGGGATCAGTATCCAGATTAAATTCTACTCAATGTTAACATATTTGCAGTACTAACTTAGATCTAGAGTAAATTGAATTCAGTGCTACAAAGAACACATGGCTATGTTCTATTATTGCTTTACTTCCAACAGCCTTATTGCACCCCATTAAAATAAATAGAATAGGTAGCAGTTCTTAAATGCTACACCGCCCCATGCCTCCCCTTAAAAGGGACGACATGATTTTCAAAATTGCATTTACCCAGAACCCAGTAATATTGCATTTACCCAGAAACCTTGAAGATCATACAGAAGGAAAGGGTACACATTTTTGATCTATTTTAGGTGGGGAAAGCTAGAGCCATCATAGCAGGGAAATGATGCAGATCAGGCAGAGTTGTACCACAGTTGCCTGGGCTGGAAGTTGCCAAGGGGGTGGTCTGGGAGTTTGGGAATTTATTTTATTTTTTTCTATGCTTTTTTAAACCGTTAAGCCTATTTCACAGCTCACAAAACACAAAGCACAAATTGCTTTGTGCTTAAAACAAAATGAAGCTGCAATATTGATATTTGGAAGCTAGATTGCCAAACTGCCATAGGCACCACCAAAAGAGGCTTTGGAGACACAAGCTATCCATCCATGACCTAAAATAAAAGAACTTCTCCATCAGACAGATGTATACAATGCAGACTTAAAGACTAATTCACTGAAATTACAATGCTAAAGCGATTTCCTTTTTAAGAAAAGGGAGACCGCTTCTTCTTTTGTCATAGATCCTGAGTGCAAGCTACCAATATTGGAGTCAAGTTAACTTGATAACCATAAGCTAGGAAACTAATTGTAATTTATGGTGTATATAGAAATAGAAACTTACCAGCACTAACAGTGATAGCCTCAATGAACTGCTCTCTCCAGCTGTTTGTTCCAACCACAAGAGCTAAATTTGTCTTCTTAATAAGCTTGTCCACAGTGTTCTACAGATGGACAGACAAACATGGTAAATGTGGTAAATGTAAAGGATGCTGGTTAGCATCAGAGCATGGATAGAGCAATAGCAATAACTCTTAGAATTATATACCACTTCACAGTGCTTTACAGCCTTCTCTAAGTGATTTACTGTGTCAGCATATTGTCCCCAACAATCTGGGTTCTCATTTTACTGACCTCGGAAGGATGGAAGGCTGAATCAACTTTGAGCCTGGTGAGATTTGAACTGCCAAATTGCAGGCAGCCGGCAGTTGGCAGAATTAGCCTGCAATACTGCATTCTAACCACTGCGCCACCACGGCTCTTCAAAATCAAGTGAATAAAATTAAACAAACCTGCAAAAGGATATTGCTTTAAAACGGCTTCAAATGTTTGCCCAAAATATTTCTTAATGGTGCTTTGTAATTATACCTATAAAAAGATGACTTGCACATTTTCATAAAATATTAATCCATCCATATTTGATGCGGTGAAAAGGAAGTCCTATTTTCTTTGGACATCTTAATAGTTGTTATTACAATAGAAAGATTTTGGCAAACAAGACTGCTGCTGCGGTTAAGGCAGAATGATCTATTCACCTTCTGCCAATCTGCTACATTTGCAGGACTGGTTCTTAGAAAAGACTGATTCGTGATGGCTACTATGCAAAGAAAAAGGTAGCCAAGAAAGGCTGAATGATCCATTCCTCCCCCAAATTTCCCTGCATGACATTCCATGAATCTGTCATCATGGAGCCTCTGGATGTTTATGATAACTGGACAAAAGATTAAATATAAATTAATGCTATTACAGATAGTGTTTGATTTATGACAATTTAGATCAGAATTTTCACTGCTAAGCAAGGCAGTTAAGTGAGCTATGCTCAATTTTATGACCCTTTTTGCCAGTTGTTAAGCAGATCACTGCAATTGTTAAGTGAATCACGCTCTTAACATTATTTACTTCATTAAATGAATCAGCTTTCCTCATTGACTTTGCTTGTCAGAAGCTGGCTGGGCAGGTTGCAAATGGCAATCAGATTATTTCTGGGATGCTGCAACCATTATACATATAGGCTGATTGCCAAATGCCTGGATTTTGATCACCTAATCATGGTGTATATAACACCTTACCTAGTTTATTTTATAAGCTTCTTTTGCCTTGAAACATCTGAAGCTCATTCTGACCAATCTACTATGCATAGGGAGGAAAGCAGTGGTGGGATTCAATTTTTTTTACTACCAGTTCTGTGGGCGTGGCATGGCTTGGTGGGCATGGCAGGGGAAGGATACTGTAAAATCTCCATTCCCTCCCTACTCTAGGGGAAGGTTACTGCAAAATCCCCATTCCTTCCCAATCAGCTGGGACTCGGGAGGCAGAGAATAGATGGGATGGGGGCCAGTCAGAAGCGGTATTTACCGGTTCTCTGAACTACTCAAAATTTCCACTACTGGTTCTCCAGAACTGGTCAGAACCTGCTGAATACCACCTCTGGAGGAAAGGTAATTTTACAGGAGGCCAGAACATTGGTTCACTTATTTATTCTCTGAATTGGTAAAACCAGTGATTGAACTGGGGATAAAAAAGGCAACATAAAAATAATCAAAAAGATGCCACGTAGAAACTCCTGACAGATAGATGTATCTCTGAAAATAGGTTAGTACTTCAGAAAATTGCATTTAACTGACATATTTGTTTTACTACAGCTAAACTGGACAGCTTTTACTGACCTTCTATACGTTTAATAACCCTGAGATATGCTTATAGAGCAGAGTTGTAAAAACTTTGCATTTAACCTAATGCACCCCACATTATAAAATTGAATATGAAATATATACAATAATCATCCATAGCTCATTTTCTTTACAAATGATTGATTTGAGCTGCACCATGATTTAAGTTCAATGAGGTTCCCTGAAGCCATTCAAAATTACCGTATTTATCGGCGTATAACACGCACCGGCGTATAACACACATCCCCCATTTTAACACAAAAATTTGAGTAAAAATTTTTTTCATTAAAAATAAATGACTTGGAAGCTCGGAACTTAATGTTGGATTAAAATTTATAACATTAGAACATGAATTATAACATTAACTCCTCAACATAAAGTGCCTTCCTTCCTTCCCTCCCTCCCATCCCTTTCTTTATGTTTTCTTCATGCTTTCTTTTCTTTTTCCTCTGCTCTTTTTAAATCCCCCCCCTTCTTCTCCTCCTCTACATTTAGGTTGGATTAGTTTGTACAACGGTCATCAAACTTCTGAAGTAAAAATAAATAAATAAATCATATTTAAGAAGAAGAAGAAAAAGGAAGACGTTTTTAGTTAAGTCAAACGTTTTAATAAAAGTTTCATCTTTTAAGATTTGTCCAACACATCCAATTGTAACCTTAACAGTAAAGAATATCACCCCAGCTGCTAAAGGTTCAACCAGTCTGAGAACCATTGAAAAGACAACAGTGCAAAATCCAAAAGACACAACTTCCTCACCGCCATTGCTTTGGTACCAAATCTTTGAGGAAGGGGCTCCAGAAAGAAGGAGGAGGAGGAGGAGGAGGAGGAGGAGGGGGAGGAGGAGGGAACCAAAGAGAGGCTTTTACCGAGTCTGCGCCCCACAGCCAGGACCGTCCTTGCGCCTCAAGCCGCGTTTCTTCCCCGCAAAGCCCTTCGGGCAACCCGAGAGTTCCTTTTGGCGCCAGAAGGGCTTTGCAGGAAGAAACGCCGCGTTTCTTCCTGCAAAGCCCTTCTGGCGTCAAGCGGAACTCTCGGGTTGCCCGAAGGGCTTTGCAGGAAGAAACGCGGCTGGAGGCGCCAGGACGGTCCTGGCTGTGGGGCGCAGACTCGGTAAAAGCTCTCTTTGGTTCCCTCCTCCTCCCCCTCCTTCCACAGTCTGTGTGACGCTGCCGCCAGGCTGAGAGCTGCCGCTGAAACAAGTTTGGGGAGGTCCTTTGCAGGCAGCCAGTTCTAGCTGCCTGCAAAGGACTTCCCCACGTTTGCTTTGAAAGAAACCTCTGCGCGGGAGTTAGAAACCTCTGCGCGGGGGTTTCTTGCCATGTGCGTGGCCGCGCGGCCGCGCACCTTAGAGGGAACAGTGGACCCGGCGTATAACACGCAGTATCGGCGTATAACACGCAGGCAGGGTTTAAGCTTGCAATTTTAGTTTTAAAACTGCGTGTTATACGCCGATAAATACGGTACTTTCTAAGGGAATTGACAAGAGAATATTTTGGCTAAGTTGCATGAAAAAAAAAGAAATAAAAAAGGATTGCCTATGTCAGTGATTCCTGTGTAATGAAATTCTACCTAGTTAATGCAGAATGGTGTAAAATTTTAATATCCAATTTAAAATTATCTTCAGGGGATGCAAATGAAAGAATATCAAAGTTAAATTTAAATATATGATAATTGTAAATAATATAGTGCTTATGTTTTAAATAGTGAATGTGGCATTGTGCTTAATGCATTCGTATTCTTTAGTTTAAAAGTTGATTGGGTGAGAAGTTAGGTATTATCTCAAACTTAACCACTTTATTCATAGGATAAAAGGAAGGGATAAAGTACCTATGCTTTATTGTTCATAATTTTTTTACATTTAAAGTGTGTGTAATGTTCTTATTTGAAGAAGCAGGAAATGACAAGGCTGAGCCTGAGGGCACGATCAGATGCCTCATCAATTTGGAGTCTCTACAACCCTGTAACAGACCTAAGTCCAGCCCCCCCCCCCAAAGTCGATTTGCCTTGACCACAAGTAGATCAGATTCTTATGTTGAGATAGCATAGAACAAATTTGTAGTACTTGTGAACCATATCTCCTGATTTCTTGCACTGGACAGAAATCATTTATACAATCTGAGAATTGTGTGTAATTTTTTTTATTTGAACTCATTTCTACAATGAGGGGGGTTGTTTTCATAATGTGCTTGAAATACATAAGGAGATTTATTAATATTTTTGGAACTCCCACTAGGAAGAGAAAGAAATGAAAGAGAAAGAAAGAAATAGAGAAAAGAATGTGGCTGTGACTTATCTTCCTAATAATATTTGATGGCTTTCTAATAATAATAATAATTGTTAAAAATATTTATTAAAAGTGAGTTGGCAAAGTATTGAAATAAAATTTCCTACAGGATAAATCTTTACTGTTTTTTTTAAACACATGCAACATAATATATAAACACATAATAAATAATAACATTAAAAAATTAGCCAAATTATTTCAACGCTATAATTTGTATGAGTCACACAATTTGCATTTTCTTAGAACAAAATTCTAATTGCACAGGCACATTTTGGAGATGCACACTGAGAATGCTCTACCATAATATAATCCTAGGTTACTCCAGGACTGATACAGAATAGAGCTACAGTAATAGTTGTTTGCTGTCAGATGGTGCCTGAATTAAATACATTAAATTAATGGTAATAATGACATTAGATGTCTACATACTACACCTTGAACTCGTAGGACTCTTCAATAATCACTTCCAGCTTTGTGTGCTCCCCCAGGATGGGGCGCCCCATTTCAGCAATGCGGCGTTCTTCCTCCTCTTTGCCTGTCAGAGGCTGCTTCTCTTCGTTCTCTTCTGGGGATGAAGAAGACAAAAAGAACCAGTTGAGGGATGGTTGAGTCTGTTCCCTTTTCTGCAGCCATCTTCGGTTTATCCTCCAACATACTTCATTAATATGGCAAAAACAAGTGAACAACTGTTACAAGAACACACCATCAGGGCAGCCTCCTGCATTGTAAGGATTGGAGTTTGCTCCTCCAGATAGTTTACCTGGAAACATCAGGAAATGATATCATGTCTCACAGCTCCTCTGGACGTCAAAAGGAGTGCTTCCTTTCACCCTTGTGCTTTTTAAGGAAACCACAATTTAGCAGGTGGCTCTTTGAGCTGCCCTTTGCAACTGGGAAATCGAAAGGGAATATCTATTTATGGATTCACAGGTATGTGATACACTACCCAATGTGGTTGTTTTAAAATATGTCTACTATTAGTTAAGGGTTGTCTAAATATGAAATATATGATTGTAACAGATGCAAAGTGATTTCTATGAGCAAGAATTTTAGATTGCTGAAATAATCTGACTGAGTGGTGTTCAAGCAAAAGCAGATAACACACCCGGAAGAAAAATATAAAGAAATATCTTTGGTAAATATCAGCTCATGTTTTCCACGTTCACAGAACTATTTTTTCCTGTTAGGACTGCCCGACAATTGCCATTTAGCTGCAATACTTGGATGAATACCTCTTAATTACAACTTAGGTTTTATAACAGGTCAAGGCAGAAAGGAGTTTTTGGCATCTCTTTCTACTGATCATCAAGATTTCTATCCAAATATGGCAAGGAACCCTGTCCCCTCCCAAAAGAACACATGTTTAGATTTGCACACAAAAGGGACACTCTATAATACACCTTTCTTTGATTACGTGAAGATAGACTCAGAGAAGGACATCAGGCTCAACCCAACATAATCATATTTGAGTTTAATATTCCTGGCGAGACTAAACACAACATATATTGTGTTCATGTTAACCTGAACCTTTCTCAGTTGTATCTCAAACTATTACTTTAGGTGTGTAAAGTAAAGCCTAATGAGTAAGTTGCTGTGCTAGATGGTGAAGTCTCCCATCTTTCTTTTCTTCCTATGGCTTTTCTCTCTTGGAATGTAATCCATGCCTCTTCATATTATTTTTTATCATCAAGTGGGCTCTGATATCATAACATTTATTGACTGGAACAAAAGGCCTGGAAAGGAAGGGCTTCATGAAAATGAATTCTGGCTGCTGGATTGCTCCACTTCTCCTCTTTATACTGCTACCATGTAGAAATGTTTCATATTTCTGTAACTAGAATCACAATTATACGTTTACATTTTCCACTGAAATCTGGCTGACCTTCTAGGATCTGTTTCAATTTTTAAAGTTTTCTTAAAATTTCTGTGGGTAAAACTGTCCGTGTTCATGGCCCCAAGGCAATGCTTTCACACTTGATAAAAAGATGGAAAGTTCCCTATATTCAGGCATTATGTTTCATTGAGAGCCCAATAAAATCTAAGCGAAAAGTGAGGGGGCTCATTGCTATTCTAACCAACACCTGCCCCAGCTCCCAGACAGCATGAGAGGGTGAAGCAAACCTTGTCTGTGTTTAAACTGGAAAACAAGCTTGTAGTTTCTAGGGAAGCATTTAGAAAAGGAGCAGGCAGATTTTGGGATGCTAAAAGCCATGTCTAAGTATTTAATTATTTGGGAAAGGGCTGGGATGAAGAATATAGTAGATGCTACAGAACAGGACCAGAATTTTCCATGGTCTCCATCATTTATTTTTATTTCTTATTAATTTTTTATGCTGTCCCTCTTACTGTTAAAGCAACTCTGGGTGATTTAAAATATAATAAATCAATAAATATAAATCAATAACACCAATATTGATTAAAAAAATAACTTATTTTAGTTTTACAGTATACTTTCCCATATTTTTCACTTTTTATAATGGCAGCAAATTTTGTTTATTGTTAACTTTTGATGGTTGCTCTGACAAAAATCAATGGTATGTTAAGATTCTAGTAGTTGCAAATAAGGAATCTGGGGTTCCTGGGGTTACAGGTTTCCATCCTTCTTTAAAGAGACACACAAAGGAAGAGGCAAAATTACACGAATGGCTCCATTCATTAGCCAACTGGAAGTCCTCTGAATAATCGCTGAAGTTTAATGTCTGAGCAGAACTAATAATTGGAAGTAGCATAATTAAGCTTCATACATTTTACTCAATGCTCCCCCTCTTCAAATCTCTATTCTGTTTTATTGACAAATTGAAAGCACACAATACCTGGCTGTCTCTTAAAAAGCTCATCAGAGGATTCCACAATTTTTAACAGATCGAAACACACATATGGAGAGAATTGGGTTACATGAGACAGACCATCCAATATCTATAAAGATCATACAACCAGTAGCACAGTCATGGACTTTGCCAGAGATGAGCAAATATAAATAAGAATAGATAGGAACCTATAGTGACCTTTGGTCAAGATTATTTTGGGGCAATGGGAATCCACAGGGATGGGATAAACAAAGAAGAATGAATACGTATATTTGTTTTGTACCGTAATCTGTGGAATTCAATTGCCTATATGTTCTATAATATATTTGTCCATCTGAACGTCAGCAACTGATTGACTTAATACAAAGTTAAATTGAAATTTATGGCATTTTTAATCAGTAAAAGCTTGATAACTGGCAATCTGTTTTCACTATCTGGTTAATTGCACCGTTAATCACAGTGTATAATACTATATGAAGTATTATAATAACACATGTTTATGGCTCCTATATTTCAGAAAAGTCTCTTATTGCTACATCTAAATATCAACAGGAAGGAATTTTAATTACTTCTTTGGCTGGGTAATAATGTTACTTTAGAGCTTTAAGGAGCTTCTCTTATATTTCTAGTTCTAGCTGTTATTTATATCTAGTTGATATAAATAAGTCTAATAAAGGAGCCCCTTCCTTTCAAGTCTTAGAAAGGGACATCTGGCAACTCTATTCATATCTTTGAGTGTACCGTCCCTCTTGCTGGGAAGGAATTTAATTCTTTGCTTAAAACCAAACCCTTGAATTTTATTTTCCTCTCCTTCTCATTCCCCTTTTGTTTTGTGATAAAAGTGAATTTGGAAGGTGCTAATACTACTTGATTGGTGCTTAAAAACTATGAGAAGTAATCTGTTAATTTGAATGTATCCAAGACAATGCTAATGGAGGGGAGGATAAGTGGGTGGAAACAATCTGATTTTTGTTTTGTTGAAAGTGAATGCACCAGATGTTCTAGTGAGAGACAATAAGGGAGAGGTTCCATGAGACTGAATGGTCAAAACTGATTTTTTGCACAGGACAAAGCTTGGCAGACGGATCCAGCATAGATGCAGCAAAAGCTTTTATCTCTATCATCAGCTATAATAAGTTATTGAGTTACTGAAGCACCCCCCCCCCCATCACAATGTTTAATTTTGAACATAGATAAAGAATAATTTTAAAACTGGTCAAGAAACTCTGGTACATGAGAAGGCTGGTATGGAAGGAGAATCCTTGACTCTATTGTTCTCTTATTGTTATGGAAGATTTGAATAATGGATATCTGTTCACTTGGCTAGATAGCTTCAAGCAATAGCATCTATGGGTGAGCAAAGGATGGGGCAGACTGACAAAAGCAGCAAACTCCTTTGGACAAGGCCGGTTTAAAGCTTGATAAGAACTACTATAAGAAAAAGGTATTTCATGTTTCACATCTTGTTTGCAAGTTTGCAAGTTTAATAACATTTATATGCCGCCCAATCCCGTAGGACTCCGGGCGGCTTACAGTACAGAAATAAATCAAAAAATAAAAATATAGAGAAAAAAAAGTTAATTTAAAAACAGCACACCATGCACTCCGCTCTAAATGGGGCTGGACCGTATTTTGGGGTCAACAGCCCTAGGCCTGCTGGAACAGCCAGATTTTAATGGCTTTCCGGAAGGCCGAGAGAGTGGGAAGGGTCCGGATCTCTGCGGGTAGATCATTCCACAGGGCCGGGGCAGCTACAGAGAAAGACCTCCCCTGAGTAGTCGCCAACCGCATTGCCCGGTCGACGGTACCCGAAGGAGGCCCAGCCTGTGAGATCTTATGGGTCATTGGGAGGTATGTGGCAGGAGGCGGTCCCGCAGATATCCAGGTCCCAAGCCATGTAGGGCTTTAAAGTTAACAACCAGCACCCTGAAGCGTGTTCGGAGACCGATGGGAAGCCAGTGCAGCTCGCGGAGGATAGGTGTAACATGGGTGTACCTAGGTACACCCGATATCGCTCGCGCGGCCGCATTCTGAACCAATTGTAGTCTCCGAACACTCTTCAGGGGCAGCCCCAAGTAA
Source organism: Thamnophis elegans (assembly GCF_009769535.1). Classification (NCBI taxonomy): domain Eukaryota; kingdom Metazoa; phylum Chordata; class Lepidosauria; order Squamata; family Natricidae; genus Thamnophis; species Thamnophis elegans. The sequence goes on along the minus strand of NC_045544.1, from coordinate 100,358,212 downwards.
AGCGCATTACAGTAATCAAGCCTAGAGGTGACGAGAGCATGAGTGACCATTTGAAGTGCCTCCTGGTCCAGGTAGGGCCGCAACTGGTGCACCAGGCGAACCTGGGCAAAAGCCCTCCTGGTCACAGCCGGCAGGTGGTATTCTAATGTCAGCTGAGGATCCAGAAGGACACCCAAGTTGCGGGCCCTCTCTGAGGGGTGAAGAATTTCACCCACCAGGCTGAGAGATGGAATATCTAGACCATTTTTAGGGGGCAACATCAATAGCCACTTGGTCTTGTCTGGATTGAGTGCCAGCTTGTTTACTCCCATCCAGATCCTGACAGCCTCCAGGCACTGGCACATCACTTCTACTGCTTCGCTGAGTTGGCACGGGGTGGACAGATACAACTGGGTATCGTCCACATATTGGTGGTATTTGATCCCGTGCCGACGAATGATCTCGCCCAGCGGCTTCATGTAGATGTTAAATAGGAGGGGGGACAGGACCGAGCCCTGAGGCACCCCATACTTTAGGGGCCTAGGGGTCGACTTCTGTCCTCCAACCAACACCGACTGCGACCTGTCCGAGAGGTAAGAGGAGAACCACCGTAAAACGGTGCCTCCCACCCCCACCTCTCCCAGTCGTCGCAGAAGGATACTATGGTCGATGGTATCGAAGGCCGCTGAGAGGTCAAGAAGCACCAGGATAGAGGAATGTTTCGGTGGAGTAACCAGGCCTGAAACCCGGCTGAAAGGGATCTAGTAAAGGGATCTTGTATCCATGTTGGAAGATTACCTAGGATAGAACAATGCGCAAAGGAAATCTGAAAGAAAGAGACTCTTATTTTGTCCACTGAAATGGGTTATAATTAATGGGGAAGACTGTATTTTCTTTTGGTCAAAGACATAATAAAATAAACCAAATCCCACCTATGAGCCATGGTGGTGCAGTGGTTAGAGTGCAGAACTTCAGGCTATTTCAGCTGACTGCCAGCAGTTTGGCAGTTCAAATCTCACCAGGCTCAAGGTTGACTCAGCTTTCCATCTTTCCAAGGTGGGTAAAATGAGGACCCAAATTGTTGGGAGCAATATGCTGACTCTGTAAACCACTTAGAGAAGGCTGTAAAGCACTGTAAAGTGGTATATAAGTCTAAGTGCTATTTTCTTTCTCACATTAAATACACATTCCCTGTATCCCACACCAATGCATGCGAGTTATTGGTTTTCACATCATCTGTTGGACTGGGAGCTTAGCACACTGGAATACCTTGAATGTTGATTACAGTAGAAGGAAGGGGATGGTCTCTAGCATGAACTTTCCTGAAGACAGGCTTGCCTGACAAAATGGCAAAAATAATTAATGTCAATGGCCTGAACTGGGTTTCAGTAGTGGTTTTAATACTTTGTGGAGTTAGAGTCTGTTAAATGTGAGAAATCTACAAGATAGTGAGTTGTAATTTCTACTTCACTCAGGGTTATGACAAGTATAAATGCTCACTACAGACTTTCTGGAAAATCTGTGAAATAACTCATGCTATGGAACTCAAACTTCTATCTGAGACAACTAGCATGGCAAATCAGGATAATGGGAATTGGAATCATTTACCATACAGAAGACTGCAAGTTACACATTTTTTGCCTTCTAATATTTTCATAAACAAAGAATGAGGTACTAGATTTTTTTTCCCAATCTTTCAATGGTCACCTTCTGATTAGTAATCTCCCAATGAGTTCCCAACTACAATTGGTTATGAAATCTATGGCATGTGAACATGGTATTCTGACATACTCTTTGTATCTTAAAGAATCAGAAAATAGACTTGATTTGATTTTACTTTACTAAATACTTTGTTCTTCAGATGGATAAAACCCGATTCCTGTTTTTACACAGGACTCTTTCACTATGCCCACTTGTGAATGAGTGCCTATGTTGCTAAGCCAAAACCTTTGAGGGCTTGGTGTGACATGTCAAGAACCCTTGCTATCTGTTAAATGTTTCAGCAGTCCTTGTAAAAATGAAGAGGATGTAAAAAGTGTCTTTACTGCCCAAAACAGTAGAAGTATAGTGATGGGAAAGTAAGGCTCCTTCAATGATAAGAATAAAGCTGTTAGTGCTGAGAGTTAAAATTCTAGAAAAGATGGTGACAGAAACTCAAAAAGAAGTCAAATTGGTTGCAGCGCAGTTTGAGAGAATATGTGTTCAACCTATATTAGATTTGATATTTCCAAACCAACATATGTGTGTCTTAATAGTTCTGATAATCTTCTCTGCACATATAATTGGTTTTCAATTATCATTTGGTAAAAAAGATTTTTCATAACAATATTCATTTCATTCAATATTCATATGAATATATTTTGGACAGTATATTTTGGACAAAAATGACTGTTACCGGATATTGCAAACTTTCTCCCCTCTTGGTCTCAAGAGAAGACAAAGTAGATATTTGATGATTTTTTTCCTCCTATATTTGCATATTTTCTCTGCATCACAATTAGTTGCATCAGCAAACTTTTTACAGAAAAGTTATCATTAATTCAGTGCTCAGCCTAGTTGAGTATGGAGTCCCTGAGCATCCACGCAATAGAATTCAACAGCAATTTATCATTTACCCCTATTAGAATTAAGTGCTTTGTCAATGGCACATAAGATATAAGATGAATTACAATTTATTCCAGGCACTAGCTGGGCAGCTGATATTGCTATTTAAGTATCAATTCATACTTTTATTCCATCCTTTTAAAGGTATATCCAGTTTTGCTTTCTCCGCTTCATCTGCATAACAATTTCTAGGAAAAGCAAAGGATTTATTTATTTATTTTTCCTGCCTTTATTATTTTTATAAACAACTCAAGGTGGTGAACATACCTAACTCCATCCTCTTTTTCCCCTACAACTACAACAACATTGTGAAGTGGTTTGGGCTGACAGAGTGATTGGCCCAAAGTCAGGCTAGGGGTTTGTATATGTTTTCTGTCTTCTGGAACATAGGAAGTTTCAGATGGTCTATTTCTGTGTCTTGCATTTAAATTTTCCTACAGCTGTCATGAGTACATGTTGCAGCAGAATAGTTCAATTTTTATTTTATTTACTTAAAACATTGGCAAAAGAAATATGGATGATTTAACTTTGAATAGGTTTTCTAAAAAATAAAATGTAATGAAACATACAGCTGAAGATAATTTGGTACCAAGCACTTTGAAGAAACCTTAGAAATTTTGTTGGTTGTAATATTTGGAGGCTTGTTGTCAACAGATTGGAAGTATCTTAAAACACATCATCATCTAGTTTCTCAAGTTAAGCCTTCAAGTAAGTTTCAGAAAATAATTGTGTGTTTTTTTGAAATAAGGTTATTAGCACAAAACATGTGAGGTTAGGTTTGCAAAAATGAACTCATAATCAAAAAAGTGCTAGTTAGTTAGAATGTGTATATGAAAGAAATCAAGATGTCTTACCATTCAAAGATTTCTCTTCATTATAAAAGCAATGACAAGAATAAGCCAAGATGTTAACAAACATAATGTAGAATGACAGCTTCCAATGTCTCTGTTGGTTGAATCTACATCCACTATAGCAGTGATGGCGAATCTTTTTCCCCTCGGGTGCCAAAAGAATGTGCATGTGCCCAAACCCATAATTAAATGCCCCCCCCCCGCATTGTGCCCATCTGCGGATGTGCATGTGACACCCCCCCCGCTGCCCCCTATGCATGCGCGCATTGCTTTCTTGGAGCCTAGGGATGGGGAAAACAGTCTCCTCTCCCCCCCCCAAGCCCTCTGGAGGCACATTTCCCGACTTCTGGTGAGCCCTGTTTTTGCCCTCCACAGGCTTCAGAATCTTTCCTGGAGTCTGGGGAGGGCAAAAATGGCCTCCCACTGCCCACTGGAAGCCTGAAAATCAGCTGGCCAGTGCACACATGTGCGCTTGAGCTGACATAGGGCAACACCTCGCGTGCCCTCAGATATGGCTCCATGTGCTACCTGTGGCACGCATGCTATAGGTTTGCCATCATGGCACTATAGCTTTAATATGATGGCTGTATATTTCTGATCTATAAAAGCTTTTTTGCTTTCTTTTAGAATTAAGAAAGGACCTGTGATGCTTCTGAAGCCAGGTATGCAAGATCCACTCCAATTCTATCATCAGTTATATATTCTTTATTTTATCCAAAATAAAAGCTCATAACATTTTAAAGCTAAGTAGATTGAAATGCAGAATATTATAACATTTTGTCCAAAACACAAAAAGTAATAAGGAGACTGTTTTATGCAACCTCCAAAGAAATGAACACGTCCTCATACATTTTAATAGGACTCTCATAATAGGAGTCCTTGGTGGGCTAGCTCAGCTTTCTTCCTATGTCATAGATAGATTTGTCTGAGGTTACAAAATACATCTTTTAACTTTTTGTAAAGGGTGATAGTAGAGTAATAATAGAGTTGATTAACTCTAGTCTGAAAATTTTCACTTGGGCCCCCAAAGAGAAGAATTGCAACAGTTTTGGAAATCTTCCTATATATTAATCTTTGAAAGGTCGGAGATTAACTGGAACAGAGTTCCAGTTGTTTCTGTTGCTTCCCTCTGGGAGGATATTTCAAAGTATTTCTAGCAGGACTACCAGATTCTGTAACAGGTTCGTTCCCTATGCCATCCCTCCGGTAAAGTTGAAAGATTCATTTTTCTCATCATGTACATATATACATCGGAATTAGACTGTGTTGTTTCTATGTGTCATGTAATATATGTGGATATATCAATAATTTTGTATTTATTTATTTTGTCATTTTTATATAGTGTATATTGGAGGCGATGACCTTTTGAGAGCTGTATGCAACGAAATTTCATTTTATATTAGTGTACATTCAAAGTGATGATAAAGTTATTTTATTCTATTCTATTCTATTTTTTCTGTGTTTTATAAATAGTGGCCAACTAGAAGCCCATCCAAAGCCCATAGATAAAGCAATGAGGGCAACAATTCTCTCAACTTTGATTGCTAGCTGCTTTTTTAAATTTTATATTTGTTTGGTGTATATCTCATTATTGCATGTAAAGTACAAAGTAAAATACAGGTAGCCTTTGCTTAGTGACTACAAGTTAGATCAGCAACATGTATGCTGAGCTGAAAAATAACTTGACAACAATGGGACTCACAACCTTATTTTCCCTTCAGTTGCTAAGAGAAGCAATGTGGCTGCTTAGTGAAAAAATCATGTGACTGAAAATTATGATTTTACTTCCACCTTCTATATTAACTCTGTTTGCTACTGTACAAGCGAAAGTGCATACTAGCTGTGAAGCATGTGAATGGTGATCATATGATTGTGGTATGTTGCAATGGTTACAATTACGAAGATTGTAAGACAACATTTTTTAAGCACTGTCATAACTTCAAATGTCTGCTACACGAGACAGTTAGTAAGTTCATGGTATTCCCTCAATTCTTCCCCTCCACCCCCGCAACAATACTGTGAGGTATAAGAGTGACTAGCCCAAAGTCACTCATTGAGCTTTGATAGCTGAAAGTAAGCTTAAATTTAAGTTTCTTTGGATGAAGCCCAACATTTTGACCATTACACAACACTAGTTTTGGGGGGCCCTATGCATTGCTAGCAAATAATTGATAGCTAGGTATAATAGTAAAAAAAAGATCATCTATATAAAACTTTGTATCATTGAGGAGAAAGATAATTGAAAATCCATACCTGTAATTGTGAAGCCACCTAAAGGAATGCCAAAACAGAGAGAAAAAGAAAGGAAATTAATATATTGTTGCATCATGCATTACTTAGATCTTTGAAGCTTTGCTCTTAATATGAATTACATATTTTCTAATAGGAATATCATCGGAGTGTATGTTTATCTGTATGTCTTGCTAATTAAAAGATTATCTAAATTTCCCAAATATGAACATCAAATGAAAAATAGGAAGCCATACCCTGTCAATCATAATTGGTTGAAACATATAGTGAAAGGCAACATTCGAAATTAAGAGAATAATCTTCTCTAACTTGTTTTTCTTCAAATATGTTGAGACTATACTCATCAAATTTGAAACACAAATATATTGCATTTGGAAAATGTTTCCTTGTTTTAAAAGTTCACGGGGAAGCATTTTATTAGCAGGAAATGCATATTCGTTATGCAAAAGATCCCAGATCCAATTCCAAGATCAGTCTGATACCCTCCAAATGTGTTAGATATCAGTTCACATCTCCTGCAGCCAGTGTCCTGGTTGGAAGTGATGCTACAATCCAGTATACCTAGAGGATGTTGGGTGCAGAAGTTTGTCCTGAGATTTCAAAATAAAAAGGATCTCAGACAGTGGGGATAAAATATAGAATATGTCTAAAAACCTCCATATGATCTGAAGCTAACATTTAATAATATACCATCTGTTACATATTCCATTTTTCCTAGAGCATTATGCCTTACTTTCTTGATTCCTTCACATTCAGTTGTCATAATGTCCATTCAACTGTATGAATCAGCTCCTTCTGGGATGGCGATGCATGTCTGAGGCCTACTTTTGTTGTTCTCTCTCAAGAGAACGAATACGTGATTTGACTCCAATACAGTAAAAGAACAGGGCCATGATACATAAACTCAGGAAAATATCCTGATTGTGCTAGGCTTGTAAGATTGCCTTTCTCTACTGTACCTGTCCATTTTGTGTTGGACAGGTTGTCTTGTAATTGCCGGCCAAATGCTGGCTATTGATTTTATATATAACTGAAGGCTGGTATAAGAAAGTTGGACACACTGAATGAGCCTAAATTTCCAAATAAAACCTGGTTTATCCTTTGTCTCAATGTGTTGAAAGTTTATTTATGAAGATAGGTAGTATTGTGCAGAAATCTCCTATGTGAATGACACAGGGATGGATGAGAGCTGTTTTTGTCAAGTTTCATTTATTTTGGCTGAATACAGAAACACATTACACTTCATGATAAATGTGTGCCCTTTATGAGGTTGTCTAAGAAGACCAAATTGTTTCTGAAAAATGAAATTTAGGATGTGAAAATACTTGAGGTCCAGTTGCAAATATCCCAAAGAGATCAGAATTTCTCATTTTCGTTTATCAAAACAAATAATCATAAAAAAAGTAATTTTCTTTTGAGCTATTTATATAGCAGGTCCCAAAGACATGCCGAAATGACTTTTACTTGGAAAAAAAAAACATAAGGAAATTGTTATTGCTTAAACTGGCCCTCTAGTGCCATCAAGGATTGCAACATAGCCATGGATAACAAGGATATTTGGTTAATGAGCATGGAAGTTGTAGTCCAAAATATTGACACTAAGATGGCAAAAGCAATTTTAAAGGGAATGCTTAAAAAGGAACCTATTATGTCATGCTGCAAACCGTAAGACAAAAAAAGATATTTGCTGTTCATTAATGTACCAAAAGAAAGACTGAATACAATGTGAATCTTGACCTGATTAATTTTTGGTCTGGTAACAAGCTTCGGGGGTAAGAACCTATGGTCAAATATCATGTAGTACCTTCTATTTTTTATTAATTCTTTCCTACCTTGATTTCGATCAAAGGCACATTGAATCTGAAGGATCATTTTCAAGCCAGTATATGTGGAGAATGAATTTAAGCACAAATTGACATTCAATGACTGACAAATTGTTTTTAATTAGGGGGACAGCTTCCTTGAATCTTTTGAGAAAAATAAAGCATGAAATAAATTGAAAAAATAATTCACATAAAATACATTGACTGATTCCCCCATATGGAAAAGAAATGCAAGAAATGCAGTGCTTACCAAGCTCATTCAACAACAGGGCTGTGGAGAAGACACAGAAGGACAAATACAGAAGAAAAAAATGAGCAATGAAAGTAAAGAAGACATCCACAGAAAAGCTTCATATCCAGGAGGCCAGAAAGTGCAGATATGCAAAGCTGCGGGATACCATTACTATAAAGAAAAATAGCATGAGAAAAAATGGAAAAGACAAGTTTCATGGGAATAAGCTGTGAAATTGTGGGAAAATATTAAATGCACTGTTCCGTTTTGTGTAACAGACAAATCTTTGATTCAATCAAAGTTCCCAACTTTCAGATCATATTCTTGGATATATGTAAATATCTTAATTTTGCTTCATTGACAGCTCCGCCAGAGATTGAGGAAATAATATGTCACAATGGATATGTGTGAGCATTTGCTTTTTTGTTCTTTAAAAAAAGGGCAATCAAGTCATTCCTATGCCTGGAATTATAACACTCTATATGTGCCTTGATCCTTTCCTGGCACAAGGGTGCATCTTGCATTAACAAGGGGAACACTTTGGCTGTAATGAACAGAGCTACTATAGGTGGGTTGAAAAATCCAAATTAAGTAGAACTAGGTAGGCTTCTCCATAGTGATTTGCTGCCATTTAATGGTCTGGATTTTTGAATCGTAGATTTGGTAGCTTTAGTACAGAAGGCAGAGGCTTCTGCCTAAGGACACAGCTATAGTTGGAAGGTTGCACTAGGAATGTAATTAGAATGTGAAATTAGGTAAGTATTTTGATTTATGCTTGCTCTTGTCTTTTGCTTTGGTTAGAGAAAAAGGCTGAAAATATATTCTCTAATATGCTTGAAAGCATCCCTGGATGACAAGCAAATATTTCAAACTAAACTGCACTATTGACTCTAAGCACTTAATCATTCCAGTTTTTCAAATACAGTCACTTACATATGAAAATGTGGTGCTCTCAGGACAGTTGAAATTGAGAATTTCTTTCCAATGGTTACACCAGCTTCAGTGTACTGCCCTCCAGATATAATGTGCAGCTACTGTCTGCAACTATACCTGGAAGGTTGGGTTTGGGAGTGTCACAGCCCAATATATCTGGAGGCAAGCTGGGAAAAGACCACACGTAATCATTTCTTTTATTTTAGTGTCGCCTCTGGTCAATCGATTTAGCAAAGATTTGAACTAATATGTAGGACCTATTTGAGCAGGAACAAAAGTTGGATGAATATATTTATTTCAAAACAGAGATCCCGCTCTTAAAATTATCTCAGTTATTTGAAAGAAAAATAATCACCCAACCATGTTTGATATCAATGATTCTGTATTTGCAGTTGGAAGAAAGAAGCTTCTAGGCGGAACATGTTTTTATGAACATCCTAACTTTATAAAACATAGCTATTTTCTTAATCAAGTGTGACTCTGTTTGGCATTGTAATATGACAGGAAAAGAAGCTTTTCAAAAATAAGGCTGGATTAAATCTTTTAGCCTTCAAGTCTCTCAAATATCATGTTGTCTTGTGAGTAAGACAGAGATGATTCCTGATCAAGAAAGCTCATTGTAGATCTCCTGGATGCTTTTCAAAGTATTAGAGGGAGATCTATTCCATAATTTAAGATGCATTTTCTACAGAGAGCCTATTGAATTTTCAGCATCAATGATTCCATTTAATCTGGAAACTGCAAGCCCAATTCTTTAGGATAGCCATTTTCCTTAGCCAAAGCAATATAACTTCTGTTTTTATTCATTTAAAATATGATTTTTAAAAGAAGAAATTTATTTCTTGCAAAATATGAAAGGGATATTTTGGGAGCAGTTAGCACTTTGTTTTTTGTTCTTAGCATTAAATGTTTGTTCAGCAACCAAACTCAACATTATTTAAATCTACATTTTGCTCATTGTATTTATCTCTAGAGCTTATTATGCTGAATATTATTTTTATTAAAAAAACTTTATGAGAAGAGATCCAGTTACAGTTACATAGGTTTCTTTGAATGAACTACACTTGATGAGAAAACTATGTTGCACATCAATATATACACTGGGGCATACTTGTGGCATAGTCTTCCTTGTAATACTGTAATACAGATTGAATGGAAATACCTATTTCACTATTTTTATCTACCCACAAGTTAAGGTATCAGGCACTCAGTTGGCTTCTGTCCTTAGCTAAGTGGGCAAAGAATGAAAATAAATTTATACATCTACCTTACATACTCACATTAATTGTTAAGTGTTTTCAGGATATCTGCATCAAATGTATAGTGAGTTGCAGTTCTCAAGGAATGGACAATGAGGAAAGAGAATATTTAAAACACAATATCAAATGATATAAGTTAAAGATAAATACATCTGTTGGTACATCAATCATTACTCTCCTTTCCACCATGGCCTGTTCTGAGAGGACCATCATGCAACTTCTGTTAAACTACACAATGTATCTAGGCTCCATATCAAAATTTGTTTTGAGCTGGGTTCTATATTTCGTCTGTTAACACTGAGCTGCAATGAAAAATTGAGTAAGAATTCATTAACCTCAAGAACATGGAGAAAATTGGGGAGGGGGGAAAGAGCCTTGGAATCAAACATATTCAACATATGGTTTGATTGATCTGTAAAGTCCTCTGGGAGACTTTACAATTGAAATGTAGACTAGGAGTGCTTCAGATAAATAAAATCAACACCTTAATAATATTAAATTGCTGTGCAATTTCTTTGTTTGTATTATTTTTAATTGCATTGAATTCTCTTTATTTCTAGAATATTAGGAGAAATTTATATTTTTAGGAAAAACCCTAAATATTTAATGAGGAAATATCCTTGAGAGGGGACTGGAACAGACTTATAGATGCACTAATAAAGGTACAAGTCTACTGAGGATAGCATATGATACAATTATTTCATTATGCATGGATATTTTAGCCTATTGTTTGCCAATGAGATAATTTGGGTGAATAATTAAAAGGCCGCTAAAGAATCTGCCCTTTGAGAAACAAAACTGCAGTGGTCATAATATTTGGATTTTATTGCATCCATATCACAGGATGTATTATATAAATAATTTACATGGTACATTTAAGTGGATCATAATAATTATCAAGAATTATTGTTTTAAAAAAGAGAAAGAGATAGATGCAAAATTAAAGCTGCCAAGCTTGACAGAGGTCATGACACATTAAGTGGAAGCTGAGTAAGAAAGTTGTGAGAGGAGGGAGACACACACAGGGAATGGTCCCAGTTTCTTGTAAGGTGCCTGGGTTTACTCTCACACCTTTCATTCTTCTTCGTATCCATATTGGTTCCTCAAGCACAAGGAAGAAACTGCACTCTTTCTCATATTCCTCACGGTCAAGTATTCTAAGGGTAATGTATTTCCTGTGGGAACACAAGACAAAGGCAAAACAAATGGTTGGTGTTACACACACGCACACACATGCTTTTAAGTTTGACCCAGCTGAGATGGTGGTTGATGGTGATGATAATGGGAGGGACTCTGACCCACACATCCTTATTTTTATGTATGTAAGAGAGCAGAAAGCCTCTGTTGTGGAAACTTTCCTGGTGATTGATATAGTTAAGTACATCCTAAAGAATTTAATACTGGAACTGTATTGCTACAAGCATGAAAAGCAAGCGTGGCATTGTTAAATTGCTTTGAAAGATTTGCTTTTGACTGTTCATTTGCTTCAGTCCTATTCACTGTATCTCAATAGCTAATGAACATATTTTATTACAATTATTTTATGAAGTAACCTCATATGAGAGACACTCTTCTTCAGGCAGGCATTTTATGAACAATGAATACGTGGTCATTGTGGGCATCAAACCGAGAGGCAGACTTTGCCTGTAGTATATTTGAAGGCATCACAGCACCTGAAAGCATACCTATCTCTCCCATACTCAATGCATGCGTGGCCTCCTTTGAATGAAGACAAAAAGAAGGATCTAACCTTACTTGCCAAAGGTTACTCTGTAAAAGAACAATTTGATTCTGAGCATCTCATGTAGTTTTCTTTCCACTACATGGCACTGAGTCAAAAGCAAACAGTTTTTGTTCAAATTAGCAATGTAAAAATGTAGATTAGATAATGATAGTCTTGTATGACAGAGAGTATGACGCTTTAATTAGATTCCTCTCTGGCTAAAACTATGCCTAAATTTGACAGCTAATGGAATTTAGGATACCCTAACAATGACACTTCTGGTCAGTGACTCAGCTCTCTGCCCTTTTACATAGATAATGGGAATGTGTGTTTTGACAATCTATGAATTGGGATGTGCCAGGCATCTATGAGTGATCAAGACAGGTGCATACAGGTAGGGCTCAGCCCCATATAGCCGATCCCCCACCTTTCTTTTCACTCATCTCCACCAGGCGGGGCTCCCAAATTTCAACGTAGAAGGTCTTGTTTTTCTCATACTCCTCATCATCAATTACTTTGATAGATATCATTTTGCTGCAACAGAGAAGAATAGAGATTCGAGAATAAGGGAGGAAGAAGAAAATGGGAAGACAGCAAATATACAGAAAGGACAAAGCTGTAAGAGGAAAGGAAAAAAATTACAGAAATTAAAGTATATTTTACAATGCCGTGAACCTAAGATAAAATTTTTCTATGATAATGTTTACAAAATTGCCTAACACCACAACTGTCTTTGTGAAGGCTACATTTGCATGAATAATGTAATCAAGTCTGCAAGAATATTGTTTGTTCTTTCATCCTAGGACATGTTGACACAATAAGTTGGTCAAGTTAGTCAAAAGCCAATTTAACTGACTTGGTTTGAGAATTGTACATTGATGAAAATCTTAGAATGGTATTAGAGATTTCTAGTTGCTTTAAGAACAAAGAATGGCTATTACGTTATTTAAAATAATCTAACCCTGATGGCCAATGCTAACCTATATCTTCATAGTGATAATTAAACTATAGGGCAAGAACTTTAAATCTGTGCTGCTCTAATATCAATAAATAAAATAAACCATCCTGTAATATCTTTATATCGCAAACTATTAGCTTTTTCAACTTTCTAGTTATAGAAATATGTCCCATATTTTCTGATTAATTGTATAATTATATCAAGTTAATTGCTAGTTTTTTATTTAAAAGGGAGAGCAACTAAGATTCAAAATGCTCATCTAAAAGCATTTTAGGTAACTTGAGATCCTTGCTTCAACCAAAGATGCTTCCAGGCAGACATTTACTGCACAAATGTCTCTTCTTACAGAGCATTTTATTAGGAATATATTACTTTTATTATTTTTCTTTTTAGATTAAAATGTGTTATGTTGGAAATAATATTGAATAGTTAGGCTTTGCCTGACAGCTCTACAACCTATTTGCTGGAAGCAAACCAAGTGCCTGCATGCCCAAAGATATCCACTTAAGAGGTTGGAATTTGATTTCCATGAGTCTCCCAATCATGTAAGTGCTCATGAGAGTGTACACCTGTCCCAAAATGCGGTGTTATCTTTTCTTAGAAGTAAATCCCCCAGTTATGAATGGAATTACTCCCAGGTAACTAGATACAAAATTCTGGTAAACACAGAAATACATGCAAACATACAGGCAGTTGAACCAATGAAGGAAAACCAGAAGAAAACCAGTGCTGAAAAGGAAGCTGAGTTTTACCCTTTATGGTAAAAGACCAAAGGATCTTTAGTGTCTGGAACCATATAGAAGAATGACAGTCTTCAAACTTGACTTCTCAACAAGACCAACAGAGCAGTAGAAGAGCCTACAGATCCAAAGCTATCTTACAGGATACCAACCTTTACTAAAAGCCTTATCTGTCCTCCTCCCTCAACACCCATTTGGTCCCATTCCTTTACCTACAGCTTTTCTAATTAGAATTAGCTTCTTGCAGCTATGAAATATCTTTTGTTTATTTTCTGAGTTATATATTTTTTATTTTTGTGGCCTTATGCAATACTACATCCAATTTATTTGCATCTGATTTTATTTACTGGTTGAAATGCTATTTGTCTTGGATTCTACATGTGTAAATGTGATTCTTTTAGTCTAAACAAATCAGTTCTGACACTTCACATTCAAATATTGTACATGAGGGTGCAGAAAGACACCTGTTATTATATGCCCCATAACTAAGACTGCTACTACCTGCAGATTTAATATCTGTTGTTTATATTTAATATTTGAAAAGTTTAGAGAAACAGAAAAGTTTGTATATGGAGCTGCATGTCTTAGCCATTACTACCTTGGATTGTAATGTATATCCCCAAGAAAATTAAAATATATACAGTGAGCAGTGCTGAAGAGAAATGATAGTGAATGGTTCTTCAATTTTAATACATTTGCTAAGGTTGGGAAAAATAAAACCCGTAAACACACCACAGATGAAAAGTTATCTTTGTTCCTTGAGAAAACTAGGTTTATTTGCTAGATTTGTACATCATGTTGAAATTGCAAAGGTTTAACATGTTAAGTCATTAAATTGATTTTACGGGAAACAAAAAGCAGTATCATTAATAAGTTAGAAAACCAAATACCTTTAAAAAAACAAGAATGGAAAACAAGACATTTCATTTGAAAATGCATGTGGGCGCGCGCGCGCACACACACACACACACACACACACACAGAGTATTTCAATGTTCAAATTCAATTCCCTCAAATCAATCAGTTTTGTCCATTCATCAACTGTTCTGTCACTTCCACAGAACTTTGGACTTTATATATACCAGGGTCTCCCCCCCCCCCTCCCATTTGCCAAGCTACTGTGGATCATGCCATGGCGTTATTTGGCAACATTCCAAAGTGTGTATATTAATAATTTCTTTCAGACCAACATGACATGGTATTTCATCATTCCAATTTCAGTCTATTTAGCTATTAACTTCTAAATTGCATACATACGAATATGCTTACATATGTGGGTGAAGCCAGATGAACGCTTATAAATACATTGTGAAAATGGGATTTACATCTTTTGATATAAAACAATCCCAGGTAAATTTGGGTGATTACCCAAAAACAGTGTAGTAGAGGAGAAGAGGATTGCTGATATATGTAATCTGATTTCAACATAATGATATTTAAAACTTATAATTCAGTTTGGACTACCGAAGAATGTACACTTATCTTCTATTGTCTCTTTCAGGTTCTACCTTCTTACTTGTTCTAGGGAAAGAGGCACTGCACAGTGATGTAACACATATTTTTTATACAGAAAATCCTATCATAATGTGAAAATATCTTATTTGAGACCTTCTAAAAGTATTCAAAGACAATATAAATAGCAGTGAGTTATACAAACCAATGGAGTGATTTGGTATAAGGCAGCTTTCTATGTTTGTCTTGTTAATACTTTAGAATCACTCCTGAACACTCCTTTGAACCAGGAATGCTAGTTTTCAGTTTTGTTTTGTTACAAATACACTTTGCACTGATTTCCATGTTGTGGTAACACACAGCAATGGAACAGCTTAGCCCAGCCTGAGAGTTATTGCAAATGATAGATGTTAGTGACCTTGCTTGATAAAATTCACCAAACTACAAAAGACAACTGGAAGCTGAAGTAAATAAAAGCTGCTGTTTCTAAACTCCTGAAGCTAGGCTAGGTTGTATTTAAGTAGGTGGACCCATAATATTAAGTAAAACTGCACAAAAGAACAGATGGATGATATCACATCTATCTACGAAATTTGGGCATTAAGTATTTTCTATTAAAAGTGTCCCCTATAAAAAGATAATCCTTTTCAACAAGCATCCATAGAATGCTGTGTATTCTCAGTTGGACTTTTCACACTTGGAAATGCCAAAGGATGTATTTTTCTTTTCCTAGCAACAGGAAAATGGCAAGAAAGAAAATTTGCAGAAAAACATCCCCCTCCATAAACAATGATTAATTTGATTCCTTTTCATCCAGGGAAGATTTCAGTCATCATTAAATCATTAGAGTTGCTTGATCTAATTTCTGAACTAGAGGCAGTTTATGGAGTGAGAAGTAGAAATAGGTGTTTTGATTTAGACTTCACAAAATCAGGAAGCAGACTCTTTGTCCTGACAAAAACCTTTTTATTAAGCTAATGTGAATTCCTTTCATTCACCTCAGTAAAGTCGGGGCAAACAGTCTTTCAAGGGTGAATTTACAACCACAGGCCTTATAAGGCTGGAAGAGCTGCCAGGACGACATCTTCCAAACGCAACACTGTACAAGAAAATACTTGGCAAGGAGTCTCTGAGAGTAACAAACAAATCTTCACACTAATTAAATGAACAAATTGTCTCTTGCAAACTCCACTCCTTTTGCTCCTCTTTATACCTTATGGGAGGGGCCATTCACTGTCCACCTGTGCCTTTACTCCTGAGTTGGCTCCTGTTCCTTAACTGTTCCCTTCTTCTGGCAGTTCTGCGCATGCACACATTGGTAACAGGCTCCCGATGTTCTGTACCACTGATCTCCGACTCTAATTGTGGGACGGCCCTGGCCCCATCTCTGCCTCAGATACAGAGCACTCATCAGAGCCTTCTCCAGACTCCAGGACTGGCCCATGTTCCTCCACAAACTTCTCATTGTCTGAGTCTGTGTGGATTATTAAATACTGATAAGAATCTGTAGGGTGCATCTATTACTTGTCTCTCTTAATCAGATGTACAATTTGATATTTGTGTCTCCAGTGGAATTCTTCAAAGAATTACTGACAGCTAGTCAGAATACATACAACACTATTTTGCCTAAATCAAATACTATCCTTTTCTTCAAAGGGATTTGGTGGGAAGAATTTTAGATGATGTTTGACGACAAATCTATAACTAATTTTTTAATGGTTCTTCTGGTAAGTGCTTATGGAAAAAGACTATAGATCAGTGGTAGATTAGATGTTTGGAAAGTTTCGATGCCTGACAATTCCAAGTCATGTTGGAAAGTCCAGGGAAGAGTTTTCTTTTTGCATTGCTGTTTTTCGTTATAATCTGAACAAGCAGTATCCACAGGAGGAGAAGAATAAGCAGCAACGTTGTGATCTTATAGTCTTTAAAAAAAATAGGGCAACTCTAACCCTAATCCTGGACTGAAAATATTCCTACTGTGAAAATTTAGGAAAATAAAATTAATAAAAGTTTGAAAAAATGCTTTAATACCTCATTATAACTAGCCAGTGAGATAATATTACAAAGTATTACAGATCTTATTAATAAATATTTTATTTTGTAATTTGCTAATTAATTTTATTTTTAACATCATAATTAACTGTGCAAGAATTCTACAGTTGGTGCATGCTATTATTTTATTAAAAAACTGAGAAGTACACAACATGCACATATACTGATGTACAATCAAAGATGACATATCTTCTTGACAGAAATGACAAAATGCAGCTATATTCAGAGGAAAAGAAGTATTGGGGAAAGAACATCCTATTATCCACAATCCATATACACCAAGCACGTTACTGAATTTTGTTTCCAGGCAACTGCATATTGTTAATTAGGAACAATAAGAGAAAAACTAAGCTACCATTGTCTCATACTTTTTCCAGACCATAAAATGATGTTTTTATAGGAAAGTACAAAATGTGTAATATTCTTCTTCCATTATCATTATGAAGCTACCAATAGTACCTCAGTACAAAATATTTGTGACAGTGGCTTGCCTCGAAAGCCAACATAATATTCCGCCATAATTTTTCAGTGTCATTATTTGAGATGGTCTTGTACAATCTTTCTTAACCCATTGATTTCCAGATTTGGTGGACAGCAATTCTCATGATATATCAAACAATATAGCCACAGTGGCTGGAAATGATCACAAAATATATTTAGAAAGCACTAAATTGAACAAGCCGGGATTTTGGAGGGGCGGGGGAGAGATAGAGAGATCCTTGATTCATTTCTTCTGGAATAGTTGGATATCCTCTTTTGACTCAAAAGTTCTTGTAGATGTTGATGGTGCTTCAAAAACTCATCTGACTAGAACCAAACGGAACTGTACTAAACATTATAGGAAATTAGACTTTCCTTTGAGAATTTGTGTAATGGTATAAAAGAGGATTTAGATGCTACTGCTTCACATGGTATACTATTCATACGAAACAGTCCATCATTCAGATATTTTCCCCTATGCCATTGAAAACAGAGCAGATAGTGAGTGAAAAGATTAGGGTTCTGTTTATAGCTGTGCAGTGTTTTTTCAACCACTATCACCAGCTTTGACCCAAAGATGTTTTTTTCAAGGCAACTGGACTTAATGGTTTTTCTTTGAAGATATTTTGCTTCTCATCCGAGAAGCTTCTTCAGCTTTTCTCAAATGAGAAGTGAAACCTCTTCAAAGAAAAATCAGAAAATCCAGTTGCCTCTTAAAAAAAGCACCTTTGGGACAACCATGACCTGGATGACTGAGAACCTCCATAGAGATCACCAGCTTTGTTCTTCAAATTTAAAAAGGAAAGTCATAATAGATACTTAATTCTTTATTATTGAGATTAATATATGAAGCTCCCTCTATTTTATCCTTAAAAGCTCAGTTGCATTTCCTAAAAGAAGTTAGATGAGAAAGAAATCAAGAAATTTTCTGTGTCAACATTTTGACTACAATATGTAATTTACAGCAGAGGAAGGCCAAGTTGATTCATTCCTGCTGAGTTTTAATTGAATGGGAAAAGTTGTTTGTTTTGTTAGGATTTTGATGGCCTTTGGTGAATTTCAATATTGTTTGAGTTTATTTTAAGCAATGGTTTATTTTGAATTTCTTAGAATTCATATCTGTATTATGTTTAAATTATCATGACAAAGGTTCAGGGAACAGAAAAACAATTTATGAATATTTTAAATACATTTTTACTTCACATTGCTTTTATAGAAGAAGCTGTCTGTTGTTCACTTCATGAACAAAATACTTGTTTCTCTACTCTACTATATGATGGTAATGCATATACATCTGACCTAAAATTCAATTCAGTGAGCACATTCTTACTACATGCTAGGCCATAAACTTGCCTAACTACAAACAGAAATTTGTTTGTTTGTTTATTTATTTACTCATTCATTCATTCATTCAATTTTATCCATGCAGCCTCCAGCAAATATGCTAATGTGTTTTCTGAATTCACATATTGGAATTAAATTTGCTGAGAATGGAAACAACATAAGATCATGATGCTTCTGACAACTTCTTTTCTTATTTTTACTTGCAGGATCATAGCTATCTTGTGTTGCAAAGATGAAGATCAATCCTTTTCACTGAGTCCAATAATTTTAAATTAATAGCCTATGCATTAAGTGATGAATTCACAAAAACATGGAATAGCAAGAACCAAGATGAAAGAAATTCCTTTTTTGGCCATTGCTCTATTTTTTATTTATGGATAGACTATATTTTTATTATTTGCTAAACCAAATCACAAAGATTGGCGTGCTGGACAAACAAATTGGTAAGTCAATATAAATTTCAAAAACAACTATTAAGGGAATTATTTTCTACTCTCTTTTTTCCCCTTGGGAGTGGGGTATCCTCTCAAGTCAAGACAATCTGATCAATATAACCAGATGTGGATGAAGCTATCAGTGTATTTATCCAGTGTCTAAATTGTAACAAGTTGTTAGGCATCTGTTAGATCTAATAATTGAAAGCTGAACCAGATGAGATGAAGTGGCTGTGACAGGAAGCAGTTAATGCTGGAGAGCTTATTTCATTTGCACTTTTTGTTCAAAGCAAGAAAACAAGGTGCGTCTTTACTCTACTATACTGAGATTATCATTTCTATATATACAGAATTATGAACCTCTATAGGACAAGTGAGCAGAACCATTGCCAATCAGGGTTTACACAGATTATTCCATTACATTGTAACGTAATTAAACTTTTAAGTAAGTGGCAATGGATTCATTGTTTAATACTTGACTTGTACATGTCTTCTCAATCCTTATTTCTGCACTTCAATGACATGGAGATGACGAAATGCTAGCATTTACAACTTACCCTTACTGCCTGTAGCTCAGAAATATTTGTGATATTGTAGCAGCCCAGTCATGTGTTTAAATATTTCATTACTAGCTTTTACTGTATTGCTCACATTTTAGGAAAGGTTCTTCTTCCCCCATTCCGCTTTTTACAAGTGATAACATCTGATAGACCTGAGGGTAGCAAAGGACTTTGGACTATAGGAGATTATAGGCAGAAGAGATATTTGGTATCTGAACATAAATATGCAATATCTTTCTATGCTTTTGTTTCCACCAGGTTGCTCAAAACACAACACATAGCAATGATCTATGTTTTACAAAAATTACAAGGTATCAGGGGTTCTATTTGACTGGCTTCTCAGAGCTAATACAGATATGGAGCTGTATTTCCATTCAAAGTGCTCCCACTTGAAAAGGTAAGTAGATTCCTATTTTAATTTTAGCTCTATAGATGTTCCCTCCAATGAAATGTTTCCGGTAACACAGATATAAACTGTTCTGGAAGACCAACTAATTCAGCCTCTAAGGAAGATGTGGACAATTTTCATTTATATATTTCCTTGAATAAATGGCATTTATTTCACCACTATTGCAAATGGCATTTCACCTACAGATGTAGTTTAGATTCAATTTTACCTAATTTATAATAGCACGGCAATTGTTTGACAGAACCCTTATTGCAACTTCTAAGGGAAATCCCTACAAAGGGATTTAAAAAGTACAGGCTATTTATGATATCATAATATTCTGTCTGGAGATAAACAGAGCACACCAACAGGGAAAAGGATGATTAAGCAAATGTTTTGCAACCCAGAAGTTGAATGTAAATATCACTGGCATCCACTTTATTTCTATCAGTGCCTATTTTTTCATGCACTCATCCTGTACACGTAAAAAAACCCATTTTTCTCCTTTTAGCCTTTTTTCTACATTTAAGGAACTTGAATGCTTAATGTAACTCAACTTACTTTTTAGTCAATAAATTTTACTTATGCCCAAAAGGCTCAAAGGCAAATTACAAATGTAATCTAAACTTACATTAGATAAAAGTTTAACAAATAAAATGTTTAATAAATATGACATAATATGTTTAAAGACTTATATCACTTATACTATATATACCACAAAAGGAACAGTCTCCTTTAAAACAGAACTGGAAAACAAAAGACCGAGAATAATTGATTATTCATGCATAATTCACAGAACATATTTGATGAATTGTTTTTGCTACCCAAAAAGGCATTCTATATTCACCAGGGAGGAGTCTTCCATCTGTTCAAACTACATTAGAATCTCTCTCAGGCATGTTTAACTCTCTTTAGTTATAAGAAATTATTTTAAATATTACCAATTTGCGTGAATGGAATTTAATTTGATTAGAGTTAATTTAAACTAAAAATGGGAAGGCTACATGTTACATGGCTGCCATGCTCTAATAAACTCTTTCATACTGCAAAGCAGATTTGAGGGAGAGGGAATGCGGAGGTAATAAAGATAATATACCATCTCCCATTGCCCCACTTTTCTCAAAATCCCTTTCCTCTCATTCCTCCTTCTCCTGGTGAATTTCTATTTGCAACTGCCTTGAGCACTTCAAGGAGTTGAAATAGATTTTTTAATAGGGAAATAATTTTTTCCTATCACATATTTCAGGAACAACCCCTCCTATTTCACAAACTCTTTCAGCACAGAAGGCACCACAAATGAAAGAATTCTATACCAACAAACCCTCAATTTTCTCAAGCTGAAATCTAAACTGTGTGTATTGTCTAAGAAAGGACTGTATGTTTTGAGACAACTAATCTGCTCCAATTGCTCAGTAAAGTTTAACGGAGTTCAACATGCCCATCAATCAAAATTACTTCCCAGGGTTATTTTTATAAGGGCTTTGATGTTTCCATGTTTCTGCTCTGCCAAGCCAAGAACTCATAACAAAATGGGCACAATTTGCTTTTTTGTTTCCAGAGCTATTCAGAGCAAACATTTCCTTTACCCCACACTTGAAGACCACAACTGGATAGCCACACTTAAAGAAAATCATTTCATCAATCCACTACTTCCATCTAGAGCAGTGGTTCTCAACCTGTAGGACGGGACCCCTTTGGGGGTCGAACGACCCTTTCACAGGGGTTGCCTAAGACCATTGGAAAACACATATTGTCAAAAAAATATAGAAAACATAAAATAATCTTATGGTTGGGGGTCACCACAACATGAGAAACTGTATTAAAGGGTTGTGGCATTAAGAAGGTTGAGAACCGCTGATCTAGAGACTAATCTGTAACTGTCATCTTCATTAACTATTATTTCTCCCGTCTTCCTCAACTCAGTAATTTTTATTTATATCCAAAAGAAAAGATCTAAAAATTTGAAACTACAAAGCTTGATCTGTTTAATCTGGTCGAGCTTTTGAAACATTTTTAGTTTTTTCTTCATAATCAAGTTATATAAGATTATTTTTAAAAGTTAAATATATTACAATGATCTAATTATTCATGTTTCTGTGCATATTACATTGAAGTATGTTGCAGGTTGTCCTGAGTCATTGAGACTGGAACAAGTGTCTCTAGAAGTACTTGCAAACATTCATACAATTTCACTGATGGTATGGCAGAGCAGGGACAACAAACTAATTCTCGGCCATATGCATCCCACAATCTCATTCCATATATTTGTTCTATACCATGAAAAAAATGCATGTTTTAAATCTTGAATTTCATTTTCTGCATTTCTGAAATTTCCTTCCGATCCTCAAATGGATTGTCCACAACTCTCCTCTTTATTATTTTTTAATATAACATCTAGCTCAAATATACATTCAATAAAGTACCTTTATATTTGATCTTGTGGCCATTGCTTTATTGAGACCCTTAGAATTATATACTTTTACTTCTTGTACTGGGTGTAAGCAAGCAGCAAAGGTTATCCAAGTTTGAGGGTTAAGTTTTATCATATGCCAATGTTTAAAAGGAACACTGCCTTCAAGGTGACCTTTACTTCTGGTGACAGCATTTATTTATTTGAGAAATTTATATGGCTGCCAGCTCACAAATAAGTAACATTAAAAATCACAATATAAAAAACCCAGAGCCATTCCCCCCACCCACATGGCAGCAGCAATTCATTCAAGAAATCCATGCAATTTATTGAACAATATTATAGTGGGGAATTGTCACTGTTTTCTGCCAAGGTCCTTTCCTGACTTTCCAGTGTGGAATACTGAGTATTAACCAGGGCAGACTATCAGTAACAATAATATTACAACAGAGCTGGAAGAGACCTTAGAGGTTTTCTAGTCAAGCCCACTGCTCAAGCAGGAGATCCCATCAGTTATGGCTAACCTTTTTTGGAAAAAAAGGGTGTGCCAAAAGCAGGGGGTGCACGGAGGGGTCGTGCACAGGTGTGCCACACCCATAATGCTATGTGCGCAACCCCAGCATGCATGCACACGCGACTAATACTTATTAGTGTTATGCTATGGTTATAAATAGTATTGAAAAAATATTGAACAAAATAAATTGAACAATAATTGAAATACATAGCTATATTGATTGGTAGTGAGCAACTTATGTTTTCACTGCTGGGTCTTATTAAAAGGTTACTTGCAAAAGGATAATTTCAAGCTAAAACATGTACATTTCCTGTACCATTGCCCGTACCAACTATTTTGAATTGTTTGCTCTTTTATCAACCAATGGAACATTTTGTTTATCTGACTATAAAAACTGAAAGCAAGATCTCAATTTGGACAAAGGACTTTGTTTTGTACTGTTTGGGTTCACTGAGAATACATGTTTGTGCTTAAGTTTATGGTAATCTCCATTGTTTATATACTGTAGTTTCAATTAAAATAATTCTACAATCTTAATTTGTTAAGATTTCATTCCAACCTAGAAGTCACATAAGTGAAGCTATCCTTGCCTATTTTTTTCTCAATATTACATACTACCTCACCAACAATAGTAAATGCCAGTATATCTGTTTCCTATTATTAGATATAAAGCGCAAAGAGAAAATGTGCTATTCAAAATTACATACCAGAGGAGAGTCCTATTTACTAAATATATTTAAAAGTTGGTACAAAAATTTTTTGCAAGTAAAAAATATTGTTTTCTGATGCCACCCACTGCCCTCCCACTTTTGAAATTATTGGACGTGAGCCAAAGGCTTGTTGCAACAGAGAGTCAGTGGAAAATTGAATAGTAGCACCATTTTAACACAAAAATGCCTATCTCAGTATGTACTTTTGAGTATAAATGAACAGCTGACAGATATCCTGAACAATAAATAAGGCTGTCAAAATTTAACCCAGAAAGTACAGAATTCAAGATTAAAAGAGAATGGAGCAAAGAGAAAATGCATTTGCTTATTTGGATTTTTTTTACAAGACATTTTCAAATCTCAGCAAAAGTTTTGAAGTCTTTTTCCGGAAGAAAATGCCAGAATAAAACGGGACATTAATTTTGCTAGGGTAGAAAAAATGGCTTTGCTTCCCAGACTGGCTGATACCAGGCTTTTTCATAATCAAACTGTTTTTTTTTATTATCTGTCGGCATAATGTATATGAGACATGATTGCGGCGTTGTTCGCCACACTGGTGGGCTGCTCATGTGTCCTTGCCTAATCAAAAGGAAAACACCAGACGAAATTCCTTGGGATGAGCAAAAGCCTCGAAGGATCCTCGAAGGGCTCTTTTATTAGAAAAAGTTAGTTACAGCGTCATAATCACACATGGCACAAGTAAGCTAATGAAAAGTTCACAGCATTCCAGAAATAAACCAATAGAAAGTCACATCATGGCAAAGGGTGGGCAAAGGGGGGCAAAAGGGGGAACAGAAGATTTCAAGCTGCATGGCATTGGGAGGGGGAGAGAGGAAACAGAAAGCTATAGCACAGCATAGGGGGGGAGGAAGGGCATGTGTGGGAGTAGGCTCACACAGTTCTTGTTACAAAAGGCTGCATAGTGAGTTATGACCGTTAGGCAATGTTTTTGCATCCCTGTGTATGTGTGTTTCAGACAGCCGAAGCTGTCCTGCACGCAAACATCCAGAATGAATTCCAGCACATGATGACAACCTCTTTAATTTCACAACATATATAGACAGACTTAACCATAGTTTCAATTGGAAAAATGTGGCTATCCTAGACCAAGCCAAAAATGCTACGGCTGTGATGGCGAACCTATGGCACACGTGCCAGAGTTGGCATGCAGAGCCCTCTCTGTGTGAACGTGTGCCATCGCCAGCTGCTGTTCTGGTTTTCGGTGCACACATGTGCACCAGCCAGCTGGTCTTCGAGCATGCCAGAATGCCGAAAGCCCGAAGACCAGCTGGCTGATGCATATGCACCAAAGATTAGCTGGCCGGCGTGCACCAGTCAGGTATTTCTAGAAGCCTGGCACTCTGACAAATTAGTCATCAATAGACACGTACACATTAACAATATCTATAGACTATACAAAAAGACAATCAGCTAGCCAAAAAAGGGAACAAAAAGACCTAAGCACCTCCCCATCTGCAATCAGCACCCAGATCAGCATAGTTTTGTTCTAAGATTAACATCAGACCAACAATCAAATAAACAATATTCCAATTGAGAAAGTGCCAAAGAAGTCAACAGCAAACAGTTCAACCAAAGAATCTCTAAGATTAGAATCGCTGAACTGCAGATAACAGCCAGCTGAAGTGGCCTGCAGTACTGCACCCTAACCACTGCGCCACCTCGGCTCTTTTTGATGATTATGACCAAACAGAGAAAGTTTCACACATATTAGAAGACACCATGGAATGGAATGGAATGGAATTTATTATTTATAATACGCCGTTCTCCAGGAGGACTCAGGGAGGCGAACAATCCAAAAAGGGAAAGGGAAACATCAAAACGAAATACAAATAATAAAACTAAGCAACAGTCGCACAACCATACATGTTGAGAGGGGAGGGAACTCATTACCCCCAGGCCTGCCGGCAAAGCCAGGTTTTGACGGCTTTTCGGAAGGCCTGGAGAGAGGTGAGGGTCAGAATCCCTGCGGGGAGTTCATTCCAAAGGGCCGGAGCTGCCACAGAGAAGGCCCTCCCCCGGGTAGTAGCCAGATGGCATTGGCTGGTAGATGGAACCCGGAGGAGGCCAACCCTGTGAGATCTAATGGGTCTGTGGGAGGTAATTGGCAGCAGGCGGTCTCTCAAGTACCCAGATCCAATGAAAATGTATCTGATGGGAAGCAAAACTGATCCTTTTGCCTTAAATTGTCTTCTGCAATCCTCCAGCTAGTTACAGTGGAAGTTACAGTGGAAGTTATAATCCAACCTATCTGAGACAACCTAGATCATCAAAGTTGGACTAATGTATAAAGGCAGGTGAAAGAGTTTGGATGGATCAGTGAAGAAATGGAACTCGCAGACAAGAAAGATGTTTTATACATTCTCCTTAATATATTCAGATAGAAGAAATATTCAGATTCACATTTATTTGTTCTTAGTTTGTCTTTGGCTTTGCATTTTCTGTCTACTCTCTTGCTGCAGTAGTAATGATCAACCACATCTATAATTAAGCTGAAAGGAAAGGTGCAGATTGTTAACTTGTAATTATATTCAAATATATTCCAATGACTTCAGGAAGAAAGGTAAATCTAATCTGCCTGAATCCTCTTTCACTTCTGTTAACCATAGGAACACATTCTGGTGATTATACTGTGCCAACATGGACATGATTTGTGGATGCTGATGATGCAATGATTTTACTAGGGGATTTGGGATTTCATCTTATCTAACCTTTTCCCCTCAACTAAGTCGTAAATAGGTGCAGTTGTGAGCTGATAAATGTGGAACAATCAGCTCTGCTGACTTCATATTCTGATGCTAGCCATCAAACAACTAATCCAGCATACTAGGTATTGTAGTTTAGCTCAGATTGCAATATTTCAGAAAATTTAACAATTGGCACTCACAAATGGAGCTCCTTGAAAAGAGCATGAGGTGAATCACACGTGGATAAGAAATTGCAGGTGTAGAAAATAGATTTTGGAAGTTGATGTGCTGTCATTTTGCATAAACTCCCTAAGAAATCCAATATTTATTATTTTGCCCTCCTTGTTCCTTACTATACATTCATGGATAATCTGGGCTCACTCATATGAGTAATTCGAGAAAAAAATATTTATGAGAAGTTGTAAGGAAAACAATATAATCGAAAGTTTAGAAAAAGCTGATGCACCTACCAGAGCAACTGGTATTTGTAGTTTGAAACTGGAAAATAGAAAGTATTCAATGCATCCTGAATAGGCTCCCTTCCTCTTTATTATAGATCTATGGCCAAGCTTTCTGGTCCTCACCAATACAAGCCTTCAGTGAATATGACTGACATTTTTTCCTGGCGTGCCTTGCCTTTCAAATCCTGTCATTACTGAGCAATATAATCAACTGTGACAATTTATTTTCCACAGCTCATTGGTTCAAAAAGTATTTCTGGGACATTTAGTTTATTGTACTGTCATAACTGAAAATTATTTGACACCTGCAAATTTGGGAAATGAAGGCATAAAAATATAACAATTGTAGTATTTAATTTGCCAATCAGACAGTTTTTATTCAGCACTAAACCTATATTTTACTACCTTGACTCAACATTAAGTTTAATCTTGAACAGCAACTAGTCCTTCTGAAAATGAATCACTCTGCTGGATGATTACAGTTGCAAAATTCAGTCAAGAAAGAAGCAGATGGGCAAAAAAGAAGTCAGTAATTAATCTAAATTTTCCTTTTCTTGTATAACTCACTGAAAGAAAGGAGTGCCGAAAATTTGAAGCTGTTTGTCATGTATGAAAATATGATTGGACTATAAAATGATACCATTTCCGGGCCAAGGCTATTATGTTCAGAAATAAAATAACATGAAGGATAACATGAGGCTGTGGACAATTTAAAATAAGTCGATTCTTGGAGGCAACGTACCCACAGAGTCTGATGCTGTCATCAAAATAATGAAACCAGAATTATGCCAAAATGATGTAAACTCCACTCTTTTTGCATGTGCATGCAAAGATTTTATTATTATAGCCTATCTCAATAAAATATACTTCTAGTCTTCCCATGGAGTTTATTGGTTTGATCTATCTACTGGGACCGACAGTTGCCTGAAGCTTTCTCTCCTCTCTTTCTTTTACTCCAGTATATCGAAGTGACTGCCTGAATCATTTCCAAATATTATATTGCTTTACGGGACTTAAATAATATTTTAGCCTTCTCTGCTTATGTAACAGTTCTTGCATATTTTAATCAAGGTCATCTCCTTTACTCTCTAAACTGGGGCCTGTGGGATCATAGGCCACTAGAAACAAAATTCCCTGCCAAGAAGGCTACATAAGTACAAGAATTCTTTCAGATATGTTTCTAATTCCATGCATTAAGTAAGGGCAATTTAAACAATTTGCAAGATTGAACACTTGGTTAACTTATAGAGCCGAGGTGGTGCAGTGGTTAAATGCAGCACTGCAGGGTAATTCAGCTGACTGCAGTTCTGCAGTTCGGCTGTTCAAATCTCACCGGCTCAGGGTTGACTCAGCCTTCCATCCTTCCGAGGTGGGTAAAATGAGGACCAGGATTGTTGTTGGGGGCAATATGCTGACTCTGTAAACCGCTTAGAGAGGGCTGAAAGCCCTATGAAGCGGTATATAAGCCTAACTGCTAACTCATTTTAAAAGAAAAAAAATAGACTTTCCTTTTGTTCACAATCTCTTGATTTTATATGTTTTCTGTATCAAAGATGAAAAGAAAAAAGATGTTTAATACAGAAATTTAAAAGACACAAAAACATGATTTAGTTCTGAGCTAGGATGCTTTGTGTGTGTATGTGTGTGTGTGTGTATGTGTGTGTGTGTGTATATGTATGTATGTGTGTGTGTGTGTGTGTATATATATATATTCTTTAAATCTGTTTTCCAAATTTTCTTTTGAGCATTTTTATTCTTTCCACTCTCAGAGGAAACACTTTAATCATACAGTTATTAAAACACATCTTAATAAAACATATTTTGATCAATTATTTTCACAGAAAATCCATTTTTTTAAAAAAAATCTTATTTCCTCTATTGCTTAAAATGTATCCTTTAATAATGAAATATTTAATAAAATAATCATATTTAATAAATACCATAGTATTTAATAAATTAGTGAGGTTATTGAACATTTAATTGCCAATATTAAAATATCCTTCTGCATCACTTATTTCTTTATTATATAAATTTTTAATTATAAACTACAAATGCTTGTAATGTTGATTGGATTTAGTACCCTTCTAGCAGATTTTGAATTTCTACTTATAATAAAATCCACCATCTCTCTTCCACATAAAAATTCTCTCATAGAGGTTCTGTGGGGTGAGGGTGGGGAATAGAACCTTCCATTTTGAAATTGCCCAATAATGATATTGTTCTCAGGAGGACATATAAGGTCATTTTCTTTCTGGGAGATAATTAAAGGTGACAAAATTACACATTGAAAAGGTCATTATTTTCATACATCAGAAAAAATGTTAATATAATTGAGAGAACCTTTTAATGAACTTATAAAAATACATCATACATAGAAAATGAAAAGAAAATGAAATAGGGGGAAATTTTCCCAAAAGAAAAACAAAACAACCAACCAACAACTTTACAGGGCACTTCTGAATGAGACTTAGTGAAAACATCAAACAAGAGACCCCCATCAAGTCAAAGTGGTACATTATCCTCTTAAAAAATGTAAAAAAGAGAAATCTTAAATTGCTCTCTGCAGATTCTAGATTGGGGTCCCCAAGTCTGTGGACCACCACTGGGCCACAGTATGCCAGAAACTGGGTCATGCAAACAAGTGAAGCCTCATCCACAGGATGCAGGCAGCATTTGAAACCATGCCTTTCTGCTCTGCAGAAAAACCTCTCTCCACGGAAGTGGTTCTTAGTGGCCAAAAGGTTGGTGGCTGCTGTTCTAGATCAAAAGCCTTCATACCAGAATCCTGGGATAAGCATAAAATAACTTAAAAAAATAAATAAAATATGTTTAAAGAGTCACTTTAAGAGACTGAAAATAGAAGGTTTGTGACTACATGCATGGGCTCTCTCCCTCTCCCTCCCTCTCTCTCACACACATACCTACTAATCCTATTAACCACGTATCCTGAAGTACCTCAACATTGAAATCTAAATTAATCCCCGGCAAATAATATTAGTGTTGATATTACAACTCTATGTCATTCTTAATTAAGTTAATTAATGGGGATTCAGACTCCAATAATATAAATGTATTGTATTTTTGTTGTATTACATGTATAACCACTCATATTAAGTAGGGTTTCTCAGATTTAACTTTCAATAACGTGCCACAGAAGTTAAAACTGTGTTGAAAGTAAATAAAGATGTTCATGGTAAAGAGATCCTTGTGCAGGGTCCATTTCATACAATGTTTAACCATTCCTGCAATGTTGAGCAAGTTTAATTCCTAGATGTCTAAGTGGAGACATTTGTAAATTGGATGCTTCTTCTTCTTCTTTTTTTTTTGCAACCAAACTGCAAGATTGAAATTAAAATAGCTCACCCTGTGGATTTTTATACATATGCAGTACAGAAACCCAGTCCTTTTATTGTGATTTTTTAAAGAATTACATTATAAGATTATAGCCTTAGTTTATGTTAGCAACCAGTTTCTTGGAATGGAATATAATGATTCTATTACAATGGAATGATTTTTCCAGATCTGCCTCTACAAATGATTCAAAAGTTAGTAAAGCTTTTTATCAGCAAAACAAAGAGATTCTACAAATATTAATGTGGACAAGTGAATTTTGTGATGTTTCTGTTTGCTAAGCAAAAAATTGAAGAGGAAAGATTCCATTCAGACTTTTATTACTTTAGCTTTAGGCCAGTTTTTTGCAAACTTGGCAACTTTAAGATGTGTGGACTGGGTGGGGAAATTTTGGGAATTGAAGTCGACATCTTGAAGCTGCCAAGTTTGAAAAACATTGCTCTAGGCCAATGTACCATAAAGCTCACACAATACCTGAAAGAAAGCAGAGATAGTTAAAGGAGAAGAAATCAATTATACAAAGAACTGTTTCCTCCCTCCAGGTTTAAAAATACTGCTTAAACACTTAATTAAAAAAGAAGAAAAGTAAACTTTTATTAGATGGAAGGCAAATCTAATCAAGGATACTATCATAAATTCCTTTTTACAAAACTCTCCAGGAAAACAACCAAGTCATATATGTGATAAACTTATCAACAGTTAAAATAACACTCTAAAGGATTAGATACTCGAAAACTGGGAAAGGATATGCTACGTGTTGCCTCATAATGGGACTTTTCTATATGTGAAATACAAACTCTAAAGACATAGAACATACATTTAAAAATTTTATTTTCAAAAATTCTGAACAATCTTTTTAGAATGAATTTATTATTATTTTTTTGGAATCTGTAAAAAATACTGTGGGGGTAAGACACCCCTAACACCCCTCGGGGTGTCTGTTCTGTTAAGATGTAATGCTTGTGCACAATTTGGAGGTCTTCTTGGACTCTCAGTTCCCATACAAAGAGCAGGTGGAAACCGTGGCCAAGGAAGCTTTTGCACAAGTACTAGTTATGCCCTTTCCTAGACTTGGAGGTCCTATGAAATTTGAAAGTGGTGCTGGATCTTGAATGGCTTTTTTGTGTGAAGGCACAGACTAGATAGGGTTTTAGCTTAGGATGCCTACTGCAAATCATTCTGAAGAATATAGACCAGACATCAATTAGGTACACAATAATTATTTCCAAGTTAGATATTTGTAATGCTTTTAAAAGGTAATCCAGGAACCTCATGTAATGCAATATTCAGCAGCCAGAATGTTCAAGAGGCCTAAGGCTTCTCATATCAGATTTGATTAATTTTTAGGGTAACTATCTGTCCATATCTTGAATGATTTGAGATTATGCCAAAAACTGCTTGGTTCTGAATCTGAACAGATTAAACAGGACTTTAAGATCAGTTTAATAGTGTCTATGTGCGGCTCCAGTACCAAGCTGACAATAAAGACATATTGCTTTAGTTCTACATTGTTGACCTTCTTACATTACAGTTTTTGGATGAAAACCATAGCTATGCCATACAGAGATGAATTGATGGCCAGAAACTTTGCTTTACCAGGAACACAGTTAAGAGCATTTCTGTCATCATTTATTTTATGGTTTTGTGAGATGGGTGGCTATATAAAAATGCTAATTAAATACTTGAAATTTAAAAACCTCGAACACATACAGTACAGGGTTGATTAGAGATACCAGATGTGGCTGACAAAATCCATGCAACCACTAGATGTCAGCAAAGAAATACTGAAATACTTTGCTGCCACAGGTCTATGGAGATTCTCAGGCAACCATCTCGTGGTTGTCCCAAAGCTGCTTTTTCAAGAGGCCCCTGGATTTTCTTTGAAGACGTTTCACTTCTCATCCAAGAAGCTTCTTCAGCTCTGACTGGAGGGTTGGAATTCTTCCATTGCCCACCCTCATTCTTCCATTGCCCACCCTCAGTCAGAGCTGAAGAAGCTTCTTGAATGAGAAGCAAAACATCTTCAAAGAAAAACCAGAAATTTTGCTGCCACATAGTTGTTAGGAGTTAGCAGCGAGATTTGGTAATCATAAGTTTGATTAAACAATAAAGCAAACTATATGTGGCCACTATGTTTTATAGATAAAGTTTAAATACATTTTTCTTTCTTTTTTGATATCAAAAGATACCGATTTACTAAACCAGATGTAGTTCCTTCCATCACACTTTATTGGACCAGGAATCTATATTTAAACTAGGACACTTGTTTATCAAATGTAGGGAATAAAACACTGTGCAGTAACATTTTTATAAGGGATTTGAGTAATGTTTCTTAATATTTGAAGTATTCTTTTTCTGATTATTCCTTGAAAAAGGTCTGGAAGGCAAGGTAAACTGTGGTTATGCTATTAATAAATTGCAATAATGTATCAATGGTATGCATTTTAAAAATACTTTGGAATTAGTAGTTCAGCATAAAAAATAAGATTTTAAAAGATTGATATATCAAAGAACAAATGCAATTTATACATCACACTAGAAAAATGTAAAACAAAGCAAACTGCAGCAAATGTAACAGTTTAACTCAAATAGCCTTGAAATAAGAGCAACCAGATGTAAAGAATTAAGTCTCATTACTTTCCTATGCCACAAGCTTGAAATTCTAAAATGAAACTAAAACCTGCAGGCTCTAAAAGTGGTTGAACAAGAGAATTAAACCAGTTTGCACCTCCCTGACAAGAACTTACGGAACAATTTGAAACCAAGATCTTGCTAACAGACCCTGTGACAATTTCAGTTTATGGTCTTCAACTAGTGCAGAACATGCAAGTATAATATCTCTATTTTTCTGGCAGAAATCATCAGGGAAAATGACATGCTGTATGCAGCCATAGTATAGTAGCCCAGCAAAAGATTGATTTTTCTAATTAACATATTAATAATGAACTTATTCTTCAATTTATGTTGACTAGTTTTCGAGAAGGAGGAAAGATGAATATCAAAGTTTGAAGAATATTAAGAAAAACTTAAGAGGAAATGTCTCTCTCATTCCAAACAGGTGAATGAAAATGCTAACGAGCCATTGAGAGGAGAAAAAAGCAAGAAAGGGTGGGAAACAAAATAAAGTATCATGGGAGAGTGTCAGAGGTGGTATTCAGCAGGTTTTGACCACTTCTGGAGAACCAGTAGCGGAAATTTTGAGTAGTTCGGAGAACTGGCAAATACCACCTCTGACTAGCCCCGCACCCATCCATTCTCTGCCTCCCAAATTCCAGCTGATCAGGAGATAATGGAGATTTTGCAGTATCCTTCCCCTGGAGTTGGGAGGGAATGGAGATTTTACAGTATCCTTCCCCTGTCACACCCACCAAGCCACACCATGCCACACCCACAGAATCAGTAGTAAAAAAATTTGAATCCCACCACTGGAGAGCAATGTTCCCTCTAATTTTTTTCTAGTGTGTATGAAAAAGTATAGTGTTTGAGCGGCACATTTTCATGCCTGAGCACCTGAATTTTTTTCACAGATGTCACCCACGACAACAACGAAATCAGTGTTATTTGAAACTCAAAGTTATGTTTATTCAAGGTACCCGCTTAATTAAAGGTGTTATATAATATCAATAACACTTATAATACTGCAAGTCTGCAATATTAAAATACTTGTATAGTACTTACAGTAAGGTACACTGTTATTCACTGAAAGTCTGGAAACAGTACCAATTCCCAATCTAATGGCAGCAAATTCTACCATGTAAATATCCATTAAGTAAAGAAATCTCCCTATACAGGTAGTCCTCAATCTACGACCATAATTGAGCCCAAAGTTTCTACTGCTAAGTGAGACATTTCTTAAGTAAGTTTTGCCCCATTTACCTTTCTTGCTACAGTTAAGTGAATCACTGTGGTTAAATCAGTAACCTGGTTGTTAAGTCAATCTGACTTTCCCACTGACTTTGCTTGGCAGAAGGTTGCAAAAGGTGACTACATAACCTCAGGACACTGCAACCTTCATAAATACGAGGCAGTTGCCAAACATCCAAATTTTGATCATGTGGCCATGGGGAGCTGCAATGGTCATAAGTGTAAAGAACAGCTGTAAGTAACTTTTTTCAGTGCTGATGTAACTTCACTCAATAAGTGAACTGTTGTAAGTTGAGGACTACTTGTATTCAAGTTCAATGGATGACTCTCTAAGGGAAAAGGATCAAAACTTCCCTCTATCCACATTTTCCATACTATGAATTATATGCTTTATACTTTTCCCCTTACTATCCAATAGTCTGCAGTGATATTAGCAAGTTATGAATAAATTACCAATTGATGTAGATTAGCAATTGGGGTATATAAAGAAACAAACCTATTATTTATTGAGTTGCATGTATACAATATTTATATATCGTCTGGCTATATATTTACCCATGAACATGTATATATCCATGAAGCCGCTTGTGCTTTTGCTTTATTTAGTGATACATACACACACACACACACACACACACACACACACACACACACACACACACACAAAATACAATAGCAGAGTTGGAAGGGACCTTGGAGGTCTTCTAGTCCAACCCTCTGCCTAGGCAGGAAACCCTCTACCGTTTCAGACAAATGGCTATCCAACATCTTCTTAAAGACTTCCAGTGTTGGGGCAGTGTTGTTCTAACTGTCAGGAAATTTCTCCTCAGTTCTAAGTTTCTTCTCTCCTTGATTAGTTTCCACCCATTGCTTCTTGTTCTACCCTCAGGTGCCTTGGAAAATAGTTTGACTCCCTCTTCTTTGTGGCAACCCCTGAGATATTGGAACACTGCTATCATGTCTCCCTTAGTCCTTCTTTTTGTTAAACTAGACATACCCAGTTCCTGCAACCGTTCTTCATATGTTTTAGTCTCCAGTCCCCTAATCATCTTTGTTGCTCTTCTCTGCACTCTTTCTAGAGTCTCCACATCTTTTGTACATCGTGGCGACCAAAACTGAATGCAGTATTCCAAGTGTGGCCTCACCAAGGCATTACGTGATCTTGATTCTATCCCTCTGTTTATGCAGCCTAGAACTGTGTTGGCTTTTTTGGCAGCTGCTGCACACTGCTGGCTAGATAGATAGATAGATAGATAGATAGATAGATAGATAGATAGATAGATAGATAGATAGATAGATAGATAGATAGATTGGGTTGCTAATTTTTCTACTACCAGTTTCTACTACCCTGAAAGTTTGAGAACATCTGAACACTGAAAT
Source organism: Thamnophis elegans (assembly GCF_009769535.1). Taxonomy (NCBI): domain Eukaryota; kingdom Metazoa; phylum Chordata; class Lepidosauria; order Squamata; family Natricidae; genus Thamnophis; species Thamnophis elegans. Next base: position 100,322,755 of record NC_045544.1, on the reverse strand, counting down.
GTGAGATTTGGCATCCTCATAAGGTTTAAGTTGGGGGTGCCCCATGGACATCATTATACATAATGTGCAAAATCTCTGATATAAATATTCTTAGATAAGTCTTCCTATTACATAGTTTTTAGAAGTTGCTTTACAATATAAAGCCTTTTTGTTTAATATTTACTTATCCTTAAACCAGAAAAAGTTATAAGATTTGATAATCTTACTTTTTAACTAAATACTTGCTAGTTTATTTTAAGCAATCCCATTTATTAGAATCTGCAGAGGTAACAATTAGCACCAGAAGAAATTAATTACTGGATGCATTTCTGTAGAACAGGACATAAAACTAAAAACAGAGAAAATGGTGATTTACAGCAATTTCAAAATTACATATACAAGCTTTCTTATCTAATTATATGTTCCATGATTCTCACACATCAGTTTGATGAGAATTACATTACAATAAGCTGCACCCCAGAAATGCACCTAAATTAGAAATGTTGAAAATCTCTCTCTTCCTCTTTTTACTAGACAGTCTTTCATATATATAGTTCATATATTTCTTGGGAAAATAGCAAGGTTTAAACGTAATACACAGTGAAATATAAGATTGCTCGGCTTTGCTTCACGTCTGAAGAAACTTCAGCCTTTGATACGAAGAAAAATTACTTTGCTTCTCTTGATCAGGCCAGTTAAAATAATCCACTACCCGCTCCCTCGGGAAATCCTTTTCCCTGTGAGTTACTGCTCACTCTTGCCAAGAAGCTGTGTCCCAACACTCATGTACCAGCAAAGCTGTACAAAAAGGCTTAAAAGACACACACGTTTACTCCGTGCATTATCTCTCTTTTTCCGGGGTGAAACTGCATACAAACCTCCGAGCTAAGCCAGACTTGGCCTGTCTTCGCTCTTTGCTGGCCGCCAAAGGCCTGCCCTCTTGACGGAAGCCTCTGATCCACCTGCAGACTAAAGTCCAGTACATCACGCTAAAAAACACTGCGCAGCAATTGGAAATTATTGCACGGTGTTTTTTTTGTCACGTGCGCGGCCGTGCAGCCACGCAGCTTAGAGGGAACATTAGTGTAACTGGCTGGATAGGAGTCCACTAGTTTGCACTATATTATGGCTGATTTCACTTGACTCCCTTACCGCAACTTCCCAAATCAATATTAAAAAAAGACTTGAATGACCACAAATCTCCATACATCTGGCAGCTTGAGGCAATAATAGACTTATTCACAAAAGGACCTATTTGTCTTGTTGTTTTTTTATGTACGGTATTTAGAGGAGTTCTTTTAGAGATCAATTTTATGTCTAAATCTTTGTCTGTAATTAGTCTTCTCATATAATTTCTTGGGTCTAGGCTAATGTACTTGGGGTGAACCTGACTCCATATTTTTAGCTGAGATTCTTTGGTGTTTACACATCAAGCCCTGGGAAATATTATACTTCTCTGCCAATTCTTTAGATAGAGGTCAAATCACCACTCCACAGCAATTCCTTTAAGGCTTTAACTTATAAACAAAAGATTGGTTCCAGCGGTGAGGGGGAATAAACTCTAAAGGAACATTTATATTCATATCACAAGTTCAAGAAATATTCTTCTGATATTGAAAAGAACAATAAAAACAGTTGGAAGCGTTCTTTTCCATGCTATGTGAACATAACCAAAGACAGCTCAGAAAATCTCTTGTGAAAGCTCTAAGAAATCAGACAAGAGAGACAAAAGTTGGGTATGAGGAAATGCAAAATTGGCTTCTTAAACACAATCTGCACCATCAGAAAAGAGACCCTAACAGTGCCTTACAAAGCCAATAACTAAAGGATCATTAGTATATACTGGAAATCTAGCTTCATATCTTCCAGAATTGATTTCTGAACTCATTCTTCAATTTACTTCATGGCTGCTGCTGCTGCTGCTATTTATCCAGGAATAAACAATCGTATAAAGCTCTTGTGATGGTCTCTATCCTGTTATGGCAGTTTCTTGTACATCATTTTTAATTTGTCTAGGATTACCAGGTTTCAAACCAAAGATCTGCTTTATTCCTTTAAATTTTTCTACTGATTATAAAGGCATTGCACGTTTACTCATGATGGTAATCATAGTTTATTTAATTAAAAATTTCTAACATAGGCAACTTTTAGAGACGTTGCCTCACTCAGATCTCCCTTTGTATTGCATTAACAGTTACAGATCTTATGGTAATTTGGACTACTGAATTCCAAAATAGACAACAATGACCTTTCCACTATATGTAATAGTTGGGAATGCCATAATGTACTAGTGCACATTAGAGGGGGAGGGATATGAAAAGCAAATCCCCTCTCTCGTGCAGAGAAATTTTGTGCGTAATTGTAATACATCATTTTTACTGAATTTGTCTAAGCAAATTCTTATCTGCTATTTTGAGTATTTATGGAGCTGCAATTAAGATGGCAACTATGAGTTTTATTTTACTTTAGAAGAGAAGCCAAACTCAACAGGCTACACTTCTCCATAAAGTGTGTATGGCCACTAGGGGGTGACGCAGCCCATAGGGTTCTGTGGAATCAGATGGATATAAAACATAAAACTTGGATATTGAACATATGATTTCATTGCTTTTTTTGGAGGAGAACCTGAGCACTGAACTTTTCACAAATGGAGAGCACTTACAGGAATATATCAGATCAAGACTGTCTTTATTATAAAAACAAATGTTCTAAAAAAAGCAGTCTTGAACTGAAATAACATATAATAATCACACTAAATTATGTTTTAGAACTTTACAATGTATTCATTTTCCTATCTCTTTCTAATCTGGAAATAATCACCTCTCATTTGCTTTCATGCTTGCTTCCTACTCCCAGAAGTTCATTATACAGTTTAAGTCAATCTTTTAATTAATAAATGCTGAATTGTTAATCCATATGTCTGTGCGTGGGTAATTTCAAGGAGCTGAGCTTGACACAGAATTACAAAGGAACTGATTTCAAGCATTCCGAAGCAGGAGGCATGACTGATAGCATCAGTGTGTGTGTATGTGTGTATACACACATACGCTATATTGCCAAAAGTATTCGCTCACCTGCCTTTACTTGCATATGAACTTAGTGTAAATGACCTCCCATTCCTAATCCATAAGGTTCAATATGACGTTGGTCCACCCGTTGCAGCTATAACAGCTTCAACTCTTCTGGGAAGGCTGTCCACAAGGTTCAGGAGTGTGTTTATGGGAGTTTTTGACCATTCTTCCAGAAGCCATTTGTGAGGTCACACACTGATGTTGGAGGAGAAGGCCTGGCTCTCAGTCTCTGCTGTAATTCATCCCAAAGGTGTTCTATTGGTTGAGGTCAGGACTCTGTGTAGGCCAGTCAAATTCATCCACACCACACTCTGCCATCCATGTCTTTATGGACCTTGCTTTGTGCACTGGTGCACAGTGATGTTGGAGGAGGAAGGGGCCAGCTCCAAACTGTTCCCACAAAGTTGGGAGCATTGAATTGTCCAAAATGTCTTGGTATGCTGAAGCATTCAGAGTTCCTTTCACTGGAACTAAGGGGCCAAGCCCAGCTCCTGAAAAACAACCACACACCATAATCCCTCCTCCATCAAACTTTACACTTGGCACAATGCAGACAGGTACCGTTCTCCTGGCAACCGCCAAACCCAGACTCGTCCATCAGATTGCCAGATGTAGAAGCGCGATTCGTCACTCCAGAGAATGCGTCTCCAATGCTCTAGAATCCAGTGGCGGTGTGCTTTACACCACTGCATTCAATGCTTTACATTGCACTTGGTGATGTATGGCTTGGATGCAGCTGCTCGGCCATGGAAACCCATTCCATGAAGCTCTCTACGCACTGTTCTTCAGCTAATCTGAAGTCCATATGACATTTGGAGGTCTGTAGCGATTGACTCTGCTGAAAGTTAGCAACCTCTTCGCACTATGCGCCTCAGCATCCGCTGATCCCGCTCAGTCAGTTTACGTGGCCTACCACTTCGTGGCTGAGTTGCTGTCATTCCCAAACACTTCCATGTTCTTATAATACAGCGGGCAGTTGACTGTGGAATAGTTAGGAGCGAGGAAATTTCACGACTGGATTTGTTGCACGGGTGGCATCCTATCACGGTTCCACACTGGAATTCACTGAGCTCCTGAGAGCGACCCATTATTTCATAAATGTTTGTAAAAACAGTCTGCATGCCTAGGCCCTTGATTTTATACACCTGTGGCTATGGAAGTGATTGGAACACCTGATTCTGATTATTTGGATGGGTGAGCGAATACTTTTGGCAATTATATACATACATATACACAGATGGAAGTGTTAAAAAAATGGAACTGTTATTGAGAAGAAAATACAAAGGTGGACTGGGGAGCCAACAATGTGGGATTTAGTCCAGGGATCTCCAACCTTGACAATTGTAAGCCTGGCGGACTTCAACTCTGTCTCATTTAAGGGGGCTTTAGATGGGAGTTGAGTCCACCCCACCAATCAGATTAAAGGACTGGAACCCTTGACCAGATGGCGGATGACTGGAGATTTGGAGTCATCCTGTGGTGACAGATGTGAAAGGCAACTGTGCTACTAAGAGGGTCTTAGAAGAGAGAAAAGGCACTGATATTCTGTGAAAAGAAATCTTTTCTTCTTTAAAAAGTGACCTGCAGGGAAATTACGTGCTGAAAGTCCGAGTGATGGTAATATTGACAACTTTACTGATGGGCTGCTTTTGTGAAGTTGCTTTGAACTTCAGCAAGGCGGTTACCCGAGGTGATAGGAGGGGTCATCACAGTGGGAAAGCTCATGCTTTGCATGCAGAAGGCCTAGAGATAGAACTACAAGTGACTCCTGCCTGAAGCCCAGCAGAATTTCTCCTGGGGAGTATAAATAATGACTTAGGAAGGCTAGGAATGTGGTATTAACATGAGACAATTTTTAATCTTATCTGTTGCAGGAAATGGTGAGCTCCTCTCCCTCCATCTAACTAAACAAACTGTTGGGACAAAACATTTGCTTAAGCAGCAGGTAGAAAGACATTGAGGTCTTTGCCTTGGTAGGCTTACAATCTGCTGACTGAAATGTGTAGAGCCCAATATAGGGAGGCAAAGAAAGAACAAACAATTGTCTTTGGTGTCAGTGTTGTCAATGCACCCTGCGTAGTCAACACATTAATTATTATAAGCACTGTACTTACTAGTCTTTAATTGTTATATAGTTATAAGCACTGTGCTTGCTAGTCTTTAGTTGCAGTGTTCAGGGCACAAAGCTTCTTATATGAATGGAGGCGATATCTATTGAGCTACATACTGGCCCAAAAAAGCCTGATAAAAAGCCATAAAGAGACGAACTGCACTTATTCAACTGCCGCCTTGAAGTTACTTGGTATTTCCAAACTATCTGTTCTTGCTCTCTTATCCGGCAGAAGTTGAAAGGGAATCACTATTTCTTTTATTGCTGCTGGCTTTGAAATATAGGGAACATGCTGAGATCATGTTGACACCTATTGATGTCTTCCAACTGACCAACAGGAGGTCAAATAAAACATTATTTCAGACAGTGCACTGCCCCTGATATAGTGTGAGTCCTGGAATAAAAAAACAACCTTTCCCCCTACTCAATATAAGAAGGAAGAAGCTTCATTTTTGGTAAACTGATGTGTATTTGAATATCTATTTACTGAAGAACAGGCACTATCAGAACAAAGGAAAGCTCCCTAGCAGTTTCTAAGCTTTCTAATCATTCTTGCTCCATTTCAATGTCCATTGAAAACCTGAAGGTTATTATGGTGAAAAATCCACAACTGGGAGCTCGAACCACAGATCCCTGGCATCTTTTTCCTGATTTTTCTTCCCCCACTTCTAATATCAATCTGCTAGGCACTGTCAGCATTCATTGGATTATTTCAACCTAGAACTTGAAGGAAGATGAAAAAAGTATTTCTCTCAGGATTATATATATCTTCAATAGTTCCATCTATATCACTCTAATTCCACTGAGAAAATTGTCAAATCAGCATTAAGAGCGTAAAAGCAGCATTTATTCTGAAAAAAACCCCACAATATATATTTGAAGGGTATTCACTGTAGTAGAGGTATTTCCAGACCATTTGCAAGGTTTGAGTGATTAATTTTTCTTAATTTCATTCTTTAACAAACCAGATTACTGTAGTGATAACAAAAAGAAAGAATTCCTTTCCTTTTACTCTTAAAAGTATCCCTTAATATAGGGATATATTAAGGGATATGTAAGGCATTACAGTATAGGTTAAACCAGCCATCTTTCCAAATACATTGACATGCTGTATAGATATGATTTGGAGGGCATCAAGGTGGCAAAAGCAGCCATCTTTTTAAGGAGGGGAATCATTGGAAGTATTTTGTCCAAGGATTCTCCATGAATGTTATAAATCAGTACTAAGCTCAGGTGGCACAGGGGTTAGAGTGCAGTACTTCAGCTGACTGCTAACTGCAGTTCAGCAGTTCAAATTTCACTGGCTCAAGGTTGAGTCAGTAAAATGAGGACCCAGATTGTTGGGGGCAATATGCTGATTCTGTAAACTGCTTAGAGAGGGTTATAAAAAAAATCACTATGAAGCAGTATATAAGTCTAAGTGTTAATGCTAATTGAATGCTCCTTTATGCAATAAATAAATAAACAATTCACTGTCGTCTTTCATGAATGCTTCATAAACTTAACAGGAAGAGCATACAAATAAAGGTAAAGGTTCCCCGCACACATATGTGCTAGTCGTTCATGACTCTAGGGGGTGATGCTCAACTCTGTTTCAAAACCTAAGAGCCAGCACTGTCCGAAGCCACCTCTGTGGTCATGTGGCAGGCATGACTAAATTCTGAAGCGGAATGGAATGCTGGTACCTTCCCACCAAAGGTGGTCCCTATTTTTCTACTTGCATTTTTTATGTGCTTTCTAACTGCTTGTTGGCAGAAACTGGGACAAGTAACGGGAGCTCACTCTGTTACACGGCGCTATGGATTCAAACAGCTGTACTGCCGACCTTCTGATCGACAAGCTCAGCGTCTTAGCCACTGAGTCACCATGCCCCATAGGAAGAACATGTATTGGTACAAATCACACAGACTCAATATTCTCTGGTAAGAACTATTCCCTTAACTTGGATGACTGTGTATCCTTTTCCACTCATCTTTACATGTCAAGTTATGGACAAGTATGTATAAAAAAATAGCACCTATCCTGCCTAAAAATACATAAAATCTGCACCATTTCCAGCTATTTGCTATTTTGGGATATTTTATGCATTGTCTTTATTCAACATAAATAATGTAGACTTGGAATTTAAGGATGGCAACAATTTGGTCAGAAAGTCAAGTGGAGTTAGCAGTTGAAAAATATCAAATGTTTTTCTAACACCTTGTTTCCTCTTTCTAAACAGCAACCATTCACTTGAAATTTGCTTGGTCCCCTCCAGATGCTTTGGAACACAGCTCTCATTGAACTAGTTATAGCCTAAAATATGTCCTAAGGGACTAATCTGGAAGAGGCAAGCACAATGAAAAGTCTAATAGATCTTTTTGATGCCAGTGATTTAAGGACCACGAATGCCTCACTGTTATTAGCAAATCTATTCTAAGAAAGTTTAGATTTCCATTTAATTTAATAAAAATGTTAAATATCACTTGATTCCATTCACACTAATTCAAATTTGACAAAAAGGAAATTATTTCTGGGTTTTGGCATGACCTTTGAAGTTGAGAATGAATAACATTAAAAATGAGTATACATTATTACATAAAGAAATTTCTTTTCATATGCATACTCTGCTTATGATAAAATGTAGTTCAGCACATAGTACATTTCCTGAAAGAGGTACCCACATTTTTTTCTACTGACCATGTCCAAGATGGTGTCCTGTCGTGTTTGAGGAGAGCTTCGAGGAAATGATTGTCCTTCTCGGGGCTTGCAGGGGGTACCCTATTCCATCGTTGGCTCCAGGTCCAGCTATGAGAACTTCCTGGGACCACGAGGGTACCCTTGAGCTGCGATTTCCTGCCTCGTAGCTGGAACATCGTGAGTGAAACGGGGTAGTTGGTGGTGAATGGAGAATGGAGAGCGTCTGCAGCTGCCGGTGTGGGTGTGGTTAGCGGCGACGGCTGGACGCCCTGCCTGGGGTTTCTGCCATTGCCGCTCCCCATGCCGTGGGGTTATCCCAGTTGCTCCCCCCCACTTTGATTATGGACGTGATAGGCTGGATCAGCGGGGAGTGGCTGAGGCAGCTGGCATGGATATTGATGCCAGTGGAAGATGGCTTCGGTAGTTGGCGTGGGTGCAGTTGGATTGGGGTGTGTGTACTTCGTTATGCCCTCCTCCAGTATCACCGCCCTGTTTAGGGTGACCCGCTCCTTACTTAACCAAGGAACTGGGGAAGACCCCTTGCAGGATAGGGCTGAAGAATTTTTCAATATCTGCAGGATAAAATCACTCAGATTCGGACAGGCTTGGACTCTGACTGGGTAGATTTGGGCGAGTGGATAGGGATGAAGACTATCTGGGATGAGTTTGACCCTGTGATCCCCGAGGGCATGGACAGTATTATGGGGAGACTCAGTGCTGCCACTTGTGTGCTGGACCCGTGTCCCTCTTGGTTAGTTTCGACTTCTTGGGCGGTGACACGAGGCTTGCTCCAAGCGATTACCAATGCTTCATTGAGAGAGGGGTTCTTTCACACTGTCTTGAAGGAGGCAGTGGTGAGGCCCCTCCTTAAGAAGACTTCCCTGGACCCAGCTTCTTTAGCCAACTATCATCCAGTCTCCAACCTTCGCTTTGTAGCGAAGTTGTCGAGAGTGTGGTAGCACGTCAGCTTCCCCAGTACCTGGATGAAGCTGCCTACCTGGATCCATTTCAGTCAGGTTTCAGGCCCGGATACAGCATGGAGACGGCATTGGTCGCATTGATTGATGATCTCTGGTGGGCCCGGGACAGGGGCTGCTCCTCTGTCCTGGTCCTATTAGATCTCTCGGCAGCTTTCGATACCATCGACCCTGGTATCCTACTGCGACGACTCAGGGGTTGGGAGTGGGGGGCACCATTTTGCGGTGGTTCTCCTCCTACCTGTTGGATTGGTCGCAGTTCATGTTGATGGGAGGACAGGTATCGACCCCGAGGCGCGTCACTTGTGGGGTGCCCCAGGGGTTGGTTCTCTCACCCCTCCTGTTCAACATATATATGAAACCGCTGGGCGAGATCATCCGTGATTTTGGGGTATGTTATCATCAATATGCTGATGATACCCAACTTTTCATTTCTACCCCAAACCACCCAAACGATGCCCTCGACGTGATGTCCCGATGCCTGGAGACTGTGCGGATCTGGATGGGGAGGAACAGGCTCAAGCTCAATCCGTCCAAGACTGAGTGGCTGTGGTTTCCATCATCCCGATTTGTGCATCTTGTTCCATCTTTGATGATAGAGGGAGAAACTTTACCCCCCTCAGAGAGAGCCCGCAACCTGGGAATCATCCTGGATACACGGTTTAGTTTAGAAGAACACCTGATGGCCGTGACCAGTGGGGGCCTTTCGCCTGATACCTCAATTGCGCCCCTTTCTGGATCAGGATCCTCTGTGCACAGTCACTCATGCCCTCGTCCTTTCTCGCCTGGACTACTGCTCTCTACATGGGACTGCCCTTGAACAGCACCCAGAGGCTTCAACTGGTCCAGAATGCGGCCATGTGGGTTATCTTGGGGGTACCTAGGTGCTCCCATGTTATACCCCTTTTAGGCGGCCTGCACTGGTTGCCAGTTGTCTTCTGGGTGTGATTCAAGGTACTAATTATGACCTTTAAAGCGCTCCATGGCTTAGGCCCAGAGTACCTGCGAGACCACCTACTGCCACCAGTAGCCTCCAACCGTGCAGTGCAATCCCACAGAGTTGGCTTCCTCAGGGTGCCGTCGGCCAGACAGTGTTAGCTAGTGACCCCCAGGGGGAGAGCCTTCTCTGTGGGAGCGCTTTCCCTCTGGAATGAGCTGTCCCCGGAGCTTCGCATAATCCCCAACCTCCGCCCTAAAAAGTTGGCTTTTCCAGCAAGCTGGCCTGGCCTGAATAGAATAAAATATAGGATTAATTTGGTTGTTCATTTTAATTTAATTTTTAAATTTTTTATTGTAAATATCAATTGCGGGTTTTTTTGGATACTTTATTTAATGTCCCTTTTAATTTTTGTAATATGTGTTTTCTTTTATGTTGTACACCACCCTGAGCCCTTGGGAGAAGGGCGGCATATAAATCAAAAAATTAAATGAATTAATTAATTACTAAGAAGTATCTTCACTTTTTATAAAGCCAGACATGTGACTGCTGCATTGCGGAATAAGCCATCACCCTAGCATGCTGCAAACATTTTTGGAGATATATGCATGCAAACATAACAGAAACCAGTAAGTACTTTCTGGATAAGATCCATTGACCTAACATATCCAAATCTCTTTAAAAACACAGTGAAAGAACTATACAAATGCCATGGCAATGACATGTACAATGAGTCTATGTCTCATTTTTAAATCCATGTAATTACAGATATCTCATGATGTTAAGCATTTTATTAAAGGGAATGCCAAAGCAGGGATAAGCTGCTAAGGTTATACTATAAGTTACCTTGGGCAAACATTTTTTCTGGATGATGGTAGCATAAGGCATTTCCTGTGTTAGTAACTGAGGCATGTTTAACCTTTCTCTGGGCAGGAATTCTCCAGAACCTTTTCTTCAAGTTGTATTTATTTCCAGTTTCAAACAGCTGAGCACTGAGGGACAGTCTTCCTATTCATTCTACTGCAGGTTCTCCCACTGCAAATCTCAAGCATTGCACTAGCATTAAAAACTAAACGTGAGTCTTAGGAATACTCTATATGCTGCATAATCTGTACCTTTAGAATGTCTATATATAGTCCTACTATTCAATTTCATTGCACAGAGGGTACCGTTAAAAAACATACGCTACCCTTGGGCTGAACGAAGGGAAGCACATACATGCATCCATTCAATTTGGGACTCTAAGGGAAGTGATGTGCATAATTGTTGCATATAGTTGCATATTTCGGATGGTTTTATTGCAGATTTTTTTTTAATAATAAAAGAAATGAAATTACATGCTGAGAACAAACGTGTGAAATGTAAATGTTGCACCATCTGTCATTATCTACATAATTAAAGTTGTAAAAATTCATATAACATTACCGCTTGCCATGAATTTTCTTTGTTTTTTATTTTTCATCACCAAAATGTATGGACAAGGTCCAAATATTCTGAAAGAATGCATCTTTTGATTAAAACAGACGTGGCAACATAACTTGATCCTCTTGGAACAGAGCCAAGGAATTTTTTGCAGAAGTTGTCTTGACAACCGCATTACACGCCAGCTTATTTACAGATGAAATGCAACTCACCACCTATTCAGTGTACACCAAGCTTTTCTATTCAGCGAGTACTCAGTGAAATAACCATCAATTTTCCATCAGCTCAATATGGAGCAACCACATCAGAAATCAATAGACAATTCTGAAACAGGTTTACTGAATTACACTGGGGAATCACTGTCTTCTCAGTGTAAATATAGTCCAATCAGGGGTGGATTCCAGCAGTCACTATTGCCAGTTCGCTCATGGCTGTGGTGAGCGCATTTAATGCACACTGTGCACGCATGCACAGTGCAATAAAAATTGCACTGTGCATGCACAGAAGCAAAAAATAACATGGCAGTGCCAATGGTGCCAGCCAGACAACTGGTTCGGGGGCATGGCAGGCTTGGGTCTCTGCCAGTTCCAGCAATCCATGCTGCCAAACCACTACGGTCCAATCCATACACAACACAGCCTTACAGATTTCTGTTTGTGATAGCGGGAATTCCATCAGAATATACTACCAAAGTTTATCATAAAAAGATTGAAATTTAGCAGGACAATCACTTTTATAATTAATTGTTTTTTCAGCCCATCCCAATCCATAGATTCTGGTTGGTATACAGCAGAGTAATAATAAAGCTAATATGGAGAACAAATAATAACTGAAATCATCATTACAAAAGAATCACCTTCCCTATAAAACAATAGACTGAAAACCCACTGTGGGCACATTGTTTGGAATGTTTTCCAGAGTGCCAGAAGTGAAGGGAATAAAGGCTTCCATATCATTTGTGCATTAACATATGTTAGATTTAATCCAACTATTTTACTGTAACTCTCCCAAAATTCCAAAATGGAAAAAGGATCAAATATTACAGCCTTACCAACTTCACTAAGTCACTGTTACATCCATTTCATAAGATGTAAAAAGAAAAGTGATTATTTGTCTGCATAATGGTAGATTACTTTTGCTATGGGAGTTTCAGATAATTTAGAGTTTGGGAATTCTCACATGAATTGATATGACATTCATTTTACTCACGTATTCGTGGAATGATTTGGAACCTACACAGTGCACTTACTAACCAAATATTCAGAACCAAGTGCTCAGCTCAAAAATATATGAAATGCACATCCTGATGAATTTAGAAACCTGTTTAGAAATGCTTATTTAGATAAAATAAACATTAGCTTCACTAGCTCCAAAAAACTGTTTTACAATGCAAATGCTACAATCGCTGAAAAAATGTTGACTTCATCCAAATAGCACAGGAGACAGTCAACAGACCAAAAAATAATATCCAACATACTAGTTATAGTGTGTAATAATTACTTTCTACATCAATGCTAACTCCATGGAGCAATGGATTTATGAACATAGTAAGGCTAGTTTATGGCACTGCAGTGTAATGCAATCCTAGAATATTGATTAGCTAAATTGATTTAGTCCTATACTTGTTAAAAATACAATAAACATTAGAAAAAATATTTTATAGGAAGCACCATATAAGTCCCTGCTCTAAGGAGTGAAGAGTTGATCTCTGACAGAAAGCTACCTGAAGAGGCTAGAAGCATTTGAAATGTGGATTTACATATAAGTTGGGTTGACAAAAATCAGAAATGAGGAGGTGATAAGCTGCCTGGGAAAACCAAGGAAAATAATCAAAACCATAAAAAAGTGAAAGTTAGAATATTTTAGATATGTGATGCGACACCCAGAAATGGCATACTTCACTTAATCAAGGAAAGATTGAAGGCAAATGAGGTCCAGTCAGAAGAAGAACATCATGGCTTCAAAATCAAAGGGACCGATTTGGACAAAACTCAACAGCACCTTTTCGTGCGATTATTGACAAAAATAGGGTCACCAACATGATCACCAACATCTGATGATTGATATGCCACAAGAAGAGTAAGCTATGCATGAGTAATCCAATATAATGATTTTACACAATATTCCTAGAGATGGGGTCTTGGAGATATGAAGGACTACAAATCTCAGAATTTCCTGTTGTCTGGCATTTGTTTTTACTCCAACACTTCTGAGCATTAAGTTAGGAAGGCTAATCCTACACAGGCTCACATATGTGCACAGTGACATACTTCATAGACTTTTACTGAAAAATGGTGAATCACTGATAGATCCTTGGTGATGCATTCAATGTCAACCAATTGAGGCTAAAAGTAAAAATAAGATATTATTAAAATGTATCGGTTATTGTTTTAGAAGTGTACATTGTCCATTATTGCTGCAGAAATTTTAATGCTAAAAATACACACAGTCCTAAAAGCATACTGTTCTTACAGTTTGCACATTTTATTCTAAGGAAGAGGCAGGATATTTGTTTTCCTCCCTTATCGTCCCAAGTTCTATAAACAACATAAAGTCAGCTTCAGCACAGAAAAATGGTTTAATTAATCTGGAGTAAAAAGCTATAGAAACACCATCAACTTTCCTGAATTAGAAAGTATTTTCAGAATAAATCATATAAAAACAGTAAAATATGGGGAGGGGGGTGTCCCATGTGCTCTGTGAGCTTGGCTATTTTTCTTGCAGATGTTTCATTACCAAAACTAGTCAACATCATCAATGCTAGCTGATCTAAAAAAAGATAAAGATAGCTGACTAACACTGATGTTAGTTTGAGTAATGAAATGTCTGCAAGAAATCAGACATTTCCTGCAGACATGTCCAAGATCAGAGAGCACCAAGGACCCTTCATTTCAAATAATGTCTTTTATTAGTAAAATATACCTTACAGGCAGCCATCAGTCACTGAGTTACTCATAGGAAGAAGACTACTAAGTAATAGGTATAGGCAGCTTAGTAATATATATGATGCAAAGATTCAAATAATATTTCCTAATTAAGGAAGTTTATTGCTAAGAATTTAGGCTTGCAAGTAGCCATTATTAGGATGAGTACACATTGTCAGGTTGGTCAAATAAAGGGTAGGTCTCAAGAGAGCACAGTCAGGATCTTGGAAAGATCCAAAAATTATAGAAAAAGTAATGCTCTAAGAATGACACATGTAGCCAATTTCCGCATGGTCATGGAGAACACTGAATACGAAGAAAGATTAATTACCTGGTAGATCACAAAGTATTTCACTAGATGGGATTAATTTAAAAACCAGCTTGGGAATTACAATGTACTACACAAAATGAAATGTGAAGAAAAAGGAAGAACTTACAAGCAGAGGACTAAGACATGTGTTCAACACTAAAGATAGTCTACTTCAATACAAAATACTGCAGAGGACTCTTCCAAAACACCCCTAAAGATTTGATTAAAATTTTAAAGGTGTAAAAGGGCTATAATAAAATTGTGAGCAGCTGCAGCAAATAGTGAATGTATGATAGCAAAAAGATTTGGTTAAATTGGAGAAAGATAATGAGGATGATGATAATGTATGTATGTTTTTATCTGCTCAATAAAGCAGACAATAAAACTGTCAGCTAATTATGGCTGCACCCATGTGCAATCGGTAAAGTAGGATAGGAACATAAAAAGAAACTTGCTGGCTTATTGAAATTAGATTTCAAAACATGGAGATATGCACAGCTTGTTTAAGAAACAATACCAACATTGCTAAAGCACAAAAGCCGCAGTTTCCTATGTAAAATTGTTCAGTGAAAAATTTAAAAGTTAGCATTTCCAACTATAAAACTTTCTTTGATGCTCTGTACTTCAAATATACATGCTGAAAAAGCATTATTATTTTTTTTGTAGGTATTGCATGGAGTGTGGAATAAAAATACCCAAGTGCCAGATGTTCTTTCAGAGGGAATAGTTTGTGTAAGGAGAGCTTTTATTTTGGATTATATTTATGCAGATGAAAATATAACTTCAGTTTATCTGCAAATATGTTTGATTCAGTGGTGCTCAGCAGGTTACAGATGAATTAAAAAAATCAACATGTTCCAATTTTATGGGGCCATTTTTACAATAAATATGTATTAGTTCTTATTTAATTGCTCTAATATAATATAATTTTAAAGTTAAATACAGTTTTCTGTATGACTACTACAATGTATTATTATTATTATTGATTAGTCAGCCAGATAGTTAGACTGGGTTTGGCATTTTTGTCTACCTATTGAGTCCTTACCAAGGTCGTGGGATAGGCAGATCTGGATGGTTGACGGTGTTACAGATATCATCGCTGGATGGAAGCTGTTTTATTATTATTGTTGTTGTTGTTGTTGTACAATTGTATCACAGCGGCCAGTTGTTTTGCCGGATTTGGCATTGGTTACTAGTCGGGCCCCACCCAGGGGCCTAGGACATCGTAACGTATTTTCGTAATATGCGTGCAGATCCAAGCAGTGCGGCTTTTTGCATTTGACTGATGGTGATTTTGTCAATTTTTAACTGTTTTAAATGTAATTCCAGTGCTTTTGGAATAGCACCCAGTGTGCCAATTACCACTGGAATTGCCACTGCTGGTTTGTGCCATAGTCGTTGAATTTCAATTTTAATTAATTAATTAATTAATTAATTAATAATAATAATAATTACTACTACTACTACTACTATTACATGGTTAATCTATGGTGAGATTCACAGCCTTTGGGGCTGGTTGGTAGCTCAACAGCTCGAGTCCTAACCAAAGACCTAGGAACTGTTAAGGTAACATCAGAGGGTATAAGTTGTTCCAAGTAGGGTGGATGATGATGATGATGATGATTATTATTATACAATTGTATCACAGCAGCCAGTTGTTTCGCCGGATTTGGCATTGGTTACTAGTCGGGCCCCACCCACATGAAACTCAGTCAACTAAACATTCAAAAATGCAGCACAAATATCATTGACTGGTGCTAACGGTTGATTTGGATTTATGCCAATATCCTAGGTATCAACCAAGTACCTTCTTAAGAAGTACGATGTTCTGAGTAGCGTTTTTTTGAAGTTCCGCTAGCGTTATTGCAGAAAGCTGCAATTTCTTGATGTATTTTATAAAATTCTTGGATGTGGTACCAAGTGCCCCGATGACAATGATATGTTTCACCCATAATCACGTAGTTTTGATGGCCAGATCATGATATTTCATGATTTTTCCCAGTTCTTTTTCTTCGACTGGCATCTTCTGGTGTTATCATTATACAGGCATCAGGTGATTAAAGAAAGAACATTATAAGAAGCAACTTGAAATTTCAAATAATTTCAGCCACTTCAAAAAACAGATGACGCTATGCTTTGACATGTAACATGATGTGTGTGTGTTTGTGTGTGTGTGTACGTGTCTGTGTGTCTGTGTATTAAATTAATAAAAGTAATATCCTATAAAAAGCCATGAGCTATAAGTAGAATTTTTTTTTTTATATGAGACATTTTATTAAGATTTATAGGCCGGCCTTCTCCCTGAGGGGACTCAGGGCGGCTTACAATCACAGGGAAGGGAGTGCAATACCAAAAACAAACAATAAGTGAACAAAATAAAATAATAAAACACAACTTGCATTCCACAGTCAACACTCGGGCGGGTAAAATTGGGAACCTATCCCCAGGCCTGCTGGGAGAGCCAGATCTTAAGGGTTGCGCGGAAGGTCTGAATGGTGGTGAGGGTACGAATCTCAACGGGGAGATCGTTCCACAGGGTCGGAGCTGCAACAGAAAAGGCTCTCCTCCGTGTAGTCGCCAGTCGACATTGACTGGCGGATGGAATTCGGAGGAGGCCCAGTCTGTGCGATCTAATCGGTCGAAGGGAGGTAATCGGCAGAAGGCGGTCTCTCAAGTACCCAGATCCACTACCATGGAGTGCTTTAAAGATGGTCATCAGTACCCTGAAGCGCACCCGGAGATCGACAGGTAGCCAGTGCAGCTCGCGGAGGATAGGTGTAATGTGGGCGAACCGCGGTGCGCCCACTATCACTCGCGCGGCTGCATTCTGGACTAACTGCAGTCGCCGGATGCACTTCAAGGGTAACCCCATGTAGAGCCCATTGCAGTATTCCAGCCTAGAGATCACAAGGGCTCGAGTGACTGTTGCGAGCACCTCCCGGTTCAGGTAGGGCCGTAACTCACGGACCAGGCGAACCTGGGCAAATGCCCCCCTGGTCACAGCCGACAACTGATGGTCAAAAGCCAGCTGTGAATCCAGGAGGACTCCTAAGTTACGGACCCTATCTGAGGGGTATAAAATTTGGCCCCCCAGCCTGAGTGTTGGAATGTCAGCCAAATTGTTGGGAGGGAAGCACAACAGCCACTCGGTCTTGTCCGGGTTGAGTATAGAGTTTTATTAGTATTTGTAGGCCGCCCTTTTCCCTGAGGGACTCAGGGCGGCTCACATAAAACCGGGAAGGGGGAATACAGACATCAAGATAGAAACATATAATAAAATAATAGGCAACATACATTCATCATTCGGGAGGGGTAACTATCCTTATCCCCAGGCCTGACGGGCGAGCCAGTTCTTCAAGGCTATGCGGAAGGCTTGTACGGTGGAGAGGGTACGAATCTCCACGGGGAGCTCGTTCCAAAGGGTCGGGGCTACTGCTGAGAAGGCCCTCCTCCTTGTAGTTGCCAGCCGACACTGGCTGGCCGATGGGATACGGAGGAGGCCTAGTCTATGGGATCTTATTGGTCGCAGGGATGTAATTGGCAGAAGGCGGTCTCTCAAGTATCCAGATCCACTGCCATGTAGGGCTTTATGGGTGATTAATAGCACCTTGAAGCGCATCCGGAGATCGACAGGCAGCCAGCGCAGCTCGCGGAGGATAGGTGTTATGCGGGTGAATCGAGGTGCACCCGCAATCACTCGCGCGGCTGCGTTCTGCACTAGCTGAAGTCGCCGGATGCTCTTCAAGGGCAGCCCCATGTAGAGCACATTGCAGTATTCCAGCCTAGAGATCACAAGGGCCCGAGTGACTGTTGTGAGAGCCTCCCGATTCAGGTAGGGTCGCAACTGGCGCACCAGGCGAACCTGGGCAAATGCCCCCCTGGTCACAGCCGTTAGGTGGTGGTCAAATGACAGCTGTGGATCCAGGAGGACTCCCAAGTTGCGAACCCTCTCTGAGGGGTGTAAAATTTGACCCCCCAGCCTGAGTGGTGGAATATTAGTCAAATCTTTGGGAGGAAAACACAACAGCCACTCGGTCTTTTCTGGGTTGAGCACAAGCTTGTTAACCCTCATCCAGTCCATAACGGCCTCAAGGCCCCGGCTCATCACGTCTACCGCTTCATTGAGTTGGCACGGGGCGGACAGATACAGTTGAGTATCGTCCGCATATTGATGGTATCTAATCCCGTGCCTGCGGATGATCTCTCCCAGCGGTTTCATGTAGAGTACCAGTCTGCTAGCACTCATCCAGTTCTTAACGGTCTCAAGACCCTGGTTCATCATGTCCACCGCTTCATTGAGTTGGCACGGGGCGGACAGATACAGTTGCGTATCGTCCCCGTATTGATGGTATTTTATCCCGTGCCTCCGAATGATCTCGCCCAGCGGTTTCATGTATATGTTAAATAGTAGGGGGGATAAGACCGAACCCTGCGGCACCCTGTATGTTAGGGGCCTCAGGGACGATCTCTGCCCCCGACCAACACCGACTGCGACCTGTCCGAGAGGTAGGAGGAGAACCACTGCAAAACAGTGCCTCCCACCCCCACCTCCCGCAGTTGTCGCAGAAGGATACCATGGTCGATGGTATCGAAAGCCGCTGAGAGGTCAAGGAGAACCAGGATGGACGCGTGGCCTCCATCTCTGGCCCTCCAGAGATCATCGGTCAATGCGACCAAAGCGGTTTCTGTGCTGTAACCAGGTCTGAAGCCGGACTGGAAGGAGTCAAGATAACTAGCTTCCTCCAAGGCCCGTTGAAGCTGGAAGGCCACCACCTTCTCAACAACCTTCCCGATAAAGGGGAGGTTGGAGACAGGACGATAGTTGTTTAAGATGGCTGGATCCAAGGATGGTTTCTTCAGGAGGGGTCTCACCACCGCCGTTTTAAGTGCGGCGGGGAAGTGCCCCTCCCGAAGGGAGGCGGTCACGACCGCCTGGATCCAGCCATGTGTCACCTCGCTGCTGTTGGCAACCAGCCAGGAGGGACACGGGTCCAGAATACAGGTGGAGGTGCTTACAGCTCGAATGGCCTTGTCCACATCCCCAGAAGCACTATTTTCCCTCAATAGTAGCAAATATTGATAAAGATTCTCACCAGTAAGCATCCTTCTTATTTAAAGTAACTGGAATTCTCACAATTTTCTATAGCCATGTGAAAAATTGCCAATATTTATGCTCCCTATTGCAGATAGCTATAGCCAGAGGTATGGTATTGGATAAAGTGTAGGATACATGCGGTGAATCATTGTGGCCCATCTTTAATTTACTCCTTTGCCATTCTCCTATTTCTTTGCTAATGTTATTTTAGTATTGCTAATTACAGCTTGCTGACCATGCATATGATAGTTCCTTTTGTGCAGAATAATATAGATTTTCAAGGGAAGTGAAAACATTAGAAAACAAATGTCTTATAATGCTAAAAATCCCTGAAAAGAGGGTTTTTTTGTCATAATCTCTAGTGTTATAAATTTATTTTCTGATATGGATGATCCCATCTGTGTTTTTTATTTTGTTGTTGCTCCATTTTAAACTTTAATTTACATTATTAATTTCATGTTTATTACTGTTTACTTGTGAAATTTTAATTAACTTATGTACGTAATTATGTTATTATTGACAAATGCCAGCAGTTCTTGTTGATTATGCAGATAGAAGGAGGAAAATGAATTTTTTAATTCCTTGGTTTCAGGATCTTAAGCATACTTATGCTTAATACATTTCAGGGAGACCAAATGGCACTTTGGTGGTTCTGAAGAAAAAGGAGAAAGTGCTTTTGATTAGAAATTTGCTGTGTCAGAAATGTACTATCAATTCTTTTCCTTTTAACTTTTCAAGTTAGACAAACAAATATTAAGTGTGCAAGGAAGGAATCTAGGAACCTGTTTTAAAACTTTTTGTGAGACAGAACTCATGGGAAAGGGAAAGTTTTTTTAAAAAATCGAAATAAAAATACACATTTTTTCTTCCTAGCATTTTTTCTTAAGTGCAGGGTTTGCTTTTTGAGATTAGTCAAGTGTCGACCCATTGATTGCAACATCCACCAGCTTTCATGTCTAAGGCAGAACTGAAACTCAAAAACTCCTGGTTTCTATACTGATGCCTTCATTACTAGACCAAAATGGCTCTTTTTAATATAACTAAAACAATGTCAATTTATATAGTTTAAAATATAAAAATTCATTGTCTGCATCTGGATAACTTAATTATCAAATTAACAATTAAAAAGCTGGGAGTGAATGTCAGAAGAACCCACAAGTCTTTTATTCCTTCTTCATTCCATTGTATACCGAAGTTTGTCTTTTAATCCTGGTTTATGTCTTCTATCTAATTCTGTGAATTTTGACGTATAAGCTAGAACAATAAGATGTAATGAGATTTCTGGAAAGAGGGAGAGGAATATTTGTCCTAGATATGAACTGTAGCTTATGAAAGAAAAGGAAGATCATTCAAAGTGTATATTTGTCCAACTTTTGCTACTAAAGTTACCATTCTACAATAGGTAATTTAATCAATGGATTTTAGCATCTAACGTTAAGAGAGGACATTATCCTAGTTCCAATCTAAAGATCTGTCTAACAGCTGCAGCATTCAGTCCATACAATTATATGCACTGCTTTAGTTCCTCTGATAGTAAGATATCTTGTCATCGACAAGTACAGTCAATGTATACTATTGTCCTGTTATTCTGGTACTAATCCTAACAATGGAATCTTAAGCAACTGTATAGTAAAGCATGGTGAAGAGAAAGAAGATGAGAATTGTTTACCTAGATATATAATATATATTTGCTATCTTATTTGGATATATTATATAGAGGTATTTTAAGACAAACAATAAATATAACAAACTGCACAACATTTTTATTGAAAATAGCTCCTCCTGCATGTGTAACTTCAAACAAAAATAGCAGCTGTGAAAAATGATTATTAGATATGCGGTTTCTCAGTGTACTTTCTATATTTAAAGATTGACCCAAGAGAAAACTCTTGTATTTAAGAAAGAACTTCCTTTTTCCACAGTGAAGCACTGTAATTACACCATCTTAATTTGTGTTGACTCAAAAATTCTACTTCTAAATATAGATTATGATGAGTTTCTCTTATCAAGGCCATTTTCTCTCTACCAACAACTTTCTGCATTTTCTCCAACTTGAGTGGAATTTGTATAATGAATAAATTCTAGTCATTGTATAATGACTAGAAACTCATGGCTATGCTAAAATCTAAAATTCATAATCAAAGTGATCCCCCCCCCCCACCTTCCATTCAACTCTGTGCAATTCTTGGAGACTGCCTGAACCTTTCTTGGCAAAGTTTTGGAAGTGGTTTTCATATGACCTGACTAATATAGAAAGGCCTAGAATAGATCCGAACAATTTAATCTTCTCCTTTCTATTGGACTATTGCAATTTTCTCTACATGGGCTGCCCTTAAAGAGCAATTGGAACCTTCAGGTGGTTCAAAATGCTGCATCAAAGAACAATATGCCCACATAGCATTGCTGCATTGGCTCCCAGAGAGCTTATGACTATAATTCAAGGAGCTGCTAGTCATCTTTAAAGACTTACATAGGGCCAGAATACTTGCCAGATCTTCTACCCCAATGGCTTCTGCAGGTCTGGTAGATCTGACAAAGCAGACAATGAAACAGTGTCACCTGGTGAGCCCCAAGAAGTATGCCTTCTCTGCTACGACACCTATCTCCTAGAACAACTTCCCCCAGAAATATGGACAACCTGATCCTTTTAGCCTTGAGAAGACTACAAAGGATTAGCTCTCTCTCCCCTCTCCCCCTGTACTGTGGCCAGGATGTTGATGGAGTCCTGAGGTATATGTGGTTTGTGTGTAATCATTGAAAATGTATCCATTTATAGATTTTTTAATTGATTGTTTAAAAAAATGGGTGAAGGCCCAGATGTACACATTTACTTTGGGGATTAAGAAAAAAATAGGAGGATTTTTATTCATCTGAAATGGAAGGCAGGATAGTTCATTGAAATTAATATAATTGTTGTCATTAATATAATTGTTGAGAATGACAGAAGACAAACTGTATGCCAGCTGTTTAAAGGCTGTTAAAAGAAACATCTTTTCCATGTTACATCTCACAGTAAAGTTCAGAATCTCACAGTTTTTGTTTTCTTATTAGCATGAGTCACAATTACTGCAGTGAAGTATCACATTAACATTTCAAATAGCAAAAGAGACAAAACCAAGTTGCCCTTCTGCCAGATCTCATTGTGTTTTCTTCATGCATAGGACAGTTTTGAGAAATAAATAAGCTTATACATATCTTGTTTTTAGCAAGACATGTGATTAAGTACCCTCATAACATTCTTCAAAAGTGAGTTAATTAATTGTGGCTGGATGGCACAACTATTAAGTGAATATATACCTAACCTGAAAATCATAGTCCAAAGGTGTTCGTCTATGATTTCTTTTAAAAATAAAGGGAACTGACATGGTGAGAAACATGTGGTTCTTTCCTCTATTGTTCAGTATTTGTATTAATTTATAAAAGTTGAAGCAATGATTATAAAATTGCAGATGATTCAAAATTAGACAGGGCAGTTAATAGTCTAGAAGACAGAAATAGAATTAGAAAATTATCTTGATAGATTGACTGGTTAGAAAAATGGGTTTTCAAAATGTGCTAAATCTAGATGAATGCTCTTCTTGTACATTGTTAATTTTGACGCCAAAACAAGATGCCAAACCAAGTAATCAAATTTAATAGTTACCCTGTGTCAAAAATAGATTGCCTAATAGATCAATTGAGTGGCGTAACATACTCATATATAGTAAATTTGCCTTCTTAGTCTTTATATTTAAACTTTAATCTAAAAGGTGCCTCATACAAAAGATAATTTTTGACAGCTCTTACAAAAGAGGCCTGTATCATAAGGGTATTTTAACAATCAGCTTTAATTTTTCTATCTGGAAAATAGAAGCTATCTTTTTACTTATTTTTACAGAAACATTTTGCTGCCAGAAAGCTCAGAAGATAATCAGTGTTTTAATAGGGTAATTAATTAACCAAGCTAACCAACCAACAATAAATTTTCTTAATTAACAGCAGTGATGTGGCTGCCCCATTAGTAGAGGAAAAGAATATTTATAAAGACTTTAGTATCTTTATGGAAAAGGAAAATTCATCTAAATTCAGAAATATGGAAGAAAATACAGATAACAACAAATACAAAGAACACATTCACTAACAAGCCGAACCACACATATTTAGCATTTGGCTTCTGTGTCGGGATTCTATGATTTATAAAACATCCATGAAATCAAAGGGCTTAATTTGTAGTGGCACCTTCCTTAGAAAAAAAAAAATCTGGCAAACTCTTATCAGCATTTTTGCTATTGTTCAAACACTGGGCAACAGTATTACTAATAAACCATTATCTATATTTATTTAAAATAAGCAAAATTGTAAATGAAACATGGATGGTTTTCTTCACAAGTTGAAGAAACTTTGTGGCTAACAGAAAAGGCTACAAATCAGGCAATAAACCATTTTATCAAACAAAGCGTTACCCACAAAGTATGACATTGCTAAATGGCATGCAGGCCACTAACGTACACATACTAAAAATGAATTAAAATGTGTCAAATCCCACTAGATAACCTTGAAGATCCATATGTTCTTTGAAAAGTACTTTAATTGAAGTAGCATCTTTCCCTTTTCTTATTATTGTTCATCAGTGGTGGGTTTCAATTTTTTTTACTACCGGTTCTGTGGGTGTGGTTTGTTTTGTGGTCATGGCTTGGTGGTCATGTGACTGGGTGGTCATGGCCAACTCAATGTCACTCAAATCAAGGGGTGCCTTGCCTGGCCTCTCCAGCCATTCCTTGTTACACTCAGCCTTAACGTAGCTATAGTTCTGTAAAAATGTTGTTCACCTTTTAAAACTTTATTATCTACATATACTATAAATGTACTTTCATGGACCACTGAAAGGAGGAAATGGCTCACATGCTTTGCCCAAGAGTGTGACAGGCAACAGGCTTTTAAGGGGCTGCCACAAAGAAAGGGGGGCAATGTATTTTCCAAAGCAGCAGAAGGCAAAACAAGAAGTACTGAATGGAAACTGAACAAAGAGAGAAGCAACCTTAAACTAAGGAGAAATTTCCTGACAGTAAAACAATTAACCAGTGGAACTGCTTGTCTCTAGAAGTTCTGGAGGTTTTCAAGAAGAAACTGGACAGCCTCACCCTCCCCCCTTTCTCTCATACACAGAAGTTGGATTGGATATCTCTTTTCCACCCTGCTTCCCTCCCTGCTTTGGCTTAGAAAGTCTGCCAGTGCTGTTCCTCATTTGGCCATGCTTAAGGAGAATTAGGGGCTATAGACATTCTCACCTTTGCTACAGGTGAGGCTGCCAGAAAAACTTTTTGACAGGCACGCCATGCCTTCTCCTCAGCCTCTCAGCACTAATGAAATATGCGGCTCTACTGCCCAGGGTAGGCCAAGCCTTTCAACTGCTGCCAGCGGGCAGATACACACTTATAGGTGGCATGGGCGGGTCCATCCAGGGCATGGAAGTTTTGCCAATAGCCTGGCACCCTGGCTTGAGCCATGGGGTTTTTTTAAAAAATATTTTCCCTATCAGGGGGGAGGAGCTACCAAAATGGGAAGCCTGCATAACTGGGGAGGGGAGTCTCCACCCCGCAAAAACCAATGGATTGAAAGCAGCTCCTCTGCCACCCCTCCCATTCCCCCACTACCTTCCCAAAACACCTCCCCCACAGCAAATGCAGCATGCTGTTTGGGTGGGAAATGCCTGGAATGCAATAAAGCCCACCCACTCACCTTCTGCTGGCAATTTGGCTAATGGGGTAAAAGGAGATGTGGAGAAGCTGGAGGGGAGCCGATCGGAGCTCTCTGAAAGAAGAGGGCTGAGAGAAAGTGTGTGTGCTACAGCATGCTGCAGATGACCTCGTTTGGCCCTTTGCCTGGCTTCCCTCCTCACACGGTCTCCTCAGTGCTCACTCCTGTTCCCCCTCCCCAGTCTAGCTTGATTGCAGGTGGAGCCACATTGCCTTTTGCAAGCCTGCTGTCGATGAAGCTAGGCGCCGGTGTGGGCTGGCATAGCTTTGTCCAGCTGTCGGGGGAGGGGGAATGACTTCCTCCCCAGGCCCCCATCCGTTTCTCCCCTGACAGTTGGATAAAGCTAGGGAAAAAGCCAGCCCTCATCAGTCCCCAGCTGCACCGACAGCAGGCTTGCAAAAGGCAATGTGAGATTCTACCTGCATCAAACTACACTGGGAAGGGAGGGAGCGTGAGCGAGCCAGGGCCCTTCCCTCCAGCCTTTGCCCAAGCCCTGCACCGCACCAGGAGGCTGAAGTTTGAATTTCTCCCCCCCCAACCCACATGTACCTTGGGGTTTCTCTACACCCACTTTTCCAGCTGTGGCCACTTCTTCCAGCCACTTCTGAAAAAAAAAACAGAGAACCGTTCACTCTCTATTTGAAGACAGCACTACCAGTTCTGGAGAACCATTCCGAACCGATAGGAACCCACCTCTGTTGTTCAATGTTGTATTAATGAGCAGTCTACTTTCTTTGATGATAAACAACATAGACACCATTTCTCACTGTATTAAGTGCAGCTTGAAATAAATAAAATATTTCTCTGTGATACATTTTTATCAAATTGATAACCATAACTAGACATACATCTTTTGTACTGTTTTCATGAAAACACCATGGGTGTGTCCATTTAGTTACCAGAGGCTGGAGTATATTTAAGGGAGATGTTGTCACACAAGATTTTGGGTTTCTGATCCCAAGAACTATGTAAAGTCAGATGTGATTCTTAAATGGAAAACCACCACGATATCCCAAACTCCTGGGCTAGACTGGGAAATTTATTTATTTATTATGTAATTTGTTTGCCCATCTTGTATTCAACAACTCAGGGCAGCCAAACTTAAGTTTCAGGAAAATACCATATAATAAGGCAATGACAAACTACATCCATATTATTGTTAAGAAAATAACAAGGAGATCTAATCTTCAGGCAGGAGTTGAATCTGATGCAAAGGAACTTTCAATAAAAGTCTAGAAAAACCTGTCAATTTATTATTTGCACTTTCTTATGTTGTGCGGGATTTGTAATTAATTTAACTCTCTTTCAGTGTACATATTTTTGGAAATTAATAACAACCTGTAGAGTAACAACATAGTAGAATAGGCATCTATATTTCATTCATTTTCTTTTCTTTGAGAACATCAACTGTTACTTTTTGTCCTATTTTAAAAGCCAGATGGCTTTCAGCTTTTAGCCTATTATCTCTTTTTAGAATTTGCCACAATATATTCTGATTTTGCTGATTTCCATGTTTTTCCTCTCAGTGCTGATGCCTCATCCTTATAAAAGGCTGTCTCTTGTCAGCTATCCTGTGGTCATGAATTCAGCATATTTTTTTCTTTTTGATTGAGCTGACCTAGGTCAGATAATATGATGAACTAGTTGAGAGGGTCTCTCTTTTTGATGGCAGCTCTCCAACTATGGAAGTTTCTTCCCAATAAGCTGCTATCTACTTTATGGCTTTTCAGTACATTGGAAGGGCCTCTGAATTCCCAACCAGTGAATAAAGCATTACTCTGCCTTGGAAAATACTTGTTTTCTAGAAGCTTCTTTGTTATTTGTTTTAATCAATTTGTATAATGCCTAAGTGTCAACAACTCTGAGAAAAACATAAGATTTATAAAATAATAAAAACAATAATAAAAAAAACAATGGGACAATAATAAAACATGTTATAAAGTGTTATTAAATCATAAAGTGATTTAATAAAGTAAGCAAACACACACACAGACACACACACACACAAAATACCCATTTCTTTGTTGGTTATTAGAAGACTTTAACACCTTTTGATATACATACATTTGGATCAGTGGTGGGTTGCCAAATTTTTTACTACTGGTTCGGGCGCACTTATGCACGATGCTTCTGCGTGACGTTTCTGCACATGGGCAGAGCCTCCCACCGCCGCTACTACCAGTTCGCCTGATCCGTGCCAAACCAGGAGCAACCCATCTCTGATTTGGATAATCTGCAGAGATTCTCAGTCATTCAGGTCATGGTTGTCGCAAAGCTGCTTTTTTTCAGGAGACAATTGGACTTTCTTGTTTTTTCTTCTTTGCAGACTAAAGAAAGCAGGAGCACTACTCAGGTGACTCTGAGGACACCGATAAACCTCCAAGTGCTTTAATGACCCACTAAATGAAGAGTTGTTGACATACTCTAAATATGAATCCTTCCATTCCCCACTATCCTGTCAGAGCTGAAGAAGCTTCTTGGATGAGGAGCAAAACAACTTCAAAGAAAAAACAAGAAAGTCCAGTTGCCTCCTGGAAAAAAAAAACACCTTTGGAATGGACATGCATTTGGATATTATATGACGCTGTGCTTTAACCATTCTTTTACTGATTGCTACTTTTTCTTATGTTGCCTTATTTATATTTTATTACCAACAATTTAACATTTTAGGTCTATCAAAAAGCAGTACAGGGGAAGAAGAGTAAAAACTCATTAAATAACTAAGATTGTAAAAGTGACTGGGATGTTGCTACTGCTTACGAGAAAAGGTTGGATCACTCAGATATCAGAATCGGGAAATGGAAAATAGTGCATCCTAATACTAATACTGAATGGATGATATGATTTATGAATGGAAATGCCTATAATAATCTATGACATTTTCAGTGTACTCCTCTTTGTATCCTACACTCAGCAACCGGCTAAAAGTAAACAAGTGAAATTTGTGGTTAATTGAGATTTTGAATTCAGGCTTCCCCAGCCTGAACACTTGCCCATAATTAGCACTGTGTAGAATTTGGGGACAATGTCCAGGTTGTGGAAAGCTATTAGTTCCTGACTACAGACAAGGAGGGACTCAACCTTAGAGAGAAAAAAAAGACTCTTAATTTCTAAGATATTTCTTAGACATGTTATGTTGGCTCTCATGAAAATGTGTTTAGTCAAATATGTTTAGTCATTTCAAAATGGGTAAAAAAGAACCATAAACCACACACTTTTTTTCTGCCTCATTAGAAATTTATTATAGCAAGTACATTTATGCCTGCCAACCTTTCCAGTATGATGTGAGCTCTCAGCCTTGTTGACTTAACAGTTCTAACTTGTGATGTTTCCCTGACATCAAAGGCATATGAGCCCAGAAAGGTAGGCTACCAACAGATGCTGTAGTCCTGTTCCATGTGTGCATTAGTGTGTGTGTGTGTGTGTGTGTGCATGTGTGTGCGCGCACGCACAGCATGAATAATATCCACTGATGCAATTGTCTTCTAGACAATTTAGCAAGCTGCCTTTTATTAGGAATACTGTATATTATTTCCCTCTGGGAGTGGATTTAAAATCTTGAATGAAAAAAGAAAATTAGCTCACAGGTTAGAGATACAAGAGTAAAAATGTTTTCTGTGTTTGAAAGTAAAAATGGGACTTCCAGCACACCTGGACTTTATCTGAAACACTATACAGAACAATGCTCACTGTGATGATAATGCGGCACAAATTTTCTTCTACTACATCTTACAGAAAGGAAGAGGAATGAGACTCTCTGTGAGCATGTTTTTCAACGTAGAAAGGTTTCTGACTAGCAAAGAGAAAAGACTGTCTTCTTACTTTATTTCCAGTGTCTTACTATTGTCCCATCCAGTTGCACCCTAAAACATAACAAACTGTTATGCGCAAGAGCAGAAAGGCAGGAAATAATAAATACAAACACCAACATTTATAATTGCAGACAAAGTCAGAGGAGTTCCAGATGGCTGCTCCTCAAGTCTGAAATTTAGTTTCCATGGACATTTATCATAAATCTGAGCATCTTATTGATGCAGGGGAAAAAGGCTCCTATACATTCTGTCACAGTCTGAAGGTTAAACCACTGGGTTCATTTACACAAATTATTTCTCAAGGCAGTAGTAATTAATACCTTGCTGAGACATTTCCCAGCGTATCTCTAAATGGATGAGGGTTACACCTGGATTCTGTGTAATTTCTGGCATGTGTTTATGTTGCATCAAGAAATGGAAAAAAAATACTAGAAAGTTTCTTGAAACAAAAACATTTGTCTCTCAGATGTATCATGGAATAAACTCCGGGCAAGGAACCAAGATAAGTAATTAGATTGGCTGCATTCCATGTTTAAGAAATTTGTTCTAGGTCAAAAATACTGGTCTTCTCTTTTGGAAAGAAAGTTGCAGCCTCCTAAAATTTGTACCTAATTTAGAGATAATACTCTTCTTGTTCTGATTGCATTGTTTTGTTCATGAAACTAGTATTTTGTCTTCCATTTAATGATATTCATGATGGTTCTAAGACTGGTGAGCAACATCCAGGCTAGGCAGTCAGAAAGTATGTTACATGTTTGGATCTGAGTCATATTCTTCTATTAAACTTGTCATTTTATATGAAATCTTACCCTTTAATTCAGAGTCCAGTATCAGCACCAAAATTTTAGAAGAGATGTTGGCCAGTTAGTCAGAATTTCTTCCCTTGGCCTCCCTAGTTTTACATTTGTCCATTTTTCTCTAATTCAAAATTGAAAAACCTTAATAATTCCTGATTGAAACCTGAAAGTCATTGTCCTGAAAATCTATAAAAAACTGAAAAAACTGAAAAAAAAAACGCAATAGGACTTCGTACCTCCATTTATGTTAAGGAACACATCTAAATGCACTTTTCTCTTTGTCCCTATAAAGGCACAGGCAGAGTTAACCTGCTTCAAACCACCAATGTGTTTATCTTAATTAACAATACTTATATAAGAGTTATAGAAGTAGTATTGTATGTATGCATTTATTTAAAAACTATACTTCTTAGATATTTTAGACTTATAGATAATAACTGGGCACAATTGATTGATTTCAGTCTATTTTCTTTCTCTTTATGCTGCTGGTATGGTTATATTATCGCAGAAGTCAGCGGGTGAACAAACATGACTTTAATGTTCTGCACTAATTAATCATTTTCTGAAAAGTTGAAGATTTGAAAATACTGACATTTGCAAAGTATTCTAAAGCCTGTATCTGGAAGATGAATGCGTGTTAACTAGATCAGGACAAACTATTCAAAGTGTTCAAAATTTCATGCTGTGGGTAGCTGGAAGGCACACTATGTCTAGAGTGTGTATTGTAGAGCACTTAGAACACTGTAGAACATTCATTTCTGGCTACTCAAGCATTTTATTTCTCTAAAGACACTCTATATGTACTGTGGCAGTTAAATTATTTATTGGAAAAACTCAACTGCTGCTGCTTATTGGAGCTCAGATAAGTCCTCTTAAATAAGACTACAATTTGCGAGTCTTTTAAAAAAATATAAACACATTTTATATACATGATTCCAGAATCACGTTTGTGAGTTGGGTGGCTATATAAATTTAAGAAACAAATAAACACATACTACCAGGGTCCCTGTCTAATGGTAAAGACAGATTTTTAATGCCTTGTGAAAGGAGTTGGGACAAGCCTAATCTGAAGGGGGCTTTTTTCTAGAGGGGGGGTATCACTGCCCCAAAGACCTTAGGTTCAGAGATGGTACTCTATTTTCTTCACTACCGGTTCAGTATTGGGAGTGCGCTCATCTGTGCATGCCCAAAACCGTCTGTGCATGTGCAGAAGTTCCTTGATGACATCAGGGTGGGTGGGTGAAGCCTTGTGCCCCTGCCACTACCGGTTCGCCCGAACCAGTGCGAACTGGCAGCATACCACCACTGCCTAGATTCCTAGACTACATGGATCTCTCTACTGGATGTGACCTGGAGCATACCTCTCCTAGAAAATATCTAAGACACTGCTATTAAAGTTTTTGAAAAGGCTATTCCAAGTATCTTGGAAAGATCTCAAATGTGTTGAGAATCAGGTATAATTAGGATAGAAACTATCACGCGGATCAACATCTTACATTTCTGCTTAAAATTATGCTTTTTACAAACCAGTTTCCTTTTAGTAATAATAGTTTTATTTCTAGTTCTATGACTGTCCCCCCCTGCGTCTGGTCTCAATCTTTACAATTGTCTGAATCAGTGTATGTACTTACATGCAAAATTTGCATCTAAAAAATTCAGAATAGAAAATAAAGGACAAACATTACTTCAGAAATGAAGCTTTTAAAAAGTTTTTAAATGTTACTTAATATATAACCAACCAATCAACCAACCAACCATCTGGTACAAACATTATTAAAAAAGGCTAATCTAATCCAACTTCCCTGAAGTTAGACTTGTTTTTTTCCCCACAATAATAGAGAAAAGGTTTTTTCTGAAAAGCAATATTTTAACAGCTTGGTGAAATGTATGTGGAATAATAGAGTAATATTGACTATGCTTACCTTTCCCAATCTGTACTACAAACCTCATTCAACACATCTGAGTAAAACCAGTGAGGGAAGAGTGGTGCTCTGGAATTTCAAGGAATGATAACACAGAATGCCTATGTACCTGAAAAGCATTCCTAGAATTGTTGCAAAAGGGAAAATAAGGACAAAAAAGAGACAGCATTTGACTAGGAATAGTCAGTTGCTGCATATGTCAGTCATTTAATAAAGTACAGTGATCCAGCAAACATAAATCTGAGTTGCTGATTAAGAAGAAGAAAAGTGTGTTGTATATAGCAAACAGAACCCATAATCAAAGAGCTAAAAATAACTCAATGTGCCAAGGAAGCTTGATGTATCAGAGGATTCATTATGGTTCACTAGAAATGCATCTTCTCCCTCTTCAAAGGCACAAAAAGTCAATCAGCATCTTTCAATCGAGTATTTACAGTAATTATTTACTGCTGATAGGAAGCATGAACAAAAGAGCAAAAGAATTTTTGTAGAATGGAAGTTTTTACATCACATTAGCAAATGTTGATTCAAATGATATGAACAAGTTATCTTTGCTGGGCTTGTAGCACATGCGTATTTGTAAAGAAGAGATAAAGACATGAAGACATCCGACCCTGCTATTACCACTGGAATCTCAAAAGGATACATGGAAATGGTCTGGACCAAATGTACTGAGGCTAAACATGAATAAATCTGAAGAACTGAACTGAAGAAGCTTCCTGAATGAGAAGCGAAATGTCTTCAAGGAAAAACAAAGTCCAGTTGCTTTTTGAAAAAGCACATTTGGAACAAGGATAAATCTGGTGTGCTGCCTATATGGAAGTCCACACACCCATTTAAATAACATGCCATCTTGCAAAACACACAGCTTGAGAGATGATGTTATCTATCTAGCTACAGAAAGACCAACAATATGTGAAATGAGAATGGTGGAAGAAATATTTTAAAAAATGGCTAGATATTTTCTCAGATGAAAGACAGAATATCTACAGTTGCAATCCTACAAAACCATACTGTGAGTCAATCATTTTGATTTCAATGGAATATGCTTTTCAATGGAATATGCTTATATATAAATTTGTATAAATATTCTGCTCCTGGCATATTAATCTTCATTGGATGAAGAAGGGAAGCAGAACAAGGATTCAGAAATTTATTTTTAAATAAG
The DNA here is from genome assembly GCF_009769535.1 of Thamnophis elegans. Taxonomy (NCBI): domain Eukaryota; kingdom Metazoa; phylum Chordata; class Lepidosauria; order Squamata; family Natricidae; genus Thamnophis; species Thamnophis elegans. The sequence continues at coordinate 100,289,816 of NC_045544.1, read as the reverse complement.
AGCATTTAGCTTCAGATCTGTGGCAATATCATGGTGTGAAGATTCTTCCAAGGACTGGATACACCACAGCATAGCAGATTCACAATAGGCTGTTGCTCTGGGTAAGCTCTACCATTTTAGAGGTCTTGCAAGTTGATGTACCCACATAAATACATCTTTAATACCCAGTCCTTAAAATGAGCAAAAGTCTTCAAGTCTATGAAATGGAATACAGCCTTTGCTTCCCTCTAAAGGCTCTTGAACATGTTGGAATTAAATGCTGTCTCAGTATAGTTGCTTCTTTCTTTTCTGCTTGCTGCCAAGCTTCAGGCCAAGTTCCAAGTATTGCTGTTAAGCAGTATTACTTTTGAACGCTCTACTAAGTCCAAGCCAAACTCCAGGTAGGAATTCCACCAGGATATGCTGCTTACCATAGCTTGTGGATCTGGCAGCTGACTGACAGAGGTCTTGCCTGCCTGTAATAGTTGTAAATTTCCAGATGTTGCCTCCTACTTCCAGTCTGCGTGTTATTTTGTTATCTCTTCTTCTCCTAAACATCCCACACACTCTGATTTAGCATTTGCTTTTGTAAGCTAAGGGTAGAGTTGAGTTAGGCTGCTTGTCTATATTGTTCTGGAAAACGCCAGGGTGTTAGCTTGATTAACCAGGCAACTGCAAGGCCAGGTGTGGATGCTTATGAGTGAGGAATGAGTGAACTGATGAATGAGTTCATCTCTCAAGTTTCTGGGACTGTAAACTTTTGAAGACCTTTGGGAAAAGACATGAACTGAATTTTAGGAAGCTGGTTTTCCCAAATGCAGATACTAGTCCCAACTTCATTTCCTCACACATGGGCTACTGTAGACTGATTCCTAATTTGAAATCCAGTCCACTATGGAATAACACACATTGGGTTCTTCCGTGTCTTCGCTTTAAGCCATATTTGTCTTAACCCTTTTCTTGATCTGATATTTTATACTCTGTTCACTGAAACCTAGAACTTCACTTATCTTGAACTTCAGATGGATTGGGACAAAGACCTTGCTGATTAATTTAATTGAAAAGGCCACTGTTGGTTTTGACCTCAAATACTTAATGACTTTGGTAGAGTATGTGAGGCCAGGAGAGCGGAAGAATAGTAAAAAAGGATGGTCTTAGAGAAACAAGTATAATAGGGTTTGAGGAAAATTAGGATTTTCAGACAGGTAGTTTCTTTAGAAAGATAATTCTCAGTATGCAATTCATGTAAGGCAGTAGTTTATGGAAACTTACATTTGCATTTACTATAATTTGATTAATAATTCTTTAATTAGATCCAAATACTGCATAACCTGGCTAAGGGACATTTGTAGTTATATTTCACTTCATTCATTTAAAAAAGGGAGTGAATGGGGAGGGAGGAATGTTAAGCATTCTGAAGCTTATTAAAATAATGTCTGGCAATCACACCCCATTTCTGGCTAGCTTCCCCCAACTTAAAATTATAAAATATGTAATTAGAAACACAAGGTAAATCTTTCTGTGAAATGACATTTCCAGTTCTATTCCTCACCCACTTTAATATATAGTATTCAGTGACAAAAAAATATTGCTTAAATCTAGAGCAAGTGTTACAAATTGTGTGTTACAGGAATAAAAAATGTATGGAGGGGGGGAGAGGGAGCCAAATGTTACTTACATAACCATATAGGAACTAAAAAAAAAAAAAGCTAAATGTTACTTTTACAACTATATAGGAACTAAAAATAGTGTAATCCTGTCACTTTGCATAGACTTTTTTTAAAAAAAACCACCACATTTTAGTGTAACATTTCTAAAATTTCCAATTGCTGAGCCAAACAAGTGCAAATAGGAGATAAACATCTTACATCTGAATATACAGTACTATATTTTAGATTATGTAATATTTATATTCAAGGAGCCAACTCATACAGATAGCTAGAACATTGTTTTCACTTTAGTTAATTCTGGTTAGGACTAAGCCAACATAGGGCACTTTTTATTGGTGCAGGACCTCATTTGCTCTGTTGAATAGCTGGAAGATTGTAGGATATCTTTTGATTGGGGGGGGGGTTATCCCTGGGAGACTATGGCTATTTGGGGGGATTTTAAGTGAAGGAAAGCCAATGGAATGCTGCTAAGGAGCAGTTTGCTATTTCCGTCCTTATCCTCTCACTGCTTGAAATCATACTGCTGAAATTGAGTCTAGTTCTCAATGTGTCACAAGAACAGAGCAGGCGTGTAGCTGCAGAAATGTTCCCACAAAAGGATTCTCCAAATAATTTAAGCAACCAAGAAGCAAGTCATACGTTGTACAAGAAAATATTTTAAAAGCTCAACTCAGTGGAACCCAGAGGGAAGTCCTTTTGCAAATCCTGGAATTAGTCAGATGCTGAGAAACAGCCAAATCTATTCCCCAACTAATTCTTCCCAGAACCAACCTATGCTGTTCTGTAATTCATATAATAATAGCTGACTAAAGAACAAAATTTCCATGTTTAGAAGTATGACCTGCAGGCAGTTTAGGAATGGGGCAAAAATCCTTCTGTACACAATGAGTGTTTGACAGATGGCTGGGTTTACTTGTCATTGAGGAATTAAATATGCAACTAGCTGTAATCTTTCAAGTTGTAGATTAAAATAAAACTGTAGAATCCCTAAATGTGAAGAAGAAAGGAATGTTAACCTTGCATTCTCCATAATATACTAAAGTTCCACATTATTTTGTACATAATAGCAATTAATTAAATTATTCTGATGCCCATCAGTTGGAAGAGTATAGCTCAGATGTGTATAGCGCCTCCAGGACAACTATATAAATGAAAGAGAATGTCACAACTCCTGCTTCTTCCAGTGTTTCTGATTTCACTTAAATGCATTTACCTTTTGGTATAATTATATTTGAATAGTTAGCCTGGAGAAGCCAGAAGAGCTATGAACCTTGACAGTAAATTTGGGTCCATGGAGTCATGCATTCAACTTAGATGAACTCAAAATTTCCTAACTGTAAGCGCTTATCAGAAAGCATACAGCATGCAACCAGGTTACACACCACTATGGTGGTAGAAATAATAAATTTCCCAGGCATACATAGTTATGAGCCAATTGAAATGGGTGCCAGTTCTGTACAGAACACCCAAGAGAAATAGACTGTACTGTTTTCATCCATGCCTTAGACAACATGTTCTTGTATCAAATCTGGCACTTGCACTTCCTCACACACAGTTCCTACAACCAATCCATCTAAATTCCTCCATATATTATTTCAAGAATTATCTTTATGATAGTTCTGATGATGCAGGCAGATGCAGAAGAAGAGCAGCTTTTCAGGGATTTTGATGAAACAAAGTAAACATTTCTCCCTGTGTGTTTGTGAATTTTTGTGTGTATGTATGTGTGTTCCAGCTGCTTCAGTCACAAAACTCTGTAGTTTTGCAGTTTCTGCTGTTTTCCCTAGTTGTGGAATGTAATCTTTTGGGGACTATATTGCTTACCCATTCTCCTTTACCTAAAAAAAAAGAGAATTAAGACACATTTCTTCAAATTTGGGATGATTTGAATACTGTTTAACATGAACTTGTGCAGATTTCAAATAGATTTATGTGGCTTCTGCTGTATTTTGGGGTTTTTAACATTGTTAACAGGATATATTTTAAAAAAGATTTTCTTTTTATCCTGCCTTTATATAGCTCAAGGTGGCAAACATACATAATATTCATTCATAATCTGTTTAAAATAGTACTTGGAATGTAGTGGAAGAACAGGCTATACATAGTCTATTTGCTACCCTCCTGCCACTTGGAAAGGAATGGATCATTTGATGCTTTGCTGCTGATCAAGGTTAGTGGGATTTACATTATTATAGAGTAGAAAATTCCAGGGAATTTAATCTTTAATGTGTATAATATAGATTAAACATGAAGAACATCAGCTTCTGATAGAATAAAATAAATTTTACAAATCAATATTGAGAAGATTTTTTACAATATTTTTTTTTGCTGTCAGGACCTGAGTGCTTAACCACAGGGGATAAGGTTAACTACGCAGAAACAAATGTTCTTTTTCCATAAGATTATCTTTTTAATCTACAGATCATAATAATAATAATAATACATTGCTGCAATAAATAAATCCAAACATTGGTATAACATCTTCTATACAATGAATACATGCAAGTAATTATTAACCTACAGGCATTATATAATTTTAATGCCTGCAGGTTAATAATTAGTAACATCTTTAATAAGATGTTAAATAAGATAACATCTGTCCCAAAAAATGTTTTCTTAAGGAAATCAAAAAGGGTAATAATTCAAGGATAAATGCTGATCGTGCAAACTATCCTACAAACATAAATCATAATAAAGTAATTAGCATCCCATGTGCTCTATAAAGCCACATAAGTTAAATGAGTTCAATTAAGGATAATCTATTTCAGCATACTGATTCGGAATATTGGGTATTTTCCAGTTTTCAAGGGGAAGCAAAGCTATTGCCATGCTTTAGGGTCCGAATAGACCTCTGCACCTAACCCCTGAAGCCTCCAGACTTCCATAATCGCAGGTCACATAGATTTCCTCTCCACTGTTACAATAGGTAGCCCTGGGAATAGTTTGGAATTCTTACAACAGTTATTACCTTGTGACAAATTCTTTTTATATCAATCCTCTCCATTGCCAAGTAATATGCAAAGCTTCCTTCTAGTAAGGTTATATTACTATATTATCACAGACGATCTATGCATGAAAATACATCCCTAAGAGTTTCTGCTATCTCTTGGCAGCAGGTTTTATTCATCACATATCATACTGTCAACATTTCATTGTGCTGGCAACATGTTTCCTAACTGGGCTAAAATATCACTTATGTAGAACCCTGTGCTATATTGATTTTTTTCTTACAGCAAAGAAACTAATGTTTATTTAATCTCATTCATATAATATCTTTTATCTATTAATTTCTTACTCCTGTCTAGTTCAAGAAGTCTTTTTGAATTAATAAAACATGGACTAAAAATTGGGTATTTCAAAATTGATAGTTGGTCTTACCTGAACTGTTGTTTTAGGAGGTTTTGCAGGATTAGCTAGAATTGGGTATTGTAGTTTAGTTTAATAAATTAATAATTGGGTATTGTATCTGGCCTCTCCTCTGCCTCTGCCATGGCACTAGGTCAGGGCCCCGCCAGAAACAGCAGTGACCAAAAACAGCTTCTCCCAATCACTCACAGCCTCCATGTGACGAAATCAGCCTCTGGTAGACCTTTCCTGCCCCTTTTGCAAGCTCCGTGGCTCTGAGCCTCCTGGTGTCGATTGGGCCTGCAGGGCCTTGCCACTGCTGCCGCTGTAGAAAACATAGCCACCCAGGAAGGCGGGGATGAAAACGAGGCTTCATAGTAGCCTCTGTCCCAGCCCATGTGGCCTGCAGGAATTGAGACCCCAAAATGGCCACGGTAATGGTGTCCAGCCTCTAAAGCCCCCCAAAGCAACTTTTAAATCCCTTACCAGCAGCCGGGAGTGAGCCACACAAAGGGGAGGCTTCCAGGTATCAGATGAAGGCAAGGGGAAGAAGGCAGGGAGAAGGAATTTGCAGGATGGCACTGGATTGTTTTTGGAAGAATCAGGAACCAAAAGCAACCTTTCTTTCTTCGGCCAGACAGAGTTGAAACTGGGAACCAGAAGCAAGGAGCACAGAGGCGTGGCTTCAAATTAACTCTGTCTTGAGGCCAATTGGACATTACAATACCCAATCCTGGCTAATCCTGCAAAACTCCTCCGGAAAACAACCAAGTTCTTCAGAAGTGGCTAAACTCCTTTGTACTTTGTATCAGGCATGAAATGCTCTAATCTTTGCTACCAGTTCAGAACCGGGAGTGTGCATGTGGCACTTCATGCGCAGAGCATCTGTGATGACATCTGGATGAGTGGGCGGAGTCTCCCACTGCCATCACTACTGATTCGCCCGAACTAGGGTGAACCAGCAGAATTCCACCCCTGCTTTGTATGGTCTTTCCCGCTATTATTAAAAAGTGTAATTGACATATCAAGATAGCATTTTTCAAAAGAAAAATAACCCTGAATTTAAGACAATTCTCTTCCAAAGGAAAATTAGATGAAAAAACTAATTTTCAGACTTTCAAACTCATCTGCCTATATTACTACATTCTAAGCAAATCTAGAATAAATATAAGGTAACAGTAGGGCTGGAGTTTATTGTTGCTACCTGTCTGGATTTAAAAAAAAAACACTTCCCAAACTAGTTTACAACTCTGGGAATCTCTGAAGCAGTGGTGGGTTTCAAAAATTGTTCGAACCTACTCTGTGGGTGTGGCCTCTTTTGTGGGAGTGGTCACCCATGTGACCGGATGGGAGTGGCTTGTTGCCCATGTGACCGGATATGAAGATGCCGACGACACTTGTCAGAACCACCTTAAATTACCTCACACACAGCACTGGCATGCATAAGAATATGATGTAAGCTTGTTTTTTAAAAGGCATCTTTGCTTTGCGTTAAAACAACTTCAACACACGCAATGTTCTGATTGCACCACAAACGCAGTAGTCATCCTTACCTTTCACAGAGGCACTGACTTTTATAAATATGAGCATGATAGTGTAGAATAATCATATCCAAGGACCAGTGGTGGGTTTCAAAAAATTTTGGAACCTCTTCTGTAGGTGTGGCCTGCTTTCCGCGTCCACTGGTGGAACCTCTTCTAACCGGTTCGGTAGATTTGACGAACCGGTTCTACCGAATAGGTGCGAACTGGTAGGAACCCACCTCTGCTCTGAAGGTATCTTAAATAATAACCAAATGCAACCCTGCTTAATTTCCGAACCCAGACAGGTCTGGCCAAGTGCTATATGTCTCTGTTAAAAATAAATGATTTGAAAAAACAAAAAGAAAACCTCATGTTTTCCTTTCACATAAAGCATGTACTGAAACTTTGAAATATTACTTTCTTAATAAATATTATAAGTAGTCCTCAAATTACAAATATTTGTTTATCAAGAGTTCAAAGTTATAATGGCACTGAATAAAGTGACTTACAACTGCTCCTCCCAGTTTCCACAGCTGTAGCATCTCCAAGATCACAATATTAAATCTGGTCATTTGGTAGCCAGAATATATTTACAATGTTTGCAGCATCATGGTATCATGTTATTGGTATTTGCCATGTTTCCAGCACAGTCAATGGGAAAATTCAGACTCACTTAATGACAATGTGATTCACTTAACAGCAGTGATTTGCTTAACAACACTGCTGAAAAAGAGAATAAAATCAGACATGGCTCAGTTAACAACTGCCTTACTTAGCAACAGAAATTCTGTCCCAATTATAGTTGTAAGTTGAGAATTACCTGTATAGCAATATTTTCCATATTTTTGAAATTTCCATAAACTTTAAATTCTGAAAATTTTTTAATTTTACCGTGTTGTACCTCAACTCAATTTAATTTTCAACCTTATTATTCAAAATTATACCTGAGAGTGCTTTTAAACAATATTTATATGTACCACCAACCTGTCTCAAGCATGAAATCCTTTAGGGGGCAGTGTAAACAGCACCATTGCCCAACTGCAATTCTTCAATATTTTTTCATGGATTCTTCTATTATTTATTATACTACAGAAAATCTAACAACAATGAAAAGATGAAAGAGCTGCGCAGTATCTTCCTAACTGTCTTACTCTAACATGTAAGTTTTAGGAGCAGACACTCTTTCTGTCTATATAATACAAAACTAAGGTATATGTAGTGGTATATGGTAATCATCCTATTCTTGAATATGATCTGAAAAAACCCTTCTTCAATGCTCTCTATATGAAGTTATATATTAAATACCTAAGATAATTCATTCCTTCAATATAGTTTAATGCCAATTGTATTAACCATTGTTTGCCTGTCATTTACCTTTCAAAACTCTTTGTTCCTTATAATTGCTTATGTAGAGAAAAGGAAAGAAGAAAATTTCAAGGAAGAAATCTATCTTTAATTATAGTATTGCACTTTTATATAGAAATTAGCTCAATGTTTAAAGTCTGGTTATATTTAAACAAAACACCTTCTCTCACCCAAACTTTACACAAAGGAAATCAAATTAGGCTCTCTTGAATGTCCCAAAAATATCAGATATGTGTTTAGTTGGAATATGGAAGCATACTTTGCTATGTCCTTAGAAAAAAGTCTAAGGACATTTTTTCCTTAAAATGTCTGCCTGTTCATTTCTGTTTAATCCTTTATGGCCCAATTCAGTATCTCCTTGTAGTGCTTGAATGATGTTTAATCCTACCTCAAAATTAATGTATTATCACTATATTTAACTGTAGGGTGGTGCAGTGATTTGGATTTAAAGGGGAAGATTTAATTTGGAGTGCATATGAGCAGGCCCATCAGTGGTGGGTTCCAGATTCCGCTCCAACCGGTATGGTTGGAATAGCTATGGCGTCACCCACATGCACGTGCGTGGTATGTGCCTGCGTTGTAGTTTCAAATGATGCTTCCACAAGCCTCCGCAACACTCCAGCTGCTCAGCGGAGCGTCACACAGGCGCTATACGCACCATGCACATCACGTAAGCACCGACAGCTTTAAAACACGGTAAGGAGTGTGGGCAGGTGGGCCCTCCAGAGCACCATACCAGAACGGTATCTGGTGCTCCGGGCAGGCTCCAGTACGGCCGTTCCGGGGCGTACTGCCTGCAACCCACCACTGAGGCACATCATCACTTTGGAAACTTTCTGAAGTCAAAACTCACTCTATGAGGGAGATGGGCAGTTCCTACATAATATGATAGCAAGACCACTCTCTAAGACCACAGTGATGACAAGCCTTTTCAGCACCAAGTGCCAAAAAGGGAGCACTTCACGTCCATGTGTGTTTCACACACGCACTCGTCTGGGCCGCAACCAGGAATAGGAGTTGCCCAGGGGGCATATGTGTGCCGGCAAATGTAAATGTACTGAAAATGTACTGGTTTCCAGAGTGTGCATGAGTGCCAGGCAGCAAGTCTTCAGCTGGCTGGAGTGCATGCTCACTGGAAAATGGAAGACCAGCTCTTCTGGTTTCCGGCATTGCTGCACACACAAAGGCCAGCTGATCATCGTGTTCACATGCGCACCAGAAACTCGGAAGAGGAACTGGCGATGCCACTTGTGCTAGGCGCAATGGATCCACATATCACTTCGGGCATGCGTGCCATAGGTTCGTCATCAGATATTGCCAATAGAATGCTGTTCTGACCCCCCCTCTGGCCTGTGAGTAACACAGACACAGGCTTGGCTATTTGCCACTCTTTAATCACAGGAATTACAACTCTGTTAGCTGAAAGTCCAAACAACACTCTCATGCAAGAAGGGTTGGCAGCAACCCAAACCAAACAGAACGGAAATACAAAACAGACCAGACAAGAGTTCCTCAAGATGAACGGTTGTGTCCTGCAAAAGGACCCCTCCCAATTTCTCACTTATATACTCTCTTGGGAGGCCACAACCACCTGGGCTTTGATCTTCCCCATTGCTCCATGCCTCAGGCGCCTCCTGGTGATCAACCAGCCTCTCTGGTCCCTGCTCTGAGTCTGAACACTGTCCAGGATCCTCCACATCTTCCATAGCAGACTCATAGGGTTCCTCACTATCCGAGTCCATCAACAGCTCAAACAGATCCTGCTGGGCCACAACAGAATGCAATGTGTTCCACTCTCATGAGCTGCAATAGCAATAGCAATAGCAATAGCAATAGCAGTAGACTTATATACCGCTTCATAGGGCTTTCAGCCCTCTCTAAGCGGTTTACAGAGAGTCAGCATATTGCCCCCAACAATCTGGGTCCTCATTTTACCCACCTCGGAAGGATGGAAGGCTGAGTCAACCCTGAGCCGGTGAGATTTGAACCGCTGAACTGCTGATCTAGCAGTAGCCTGCAGTGCTGCATTTAACCACTGCGGCACCTCGGCTCTGCGGCACCTCGGCAAGCCATCTTTTTCTCTTTAAATTTGAATTACTACACAGTCTTACTGTGTACATAGTACATTATTTTCTATTCTGTCAAGAGTCTTTGAACACTTTTTAAAGGAAGATATGAGTGAGATGAGGTATTAAGTAACTTTATGGGTAAGCTTTTATCAAGGTTTTCCTGTACATAATTTTTTTTAATTACTTCACAAGAATAACCCTAGTTTCTTTTGATATATTTCTGAAATTATTTTTAAATTTCCAACTTAAAATGTTACAACAAAATTGTATAATAATTTCTCTCATTCACTCAAGTTATTGGTCAGATATGGTTTTTTTTTGCTATTATCTTTTATTAAAACAGATCAGTTTTTAATATACATTGTTTTACTATTCAACTGTAAAATAAAAAGAATCCATTGAGCTGCTGTGCAAACATTTCTCCATGCCAAATTAAATAATTTGTGTCCTATCTCTTATTCAGTTAAACATTAAGTTGCAATCAAATAGATGCTTGTTTGAATGCAGGATATATATATATATGTAGGTCTCTAGAAAAGAGACTCAGAATATATATATATATATATATATATATATATATGTATGTATGTATGTATGTATGTATGTATGTATGTATGTATGTATAAGAAATTCTTAGCATAGCAAAATACATTATTTTTCCTGTGGTATAGGGAACAGAGCATTATACTGGGCATAAATGAGTGATAATTTACACTTAATACTCCAAGTTTTAAATCTGAACACAATATTTTCTTGAAAGTTTTAAATCTGCTCACATCCCCAAAAAAGGAGAGACTACCATTGGTCTTATCATAAGAAATATATCACAATTTAAAATCTCTGTTGTTGTTTCTGTTGGCTTTCTTGTTGCAGTTATTTTTAAACACAGCTTAGTGTCATGTTCAACTTAGGGATCCTAGCTTTTCCATGGTACATTTTAGCACTCTCTCCTAACTCTTCGAGAGACAGAGGTTTGAGATGAGAACAAACAGAGACCATTTCCAGAGAGAAATAGCTGTTCCTTGTGCTTTTTCTAAAGAAGGCTCCTCATTTTGTCTGTCATCAGGTTCTTTTCTGTTGTGACAAACTCTTTATTGCTTGCATAGCTTTGCTGCCACTTTGCAAAGGAAAAAAGGACGACTGCCATTTACCAACACTGACTGCAGGATTTTGTGTACATCAAAGCAAAAAAGCTTGTAAGCACAATTTAATGCTTAAACAGGCTATCATGATTATAAGAGTAAAACAAATCCGTCTCAAAGAGAATATTACTGTTATTAACCTTTCAAACTTTACAGTGTAGACTCTTAGAACTAACTCTCTTCCTTGCTAGAAATATTGATAATTGCAAGATAGTTATGACCTTACTGAACCAAAATAATTAATACCATAAAAACATTTCACTTGGGTTAAATTATGGGTGATTGGTGATCAAGGTGACAGGTATTTACATGCTATTTCAGAATGATCCATTATTGCAAGTTGCAATGGAAACCTCCAGAGAAACCCAGTCTGTAATATGCTGAGAAATAAAAAAAGGTCTGGAAAAATGCAGTGGCAAACCACTTTCTTATACCCGCAAAAACAAAACAAAACAAAAAAAAACAAACAAAAAAAACAAAACCTACTTGAATGTATCCATGAGGTTACCAGGAGTCTGACCTGAAAGAGACTCAATAGATTTCTTGCAATGCTCACTGGGCTGCAAGAAAGCTTATAGGAAAAAAAATCCTTGGGATAGTAGAAAAGAATCATAAGATGCATTTTCTCTGGGATGTTAGAAAATAGTTTCATGGTAGCCAAAGAAAATAAACATTTTGGATATCAACCAAACTCTGGCATAGAATATAGGAGGATGAGAAATATCAGATCTTATAATTCCTTTACTGCAAAAATTCTTCCTAAATTGTCCAACATATCATATTTAAAATGAAGAATAATTTAATATTATATTCTAATAAGATAAAAAACTTTCTTTTTATGAATTAAGAGCCAGGTTACATAGTAAGCTACCTGTGTAACTATAGTTATACTAGTTGCGCAAATGCCTAATTTTCAACCTGTAATTTACAAATATAGCTTGAATCCTATTAAGACAAACCATTCAGTTTCAGCACAGTTGCTATTAGAGACACATTTTATTCAAAAATTTGCATTCTCCCAAGCAGCATATACTAGCTGGATGTTATTGTCATGGCAATACGTGAATAAAGCATGCCATCTGAGAAAGCTAATAACAACGTTTCTTTTTAAAATGTATTAAGAATAAACTAGTCTTTTACTTATGTCTTTTCTTAGGAATAGATGCATGTGCAGGTTGCTAACAGCTGATTCCAGAGGGCAGGAAAAGCAAGTAGTAATGTCCACCTTAAGAAGTACATACAAAAGTATACCCCTTTATAATAGACAGTAGAGTTCCTTAAGAATTTGTCCAATTATACTTAATCTGAAAAGATTTTGACATGTAATGTACAAAGTAGTCATCGCTACTTGCTGATTTAAAAAATTTTTTTTGCTCCTTTGAAATAGCAACAGAGTCTTTGCTTCAACATAACAGTTTTTTGCTATCCTTCCTTCCTTCCTTCCTTCCTTCCTTCCTTCCTTCCTTCCTTCCATCCATCCATCCATCCATCCATCCATCCATCCATCCATCCATCCATAGAATTATTATCTAGCATTACAGATAGTTTTCAACTTATGACTATAATTGAGCCTACTATTTTGGTTGTAAATTGTGACAGTTGTTAAGTTGGTCACTATGGAACTGCATCTGACTTTAAGGTCCTTTTTACAGTGGTCATTAAGTCAACATCATAGTTGTAAAGGCAGTGGTCATAAAGTGATGTTGTCAGTTGTTAAATGGACCCATTGTTTGCTATGAGGCCTTTTTCACCAGAATCTGAAAACAAATGTCCGGCAAAAAAAAAAAAAAAAAAAAAGTTAAAACATGGTTGTCTTGACTGCAGACCAAATGACAAGGTCTCAAATGCTGCACCAGGGAAAGGGCTTCCTTGGAATTTTGAATCAGGATTGTAAGTTGCTTCTTCAGGGTCCGTTGTAATTTTGAGTGGTTGGTAAGAAACTGGTTGTAAGTGGATGGTTACTTAATTACAACAAGACATTTTACTTGGAGAAAGTGGAGAATGCACCGAAAAAGATTCTGAAAAGTAATAATGCCAAATCATAAGGTTCTAAGTCAATGCTGAGACTGAAAACAGAAACCTCAGACAACACAGAAACAAAAATTAAATTCAATTTTTAATATTATTCTTATCTTTGCCAGTGTTTTGAATTATAAAATGAAATGGGAGTTACCATTCCACCTGACATAGAAAGTATCCTTTGAATACAATGCTTGTTATTCTTTCTGACTTAGTCAAACCAAACTAATCATAAGACTTTAAAAATAAAAACAAACAAACCAGAAATTGTGTGTAAAATTCTTTCCTAAAATATTTTAAACTTGTTTCCTTAGTAATAAAAGTCACAAAGAACTAATACAAGATTAGCTTCTATAATTCTATAATGACAATTTTAATGAAAACATCTATTATAAACTTTGTGTGTGTGCGTGTTGATTTTATTTCTTCGCTCCCTGAGTGATGGGAGAGGAATCACCATGCAAATATCATCAAGGATTTGTAAACAAATTTTCTCAAGAATGTAAATACTGTATTGCCCTATGTGCGCACACATGCATGTGTTGAAAATTATCCACAGCTGTAATTTGCAAACAAAGGCTTTTGTTTGAAAAGTTACAAGAAATGCATATATAATGCTTACTGTGGCTATGAACTTCTGGTTTAGTTAAACTTCAACATTTGGGATTTAATTCAGAAGACAAAGTGGGAAAAAGGAAATAAAGAATTTGTTCCCCATGAAGTTTATTACTAGAGTTGCCTTAAGCTGCACTAGAAAATCAGCAACCAGGATGATGCTCTGAAAAAAAAAAGTAATAGTAGCTGCAAGGCTATATCATATGTAACTAAGTTAAGGTTGAAACAAACATTTATGACCTCCAGTTGTGCATTTATTTGCAAAACTGATTAGTCGTACATAAGGGACTTTGTGGCCAAGAAGATAGGTGACCTTTAAAAGCTTGCTTTGTAAAAGCAAACAAAATACTAACAGATTCTAGTTATTTGCAGTAGAGTATAACCCATAAAACATTTTTTTTGGTAGAGATAATATCATTTCCAGAGTAGTTTCCAGCATTAATTTTCATTTCCATATTTTTGTTATGTAAATTAAGAAAAATATAATGTCTTAAAAGCCCTCTGTGATAATGTTGGTGAGGGATTATGGGAGCTGTACATCATGATAGTGACTCATAATGATTGCCTTACAACCTATTTTTTCAAAGGAAGTAACTTAATAAAAGGAGCACATGTTTAGCAACATTATCACCTCCTAAAACTACAAGAGTTGACAGAATCTTCCCCCCTTCACAAAAGACTCCCTTTATACAAGCATCTGTATAAATCTGAAACTAAGCATGATATGTGCCTACAGATTCCCCCCCCCCCAACCTATCAAGCTTATTGTGCTTTATCCAACTTTTCTGTTTTGTGGGTGGCTATCCTAAGTATCAGTCACAGTATTTAGAACAAGCTTTTAAGATTCCAAATATGCTCAATAAGCTAAATTGTTGGAGACTTCTAACACAGAAAATGACGCACTTTCTGTCCACATTGCAAGATATGATATGAAGCTTGTTGAGAGTAAGCATAATACTGATTGTGTAGTGAAAAATTGCAGCTCACTTTTACCCTAAAGAGGTTGTTTTTGTTTCCAGTGTGAAACAAAAGAAAGGAATAAATCTGTGTATTTCCCCAAATCGAAGGTAATGAAAAGGAATTCTGTTCTTTTTGCAAAAAAAACTTCTGCTGCATCCTTCTATTTACATATTACTGGTTATTTGATTATTATTATTACTACAGTTTTTGGTGGTGCAGTGACTTGGCAGTAAAGATGCTGGCCGGCAGCCTAGGTTCAAGACAGGGTGAGCTCCCTTTACTTCCCCCAGCTCCTCCCCACCTAAGCAGTTCAAAAGCATACAAATTCAAGTGGATAAATAGGTACCATTTTGGTGGGAAGCTCTCCATGATGCCATGCCAGACACATGACCATGGAAAATATAGGGGGCACTGCACCCTCTAGCCAGCAATGATTTCAGAGTAAAATCCACAGGAACTCCTTTACTTTTTACTTCATTACTATAGTTTACATTTTATTGTCATTTTCTTAGAACCATGTGTTCTTGTTGTGTTACTAAAACTACTACTTGTGCAATATTGTGCAATACAAGTCTCCAAAAATTGCTTTAGAGAAGGCATGAATAAATTTTTCTACAACACCCTAATGTAGCTGTGCCTTTTCACAAAATTATGCTGCAACCACAGAGCATAGCCACATGGACATGTAAAAAGATGCAACTTTTGTAACAGGTGCTATATCTGTGTTTTCACCCACTCTGAAATACTACACCTTTTGGGCATTGAATCTGGATTAGTTAAGCAGCAGAGGCCTAACTAATACAATGATCACAACCCATCTCTTTTTATGTCCTAACTGTAGTGTTGCTGGATTGAGGTTGGGGTGTGCCTTAAATTCATTATGATATGCTCTTACATGCATACGATTGTGCTATGAATAATATAAAGCTACAATTCAGCAAAATATTTTTTTCTTATTCACAAATGCTCCAATTCTGGATTCCAACCAGCTTTGAATGGAAGCTTTTGGAATGTAAATCCTTGGCTCGTTAGAGAAAATGTCCTTAAAGTAATAATATATTTAATAAGAGTGGCTTGAAAGAAAAATACAGCTTGGAATTGATTACATCTCCTGCTGAGTTTTACAAGAGAGGGATGAAAATTATGAAATATCATTTTGTTTGGAAAGTAAATGGTCTCTTCTTCATTTAGACTGCAATTCTATAGTCAGATATTTGTCAATGAAGCAATTCTTTTAAGATTGGATGCTTTAGTAGAGGTATACCTCAGAGCTATTGAAGGTTTTGTTCCAGACCATCACAATGAACCAAATATTGCAGTAAAAACAATCACACAAATTGTTGGGTTTTCCAGGAGCAGAAAAATAATGCTTACACTATATTGTAGTTTACTAAGTGTGCAGTAGCATTATGTGAAAACAAAAACAAAGAGGCAACCTTAATGAAAATACTGTACTGCTAAAAAAACCGTGCTAATCACCACCTGAACCTTCAATGAAACATAATCCTTTTGCTACTGGAGGGTCTTGTAAAAAAAATAAAGTATTTCTAAAACTCAAGAAAATGAAGAACAGTTGTCCTTGACTTGCAAATATTCATTTAGTAACCATTCAAAAAAGTGAAAGGTCCTTGCATTTATGACCGTTGCAGCATCCCCAGGGTCACATGACCAACAATTTGGTAGCTTGGAACCAGTATATAGGTTAGGTGGTTACCATTTGTAACCTTCCCAACTGCTTCCAACAAGCAAAGTCAATGGGGAAAGCCGGATTCACTTAACCATTGAATGATTCACTTAATAACTGCAGTGATTCATTTAACAACTGTAGCAAAAAGGTCATAAAGTGAGGCACAGCTCACTTAACAACAGTCTCACTTAGCAAAGGAAATCTTGGGCTCAATTGTGGTCATAAGTTGAAGACCACCTGTACTTATTTTCCACCTGCAAGGGATACTTGCTCAATAATGTCTTTAGAATACATCTGATGAAATGAGCTGCAGTTTATACTTTTAAATAAAAATGTATTTGTTGGAAAACTGGCCACCAGGCTCCTGATCACATGCATTATCTGTTAGAATCTTTATACTAATTTTTGGCACATTATTATGTAGCCTAATTTTAGTCAGGCTATTCCTCCCCTGGCTATATTTCCTTTCTATTAGGTAACATTCTTCTACACATGCTTCACTCATGTGGATGATGAAAACGATATCTTCTACTGCTTTGAGTTGTACAAATGCAGCATCATATCTATTTCAATTTATAAACCAAATAATGATGATGGATGCCTTTCCTTTCCTCATCCAGGATAAATTTCCCATTCCATCAGTCAATCCAAGAGTACAGATTGGATCGGTGGGAAAAGAAAAGGAGTTTATTGATCTTTCCAAGTGAAGGCGGTTGAGGCTGATATAGTGAATTGCAATAGCATGGCTGAACTCTCGTTAATGTAAATCTCTCTTCACAGTATATCCTTGGCCTGCAGCCAGGAGGTCTCTAGGAACTCTAGTGCGGCAACAGTAATAAATATCAATTTTCCTGATTTGCAAATATAGGTTAGTAAATCACATTGTAAACTACAAGCCCAAATATAGCTTTCCTTTTCCCTATCTGTTCTTTGAGCCTGGAACATTTAGCTACAAACTGCAACAGTTATATCTTGGCCTCCTTTTAGCTGAAAAATCTTTCATATACTCCAGTAAAAATGCAGCTAGCAGCACTAATCACAGTTGAAAAGGAGGTTGTATGTTTCGGACAGCTGCCTAGTTGTAAGGTGGAGGTTGACTTCCAAGTGGTTTTAAAAAGATAAATATATAAATACATGGGAAAAAATTATATCAGGAAGAGGAGAAGAAACCTACAGATAGTATTCACTACAAAATCGGTATTTGATTCAGCTTAATAATTCTTTGGTTCATTTGTTCCCCAATTTAAACCACGATAAAGAGCACAAACATGGCAACCAAGCTAACATTACTGCAGTGGTGGATTGCCAATGTTTTTACAACTGGTTCGGGTGCACTCCTGCAACGCTTCTGCGCATGTGCAGAAGCATCCAGGTGGGTGGGCGGAGCCTCCCGCTGCTACTACTACCGGTTTGGCTCATCTTGGCTGAACTTGGATTGTGAGCCGCCCTGAGTCCCCTTCGGGAAAAGGGTGGCATATAAATGCAATAAATTCAATTCAATTCAATTCAACTGCGAGCAACCCACCTCTGCATTACTGGTTCTGCACCCTTGAATATATTGGTATAGTTTCTGGTATCAGAGATGTTTATTCCTTTTTCTGTCTCTTGTAGATTCCACCCCCCAAGGTTACATACTTGCATCGGGTATCACTTTGTTATCAGGCTTATTTATTATTCCAACTTTGGCCCTGTATTCTCATTAGGCTAACACTGATCCACTAGTACCTTTCAACACTACTTTTCAGAACTAGTAAATGAGTAGCTCTTATTAATTTTTCAGCGGTATAATTACAAAGTTAGGGTTGCACGTATGTTATTCACTAGCCAAGGTGAATTACCTTTGACTGCCATTCCACATTAAACCCAGCAATTCTCCAGGTCAGGCACATATTTTGCCTTTCAATTGGCCTGTTGCACTTGGTAATAAGAGAACAGGGCAGCGCATTGTGATGAGATAAAACAGCCCAAGCTTTCCAATCGAATCTTAACTCATGGAATTTCAAGATTGTTTTAAATCTGCAAAAATATGGAGGTTTTCTATGCTCAAGAAAAAACAAGAGAAATCAACATTTCCCTGGGGGCATATTGCACGCCCAGTCCTCTTACAATTTTATTCTTAGACTAAGCAATCAAAACATAAACTGATTAGAAAGAGTTCTGCTTCTCATTCTTATCTGTTGTGTTCTGTGATGGAACCTACTGGTATGTCTTGCTTGGAAGAACCTCCTTTTATACAGAGAAGCAGAGATATTAGTGTATTGCAGCAAAAGCAACAGAAGCTTGTGGCATTTTAAAGGCTCACACATTCATTGTGAAATATGCTTTTGAGGAGTACCACCCACTTCCTAGGATATATTTATGTTTGGAAATTATCCACACATTTTTGTACTACAAGAAAACACTTTTAAAAATCATAGCCCAAGTGACATTATTTTTCTAGTTTAATTTTCCATAATTGTTATTTTCTTCTTGTTTGAATTCTTTTATCTTCCTAGTTTTTGTCCATTCTGCTGCTTAATTCTCACACTGGCCAGTTTATCCGTGATTACAGCCCCTATGCCAACTGCAGGTAAAAAGCCTGTGACATTTATCTCTCAAAACTCAGTGCGGCATTACAGTACATCTGACATCAAAAGAATGTAATCTTCTGAATAACCCTGAACAGTAAGAACTAAAACTCAGGACTGGTTCACTGAATTTGGGGAGCTTAGTAATAACCAAACTGAATGATTAATATTTTAAGTTAACATCCTTGACCTTCAATTCTAATAGCAATAACAATGGGTGTAATAAAACAGGGTTGATTGACTATAGATCTGAATTTAATGGATAATCTCAAGTGATTTGACATTAGGTCAGCAAGAATTTCTGTCTTGTAATTTTTTAACAACAGTATGAAACATTATATAGAGAAAACATTTTATAGATAAGCATTCATAGTTAACTTATTGTAATGTACTAGAATTTCCTCAGGGGGATTGTAAGATAAAATAAGGAGAAGACTGAACAACAGAAAGAAACAGAATGTGGTTTTCTTATATACAATTACATTAAGGTTTAAAGTGAATAAAAGATGTTATAGTTTTGAACAATGTAAAACTGAGTTTGAAATAGAATTACGTACAAACAATGAAAGTGTTATTGCGAAAATGCATAAGCTTTTGTTAAAATATGATACAGAAAATTTTGGCTGCAATATATAAATGGATCAATGGGAAATATGTGGTTGAAAGGATGGAAATATATAATATATTCTAGTTTTAAACAAGCATTTTATTTTATAAAATTATGCATCATTGCTTTGTATATTTATATTGGTAACTGACACTAATAAAAATTGTCTAGAATGTATGAAGGTATTTCAAATCTACATTAGAAATCTAAACATGAAGAGATAGTTATCATATATGATGGATATATTAAAAAAATATCTGGATACAAATAAACACACTGTTAGAAGATTTTAAGGCCATGCAAAAAAGCCATGGAACTTTTATATATTTCAACGGCAACAAGATCATTATGTTGTACACTTAAAAGTGGAAAAAAATGACACTACTCACTATAATTTGACTGAATAATTTAAGAAATAGATGCACCATATTTTTCGGAGTATAAGACGCACCAAGGTTTTGAAGAGGCATTTTTTTTTAAAAAAAGTAGGTACGGTATATTTGATTCTTGGTACAATAATGACTAAAGATAGGAACATGGATTGAGAAATGTTCAGATGTGAGGAGCTATAATAATACAAAGACAATGATCACAGGAAAACAGGAAAGGCAAAGCATAGCAAGTCAAGTCAAATAAAAAACTTCTAATGGCTGAAGTTTTGTACTTCTACGGAGTCCAGATTTCATTCCAACCTTTCTCAGAGCATTTCAGTGGATGAGCTATTAGGTGAGTCACGCTCTCTCAGCACAGCCTAATCTAATAAAAATCCAGGATATAAAGATAATTGAATGAATGAATGAATGAATGAATGAATGAATGAATACCATCAAAATAAACTACATAAAAGATTGGTAAAATATGTATCATATATGTGTATAAACTGAATTTTTAAATCTTACTTTTATTTAACCCTTCAATGATTAGCAGGAAGTACAGTGCAGGTAGTCCTTGACTTACAAACATTTGTTCAGTGACTGTTCAAAGTTACAGTGGCACTGATCAGTCCTCATATTTATGACCATCATAGCATCCCCATGATCATCTGATCAAAATTCATGTGCTTGAAAACCAGCATGTACGTACTGACAGTTCCAGCATCCTGGGCTCATGTGATCATCATTTGTGGCTTTCCCAGCCAGCTTGTGACGAGTAAAAGAAATAGATAAAGCTTAACAACCATGTGTTTCACTAAGCAACTGCAGTAATTCACTTAACAGCCATGGCAAGAATCAATCAATCAATCAGAATACAGCTGGAAGTGACCTTGGAGGTCTTCTAGTCCAATCCCCTGCTTAAGCAGGAGACAGAATACCATTTTAGACAAATGACTGTCCAATCTCTTCTTTAAAAACCTCCAGTGAAAAGTAAGGGAAGAAGAGAGAGATAGGAGAGGGCAAGGGAGGGAGAAGAGGAGAGAAAGGAGGAGTGGAAAGAGGAGAGAGGAGAAGGAGAGAGGAAGGGGAAGTAGAGAAGGGAAGGATGACAGAGGGAAGAAAGGAGGTAGGGAGGGGGAGAAGAGAGGGAGAAGAAAGTGATGGATAAGGTACAAATATGGTATATGGAGAGCAGAAGAGCCAATAATTGTTTTTGGAACTTGATACATTAATGTTAAAAATAATCCAATCCCTGAATTCAAAATTCAGTTCAAATCACACCAGGCTGAAGCCTTCCATCCTTCCGAGGTGGGTAAAATTACCCAAATTGGTGGGGGCAATATGCTGACTCTTGTAAACCGCTTAGAGAGGGATGTAAAGCACTATAAAGTGGTATATGAATCTAAGTGCTATTGTTTTGTCGAATGCTTTGAAAGATTGTAAAAGTCAAAAAATTGGGCATGCCTCACTTTATAACTACCTTGCTTAGCAATAGAAGTTCCAATCCTAATTGTGGCCATAACTTGGGGACTACCTGTACAAAAGTTTTACATTGGCTGGAATTAATAGATTTGGTTCTACATCATTGTTTGGGGGAAAAAAAGCTTTGTTTTCCAGATCAACCTTATTGCCAAAAATATTTTAGATTATATTTCTATGTGCTGTGTATATGTTGTACAACCTTTGCAATATTTTAGTAAATTAAGCTGTTTAGAAAGACTGTCAGGCCTGGAAGCATTGGGGGTGGGGGTATAGGCCCTCAAGCCTGCCACATATTCAAACATAGTTACTATGGAAAACGGGGAGGGGAGATGATATGGAGCTGGGGAGATGTGTAGCCAAAATAACATTCCTTCTCCGAAAGTCAAAGTTGCCTCATCTCTGCACCTGGATGGATGTAGATGGGAGGAATCTCCATCCACGGCAGTGACTGATTGGACCATTTGATGGGCTTGTGAGTGTTGGGGCAGGGTCTTGAACTTTAAACTGGGTGGGGAAAACCTGGAAGCTTTCAGATTTGGGTTTTCCCAGATGTGCCAACATCACTCTTCTAATAAATTGGTGTTTTGAGGAACTTCTTGCCTTGAGCTATTATTTCATAGAGGATGCTTTTGGAACCCTGACAGACTGTTAATAAAGTAACACATTTTTTTATCATATTACGTATGCTAGGTATGGAGCACAAAAGATTTATGTATATGGCATTTACCATCTTACATTTCATTCTATTTCAGCTCCAGTTTGACCCACTTATTATATAATTACATCACCTGCACTAAAAAAGTATAAGTCACTGGATCATTTGGAAATGCAATTATTCTCAATGCACAAAGGGTAAGTTTGCAGTTTCTGAATAAAACCCAAAAGGTCATGTACATTCAGTTCCCTTAGAAATTTGGAGCAGTCTCCTAGGATGCACACTCAGTAACATATTTTCTGGTCTGCTCTCCAATCAGGTCAGTAATCCTAAAAAAAGTATTTTAGAGGGAATGAGCTACAAATGTATTTTTATACTTCCCTCTTTAACTTGGAAACATAGCTCAAAATAAGGAAAAATACAGTTGGGAACTGTCTGTCTTTTTAAAAAAAGCAGAATTGTTTTTTGATCTTCACTATTTTGACATTTAGGATACTGAGAACAAATTAAGATCTTGCAATCCTTTTCCTTGACCACATGATTTGATTTTAATAGGATTGGAAAATGCACAGTCTGCAACAGAAAATAAAATCTGAGGAGCTACTCCAAGGCTAGTCAATCACTAGTTTAATTTAAAAGAATACTTTTCTTAAGAAAAAAATTCAAATTCAAAGCAAATATTTGACATTCAGTTCTTGAAGGAAGCCATTAAGGCTGAATTCCATCACTCATAACTCAACAACTATTATATAGATCCCCCCCCCCCCCCAAAGGCACAATGGACTCCAGTCAAAGACTTCCAAAATTAAATGGAACTGAAACTGTAACTATGAATCCACATGATTATTCCTCCTACTACCTCTTGGAGATATTACTAATTGGGCTCCAAGTGTCCTTTTCCAAGACCATCAAACCTATTTCAGTTTAAAAAAGGGAAAAGCCACTAAATGCTATTTCATTCCAGCAGAACTAGTGAAACACATGTTGACACCAATACTAGCAAATCTGTTTATGCATATAGATTGCTTGTTCCAGATGCCAGCAGACTGGAGTAAAACCACCAATGTCCTATTTAAAAAAAAACCCCACAGGGAAGTCTTTTTCTCAAACCACTATTCCTTGTAAAGGTGTTGCATGTCTGACACTGGTGGATTGCAATACAATATTCTAGATGGAGGAACAAGACAGGTTTAGGAAGTCGGAAAACTCTATTCCCTTACTCCAGTATTTGGCTGAAAAATATAACCTTGCTTTCATAAATCTGAAGGCCGCAATTGATTTAATTCTGAGAAACAGACTTTGGATGAAATTGACTGTTTTCTCCATTGACTGGAATCTTTTCATTTTAATTAACTGGAGTGGGTGGCTATATTAAATCTAATAAATAATAATAATAATATGTCATGAGAACAATACTTTACAGGTCTGATGTTCCAGTACAGAATCTCTTGTGTGCAGATGACAAAGCTTTCCTCTTTACATTTCAGTTCTTCACTGAAAAGAGAATGGCCTAGTCATCAATCATATTAACATCAAAGTAATTCTCTCTCTCCAGAAACCCTTTCACATATTGTAATGCCTGGAAAGATGACAGCATTAACAGTAATTTAAAAAATGTGTGAAAATTTACTTCTATGCTTTGTCATTAGCAGTGAGCAAATAAGCATTGTTTCTATATGAGTCTATAATGTTATAAGTACTACTGGTATTTTCGATTTGGTTACCCACACAAAGGCAGTAAGCAGCCATGGGCAGCCATTACAATCTTAAGTGTGAAGGCCTTGAGCTATATAATTTATGATGAAGGAATTACAAATATCACAATGTGACCTCTTTTGAAGTTTCAACCAAAACTCTTTTGGGTTTTTCAATGAGTAGCCCTCTGTGTATCTAATTCCTTATTAAGGCTAGAATCTGGTCTGGCTTTAATGAAGATCCATATGCAGCGCTCTGGCCTCTCTGACACTAATTTTGCATGGATAATTATGAAAAAATCAGAGTTGAACTTTCCATTTGGTATCTGAGTTTGATTGGAATTGAGAGAATGTTGACAGACCTGAAATAGTAAATTTTTGACCTAGATCTGCAGAAATATCTAAATGCTAGCCCAATATTTTACAGTCCCAGTTTATTTGGAAAAACTTTTTCAGCAGCCTCCTACCTTGCCAATATGCTTTGTGCAACACACAAGAGAGCTTTTTCTTTTTAAAATATGCTGGCTTCAATATCATTAAAAAGAACATTTAATGGTATCCCTCTGTAAAAATGCTTCTGCCTTTCTCCATTGGGGGAAGTGGAATAAATTTTCTTGTTTTGCTTCATTAACCTAATTTATTAACCAACAATAAGAATTCAAAAGAAGATATTTTCTCTTTTAGCTATTAAAGGTTAGATTAATAGGAAAGTGCAATGTTTTCCCCAACCTCTGCTAGAGTTTGATATGCGATTGTATTATTTTGCTGCATATAAACATTAATACATAGTTTACGCTTCATTATTTTAAGGTTCAGATTTAAAGCTGAAGAATGAATAGTGGTAATAAATAAATAAATAAATAAATAAATAAATAAATAAATAAATAAAAAATAAATATCTTCCTGCAAAATATTAAGAACCTAAAATTTATATCTGATGATATACTATTGAGTCAATCTAATATACAGTATGTATTTGCAAAGGCAATCCAAACTTTTATTAAAATAAAGCATATGTTGAAGTATAACATTTAACAAATATGCACACACAATAATAATAGTGATGCAATCACTGACGAGGAGGATTTTCCCTGCAAGCAAAAAATAGCAGAGACATGCAGGGAATTAAAGCAAGATACTAGAAGAAAGTATACAATAATGGCATTTTAAGTACAAAGAGAAGTCAATATAGACAATATTTAAGTACAAAGAGAAGACAATATAGTAAAATGGAGGAAAAACAGCAAAAACAAATGAATATAATGACTTGGGAAGAGAATTGCTTGGATTCTCTGAAACAACTAAATCAGCGTAATGTTATTCAGAAAAAAAACACGTTGTATGGAACACAATGTCCACAGAATCCTAGTTCCTTCGGAACGATGAGTGAAGTGTTATGAATGTGATATTAAAATGCATGTACAAAAGGCCCAGAGTTTGTGTTTCAATGGCATGAAGATTGTTTCATCATTACTCCCCACTCCTCATGGCCACCTCCAAAGTGTAAACATTTGTGATGATATTTTGTTTGAAATTCTAATGGAGGATAAGTGTACAATATCTGTAGTATGAGCTGCAAAAGATATTTATCAAGTTTGCAATTTGAGATAACTAATTTTGTTTTCAATGATTAGTGAAAACTAACATTTAAGTACATGCAACTATGCTTAACTTGCTTGTTACACAACAGAGAATATTTCAGTTACTGTATATACTCGAGTATAAGCCTAGTTTTTCAGCCCACTTTTTGGGCTGAAAAAAGCCGCCTCGGCTTATACTCGAGTCAGTGAAAAATTTGCCCGAAATGGAGGAGAAAAAGGGGCGGGGCCATGCCGCTGGGTGACACTTGTGAATGGCCCAGTGCCCCTGTGAGTTTCCCCTCCCTCTGTGTCAGTTTGCCGCGCAGCGCGCACCGCACCATCCCCCCTCCTCACGTTCTAATGTAATGCAGGGCTGTCTTACAATTCCCCTTCCTCCCCCTCCTGCCGCTCTGCAACGATGTCCAACCTCCTCCTTGTTATGGCAAGCAGCCACATAGCGATGTCCCACCTCCTCTGGTACAGTGATCCAATGATAGGAATCACTGTGCCGTGTGTCATAGGAGGCGGGACATCGCTCCCGCGGCTGCACGGGACATCATCATCACAGCGGGACATCAGCATCATGAGGTGAGTGAAGTATTTCATTGAATACACCGCTAGTTTACTGTTTTTCTTTGAAATAAATATTCAAAAACATTATTGGTATCTATTTTTATTTTTGAAATTTACCGGTAGCTGCTGCATTTCCCACCCTAGGCTTATACTCGAGTCAATAACTTTTCCAGTTTTTTGTGGTAAAATTAGGTGCCTCGGCTTATATTCGGGTCGGCCTATACTCGAGTATATACGGTATAAGTCATATTAAAGTCTCAAGAATTTAGGCAGGATACTTTTAAATACTCTAGGCCTGTATGAATCATGGAAAAATGCCTTCAGTGACATAAGTAAATGTTAGAGAATGTGAAAAGTATTAATAATGATAGCAATATTTCAGCCAAGGACACACATGCAGAGTAACAGTTCTAAAACTAGGCCAATTTCCCATCCAGCTATCAAAATGCTTTAATTTGTTTTCCAAATGAGAGAAATAATGTTAAGCAAATAAAAAAAATCTGTTACAATAATTTTTAAAACAGATATTTGTCAATTGTTACTTTTATACAGAATGACTTTGGCTGATAAGTGAAACATCCCTTGTTCTGAATTCAGAGGTCACTATCATTTCTTTCTAAAACACATACTGTCATGAAAAGCTTTAAAATGTTATACCATCTCAACTGAAAGATTATCCCTTCATTTTAAAACTCTTTAAAATTTAATTTTTCAGACTAAGGGAAATAATGTTTTCCAAAAACAGTAAGATCATCTATGAGTTTACCCATCTTTGCAACAAGAAAACTGAGAAATAAGGGCAACAATGTGATGGTTGGCTTGGTTTGCATGAGCTCAACTATTCAGTGCAGCTTCCAGAATGTTTTTTATATAAGCCGTGTTTAAAAGGCAATTTAAGCAGTTGGAAGGAGAGCTGTCCAGAAACTTATTCTGGATTGCAGCCAGTATTCAATCATGGCCTCCAATGATCATCACACCATGCAACACAGATATTTTAGCTACTGAAATATTGAATGCATCAATAATAAATAAATAATTTAATACCTTGAATTTGTTTGAGGAATTATTTCCAGGGACCTATATATTTCTTGTAGCTGTCGTAGTCCTTGCCCTTCAGCAAGGAGGTGTGCTATGCTGCACAATGATCCAGAGAGGAATTTTTGTACAAGTCAAAATCCAAGTTGCCTTAAAGTTTTGTTTCTATGATGCATTTTTCTTCAATACAGAAAGGGATCAGAATGAATCAAAATGGACTCTTTTTGTACATAATATGCTGCATATTTCTGGTGCAATGATGCTTTTATTCCACAGTCCCTAAATAATATCTCATGTGCTATGCATTATAATTTTTGTGTATACAAATGTCTCATCAAATAAAAACAGATGCACTTTCTACTGATGGCCTTTTTGAAACATGGAAACTTAAGTGGGTTCATTTTCCTTTGTTTTCCATGAAAGCAAACAATGCTATTGTGATCAGAAAAAAAGGTAGCATCACTGTTTCAGCAGAGGTATCACTGTACAAAAGCAACTATTCTAAGCTTCCACTGTAATTGCAGATCTGAAGAGATACCACCACCAACATTGTGGTCATATGATTAAATTCTTCTTTAAAGGTTACATGCAAATGTTTAGAGCCATGTGATAAATAAATTATAATTTGCTAATTAAGTGCAGGTCATTGTGTAATAGGAGCCCTCTTTTATGTACTGTTTGAGGTGATGTAGCCAATATCAGACTAGATAAAGGTAACGGTTCCCTTTGCACATGTGTGCTAGTTGTTTCTGACTCTACGGGCTCATCTCCGTTTCAAAGTCAAAGAACCAGTGCTGTCTGAAAATGTCTCCAAGGTCATGTGGCCAGCATGACTCAATGCTGAAGGTGTGCAGATCTCTGTTGCCTTCCCACCAAAGTGGTCCCTATTTTTCTACTTACATTTTTACATGCTTTCGAACTGCTAGGTTGGCAGAAGATGGGACAAGAAATGGGAGCTCATTCTGATACGCGGTGCTAGGGATTCAAACTGCCGAATTGCCAACCTTTCTGATCGACAAGCTCAGTGTCTTAGTCACTGAGCCACCGCGTCCGTCAATATCAGACTAATTGTTTACAATTATGGGACAATTCAGGTAGGGTATTTGTGAAAAATGAAATACATACTATAGAATTGAATACTTTGAAATAAATGCAAACACTATTTTTTTCCTTTTGAAGAATTGTTCTGGGAAAACTCAACTGGGACCCTACTAAGAGTAGGTAGAATTAGAACTCGAAACAGTAGGAATCTTAAGACTGCAGTTCATTGTTTCTCTGTGCTAATTCATACATTTTCTGTTTCTTGCATATGGATACACTCATAGACAAATGAAACAGAGGTTGCGATCCAGGAATGAAGAATAGGATAACAGCATCTTGAAAGGTAAATTATAACCAGAATCACATGAACTTTCCCATTGATTTGTAGATTCCCTAAACCTACATTAAAGTTTAATGTTAAGAAATGCACATAAAAACCCCACTGTGCTTGCAATCAATTTCCAGCTTTTTTCTCCAGGTTGCTGGAGTTAAATGTATCCAACTTCAAACTTCTCACAATAGTCACTGATGATAAATGCAACTACCAGACAAAATATGAGACAGCCTAGGAATTACTAAAAAGAAAATGAAGCCACATAAGGATTAGCAATTTATTTACCAATTAAGATAGGACACAATAATATTGTTGAAAAGACAAACACTAGCTGTGTTGAATATTGCTTGACCTTTCACTTATTTACCTGGAACTACCGAATAACAGGTTTATTAAGATTGTTTATTGAATCTAGTGATGGGGGAAAATATTACATCATCTTCACACAAGAGTGCAGAATTGTTCCCCTGTGGTTTTTAAAGCAAAGGTTATAAAGTACTCCATTGCTGGGGTTTCCACCATTCCCTAGTGAGTTTAATCCATAGCTGAAATAATTGTCTTGACTAGATGAATAAAATGTTTCAGTAAATATTCATCACCAGATGAAAATATATCCTCATCATGTACATAAAGTATAACTGCAAACATTGCACCATTGGATATTTGTCCCCATCTCCCCCTGTTTACAGCTTGATTTAATGTTATCTAAACAAGCTGTAATGCTCCATAGGGATAGTACATCCCTTACTCCCGTGATGGTGAACCTATGGCATGTGTGCCAGAGGTGGCATGCAGAGCCCTCTCTGTGGGCACATGTGCCATTGCCAGCTGCTCTTTGCAGGTGCTGAAGCACTGGAAAACAACCTGAAAACGGCTTGAAAAATGGCCCTGAAAATGCCCCCCAAAATGGTCAACTAATTGGCAGGCGTGCACCGGCCAGTTGGTCTTCAGGTTTCCAGTGCTGTGGCACACCCAGATGCACACACATTTCGGTTTGAGCACTAGTGCTGAAAAGCTTCGCTATTACTGCCTTCCTCTCTTCCTATGTGGAAAAATGGTGTTTGTAAACTTTAGCTATTGCTTTTATTTCAATTGTCAGTGATATTAAAAAACGAGCCTAGTTGTGTTTAACATTATCTAATTAATTTAGCTCAAATTATCATATACCTTTAAACATTCTATACATTAACCACGATTAAAATAAAAAGTTCTGCAGTTGTACAGTCAAAATCTTACTGAGACTAAAAATTGCTTAAGCATCTTCACACTGAATTAATGCATGACTTAATGCAACTTTCCTTAACCTTGTTCTCTCCACATCTGTTTCCATGATACCTCCCATATTACAGTTGCCAGTGAGACTGACTGTGGATTCCAGATGTTGTGGTGTGCTCTCAACTTGCAATTGCTCCAATGGGAAAGGTTGATATAAAACAGGTGCTCCTAAGCCATCCTCAGCAAATCAATTTCCCTGATGTTTACAAGCAGTCACAAACATAGTCATAAACATAAATAGCAAGGGCATTCCACGCTTTACTTAACCAGTGATCATATTTCTGCAACGTGTTCTGGTTAATACTGTATGCAAGGCAAAAACACAAAATACAGTTAGGTTCCACCATTCTGCTCCTATCATCTCTCATTATATATGACAAAGCCTGAAGAAGGGTAAAAAAAGGGAACCGTAAGTAGTGGATATTGAAAGAAAGAAATGAAGTTTCATATGAGGTACACTGAAGAAACAGATGTCTTAGAAGAAATCTCTTTGAACCACAAACATTTTGAAGAAAAGTCACATGAAAAGCAAAGGGAAAGAACAAGAGCTCTGTTAAAAACTGGCAAATTAAATTCTATGGATTTACACTTGGACTTTATTTTCAGGCAAGGCTCCAGAAAATTTAAATATGGTGTTCAAACAGAAATCAAGTAGGCAAAGTTTGTTCTCAGCCTGCAAAAGAAATGATGGTGTTTCACTTGCTAGAATTTCTGGTAGTCCTGCTACAAGGCCTTGAGTCAAATAAAAGCCCTCAGTTTGAATTAGAACTATAGATAGATTGGTAAGTGAAGTACGACAATAGGGATAGTGTGATTTCAGTTCAAGAGACATTGAAAGAAATTGGGTGTTTTGAATAACTAATTGTCTAACAAGATATGAATGGGAGATACCTTTTGTAATAGGTGTTCCATTTTCTTACCAATTTTTGGAACATTACTCTTTTTAATACATTTTGAAATTTGCCTCTCCCTTTTATTTTTCTTAGTATAATTATTGTGTGCAACAGTGATGAAATTTAACTGGTTTTTCTAGTTGTAGGTATGTAACAGTGGTGGGTTCCGGATCCCGTTCCAACCAGTACGGTTAGAATGGGCCAGGTGGCGTCCACATGGACACGCGCAGTACGCGTGCATCTTAGAGTCTCCGCGAGCCTCCCTGATGCTCCAGCTGCTCAGCAGAGCATCGCACAGGGGCTGTATGTGCTGTGCATGTGCACAAAGCGCCAAAGACTTAAAAGACAGGTAAGGAGCTTAGGTGGGCAGGTGGGCCCTCCGGAGCACCATACTGGAACGGTGCTCCGGGCAGGCTCCGGTATGCCTGTACCGGAGCGTACCGCCTGCAACCCACCACTGGTATGTAAGAAGAACACATCTCCCATGAGGATGATATAAAAATGGTTTTATAAGCATGAAAACATTTCATCAAGTAAGACAACTTGATGCAGCAGTTAATGGCTCGTTTAAGTCTAATATCAGCCACTAAAGCTCACAAACTCAATATGATCAGTTGATTGAAGCCTTTTTCTATATGCACAATAAAAAGGCTTTGATAACTCAGTTTTGCTCACCATTTTTAAACCGGTGAGTGTCATTGTGGACAATCTCTGTTTAGGTCAAATTTTCTTAGCCCAACCTATCACACAAGGCTGTGTCATAGCTAAAGGAGGAAGTGCTATAGATCAGTGGTCTCCAACCTTGGGAACTTTAAGACCTGTGGACTTCAACTCCCAGAGTTCCTCAGCCAGCTTTGCTGGCTGAGGAACTCTGGGAGTTGAAGTCCACATGTCTTAAAGTTGCCAAGGTTGGAGACCACTGCTATAGATGATGACTTGAATATGTTTGTAGTATCAGTCTATCCCTAAGGACTTTATTTCCTGTCTGCTCCAGCTGAAGGCCTTTTTATCAGATCCTGTACAAAAAGGAAAGTGAAAGATTTTTAAAAAGGAGAGGTGGGAGGGGAAGGGAACCAGAAAGGTCAAAGGAAAGGCAAACTACTGCTAGAGTGTTCTTTTCCTGATGTATAAAAGAAATGTGTTTCACATTATTTGGATTTTGAAAACAAGAAAAAGCGATCTTGTGTTGCTATTGGATTCAGAAGAAGGAAATTTTCCTGAGCAGATTTTGAAATCACACCGAGGGATTCCTGTGGAAGAGGTTAAAGAAAATGTTGTGTGCCAATAAATTTGCTCAAGTAATATGAAATTTATTTCAATGATGCACCAACTCTGACCTAAGGTTGGACACCTTCATTACACTACATTTTATTTAATTTTCATCATTTTTACCTTGCTGCAATATAGAGTCGTTGGTAGCAGTTCCCAGCTGGAATTTTTTTCTTTTTTAAAGCAGAAACCACCATTACTTCTGGAGTTCAGAAGTCAAAATCTATCATTTTTTCTCAATGTTGGAAATGTATTATTTATTATTTGTCTATAGCTTTTATTTTTCCTTGTTTTTATCTAGAATATCCTCAAATTATAACAGACATTTTTTTCAGTGAATATTAAAGAACAAATTATACCCAAATCAGAATATTAAGTTTTCAAGATGATAAATGTATTAATATGTAGCGGAAACTGAGTCTTGGGATATATGAGATATTAGCAAATTAATTTTAATGCAAGCATTAATGATGTTTATACAATCTGTTTGTTTGCCAGAGGAAATCCATGTGGATGAGCAGTTTTAGAATGATTTGTTTGTATGTAAATTAGATCAGAAAGCATAGTAGGAAGAAGCAGTGATCTAGATAGGAGGGAAGTTAAAATGAGGAGAGATTGTGAAAGTGATTAAAATTACTAGAAGGAATTGTTCCTACGTGTGATATCAGGATGTTAGATTTAGACATTTGAAAAAGCTACCATTTTTTGTTTTTCAGGAAACAATGAAGAAATGGATGTGCCAATCTGTGGGAGTGGGACATGATATCAAAGGTATGGCCTTTTACTGTGTGTAGTCTCTGAGGCTGACATTCTCATTCCTCCTGTGTAACATTTACAAGAAGCCACTGGGTAAGTCATCCACTGGAGTCCGGTATCATCAGTATGGTGATGATGCATCCAACTCTGAGTAGAACAAGTGGTGTGGTTGCAGTTCTGCCACTATGCCTACAACCTTTTTATGGAGAGAGTGGGAGGAAGAGAGTCCACTTAATCCCAAGAAGCCATGGTTTGGATGTGAAGGCCCTTTTGATTAAAAACATTCCATGTTTAACTCCATACACTTCTCCCATGCAGAGTTGTCCAAGCTCCTTCTGAAGAAAAATGGCAATTGTGGCATGAAAATCTTTATATCAATTATAGATCTTTCTGGAACAGGGGAATTTGTTCATTGTTAATCATGCTTTGATTATTTCTTTTTGAATTCCTGCAATTTGGTTTACATGGGGTTACCCTTGAAGACCACTACATAGAGGTGGGTTGCTCCTGGTTCGGCATGGATTAGGTGAACCAGTAGTGGGAGGCCCACCTGTCCGGGCACTTCTGCGCATGCGTAGATGCGTTGCACACGTGCAAGCATGTGCGCGAGAACAAGCGAACCGGTAACGCCGGGATTTGCAACCCACCTCTGCCACTATATAATGCAGCAGTTAGTCACAGATTGATTAGCCCATGTTACATCTATGCATTAAAAGCTATTAATGCCATTATGGGTAAAATTCAGCCTATTGTCTTTTTAAAGCCTTTCATGATTCAGGATTTCAGTTTCTATCACTCCTCTTTTTGCCCATCCATAATGAAATGGAAGAAGGGAATCTCTCCAGATCTCATTTCTTGAGGAATGGAATCCATTGGGATTTTAGCATCAAACTTTCTCACCTCTTGCCCTTTCTGAAATAGTATTCCCAGACATAATTGGGGCTGCCTTTTCCCAATTTCATCTACCTGACCCACTAGATGGTACAAGAAAGGTATGACATCATCTCTCTCATCAAGTTTGACCCTTGATATTTTTCTGAAAGGGCCTGAAGGTATGAAACCAACCAGCATGCATCGGTGACATGGAGCCCTTCACATGGGTTGCCAAAGGGTGCGGTGTGTTGGGTTTTGCATTTGGGATTTTATTCCTGTAAGCCTCCCTGAGTCACTATGAATGAGTTGAGTCATCTGAATTTCCTAAACGAATGAATGGATAAATAATTAAATAAAACAATCTCTTAGTCTCCTGGAACTTCAAAAAACTATTAAGATCTTCCCTTTCAGTGGACATACGACTTCCTGTTTTCCTCTGAGGGTTGCATCTCTAACTGCTTGTAATAATCCCCAGTGTTGAGGATTTTGTTGTCACCATTATCAAGGTTATATTACCCCACTATGAAGGTTTAAAGCTGTTCAGTTAGTTATGATTGAAGAGGCATATTAGATAGATAGATGATTGATAGTTAGATAATAGAGAGACAGACAGACAGACAGACAGACAGACAAATGTAGTAGTATAACTGAATGCTTTGGTGAACCGTTACATGTAAAATTGTTGCATAAGCTTAAATGGGTTGATGGCAAAAATATCAGAGAAGGGAGATGCCCTTCTCTACAACTACGGCATTTATATAAACAGAGGCCTTTACTTGCCCTAACTGGAAATGCTGGGGATTGACTCAGGGACCTGAGCAAGTATTCTACTACTCATATCTTTTACGTGTCATCATTGTGAAATCAAGTTTCCACTCCCTATATTCTGCATTTGATGCTGCTTCCATGGTAGCAAAGTAACACAATGTGATGATTTCATGTTCCACATTTGTTTTATTAAACATTATTAGGGAGAGAGAGGCAGGACACAACACAGAGCTTGTTCTTGGCAGAAGCTTTACTTTTGCCATTACATTTCAGTCTGGAATGAAACAGGCTCACAGTATAAAACGCTATTTGGTTGGTCACCCATGATGAGCAAGGATCACCTCCAAACAAATGAGAAGCTGTATAAATATGGTTTCTTTTAGATTTTAAATAATATATACAGATGTATCTGGACCAGCAAGGCCAGATATTTCAGGCTGTTGCCATCACCAGAAATGTGTGTTTATGTGGAACAATTTTTGGAACTAACATTTCATCTCTAGATTAACCTAAAATTCAGTTTAATTGAAAGAAGAAGTGATTGGCGTATATGGGAGCATCAATATCATTTATGGAACTTTTTCTTAAATTTGGAACAGACTCCAGTCCAAATATAAGCACTTTTTGTCCTATTGATTTCAATACGAAGAGTAAAGACAATGTTATTTTGCCTGGAAAATAATATAAATGAAAAGGCTCCCGCTTCCACTTTAGTCTCCCTTTTCATCCCTAAATCTCAAACCTAATTTCAAGGGGAAAAATGCATCTTCCAGAATTTGTATACAAAGATGCATCACAAATATAATAGAATTTGTAGATCATATTCTTGTGTATAGAATAAACTTATAGTACTTTTGAACACTATCCTGGCTCTGGATTTCTTGCATCTGACATATTCCTAATAATTGATAATATTGCAGTATTTACAGGTCCTATTTAAGTGGGTTTAAGTGGGTTTTTGCCCGGTCAGTTTATGGAACCAATTTCATTTACTGCAGCCTCAGAAAGTGGCAAAAACATCTTTATGGTAATTAAGCAAACTATTTGGGCTTTAGAACCTTGTTCACTGTGGCTACTCAAATCTAATAGGAGGATTTAGGGAATACTCAATGCCATTTCACATGAGAAAGTTATGCCAGTTGCCTGAAGGGGAAGCAATTATGAACCTTTTTTTTTTGAAAAGTCTATCCTTGAAACTGAAGGTTCCCTGGTTTCAAATATCCTTTTTCTAGGTAAGATGCTGGAGAGATAGCTATCCTGCTACAGTAGAAGCATATTTAAAAGCCAATTATCTTGATCCATTTTATTTTTGCTTCAGGCTGGAATACAACACCGAAACAATCTTGGTTGCTCTGCTTAGTGATTTCTACCGGAAGAAAGACAAGCAAATTCTGGATTTCTTAGTGGTTTTCAATAATATTAATAAGGGTTTAATGGGTTAGAAATGGGAGGCACTATTTTATGGTGATCTGATTTCTAACAGGACCACTCCCACAGAATGGCAGTGATATATTACTACTTGGTTTGTGCAGAGCTGCCTTTCAGGGGAAAAAAAATCAGTGCAACCCCAATACACATAGGGAACATGTACAGGATTGAGGAATTTTAAGCTGTTTTTCACCCCTTCTAAAATTTTAGTTAAGTATGTGAGTACTATAATGCCATACTCAGTATAGTTGTTGCTGCAGCAAAAACACTGCAAGAGTAACGGTATAAGTCACCATGCACATAATCACCAAAGCCTGGTAAGGAGAAAAAAGTAGCAGAGGAATAGTATAGAAATGTTGAAGAAATGTAAGGGTGCATAATAATTCTTTGCCGAGAACAAATGAATACATATTCTGATTAAATTAATGGAAAATCCAGTTGTCATGGCCAAGACCTTGCCTTCATTAGCTGCTGACGATAATGAATAGGCACAGAAATAGCATCTGGGTAAGCAAATACTTACAATGCTCATTATGATAATATCCATCACTTCACCTACTTAATTGACTGGTTTTTGGCCACAACATCTCTTGCCACAATAAATATTCTAAGCCTTTACACTGCAATAAGGAATACCATGGGATTTTGCAAACAAAATCTTTTTCCATTGCAACTTCCCGGGAGACAGGTCAGATTGTCAGGTTCAGATAAACTGAAATATTTTTAATGGTGATTTATACTGACCCAGGAATTAACCAGATCAAATCAGTGAATAAAAAAATTAAAGCAGAACACTATGAAAGAATGTGCCCGAGATTGAAGAAAACTCTTATGCAGATTGCACAAGAACCCTGATTTCAGTCTGTGTCCTCTGAAGCAAAATCTGAGATCACTAAAGTAGCACACTATTTATGTTGAAAAAATACATAGATACTATCCTAATGAGGCTGAAATGAATGACACTTGAAGAGACAATTATTTCAGCTGCATCCTCTTGACAGTGTAGTATCCTTTCTGGAGAGATTTTTTGATGCTCATTTCCTTTCTTTTTATATAATTCATTTAAAATAGGTCAGGAATCTAAGCAAATAAAACCACGTCCTCTTTTTAAACATGGAAGTTCTGAAGCATGTACTTCTCTTCCTTCCACAGTAAGGGACTGGTTTTAGAGTAACAGAGCCTTGACCTACATTACTGCATATATCAAGCTGCTACCTTTTCTTTTTAGGAACATGCCTCCAATATTTTCATTGGGCATGGGACACTTGCGACTTCCTTTATATTTATCTTGTTTCCTTTAAGCAATTGCTTAAAACAATTATTTCTATATTTGGAATCTTCTGCGAGTATATATCTAAGAGACCAATAGCTCACTGTAACTTGCTAGATTTGGTTTAATAAAAGCAAGCATGTAATTCTGTTCAGCTTTTGGCATTTCTTGGTAAATTATTTATCTATAACAGTAGTACTTATAAATAAATAGGCATATTTGATACATATATTCAAGTATTCAAACACATTCAAGTGTGCATCACATTAAGTTCAATAAGACTTATATACACATAAATGAGATTGCTTTACATCTTCTATGCTTCTTTCAGCCTTAATCATTCCTTGGTCTCTTTGACTGCATTTTTGTAATCTCTCTCTCTCTCTCTCTCTCTCTCTCTCTCTCTCTCTCTCTCTCTCTCTCCGTGTGTGTGTGTTTGTGTGTGCATGTGCGCATTGTTATTGTTTCAGTAATTATTCTCCTGTATATTTTTTATATCCAGGCCTACTTTTACTTTAACATATCATCAAATATATTTTTCTAAACTTTCCTTTAGCAGAACTTCACATATTTGTGTAGCATTTTGTAATGTAATCATGGACTATCTTATGAAGCATAATTCTGTTTATCCTGCCTAAACATCTAGAGACAAGATCTGTTGAAGGTCTCAGACTCATCCCAATAAAAAGTGGGTTGGTTTCAGGGGTGGGTTTCTCGCCCGTTCCAACCGGTTTGGTTGGAACGGGGCCGGCGGCGTCCTCGTGCACACACGCAGCGCACACATGCATACTAGCGTCTGTGCGATGCTCCAGCTGCTCCTGGAGGAAGCGCAGAACTCGTCAAAACCAGGTAAGGAACGCGGGCGAGCGGGTGGGCCCTTCGCCGTTCCCGGAAGTTACTTACTTCCGGGTTCACCGATCAACCGGTTCGCGGGGACCGCCACGAACCGGTTGAAATCCACACCTGGTTGGTTTGGAAGTCTTTTTCATCCTATGCTGTCAAATACACTTCTTCGGGAGGGAAATTAGCCCCCTACCCTTTTTTCATATTGGAAGGACCTCAACAGCATTCTTTTCCAATAGGCCTTTGATGTGATAGAGAAAAGTTGTGGATAATTGTTTGATAGTTTTTCTTGCTCTATTGAATTAGGGAGATTACGATTTTGTTGCTGTTGCACACCATTCTATATCAATTGGGACAAAATATGAACACCTGTAGGTAATATTTTGCTCCCAAGAGCTCCCATACTGTATTTTCCCTTATATTTACTTTCTACATATTCTTCAGGGAGATTTTTTCCCCATATAGATTTTGTACTTTTTGTATTTTCCCTCAAGTTATTTTCATTCTTTTCTCCCCCCCCCACACACACACTTATTTTTTCTATGATTCAATATTAAAATACCCCCCAACATGGTCTATCCCACATTCAGAGCCATCATGGTTCATGTATCTTAACTGTTAGCTGCTTAACTGCCACACTAGAAAATATCTGGTGAAAAGAATAGGAATTGCCATATCTGTTACACAGAACTCCCAAAACTGAAAACATGGAAAAGAATAATATCATCTGTGCAATTATACTAGTTTCTGCAAACACTTCAGGGCACTGAAAATTTACATCTGCATAATTTTTTGAAGCTTTGATAATTCACATTAAACTGAGATAACAAAAAAAAAGCGAAATTGTAAGACCACACATATTTGCCCTTGAGACATAACCTTGTCTTAGCTTTTCCAAGCAATGAAATACTAAATGTTAATCATATACACTTGCCCTTCTACTCATAGAAATATGTCTGTATTGTTCGCACATACGGTTCACCAAGGAATAATTGTGGGTAATTTCATCTGAGATAAAGTAGGGTGGAAATATGACAGAGATTTCTAGAATTATAAAATCTGCAGAGAGGTTAACAGAAAAGTGGCATTTTCCAGATTTCACAACACAATCATCCAGTAAAACCAGTCCCATTAGAGAAGAGTAAACTATGGGTAGAAATCTTTCTGTACAGTTTCAAAATTGAATTATAAACCTTTTAAATAATTGAGATATGAATTGAATATACTGAGGTAGAGCTTTAGCTTTCCTTGTTATTTAATAACATTTGTATAGCCACCTGTCTCACATAGTGATTCTGTGCAGCATACATAAAAAGATAATAAAAATACATTAAAACAATCAGTTGAAATAAAAAAAGAAATTAAAAAAACCCCAAATGGTGCCAAAACATGCTAAGAATGCATTAATTGTCATACAACCATGAAGTAAAGTGTGTGTGCGTGTGCATACACACACACACACTCACAACCAGCAGACCCTTTGTTAAAGAAAGTGTAGCCCATCTCTGGAGGAAATCCCTCAAATATCCCAGTACCATTCCAAATGCAGTACATTGAGTTGGAACCAGTAGCAAACTGGCAATCAATGCAGTTCACATAGCAGAAATGGAACGTAACTACTCACCCAACTTTCTTTGTTTGTTTGCTCAGAGTTATCAGATGCAAGATGGGTGATAATAAATTTCATAAATAAACAAACAATATAAACAAACAAACAAACAAACAAACAAACAAACAAACATGGTACCCATCTTGTTTCTTGATACTGTGCAAGGGCAGCCCAGGGTAAAGTGCATTATAGCAGTCCATATGAGAGGTGATTATGGCAGGAATGACAGAATATAGCTACCCAATCTAGGAACAGGTGCAAACGGAGCACAACACAAAGCTATGTATGGGCCCTCATGGCCATGACTGTCAACGGCTCTTTGAGCAGAAGTCTAAAGTCCAGAACAACCTTTGGCTGTGCATGGTGTCTACTTGGGGCAGTACAATAACATCTTCTTCACCAGAGAGGACAAATATCTAACTACAGAAGGTTCTAAAACCCAAAGCCATTCAGTTTTGTCAGACTTTAGTGCACCAGGGGCAAAAATATGCAACTGGGTATCAGCACCTTGCTCCACGGCTTGGAGAAGCTGTACCTGGACTGATTCTAGATAAACATCGGCTGAGCCAAATTGGTATTTTTCCTCAAACACTGTGCTTGCTTAATTTCACAGACCACGGGGAGATAAATGTAAAGCTAGGCTCATTCTGAGAGGATGTTATATTGGAGGAGAAAATAATCATTCTAATTCTGGGGAATTCTTCCCTGTTGTGATGATAATATCCTTGCTATCAGTGCACAATGAATAAAATAGCCCAGAGTATTAAACAAACAATGAAATGGTTGTTTTCACTCTGATTGTTATTGGCTGATTAACAGAGGAATGGAGCAAATATTTTTAAAGGCTCATTCATATAAAAACAAAGAATAGATGAGAAGGCTGGGTGCAACAAGCATTTATGGTACCTCTGGAGGTCAAGCATCTCAAGACTGCCAAAAATTCATGCCAATCCTGGGGCCTGATAAATATAGCAGACAAATAACTCTGGAAAAAATTGCTCACCTGTTAAAAATTTAGTGTTTTTATATTTGGGAAATTAAAATCGACATAGAGGGAAGCCAGGCTGAAGTGCAGGTTTATTTAAGCAGCATATGAGTGTTCATAAATTGTTTTCAATGCTCCAGCAATTAAATTCTCTCAAGAAACATCCTCTTATGAGTCATATACTTTTTTGAAAGCTTGGAAATCCTTCTGACTTATAGATCGAGGCTGTTAACATCTCTTAGGAATGGCAGGCTGCCACTGCCACATATCCTGGCTTAGTCTCAAGATGCCACCACTCAACATTAAGTGTTTAGTCAGTAATCAAACAGTCTCTTATTTCACTTTCTGATTGATTAGTAAGGAAGTATAGATGGCCAGTTTATCAAAACTGGTTAAATCTCCCCTAATATGCTTTGTTTCATAAAAAATATGCAATCACTTTCCTGGAGTTTTTCAGTATCTTCAAGGAGTTCTTTCCAAATGAGCAAAAAAGAGAACATACATCAATGGTGGTTTGCAGGTGGTACACCCCGGTACTAGCGTACCAGTGCCTACCAGGAACACTGGGTACTGTTCTGGTATGGTGTTTCGGAGGGCCCACCCATCCACCTGCTGTCCTTACCTGTATTTGAGCTCTTTGGCGCTTCTGTTCACGGAGCGTATGGCGCCTATGTGACGCTCCACCAAACAGCTGGAGCATCGTGTCAAAGGAGGTAAGGATGCATGCATGCGTGCTGCGTGTGTGTGTGCTGCGTGCGTTCATGTGGTGGATGCTGGGCCCCGTTGCACAATACTGGTTTCAATGGGATCCGGAACCCAGCACTGACATACATATAATTACAGAAGTATTCCAAAGAGGAACAGCATTCAATATTCACATTACTTATTTTCGAACCTGGTTAAAACTCTCACTGTATTCACTATAACACATTCCCAACCAAGTATACACATTTTTAGAGTTTGAAAAAGTAAGAAAGTGTGAAGAAGCAGGTTGTTCTTGCCACTTATTGCTATTCAGCATTCAAGCTGATTAAATTTATAAAAAGTTAAATATGCTGATTAGAATTAATGATATAATAAATATTAAATAAATAACCTGAGGTCAACTTAAAAACATAAATTGTGGTTTCTAGTTTTCTCGATCTGCATTACATTTTAATATGCCAAATTATGAAATAAGTTAGGAATAACTGTGTTAATTTGAAGCCTCGTGATGTAGTGATTAGAACATAGTACTGCACGTTAACTCTGCACACAGTCAGAAGTTCAATCTTGACGGAGCTCGATGTTAACTCAGCCTCATTCTTCCGAGGTCAGTAAAAAGAGAACCCAGATTATTGGGGAAAATATTCTGACATTGTAAACGGTCCAGATTGTGCTATAAAACACTATGGGGCGGTATATAAACCTAAGTGCTATTGCTAGTAATTTACTGGTAGCTCTTTTCACTTTGGCTTGCCCACTTTTTTCCTTGTCCTTCCTCAGAGTAGGCCATCTAAACAATGGTACAGCTTTCTTTTTTTAATCATATCTTTATTAGGTTTCAACGTCATACATTAAAAAACAAACTAACATAAAAGAGTAAAAGAATGACAAAACAAAATCAAGTGACAAAAATACACTAAGCAATATGTATGATAAAAGTGACCTTCAACTTTCATTTAGTACAGAGATGTTAACAAGATAATTGCTTTCTCTCCATTTAAAGGGATTAAAGAGATAATCTATAAAATAACTGAAAATACCTATGATCTACATAGGGCAGTTACAGCTTTCAATGTGAAAAATGTACCAATTTCGAGCTAGAGCAAGAGTTGTTACTTCGTGTTTATTAAATTCCCTAATTACAAGCTTTCTAGAAATACCAGATAATGTGTATCTCTTACTATTCCTATATTATATTTGGATAAGGATTAGGGATTTTGCCTTTTTAATTTATTTTATTATATAGAGCCTTTGGTCTTTAAATTCAGTTGACAAATAATTTAAATAAAAAAACAACACAAGGTCCACCATTCTGTTCTCAGTGGCAACTAAATACTTAAGAATGAATACTCACATTATGAACAAGTACAATAACAATCTCCTGCTCATGTTTTTCAGTATCTCATATCTACTGTAGAATCCTACTGGCTACATTATCATTTATAACATATGGGCTTCACAGCCAGCAACTACTAACAGCTTTATTCTCCATAAGATAACTCCGTTTGCTTTAGAGTGGTAAGGCTACAAAATTCAGGTCTGAAAAAGCACCTGCCACACTATCTGAGTGCAAGTCAACTTACCAGCCAAACAAGAATATAGCAGGCCTGACTGGTTAAGATAAAATAATACTATCCAAAATAATGTCTTTCCATATTTCTCAGGAGTCATACCAGTTATTTTCCCTATCACTTCTTCAAATGTGAGGCCTATAACCAAATTATTTTCCATTCCAGAATGTCAGTCACATGTCATCAGCCAGATGACAATACTTATCTGAGTTCTGTTTCACTTTTCTATCACCTTGTTTTTCCCTCGGTGTAACACTCTACATACCAGTCCAGTTTATGGCAGCTCTTGATTGTGCAAATATTTTTGAATGACACCCAAAACATCTGATAAATGAAGAGGTGCGAACCTCTCACCAACAGTAGGTGACAGTATTCTTCTGCTGCTGTTTTCTGCATTATACTTCATTGCCAATTAATAGGCAAATTATACTCTGAACTGGGTACAGTAGTTGTAATAGAAAATTATACTGAGAAGAGATTTTTCTAGTTGCATAGCATGTAACAACCAATTTCATTGTATACATGATGTACAATGACAATAAAGGCTATACTATACTATATCAAATCATATCTGTAAGATAATTTAACTGTTTAAAGTGCATTGACAACTTCAAATGCATAAAACAATGAGAATGGGTTTTTTTTTGCATTCTGTAGTTTAGCAACTTAAGAATTGAACACACTGAACAAATCAGAAGAATATTTCAATTTCCAATCTTTCAACTTTCCAGCTTGGTAATCAGAGGTATAATACAGCAATACTTCAAAAATATGCATACAAAACCAACATTGTTTAAATCTACTTTGGAATCCCTAGAGTAATCAGCTGTTGTGAAGCAACTTTAAGGAATGGAAAAATCAGTCTGCTATTTCTCATGTGCCTTTTTTTAGTCCATAAAATAGAATATGGGAAAACTCTAAACTGTTCATTCAGCAGAGATAACCATTCTGAGGGTTTACTCCTAAGTAAAACAAAGAATGATTCATCTTTCATTATAATTAAAATGGAAATATTTTCCCCTGTTTGCTTGACATAAAGTTCACATTTTAAGTATGATAAGATATACATTTTTACAAGAAACAAATCCACAATTTGTTCGCTCACTTTTTTTTTTAACTTTTACAGCTACATAAAAATGACAATCTTAGATTGATAACAGTTTTTCCAGACCTCACACAAATAGAAGCACTGGTTTGTTCCAAGATTTCCCAA
Source organism: Thamnophis elegans (assembly GCF_009769535.1). Taxonomy (NCBI): domain Eukaryota; kingdom Metazoa; phylum Chordata; class Lepidosauria; order Squamata; family Natricidae; genus Thamnophis; species Thamnophis elegans. Next base: position 100,246,042 of record NC_045544.1, on the reverse strand, counting down.
ACTTTATATAGTTGGATACTATTTTTGTCAGTATCAGTTTTGTTTGCCTTTTTTGTGTATGAATCTCTTTCTGTGCTACTTCACACATGCCCTAAATAAATTTGTCCAAAGCTTTGATTGCCCAATTGCCAGCACAGTTGCTGGAAGGGCTTTTCTCCTCTTTCCTCTCTAACAAAAGAGGTTACAAACTCAACACTCTGATTGGAAGAAGAAGAAAAGCAATTATTTGCACATTTTCTAAGAACCATTATTTTTAATTTCACAAGGGCCACTACTGGGCAACATATTTTTTTTGGGGGGGGGGGGAACCAAGGCATGAAACACTCTAATCTTTGCTACCAGTTCGGAACCAGGAGTGTGTGTGTGTGTGTGTGTGTGTGTGTGTGCGCGTGCACGCGCTTGCTTCGCTCATACGCTGAGCTTCTGTGCACACACAGAACTTTTTGTGTATGTGCAGAGCATCTTTGATGACGATTGGGTGGGTGGGCGGAGCCTCCTGCTGCCGCCATTCTCAGTTCGTGTGAACTGGGGTTAACTGGCAGAATACCACCTCTGGGGGAACCACTGTATTCATGTACTTTGTTTCATACTTGGCTATCTCTACAATGTGAGGGGTGATTTCAGATTCTCTTTAGTTTATTATAGTTCTGTCGCTATTGAAGTTGAAAGATAAGGGACTGATTGGAAGAATAGGTTTAGAAGTTGGAGAATGTCACAATTATTTTGTTTCATTTTCAAGAGTTTATAGATGGATATTCTAACAAACACATATTTTAGAGTCCTAATTCCTCCAGGAAAAAATACTATACCGAGTAAAAAATACATGGAAGGCATAAACTTTCCATTCTAAATATCACAATATCACCAAGTGATCATTATTTTTAGAAATAATGATCATTTATTTTATTTACAATTTGTAACCAGCAGTTTTAGAATAACAGTATGATAGATTAACTATTACTGTATTTGACTGCATTAAGCTTGCTCAAAGTGAATATTCAGAATAAAGATTCCATACTTCATCCTTACATTCTGTTTGCTGTGGTATGATGCCGTTTTACATCGTATAGCAAGACATGTGTGCTTGTTATATTGCTTCCATTTCATCCCCAACCTGGTGCTAAGGACACCTAAAGCTTTGTTTAGTTTAGCTAGTGGTGTTTTCCTTCATCGTGAAATATCTTTTGCAGGCAATCAAGAAAGCCTTGAGAATGAGGCTGGCAAAGACATAACAGAAACAGCAGTAATCTATGCAGCTCCAGTTGGCCCATCAAGTCTAATGCAGAAATGCCCCCTGACTAGACTAGCAAACTCAGGAGACTATCAGCTATGAATCCTGTTCTTTGGTGTTTATATATTATGTTTGAGGCTATATCAGTGTTGGCAAGATTATAAAATAGGGGAAACACATGAGAAACGCATGCATATGCATAATTATGGAATGGGGAAGAAGGCTCACTGTCTGAAGAAAATTTTTTTGTGGAGCAAACTGGTTTCAGATGGAAGAATGGAAAGAAAGCTCCAGAGACACAATCATATTGAAAGCTCGTTGGTTCTGTTTTCTCTGCTTTATTGACATCATGTCAATGATCATTCAGGCAGATTACTGTATCAATAACTATTTTGTCAATGAGATGTTCAATGTAAGTATATTGATATTCTCTGAAGATGCATGCAATAAATAATATAAAGTAAGGGTTAAATGTCTAGTCCTTTCCCACCACACATGCAGGACAGTGACAAATGTCATTTTCCTGCTGGTAGGTGACACTGGATGGAAAAAGGAAGGGCAGCAGGGAACCACCAATCACTACTCTGATATTACCCTGTTTTAAATTACTTGAATACAGTAACACTGAATGGCTTTGTGGCTGAGGATGGTAAAGCTAGGCTGTGGGGGCACCACACTTTGTGACAATATTCTTCCTTTCTGATATAAGGACCAAAGGAAAGCACCTTGCTGCAGGTGTGATGAAAAACCAAGACCAGTGGCGGATTAAGGCTCACTGGAGCCGAGGTGGTGCAGTGGTTAGAGTGCAGTACTGCAGGCCACTTCAGCTGACTGCTATCTGCAGTTCGGCGGTTCAAATCTCACTGGCTCAAGGTTGACTCAGCCTTCCATCCTTCCGAGGTGGGTGAAATGAGGACCCAGACTGTGGGGGCAATATGCTGACTCTGTAAACCGCTTAGAGAGGGCTGAAAGCCCTATGAAGCGGTATATAAGTCTAACTGCTATTGCTATTGCTATTGGTGCCCTAAGCACTGACAAAACGTGGTGCCCACCTCTTTTGTACATACTGTACAATGAAAATCTTCATTGATTTTTTCTTTCTTTCTCAACTTTGTGGTGTCCCCTTGGGCCTGGTGCCTTAATCACGTGCTTAGTCTGCTTAGTCTGCTTACTGACCAAGACTCAGTGTGATCTGGAAACCCTTGTCCTCGAGAACTAATTTAATTGTTTAACTAAGTATGGTTAGATGGCACTTTGCATGTTATCATTTGTTTTCTATTTATTCCTTTTCAATGTTCATTTATTTAATGTTTAGGCACATGCTGAAGTTATATTTGGGAACAAAACCCTTATGGGCAGTACACCTCAAACTAAACCTTAGCATTGATCAAACGACATATTGTATGTGAAGATGGGTTTCCCCTCCCCCCCTTTTTTTTCTTTTTTTTCCCCATCTCCTCCCTTTCCCATTGTTGTTTGTGTAATGAAAAATAAAAAATAAAATAATAAAAAAAAAACTAAACCTTAGCTAAGTCCATAATGCTGGTCTGATATTTATGCAGTTATAAGATACAATGATGCACTGCAACTTGTGACCCAATGTGGACTTGGGCAAGGACAAACATAAACTTTCTCCTGGAAAAAGGTTGTGTTGGGTTTTTGTTTTTTTTTGGAAGGAGAAGAAATTTTGAATGAAATGAGATATACACTTTCATGTGAGTAGCTTACTTTCACGTCAGTCATTATCCTGATAAATACAATTATCTCCCCAGTGGTCTGAAATTGTCTGAATTTGTTTCATCTTCTTTAAAACCCAAGAAGATGTATCATGAAACTCCTCCAAGATTTAAGAGAAATTGACAGGACAGGAAACAATAGAGTGATGTAACTATCAACATTGTCCTCTGCAAGCATTTTGTATTTTTACTCCAGAGCTATGAATCATATGGCTCAGGTACCCCCTGGGCAATATTAAAAATGTTTTAAAACCTTTAACCAATATTGGTTAATATATGAGGGAACAGGGCAAACTGGTTTCCCTATCCCTAATTATACTTGGCCCCAATACAGAACAATGTGTTTATACACTCTGTCTTTTAAACATGTTGGTGAATAGTGCCTCAGGTATACGTATTTAGATTAAGGTGACCAGATTTTCAGATTGGAAAAGGGGGACACCCTTGACCGGGGGGGGGGGGGGGGGTTGATTAAAAAAAATTTTTTGTCAAAAGGTCACCCCAGGACACTGAAACCAGCATAAATACGAATCTGTTGCCAAACAAAATTTTGATCACGTGACCATGAGGATGCTGCAACGGTCGCTAAGTGTGAAAAATGGTCGCAACGGTCGCTAAGTGTGAAAAATGGTCATCAGTCACTTTTTTCAATGCCATTGTAACTTTGGTCACTAAATGTTTTCCCCCTCCTCGAGACTCCTCACTTCTTCCTTCATTCCTCTTGCTTATCTACCTTCACCTTATCTGTCTTCTGCTCTTTCCCTCTCTTCCTTCCTTCCTCCCTCCTTCCATCCTCTTCTTTCCTCACTCACTCCCTTCCTCCTTTTTTCTCTTCCTTCCTCCTTCCATTCTTTATACGATATAAAATTCAATGAGGGTGAAACACACCAAATCTGGCAAAGCTGCCTTGCACCAACCTGGCCTGCCCATAGAATAGCAGCCACTTTGAGACACATAAACCTGGTCTGAACATATTGCATCACAAAGATTTGCAAAGATCACATTTGCAAAAAGGAACATTTCTTGTAGTAAATACATTTTATAAACAATTTAAAAGTAAAAATCCCCCCAAAATAATAAAAAAGGTATTCTATAAATAAAAGAAATCCTTAAAAACCATTGTTAAGTATTACACCAGCAATAATTTATACTGTCACCATTTCAAACTATCATCAGAAATACGAATCTGTTGCCAAACATCAACATTTTGATCGCGTAACCATGAGGATGCCACAACGGTCGCTAAGTGTGAAAATGGTCGCTAAGTGTGAAAAATGGTCATCAGTCACTTTTTTCAATGCCATTGTAATTTTGGTCACTAAACAGCCATGTTCCTGACTTAACAACCACCATGGTTCACTTAACGTGGCAATAAAAGGTCGCAAAATGAGGCAAAAATCATTTAACAAACGTCTCCCTTAGCAACAGAAATTGGGGGATCAATCCTGGTCGTAAGTCCAGGATTACCGGTAGCCAATTGCAAAAGGCAACTTTACTTGGAACAGGTGAGATTGTGCCCGGATCCCTTTCATGCCAACATCCCATCCTGTCCATGGGGAGAACTCCACAGGCGGACAAAAGCCCCAATCCCCTCTCAACCTCCAGCTGACTCTGCCATCCGCCATAACCACACATGCCCCTCAAAGGCAAAACTCAGGGGGCTGAATTCTACAGGGGGAGGAGTAAAGGGGGGATTTGAGGGGCAGCCCAAAGCACCATCTGTCTAAATTTGCATCAGGCAGGCAGTAACATTTTCATAGACCATGATCAGAGGAGCAGCTGATCCTATGGAGAGACTCCTCCTGCATTCAGTCCCAGGCCTACAAGTGGAAGTACCCTTCCTTCCTTCCTCCTTTCACCTTCCTTCCCTCCCTCCCTCCCTCCCTCTTTCTTCCTTCTAGCCTTCCTTCCTTTCCATTCTTTCTCCTTCCTTCCTTCCTCTTGCCTATCTGCCTTCTGTCTTTCTGCTCTTTAGATCTCTCTTCCTCCTTCCTTCCTCTTTCCATCCTTTCACCAAAAATCAGGATGTTTTATTAGCATCAGCATCATTCTGCTGAAAATGCCAGATTCTGTGGTACTTCTGGATGAGATTTAGAAAATTACAGAGACATGAGGAACCATTATATAATTTCACTTGGCAAAACTCTGATTAAAATAATAGCAACAAAATGTAAGGTTTTTTAATTTTAAAACTCTAGCAAAACATAGATTTATTTCCAGTTTAGTTAATTAATGCCATTATAAACAGGAATGCAATTGATTAAATAAAAATGACTTTTTCTTTTATTAAGAATACTTATTCTACACTAAACTAGAAAATATTTCATAGGCCCTTCAACAAGTTTGTTACAAATTTTCAGGATTGCATGCATTCTTGAAACTGATACCATGTAATGTTAAAAAGCAGATAGCTAACTAAGTACACTAAAAACCATGTTTAATTATTTGCTACTTGAGGCCAATAGCAATGATGAAGAAATTTCTGTCATCCTCAGTGACAATATTTTTAGGGCCAAAAAATAAAACTCTGTATATTGGATCTGTTGAATGGAGAAAGGCCTGCCCCCCCTCCCCCAAATGAGACACCTTCCATGATAATAGGAGAGGAGAGCCTGGAGACAGCAATCACAAGGCAGAACGTAGCTAAGAGAACGGAAACTTGCCTCTTGGAAGGAATGACCCGGTTTGGCTCCCACTTTCAACAATTGAACAGAGAAGCGAAGAGGCAGGACAGACGAAGCGGGAGCCAAGCCGGGCTAGAGTGTTGGGCTGAAGGAAGGAGGGATACACACACTCGTGTTCTCCCCCTTCCTCTCTCTCTCTCTCTCAAATGGCAAATCCGAGCCCGGTCCCATGCCTTCTCCCAACCCCCGCCCTGTTCTCTTAGCTCTCCTCTCCTATTATCTTGGAAGGCGTCTCATTGGGGAGGGGGAAGGAAGCCTTTTTCCATTTCAAGGAGCTGCCGCTCCTCCCCCCACCTCTTAGAAGTCCAGCCAGCTGCCCGCCAAGCTCTCCGCAGAGACTCACCCAGAGTTTTCACCGCGATTTGCCTGGTGAGGGGAGGCGGCAGGTTGATGCAGACCAAATCCACAGTATAATAAATACAAGTATAATAAATACTTGTATTTATTATACTTGTATTTACTTCCTCCTCCTTCTCCTCGCTGCGATCTGGTTGCTTCCCTTCACATCTTTGGAACGGCTTGGCTCTTTTTTTTTTTAGGGCGCCCCTCCGTTGGGAGGAGGTGGAGGATAGGCTCCAACTCTGCCCAGAGAAGGAGCCCGAGCGCTCCGGGGAAACGCGGCAAGCAAGCCAGCACTTCAAAGTCATGTTTCGCTGAATGACGGGCAAGTTCTAAACTGCCGGCATGACTTTGAAAGGGCTGGATTGCCTTCTGCATGGGCTGACGTGGAAGGCAAGCAGCAAGCCAGCCCTTCAAACTTATGCCGGCACTTTAGCGTGCCCCTCAGCCGCCATTCAGCGAAACATCTTTCGCTGAATGGCGGGCGAGTTCTAAACTGCCGGCATGACTTTGAAAGGGCTGGATTGCCTTCTGCATGGGCTGACGTGGAAGACAAGCGGCAAGCCAGCCCTTCAAACTTATGCCGGCACTTTAGCGTGCCCCTCAGCCGCCATTCAGCGAAACATCTTTCGCTGAATGGCGGGCGAGTTCTAAACTGCCGGCATGACTTTGAAAGGGCTGGATTGCCTTCTGCATGGGCCGACGTGGAAGGCAAGCGGCAAGCCAGCCCTTCAAACTCATGCTGGCACTTTAGCGTGCCCCTCAGCCGCCATTCAGCGAAACATCTTTCGCTGAATGGCGGGCGAGTTCTAAACTGCCGGCATGACTTTGAAAGGGCTGGATTGCCTTCTGCATGGGCCGACGTGGAAGGCAAGCGGCAAGCCAGCCCTTCAAACTTATGCCGGCACTTTAGCGTGCCCCTTGGCCGCCATTCAGCGAAATATGTTTCGCTGAATGACGGGCGAGTTCTAAACTGCCGGCATGACTTTGAAAGGGCTGGATTGCCTTCCGCGCGGGCCGACGTGGAAGGCAAGCGGCAAGCCAGCCCTTCAAACTCATGCTGGCACTTTAGCGTGCCCCTCAGCCGCCATTCAGCGAAACATCTTTCGCTGAATGGCGGGCGAGTTCTAAACTGCCGGCATGACTTTGAAAGGGCTGGATTGCCTTCTGCATGGGCCGACGTGGAAGGCAAGCGGCAAGCCAGCCCTTCAAACTTATGCCGGCACTTTAGCGTGCTCCTTGCCGCCATTCAGCGAAATATGTTTCGCTGAATGACGGGCAAGTTCTAAACTGCCGGCATGACTTTGAAAGGGCTGGATTGCCTTCTGCGCGGGCCGACGTGGAAGGCAAGCGGCAAGCCAGCCCTTCAAACTCATGCTGGCACTTTAGCGTGCCCCTCAGCCGCCATTCAGCGAAACATCTTTCGCTGAATGGCGGGCGAGTTCTAAACTGCCGGCATGACTTTGAAAGGGCTGGATTGCCTTCCGCGCGGGCCGAAGTGGAAGGCAAGCGGCAAGCCAACACTTCAAAGTCGTGCCGGCAGGCAGGGCTGGAGCGAGCGTGCTCCGTCCCGGTGGGTGCATGAGCGGAGCACTTTTCCAGCGCTCCTGTGCCTGGAGAGCTCCCTCTGCATATGAGCCCGGGATCCGCCATTTGCGCTCCCTTGCTCTGCCTCGCCACCCGCCTTCCCTATCTAGGGACTCCTCCAGCAGAAATAGCAGAGTCGCATCGAGCGCCGCTCTGCCTTTCTCTGTGCTCTTCCCGCCCGGACGCCCAGAGCCTCCCAGCCCGCCCGGCCCGGGGTGAGTCAGCTGCAGTGCAGCGGGTGGCGATCCCGCCACGCCCCTCACTCGCCCCGCCCGTCACTTACTCTGAGTTCGGAGAAGAAGCGGCGGCCCCAGGTGGCACTTTTCGCAGAGGTTTTTCCACAGCTTGTCCGGAAGTGGAGCTGGAAAGGCGAGCTCGCTCCCCGCTCACTCGCTACGCTACCCCGCCCATGCGAGCGGCAACGGATGGGCGGGGGACTCATGCGGCATGCTAAGCGGACTCCAGCCAATCAGTGAGCTGGCTGGGATGGAAAACTTTAAGCACGCCGCGTTTTCCATCCCAGCCAGCTCACTGATTGGCTGGAGTCCAGGCCAATCCAATCTGTGAGCGGCAGGCTGGGCTGGCTTAAATTTGTAGGTAGGAGGTAGGATAGAGAACAGAACGATGAGCCAGCCCAGCAAGCTAGCAGCTGATGGGCGGGAGCTGCGAGCGCCAAAAAAAGCGTGCTTTTTAAAAAAGCGGGCGGGACGCGGGAAAATGCATTGGAAAGCGGGTGTGTCCCGCCAAAAGCGGGATGTCTGGTCACCTTAGGAAATGAACAAGTCAAGAAGCCTTTATCCTACCTTAGTGTTTCATGGGAACCTAGCTATCTAATAGCAATCACATTCTAAGCATTCTCAATAATGCTGTTTGTAAGAACCATAATAACTGTTATCCATAACTTCCAAGTAACTTTGTTTAAAATTTAGGACCAATTGAAGAACTGCATTTTTCTACAATACCTTGTTAACTGTACCAGTGGTGGGTTGCAGGCGGTATGCCCTGGTATGGGCGTACTGGAGCTTGCCCGGAGTACTGGGTACCGTTCCGGTACAGTGCTCCGGAGGGCCAATGACAATGTAAGTCATTGGCTCTTACTGAAGGAAATACTGTGGTAAGAATCTATGTTTAGCCTTGAGAGAAGACAAGGAAGGAAGGGGTGGGCAATACCTGTAAGCATGTCAGAGAGAAGATCAGAATCTGTTTTCTCTCATTCCACAGTGCAGAGTAATAGATTTAAGTTACAAGAAGGCATAATTCCTAATTATAAGAGCATATCAATAATGGAACCAATTTCCTAGAGAGGTAGTAGATTTCTCCACACTGGATCTTCCTAGAAGGGTGGTAGGTTCCTCCATGTTCAAGCAGAGGCTACACAGCCATGAATCTGAATGGTCCCTTCTAACTATGATATTATGATTCTAAAAAGACACACTTGAAAATAATGGTAGAGATCTATACAGCTCCACAGTCATGTTTTTCATTAAAAAATGTTATGTTTTCCAAAATATAATATTTTAATGAATATTATTAGCAGGCCATCAATAATTGTATCACCAGTAGCATTTTTTTAAAATAAATAAATAAATAAAAAAGCTACTTGGAAGTTCTGCCACGCCTATACTCGTGATTTTCTTTCTTTTTTCCTATGATAGTTCGCACCTATACCCAAAATTATGGCGTATCCTGATTTTTCAAACTGTATTAGGGTATTATGTTTTTAGCAATACATAATACTAGGACTGTGCATACTCTGAACATGTTTAAGAACTGCTTTGAACCTTTCCCAAGTGCAAGCACAGTGTTTTTGTTTCTGTTCAGCCTGATTTTTTTCCTGGCTTCTGATTAAGCAGGCCCAGTTCTTTGATTTTTCCTCAACAATACTTTATTGCATACCTTCCCTAATTAAAAGAAGACCTTTGAACTGAGTACAAATGTGACTATCTGATTAGCACTCCTCAGCAATTTCATGGAAACAGAGCAATGCATGACTTATGCTGGAATGGTATAAATGCAAGTGTGAGCTAAATGGAAAAAAATATATTTTAGTTGTCTGGAAAAGTTCTGAATGGCCTTGTAAATGTTTTAATTATATAATATGTAACTATGAGCTTATTTTTTATAACCATGGTATTATCTTTTCACATGATGGAAAGTTAACAAACCAATTCAGTTGAACTCTTCGATACCAAAGATATGATACAATACCAATGCCAGACTGATTCTTTTTTTCCATTGTGGATGAATGGTTAATGTATCTGTGAATGACTAGATTTAAAATTGATAAACTCAGCCACTCTTTCACTGTTGATTATTGTATGTCTATATTTAAGAACAAAACCTATTGCTACTTACTAAGAACTCAGATGTGGGAGTGGCAGTAACTGTAGCAGCAATTGGGAAAACTGAAGAAGAGAGAGGTCAGTTTTTTTTCCCCCCATTCCAGAATCATGAAAATCTCAAGTGATAACATAATTCTTTTTTGTGTATTATTGATACTGGATGATTTAGCACTCTAACTTGGCTGAGGATGACAGCATGTATGGAGGGTAACTGTTTAGGAAAGCTATGAAGAAAGGATCCATGATGCATGGCTCTGTTTGCCATGCCATCTGTTCAGGAGGAAAGAACCATTTCAGGTTTTCTTCTGAAGATGCATGGGACATATGGAAGCAGTCAAGAAGAGAGGATGGGATATGTATTGCACTGTGCCAGCACAAAAGCTATCAGTTATGCAGAACAGGTGCCGCTTTTATAATTCACTTTTCCTCTAACAAATAACAGGACTAGAATAAGGGAAAGAAGATCTTCACTCTTTTATAATAATTATTGTAGCTTCCTGTTATACAAGTGAACTGCTTATTATTTATTTGGGATCTGATGCTTCCTGAAATACTAATTAATTAGGAATGAGAGAAAAAAAATCTACTGTATAGACTTTTTCTTAATTTCCATCTATTGTATTAATTAGCCCTTAATTAGTGTTCCTGCAACCACAATTTCAGTGATTTTGAAAAATGGAATCGCTATTTCATTTATCCCCTTTTTAATTCTCCAACTTAATTAACTAAAAGCATGTTTATGTCTCCTTCAAAAAGTCAAGTAATCCTATGAAATTTCATTATCTGAGGATTGAAGTGACAGTAGCTTTTCCTAAATCTGGAAAAAATGCACAAAAGATTGAGCTAAAATTGGCTGTTTACTACCAGCAGAATCATTGGTAGATTATTTTAAATACTTGATGCTAAAGAGGAAGAATAGAAGGCCATTGGCTGCTGGTCCCTGTTTGTGGTCTTGTTGAATAACAGTATGTTATATTGGAATAGATGGGCTACTCTTATTTACTTGTGTTTATGTTCTTATTTGAGACATACCAATTGGAGAAAGACTGCTAAATGCATACTGACATAATTCTATTTTTAGTTAATTTTGGATTTTTGTTCATAGATTTTTTAAAATTGAGATGAAATATTCCTTCTCTAAAATGATTTTTGTATGAATGAAGACTGTATATGAAAGGCATTATGAGAATTATCTTTATTTTTAAAAAAATGAATTCTAACAAAATCTACATGTCCTAGGAAATTTGATTCAAAGATTATTGGGTCCATTTATAAAACTATATAGGTAATCCTTGACTTACGGTCACAATTGAGTCCCAAATTTATGTTGCTAAGTGAAACATTTAAGTAAGTTTTTTTCACATTTTATTACCTTTATTGCCACAGTTTTAAGTGAATCACTGCAATTCTTAAGTTAGTAACAGAGTTATTAAGTGAATTTGGTTCCCCTCATTGACTCTGCTTGTCAGAAAGTTGCAAAAGGGGATGACATGACCCAGAACATTGCCACCATCATAAATATGAACCAGTTATCAAGCCTCCATATTTTGATCACGTGACCATGGGGATGATACAATGGACATAAATATGAAAACTGAAAATTAGTCACTTTTTTCGTGCTGTTGTAACTTCGAATAATCAGGAAATGAATGGTTGTAAGTTGAGGACTACCTATACTGCCATTTAGCAACAGCAATAGCATTTAGGCATAAAATAGCATTATATACCAACCCCATAGCACTTTACAGCACTCTGTAGATGGTTTACAATGTAGAAATGTCATTTGAATATTGCCCCCAACAATCTGGGTTTTCATGTATTGACCTTGGAAGGATGGATGGCTGAGTCAACCTTGAGTCCTATCAGTATCGAACTCCAGGCTGTAGGCAGAGTTTGCCTATAATAGTACTGCACTTTAACCACTGTGCCACCAGGACTCTAAAATATACTGAAATAATTTTAGTATTTGATACTAAAATAATTTTAGTATTTTCTAAAGATTATTTGTCTTTTTTTTTAACATCTAGGTTTGAACTATGGAAAATTCTGAGTGAATATAAAATTGGAAGTATGTTATGGAGATTCCGGTATTCTGTAGGTGATCCTTTTATCTAATTATTTCTTTTGATCTCCAGGACAGCCTTAATTTAATGACAATGAGTCCTTGAAAATTCATTTCTTAGCCAGTTACTGGTGAAGGGAGAGTGATGAGAGGGCAAAATCTTTGCAGAATTGGGAATCAAGCCACGTCAGAATGCTCTGACAAAAAAAAATGTATATGGTGATGTTTGAGTTGTATTGTATAGAAACATAAACTTGCATGTTATTTTGTCTGCAGATGATATGTCATTAGATGAAAAGTTGAATGATTTGAAGTGAATGTTACACTGTATGATGCAAGTATTAATATGCATCTGAAAATAAATGTATCAAAGACCAAAGTTTTTTGTTTGATGGGAAAATAAAGTGAATGATTGCAAGTCATTCATAAATATGAGAGAATGCTGATTTGATATACCTTATGTCATGGCCCTGTTGGTGCTTGGGTCTGAGAAGGAGGATGAGACAGAGCGAGGGCCAATGGCAGAACTACCAGAGGAGGAGGATGAAGTAGTCCCAGGTCCCTTGGGCCTAGGAAGGGTCTCCAGCAAGAGAGATGGCGTAGGGTGACCAAACAAGTGGGGAGGAAAGGGCAGAAAGCAGACCAGAGGAGTGACAGAGCTCCGGCAATCAACAATTACCTGCCCCCCCCCCCAAGCATGGAGAATGGAGAGGAGACGGGATCACTGAACGGCAACCCAACGACTTGGGAGGAGGGCATCCCACCCTTTTTCACAAGGCTCACCTGCCTGGCCTGGCTAAGTGTAAGTTTGCAGCAATACAGTTCTGCTCCGGGTTGTGCTGCAGTCCCAGTGAATTCTTCCTGTGACAAGGACTCCTTGGAATGAAGTCCCCTGAACTGTGTTGCTCCTCTGGACTGATAGCAGCCAGGAACTATTGGAGATGCATGTTTAGAGCTTTCTTCCTGGAGTTGCAGTGAACGGTGGGACTTTGGGGGGGAAAGTTGGAGCAAAAAAGGGGAGTTAAGCCTTCACCTGGGCCGTGCTGCTTCTGTGCCCAGTCCTGGGTCATCACACTTTAGCACAATGTTTATAGAAGATATGAAAAAAGATGAAGAAATTTTAAAACTTACAAATGCTGATAAAAAGGTAGTGGGTTGTTTGTAGTTTGCTGGGAAGAGTAAATAAACTGAAATAATTACAGGTAGTCCTCAACTTACAACCATTCATTTAGTGACTGTTTGGAATTACAATGGCACTGAAAAAGTGACATGACTATTTTTCACACTTATGGCCATTGCAGTATCCCTATGGCCATGTGAACAAAATTTGTTTTGTTGACACTTGGAAACTGGCATGTAGATATGTCCTAGGGTCAATTGATCAACTTTTCTGACTGTCTAAGAAGGAAAGTCAACAGGGAAACCAGATTCACTTAACGGGACACATAGAGAAAATTTTATTTTCTAGGACTATATTGTCAAAATCAGGAAAATTAATGATGCAACTATGGTTGAAAAAAAAACATTTAATTATTAAATTAATTGAGGTTTTCTGATTTTACAATGAAAAATACAGGATATAGTTTGTTGATTGCCAAACATAAAAATCTGTGCTGAACATATGATGGAACATATGTCCATGTTCTCAGTGAAAATGCCAATTTGGTACTAACGTAATCCAATTCTATAATTTCTACTGAAATACATCTTGAAAAAACATATACAAAGCAGACTGGAATATGCCATATTTCTAGAAAAAAAAAGAATGGAGAAAAGATATATACCTTTCTCCACTGCACTACCTTCCATTGCACCCCCTAAAATCTTTCTAAAATTAAATAGCTAGTAAGCAGGCTACATTGAAAAATAAAATAAAAATAAATAAAATAAAAAATAAAATAAAATCTTTATATCAGATAAATGTTATAAAATAATAATATAAAAGTGATAAAAATATGATAGAACCATGAAGCTACACATTCATCTTTTTGACACTACTTAACAGTGTGTGAAGTTGAAGAATCATGAACATTTATTTATTCATCCAATTAAGGAATTGTACACTCCACCTTTTATTATATTTGTTTTGCTAAAAAACAGACTGACTTTGCTAAAAAACAGACTGAAATATTCATTCTTATGGTAATCAGGAAACATAATACATAAGCAAAAAGAATTCAAAGGAAATTAAATTAAAATTAAATTGGGAATTAAACTGTGATATAGTGTTATATAACATATGGATTAGATTATAGAAATTGTAGTTCAGTATTTCTGAATAGGTTCAGGCTGCTTGCATTTTGTGCTTCAATAGTTAAAATTTATTCCATAGTAAACAATGTACATTTGATTTTAAAATGATTCTTTTGCACTTTGTCCTATTCTTTTGCACTTTGTCCAAGGTGACGCAGTGGTTAAATGCAGCACTGCAGGCTACTGCTAGATCAGCAGGTCAGCGGTTCAAATCTCACCGGCTCAGGGTTGACTCAGCCTTCCATCCTTCCGAGGTGGGTAAAATGAGGACCCAGATTGTTGGGGGCAATATGCTGACTCTCTGTAAACCGCTTAGAGAGGCCTGAAAGGCCTATGAAGCGGTATATAAGTCCACTGCTATTGCTATTGCTATTTTAACATACCGTATTTTTTTGGAGTGTAAGACACACCTTCCCCCCAAGAAAGAGGGTGAAAATCTGGGTGCATCTTATACACTGAATACAGCATTTTTGGCCTCCCAAAACCCTGTCCCCTTTGGAAAAATGGACATGCATAGGCTTTGGGAGGCCTGCAAAGTGGTCCTGGGGGTTGGGAAGGGCAAAAATGAGTGAAAAATGGCCCATTTTTTGCCCATTTTTGCCCCGCCAGACCCCAGGACCACTCTACAAGCCTCCCAAAGCATATGCATGGCCTTTTTTTTTGCAAAAAAACCCCCAAAAACCCTGGGGCCGTTTTTGCAAAAAACAGACCATTTTTTGCTCGTTTTTGCCTCTCCAACCCCCAAGGGCACTTTGTTGGCCTCTCAAACTCTTTGCATGCCCCGTTTTTCACAAAAAATGAGGCATGTGGAGGGTTTGGGAAGTCTACAGACTTTTAAATTTACCTCTTCCAAATCTTGGTGCATCTTATACTCCGGTGCGTCTTATAGTCCGAAAAATAACAGTATTTATAAATAGTATTAAGCACTAAAATTCCCACTGATGTTGCATGTCTATTTGGGTTTAGGAATTAGTTTTCGTTTGCTCAGTGGTAGCTGCTGTCTAAATGTAATTTACAATATATAGAATATTATATAGAATATTTTTAAGCAAATCTTTGAGTTATCAAGAGTCAGGTTTTTTATTTTGCCAACATTCAGAAAAAAAGGTTAAACAAGAGTTTTCTTGCAATTGTTTGGAGTTGAAAATGTAACCTCCAACTTAGCATCAAAATACCAGCTCTGTTTTTAAATACTTTCCTAATAAACCTTCTTATGTGAATAGCTGAATGAAAGGGAATTTCACATTAAGGAAAGATTCAGAATTCATGTACAGAACTCACCTTCAGTTCTTCAATTAGCACCACTCACCGGAGCATAAGATGTAACTGTCACCAGTCTATAGGTTAGTCCTTTTTATCCTAGACCAAGTAAAGTCCTAAAACACTAGGGAATTATTTCTAAAAGTCTGGAATTCTAACAAATAAGCCATCAATAGATACACAGACATAAATGCTATCTATAGACTATGCAAAAGAGACAATGAACAAGCCAAAAAAGGGGGAATCAAGGTTAGCATCCAAATCATCAAGTAAACAATACCCCAATCAAGGAAATGCCAAAGAAACCAACAGTAAACAGCCGAACCAAAGAACCTCTAAGATCACCCCACTAACATTGACTGAGTAAGACATTAAAATATAAACTGACAGCAAAGCCCAGACCTTACTAGCACTGATTATGTTACCTAGTTTGGGTAAAGAAAAGTCTGCAAGAAAACAACCAAGGACCACTCACTTATAACGTTTTCCAATGTGATCAATTTTGAGAAAACCCAAACCATGCTAAAAAGCTTGTTTGCCTTTCAGCAAATGGAAAGGCACCCCAATCCTTAAACAGTTCATATGATTCAGGTACAGTTGCATTTGTCTCTCCAGTGATATGGTCAGTGAGTTTAATGTAAACGTTGCAATTGCCACTTCTCTTCAATTTTTCATTGTTCTGTTTTTTGACTTTTTGAAATCCATTACTAATTACAATTGCGAACTATAACTTCTCAGTATCTTGTTTCTATTCAGACTATTTCATTCTTCAAATTTTGGTCATGATAGGTCCATTTGGAACATTCTCTGGGTAACCATTCCACATTATTTTCATTCACATATATCACCTTTAATAGCTTGCTAGCATTTTGCTGAGGAATTTTTTTAAATGGATCATTCCGTAAATTTATTATCAATCGAATGAATGGCTAGAAGGCTTTAATATAATGAATCCAAACTTCTTATAATTCACAAATGCTTCAAATTATAGACCATGTTAGTCATGGTCTATATTTCATTTTTATTGTATTCTACATCATTGGAGGGATTATTATTGTTTAATTTCATTTTTTTCTTCCATTCAATTGTTTCCAATTCTCAGATATTGCAATCCCTGCAGTTTTCTTGATAAGTTTTTTCCTGGGTTTTAGCCTCCTGCCTTTTCTTTTTATTTCATTACTTTCTTTGTAATTATAATAAGAGACTCTGCATACAAATCTGCCTCTGACTTCACAGATTTATTGTTATTCTGAGAGGATAGGGTAAATATGTGATCCTTTGTGCTTTTACAATGCATTTCTGATGCAACTTGAAGATACTTCTCGTGGATTATTAAGCTTCTTCAACTCTGACACTGCATGTTTATCTGTTGCCTTAGCAGCAGTCCCATAGCAAAGCAACAGAGGCGTACAAGATGGATTATGGAGGTTTTCAACAATTCAGGCATCATTATATTCAAAGAAGATAAGAGAGTCCTATTTCAGATTCGTCTTTGTTTAGCTACAATCTTATTTTCAAATTTTATATGCAATTCACCCTTTTTCCTAACAGCCATCAGTTATGTAGTTAATTTAGCAGCCTCTTTACCTATATTCATCTATTTCAGGAAAAATCTGAGCAAATTCTTTCAAAAGGATTGAAGTAATTTGGTTACTAGATAAAATAAATATTAATATGAATGGTTCTTTGTCCAGAACTTCTTATATACAAAATAAAAAATAGCTAGATATGTAAAGCACTATATTCGCTAAATATAATTGAAGAATAGCTGTGAAGATATATATTTAAAAATATCAGGGTTTTTTTGAGCAGTTCTTTAAGCCCATGTTGCATTTATAATATTTACATGGTGGCATTATACATAAGATTTACATTTTTGTTATCAGAAAAGTATTCTCACTTCTTGTTTCAATATCACCCTAGCTCTCAGAAATCTTGAGACAGAGAGGAGAGGGACGGAGGAGGGGAGGGGGAAAGGGAGGGAGATAGGGAGGGGGAAAGAGAGAATACTAAGGTACCTAATGGGGAATACATATGTAGTAGCTTTAAATTGCTCTTTCTCCAGAATATTCTCCCCTTAAATCCCTTAAATATTCTGGAGAAAATGCAATTTAAAGCTACTACATATGTATTTCCCAAAAGGTACTTTAGCACTCTCTCCCCCCTCCCCTCTCTGTCTCTCAAGTTTCTGAGAACTAGGGTGATATTGAAACAAGCAGTAGGAATACTTTTCTGGACAGGATAATGAAAGTGTAAATCTTATGTATAGAGCCACCATTTAAATGGGGCACCTAGGATGGAGGTATCTAGGATCATTTTGGAAAAAACAGATTTAGGAAGTGTATTTATTGAAATAATATTTAGCTTTACCCTAAGGAAGTTGCTGAGCTCTACATTAAATTCACAACACTTTGCTATCCACAATTTTCTTTTGCTGATGGAAACATCCACTGGTTTTTCAGCATATTTCTGGACAAAGTTTTCAAGTTTTTACATACCTGTTTTCCAATTACCGTAAGTCCCTTACCATATAAACCCTCTACATGTTTCAAAGGAAACGAATGAACCCCAAGATACCACATAATTTATATGGAGTTCTTGAATACTGCCTTGTCTGTTATGTCCTGGACTGTTCCACACAACTCCTCTTCGGCTATATCTCCTCTAGAGGTTATAAAGGTAAAAAAAATTACCATTCAGATAAAGCTTTTTGCTGTTATTGGCTTTCTTATTTATAAGTCTGATTCCCCCACCCCAAGTTTCAGAGATCTGTAATCATTAGTCTATTCCTGTAATGATGATTTGTCAAAGACCATAATATTGAGGTGGAATATATCTACAATCAGCCAGTCATCTACAGCTCATACATAAAAATTCACTGGAATTAAGAGCTTGGAACCTTTGTGATAATGCTCACTAATATGGCTCTGCAGTGTTTTAGAACTGAAAGCAATATTGTTCCTTGGAGTATGTGGAAATGAAAATATATACCTATATATACAGCTCCTTAAAAAGGAAGCTCCTTAAAAAAAGGAAGAACCATAATTCAGTCCTTTGAATTACATTTTATGTTACGATTTCACTGAGAGGATATGTTGCTTTCAAAACCAGCTCCAACTGCAAATCTGTCAGTTACACAGCAATATTAACTGATTGCGAAATGATTCAAGAACTTTCAGTGTAATTAAAACACATCTTAATTAGAAAAGAGAGTGCAAGCTCATACAAAGCTTATTTGCATTGCAGAAAAGGATTACCAGCAGCTCATGCTTGCCAGGAGCACTCATACTGTAAAGACCTTTCATAAAAATGTGAGTTATTTATATCAAAGACACCGGTTTCTATTCACTTACAAGAAAAAATTATTAGAATTGCAGAGCCCTGCTGAACCAAGTTTCTAGAGCTTCTAGAGCATCACTCAAAACAATTATTAAATCACTGACACACCATTAGTGCTTTAGTAATCCATGCTAAACTTATATCCTAAACTAGGTTGCACCTGCACCCATCACTACTTTCTGTTTTGGTTAAGAGGTCTATGATTTTATTTTGACCAAGAAAGAACAATGGAAACATTGAAACATTTCATACAAGAGGTTTTCAAAGACTATTTGATGGAAGCAATGTATATGTGTACTTGCCCTTTTGAGAAAGGTCATCCATTGGGAAATTATTGGGAGATTTCCTGTATTCATATCTACTAGAAGATGATTTTTCTTCCCACAATAAAAGCCTATGGATTATATGTCTGTGGGTGGAGGTATCTTCTTATATTCTCTAATTTGAAGAAACTGTTGAAAATATAAGGAACTATCTTGAGATGGGCAAATAATGGTTCTCTCTGCAAATGAGCCTGAAGATTAGCCTGGAACAAGGAACTGTTTACCTGGCAAATGAAATTCTTTTTTACAAGGCTTTTTCTTTTTTTAACCATCCTTGTCTAATTGCTTTTTCCCATTTCCTTAGCTCCAAACAGCTTTTCTTCTCCTCTTTCATCTCCCTTCCCTGTGTGGCTACCACTTCTCTCTTTCCTTACTATCATTTTCTTGTGGGGAGAGGGAAAATCTCCAGGAATGTTTTTAACTGCAATTGACTTTTCTGGTTTGGGTGGATGGCCAAGCTGGGCAATACATTGGATTTTTGGTTGCTGATTATTCTTTTCTCTATTCTTCCTTTTATGGGGCACCATATTAACTGAGGATGGTTCTTCTTTCAGATAAATATGTTAAGTCAGACAGTTGGTTCATGTAGCTCAGCACTGAGTATTAAACAACAGTGTTCCAAGAAATATTTATCAGCCTTGGTTACAGATGCAGCAATGCAACCTGGGACATTTTTATGTACAAGATGTGAACTGCTAGTGAATTAGAAGCTCTTTCCTTGAAAGGGGAAGTGTGACAACTGTCATGACCCAAAATAAGTGAACTATTCCAAAGTAGCAGAAAAACTGCTAACTTTTTTAATACACTGCCCAAATGTTTTGGCATATCTTTCTAAGTTAATAAGTCTGACTGGTAATCACAAACTGAAAGGTTAAGTGATTAAGCTCAAAAGTACCAGAATACACCATCATTGTATAAAACAGAAAGAAAAATGACTAAGCATTCTCTTATAGTCCAGGCTGTATGTTATAATAAAGGATTACAAAAACATCCATAACTACAAGGCATTTATACTGCAATCCGCTGTAAAGTTAAACTGAACAAAATAAGGACGTCTTAGTTCCCATGCCAAGTTTATTTTGGGAGCATATGTTTCCAGCTAAGCTAGCTGCAGGATGTTCAGCATCATGGGTAAATTCCACCTCCCTCAAATATATTTTTTAAATTTTCCTTTACGTGTTGAGACTTTTCCAAATACACATCCAGCCACTTCTGTTTAACCCAGAGGGGCTTAACTCTCCCTCAAACAGCAACAGCAGTACCAGAGGTAATGGCTTTCCCTCTCCTTATATATGACAAGCAACAAAAGTTGAAAAGTATCACACATAAACAACAATCTAGAAACAGACCCCAAGAGGCAGAATTAACAGCTGGAAAGTGTTAAAGCCTTGGTGCTTTATTCACATCTAAGAGACCCTGGAAAACATTCTGAACAGCTATGCTAGAATCCAGCGTCTATAACATTTTAACATAAAGCTACCAAAAAACCTCTTAGAAATTCTCTGTCAGGTTCCGGATGCATACAGCACATAATTTCTACAGGGCAAAAATTAGGCATCAAATTAATCTGAATTTAAAAATAGATCAACTTTCTAGACATTATGATCTCAAGAATCCATCTACATTTTCTATCAGTGCTGTTTCGGTAATTTCAAGAATCTTATTCTTCTCGTTAACAGAAACAATAAAATGAATCATTCAAAAATATACAAATCACTATAATTTGTGTAAAATATAAAGTAACTCATCTCTAAATGCATTATACTATGTCATATTTGGATACAGGATTAGGCAAGCATACAATCTGTGGCAGAGATGGTATTCAGCAGATTCTGATCAGTTCTGGAAAACTGATAGCCGAAATTTTGAGTAGTTTGAAGAACCGATAAATACCACCTCTGACTGGTGCTGCCTCCATCGATTCCCTGCCTCCCAAGTTCCAGCTGATCTGGAGGAAATGGGGATTTTGCAGTATCCTTCCCCTGGAGTGGGGTGGGAATGGAGATTTTACAGTATTCTTCTCCTGCCACGCCCACCAAGTTACGCCCATAGAACCAGTAGTAAAAAAATTTGAATCCCACCATTGATCTGCAGACTCATAGGATGAATCATAAGTTTTTAAATACTTTTTCTGTTTCTGGTGATTATGGTTGGTTGCAGTTAGCCAGATCTTCAGACTGGATTTAGCATTTTAATCTACCTATCAAGTCTTTCTCAAGGACCTGAGATAGGAAGGTATTGATGTTTGATGATGTTTAGAGGTGTCATCGCAGGATGTAAGTTGCTTTTGCAAATGATTGATAGTTAATTTGTCAATGCCAATGGCGTTCAAGTGATGTTCCAGTTGTTTTGGGATTGCACCCAAGGCACCTATTGGGACTATATTTGATTTATTTTGCCATAGTCATTCTATTTCTATTTGCCAATCTTTGTATTTTATTTTCTTCTCCAGTTCTTTGTTTTATATTCTGCTGTCTCCAGGTACTGCCACATCCACTATCCAGCTTTGTCTTTCTTACCAACAGTTGCTAAATCTGGCATGTTATGGGGCAGGTACCTGTCTGTTTGAATTCTAAAATCCCAGAGCACTTTAGCTTCTTCATTTTCTATTACTTTCTCTATTTTATGGTCCCACCAGTTCTTGCTTGCAGGCAAATGGTATTTCTTGCAGATCTTCCAGTGCACCATTGTTGCCACTTTGTCATGCCATTGTTTCTGCTTATCATTATTATTATTCATACTGCACTGCTCAGTAAAGCTAAACATGCAGAGGACTTTTCCAACTTGGATATATAAAATCTAAGATTGCAGTGCACAGGCCACTACAATCAATATCTATTCCTAACAATTTCAGTCACCAGATTAAATCCTGCTTATATGTAGTATGTTAGCTGAAATTATATTGTATTTTGTTTCTTTGAAGACAAATAGTGCAGTGCAATGTTAGGTAACATCTTGTCTGAATAGGATCTTAAACCAACCTTTCCAAATATAGGGACTTCCAGATGGTTTGAAGCAGTGTTTCTCAATCTTACAATATTAAGATGTATGGATTTCAACTGGATTTCACAACCGCCAGCAAGTTGGTTGGGGAATTCTGAGAAACATTGGCTTGAAATATAATTTCCTGAATTATCCACCAATAGTGCCACTGGTCAAGCTGTCTGGGAATAATGAGAGTTATTGTTCCAACCCATCTAGAAAGCATTAAGTTGGGGAAAGCTATTTAAAGCAAATTTAACTTTGAAACCTGATGGCAACGGCTTCACTAATGAAATAATGAAAATACAACCTAGAGCTAGGCAATGTTTTAATTCATTCATTTTGTTTCAACATAGATGTCTGTAACATTTTCCCATTTTGTTTTGCTGTGAGGTAAGAATCATCACGTCCTTTGCTAAGCACATTGGGCTACAAGCATACTCCACAGTTCTTGGTCTGCAGCTACAGTTTCTGCATCCTTCCATTTAAGATTGATATTTTCCAGATCTTCCTGAAATGTTTGGCGCCAGGTTTTCTTTGGTCTTCCTCTTTTTCTCTGACCATCTGGTGGTATCTAATTAATTGCAGTCTTTGCTGGACGCTGCTCACTCATGCAGCTCATGTGTCCAACAAAGCACATTTTTCATTCTGTCACTATCTCAGACAGTGTTCAGGAATTATACTTCTTTGTAGAATATCCTGAACTATTCTTGACTGTAGCTTCCTCAACTTTTTATTCAACTATCTTAGTAGCATCATGGATACATATGGGGGAACAGAAGCTGACGATGTAAGAACAGCTTAATTAAATATTAAAGATGAGAATTTTAACATTTTTCATGCTTAATTTCTATGATGCAGACTTCTGAGATTGTTGAAAAAGCTACAATTAATAAATCACAAAACACACATTTAAAATGTAATGAATAAATTTCAAGCTTTGGGCAATATTATTACACATCTTTAATATCATTAATATATATTTAAATAATGTTCACTTTGCATTAATGTCAGTACTTCAATTAATTTCATTTTTACAATATTGTCATAATGTGATGAGGCTTTTTATTTTAAAATATTAATAGCAGTGCAAACAATAGCAATAGCAAAGGCACTTAGACTTACAATATATATCGCTCTATAGTGCTTTACAGCACTCTCTAAGCATTTTACAGAGTCAGAATATTGCCCCAACAGTCTGGGTCCTCATTGCACTCCCCTTGGGAGGATAGAAGGCTGAGTCAACCTTGAGCCCCATCAGGATTGAACCTCAGATTGTGGGCAGAGTTAGTCTGCAATACTGCATTCTAATTACTGCACCACCATGGATCCTTCTCCATCTCAAATTACTTGTTTCAAAACAAAATCAAACACTGAGAACTTGTAAAAAACTATAAGACTGTCTTCAACCTGCTGTCTTTCTGGCCTGTTAGAATGCAAATGACACCATGCCAGAACAACGCTGGTCAGAAATTAAGGGAGTTACAGTTCAACATTTCTGGATGCCATCACCTTAGAGAAGGTTGATGCATGGACGTCTATTTCCAGAATTCCTCAACCAACATGGTGGCTGAGAAATTCTGGAAATTGAAGTCTACAGATCTAAAAATTGCAAAGTCTGAAAAACATGGGTATAAACATTCCCATTTGGTAATTTTGCTAGTTTGGTAGCCACAATAAATAAAGTAGAGCTACTCTTTTCTAGCTTCGGCCAGAAGTTTGAGGGGAAATGGTTTCACAACTTTTGTAAGACGGCTGTGGAGGAATTCTTTGTCAGAATATAAAATACAGAAGTGCCATACTGAAATAATTTTCTTTCAGTACTAAGGGGAAATGAGAAGTAAAATTTAATTCAGTTTCTCAAAGTGAGGAAGAAAAATAAATTCAGTATCGTGATAATTAGACAAAGCATCTAAGAGCATCAGAACTGGTCTAAGGGGTGTTACCATTAGTGATGCATACATAAATGTATATATCAATGTTTCATGGTTTTAGTGAGATCTTGTCATATTTTACAAGTAAAAAGTAAATTTAAGCATGGCCTACATGTATCAGAACTTCCTTCTGTTAACGCAGAGATATCTCAAAAGTAGGGAGGCGAAATGGTGGGCAAAACTGTGCATATATGTACAATCAGGGGTGGGTTCCTGCCAGTTCTAACCTCTTCTATAGAAGAGGTTCCACAAATCTACCGTGCCATTTAGAACCGGTTCCAGTCCCCCCCCGCCTGTCGGCAGATCATCAAGATGAAGAGTGAGAGGAGGAATTCTGGGAACTGAAGTCCACAAGTCTTAAAGCTGTCAAGTTTGAATACCCCTGGGTTTTTTTTTTCTAAAGGGTTAGGGATGACAGGGTCTTGCAACTTGACAGCTTTAAGACTTGCACACTTCAATGCCATAGTTCCTAAACCAACATTTTGGTTGCTAAGCAAGAACGTTGTTAAGTGAGTTTCACCACATTTTACAAGTTGGCCATGCCCACCCAGTCACATGGCTGGCAAGCCACTCCCACCTGGTAACATGGTTGGCAAGCCACTCCCACCTGGTTACATCGCTGGCAAGCCACTCCCACAAAGCAGGCCACACCCACAGAAGAGGTTCTAAAAAAAATTGAAACCCACCACTGTGTACAATGTTGATATCCTAGAAAAGGATATTGTGACTGCCATTTTGGCTTATTTGTCCCCAATGTGAACACCTCTGTGATTTATTTCTCTGTGATTACTAGTGGTATGATTCTACACTATATAGCACTATATTGTAAAATATCTTCACAGGTGGGAAATGAAGTCTTCTCAGCTCTCTGCCTGCCCAGAGTTAATCACTGGCCATTTGAGATACGAAAAACTAAAATGAGTTTTCTGTCTGATTTGGAGCTTTGCCTCAACAATGAGCTTCAATAGGCCTCCTCTTAGCTGTTTCCTAGTTCACTTCCAATAATTATCTACAGCTCAGTCCTGAGGCACTTCTCTTCAAAAAGTGCTCACCAAAAGAAAAATTACAAACTGTTATTTCTTACTGTCACTCCATTTGCCCAGTGGCAATGCCCTAAGGAAACACCTCATGATTCACACGGATAATTTGAGAGGCAAGAAATCCTCCCATACTCTACAGTGGTTGCTACAATGCTGCTGATACACCAGAGCAAGAACGCTGTCAAAAATATCGCAATTTAATGTGTGTGTATATTTAAGATGAATAAAATGTCATACAACTGTTCCATATTTTCCTCCTTTAGTCTTTTTTTCCCTGATAAATAAAAAAACTGAAGAAATAGAGAAAAATAGGACAAGGCAACAAAAGGAACACACAATTAAGACATCAAAGGAATATCTGCTCCCATCCTAAATCCTATAAGATCTCATTGAAGCATCCTTAGAAAGCATGAAGCTAAAAGAAAAAAAAGCTAAATAAATAAATAAAAATAGGCTTTATTTTTAAATTTTTCATGTTCAACTTTCTACAACTTTTTATACAGTCATTTTTAGAGAGAAGATGAATAATCTGAATTTTAAAATTGGGAATCTGAAAATAATGTATGCAACAACCAATACAATCTGTGAGCTATGCATATCTATATTTAGTTGACATGGACTTGAAAGATGCTATCAGTCTAAACTACCTTAATGCAGCAGAGGCTCTGATTTAATCTATGTCTCATCACAGGATTCCAAGATTTGACCCCTGTACAACACTGCCAACAAATCAGAGTTAAACAAAACAGCTGTCAAGTTTTAGCAGAAATAACAATACTTTCAAATGATGCAGCAGTTATGCTTCATGCCCCATGCTCTATGAATGCTATTTAGTCTGTGGGAAAGAACGTAGGTCCTTACCTGAATGTTTCTTTTCTGCAGCAAATGTGGGAGGGGCTACAACAGGGTTAAGTCACAGCCTAATTGGTCCAGAGACTGAGGGAATTTTCTTAAAGTCATCATCATTTCCTATTGGCTCTGGCACCTATTAGCAGAGAGGGATCTAGATGCTCTTTGGGATGACTGATCCCTTTGGACTAACCCTGATGTGATGCCTCTAGATATCGCTGAGGCAATAAGCCTCCTGATGCTCTCAGGTAGGAGGTCTAAATCTTCCAGGTCCTCCTCCGAGGTAGACGGGCCTTGTGGGACTAGGAGGGAGGGAGGTAAATAATCCCCAGATCCCCTATCTGAAGGCTCGCCACCCCCATCTCTAAATGATCTAGGGGAAATAGGGGGAGAAGGGGACGCCACCTGCCTGCCATGTCTTGTTGGGGAGTCTGACGGGGACGAAGGACTGAAACCCCTAGGAAGAGAGGGAGAGGGGGGAGAAATGGGCCTCACTGGAGACCTGGATCTATCTGGAGAAGTGGGTTGAACATGGTGAGATAGTTTCTCAGCCCTGGCCACTCTCTTCTCTAAGGCCTTCTGTCTGAGGAGCTCATTTCTCATTGTGGCTCTGGAGGGCGCTGATCCGCAGACGGCTTAGAAGTTGTTGCCCTAGGCCTCAACCTGGCCTGGCCTTCCTCTCTCTCCTCCCCATTGCTCCCTTCAGGGGCCTGCGCTGCCCTGGTGCTTGTAGAGGCCATGCCTCACTCACATGGCTGGTCTGCTTGGAAGTCGAACCAGAGCCTTTTCGGCCTCGATATTTGGTTGTGCTGCCGGTCAGAAGGGCTATTGCCGCTGATTGTGATGTAGGCTTTGCCCGAGCAGAGGTTGGTACTACGAGGTCGCTCCAAAATGGCCACTGCACATCATGGTGAAAGGAGATAGAGGCCGCCTGGTAAGTTGACTCTGAGGTGGAAGCCTCTCGGTGAGTCAGTTATTAGCGCTCCTCCCACTTGCTTTGGTTGTGTGGCCACGCTGCCGCACAGACTTCCAAAGCGCTCTTAGAAGTCACTTCGGCGAGGCTAGAATGACGCGCCCAATTTCCTCTGCCACAGCAAGCTGTTAAGGTGCGGCGGCTTAAGGGCGCGTCTGGGATAATCCCAGCAACACGGCTCGCGTTCGCTGATCTAAGGACGCCCTGTCCCTCTGCCTACCTTGTCGCCTTAAGCCTCTAGCAATCTCGGCTGCGATGGGAGCTCGTCACCCCTGCACGCCCAGGAATCGGACAAGCCCCGTCGGCCCAGAGGCAAGGACCGGGAGCCCTGCCTCTTTATGAGACTGACTAGCAACCTCGATGGCCGGCAGTCTGATAATTTAGCAATTTAGAATATCCAATTAATCAAATTGAAACAACAGTTAAATAGCAATTATTAGTATCTCAAGGAGCCAAAAATCAGTGCTTGGACCAGGAGACTGAGAGGAAACTGGAAGCCAATAGGGAAGGATGGTGACTTTAAGAAAATTCCCTCAGTCTCTGGAGCAATCAGGCTGTGACTTAACCCTGTTGTAGCCCGTCCCGCCGAGTTGCAGGAAAATTGTTCTAGCACTCCGAAATAACTGCACACTTAATGCCAACTGAATATACTGGAAGTGAAGACAAAGTCAGGTCTTTGAAAACAAAACTAAAGGGTAATACATTTTTTCCTTTTCTGGTATCAGTTCTTTGAACCTTTAAAAAAAGGAAGCACAGCTTTTCCACAGTTTGGTTTTAAAAAATACCAGTGCTGCTCTCCAATAACTAAAACTCATCTCATTTTATTTATTTATTTAAAATTAAAATTAAATGAACAATTGATGATAATGTTTGAAGACCTCCTTTTGCTTCCCCCCAAGATTTTTTTGGGGGGGGACGACAGATAATTCTGGAACCCCAACTCTGGCACCCCTTCTTTACAAGGATGAAGAATGTCTTTTTCAAGAGAATAAACAAGTTCATGGAAGATGAAAAATATTCCATGTATACTCTCACATCAGGGGGCTCTATTTTGAGTTAGAGATTCTTGAACCCCCAGGGAGTTAAGTACTGACAAACATTTTTCTTTCTAGACAGTTGCCAGAAAAAAGGGCTTTCATATTATTTCAGCTTTGCAATCAATTATTTCAAAAAAGACAATATGTTCATAAGTAATGGGCACACAAGTAAGATCACACCTTCATATGATATGTATACACTTACCATACGTTTCCCTTCCAGGGTAAGCAATAATATGCAAACCACTGAAATAAAGTAAAAATAGTGTGGCAAAGAAGTTAGAAGCATGGGATAGGAAAAAGAAATATATCTAGTTAATTCAGAATTACTATTATTGCAACTCATCTACAAAACCCTACACATCCTAGCAGACATGAGATATGACTTGATACCTTTAAGTATTATTGAGACATTATTGATTCTGTTG
Organism: Thamnophis elegans; assembly: GCF_009769535.1. Lineage (NCBI taxonomy): Eukaryota > Metazoa > Chordata > Lepidosauria > Squamata > Natricidae > Thamnophis > Thamnophis elegans. The sequence continues at coordinate 100,217,643 of NC_045544.1, read as the reverse complement.
CATTTATCAGGTTTTTTGTGTGATAATACTGTGCTCTCAAAATTCAAATAAGGAGCTTTTAATGCTTTTACGCCAGGCATGAAAACCTTTTACCTTCGCTACCGGCTCAGAACTGGGAACCCGGGCACACGTATGCTCGCCTCACTCACGCTCAGCACTTTTGCGCATGCACAGAATCTTCTGCACATGTGCAGAACCTACTGCGCATGCGCAGAGCATTCGTGATGATGTCTGGGTGGGTGAGCAGAGCCTCCCGCTGCCGCCGACACTACTGGTTTCCCCAAACTGGGGCAAACCGGCAGAATATCACCTCTGTTTTAAGCCTATCACATCTCAGGTGTAAACATCTGGATAACCACAGCAAAAAATTATAGAAATCCTACTTCTTTGCTCCCCTACCATGATTATTCAGATGTTTGTAATCAAGATATGTTAGGCCTGTCTTACATAGGAAAAGGGGAGGGTAATGGCTGAATGGTTACCCCAAATCACATCAAACTCCATGATGTTTAGAAATACAGCACATGATAATTTACTATCTAACATGAAATTAACTATGAAACCAAACTTCTGTAAGAAGACAGTTTATTAAAAAAAAGAATGATAACAATAGATAGGAAAGATGCTGGAGATACTTGTGACATATAAGGAAGTTTAAATATTTTATGGATGATTCCATTTCACAAAAATATTAAGTTTCTACCTCCTGCATATTGTTTATGCAAACTAATTTCTTCATAAATCAAAAACAAAACTGTCAGTTTAGAATATGATTTTATTTCTTGACTTCTTCATTTAGTTACAAATATTTCTCTTGCCACATTTATCTTGGCAAAAAACACCAACTATTCCCTTATAGCCGTGATGGCGAACCATGTCAAAAATAAAAGTAAAAAAGAAAACTAATCTAGCAAACACAGATTGAGCTGTTACCTTTATCCCCAAATCTTCATTTTTTTCTTTTTAGATAATTCTTTGAAAAGTACAAATAAAATTGCACTGTTATTTTTCTCTGTGTAGCCTTAAACAGTCTGATACAACTTAATTTCCTGTCTTGTTGCATATTTAGGCCAGATTGAGAGCCAATAGATTTGATTGCAGAAATATTTGTTTGTTATGCAACAATTCAAAATTTGGCAACCTGTGTTGAATACAAATCTCCTCCAAGTAATCAGACAGAGAACCTTTAGGAAAAAACATTTCAGCTTAGACTAGAAATCTGTAACAAAATAATTAGAAAGTAACCTGATATAAAATAAACTATTGGGTTATCTATCTTAGCTTTCTTGGTGCCTCAGAAAAGACCTTTCTTACAATTTCTATTTTTTACTGGAAATGTCAGGATAAAAATTGGGATTTCCTGCCTGTGTTGTACTGCTAAGATATAATTTATTTTTCCAAACTCCTTAACGGATGGTCTATCCTATCTGAATGTCTAATTTTTGCAGCTTTACTTGCATTCTAATAATATTTCCAAAATTGGATTGTTAGATATTAAGACTGAGCAATAGGCTCTATCACGGTCCTCCATTCCAGCGGGAAAATACTTGAAGCTGATTGGCTGAGCCGTCTAACAGCTCCCTATAAAAGGGCAAGCTGTCAGACAGGCCAGCGCTGGATCTGTTCATAGTTTGCTGAATAAGGAGCTGTTGTTGTCACTGACGCCTGAGTCCTATCTCGTCTGTTCACCCTATCCAACACTGGCGATGAAGGTGGGATTGGAAGGAAACTAGGCACAGAAAGAGCTGACAACACAATCCAGCCATCCCAGTCAGAGCGCTCAACGTCGGGCACCAAGTGGCCATTTGGGGCAGCAAATTTGAATTGTCTCAGCCTGTCACAATGATGATGCACACCCCACCAGCTCCCTATGATCCAGCCATGGAGTGCTGGGACTCCTACATGACAAGGTTTGAGTGCTTCATGGAGGCCAATGACCTTCTCAGCCTGTCAGATAACAGGAAGAGGGCTCTCTTCCTGAGTTACCATGGCCCCAAGGTCTTTGACACCGCAAAGGCACTTTTCGAACTGACCCTGGTACAGACAGTCATCTGGTCTGCGCTATAGAACACGCTCAAGATGCATGATGCATCTTAATTCATGCGACAACACGAATGCAACTTGCGGAACCAGAAAGGAGAGACCATCAATTAATATGTTGCCACACCTCAGGAGCGTACTGCAGGTTTAGAGACTTTGATCAATTGGATCATCTGTGGAGTAAAGGACATCAAGCTGCAGTGGCAGCTGTCGGCCAAGACGAACCTCACCCTGCAGATCACACTTGATGAGGCCAGAGCAACAGAATTGTTAACCAAGTCTATTGAAATGCTACAAAAGCATGGCAGCCTGCAGAGTTTGCGCTGAGCTGTCACGGTGCATCACTAAAATACCAATGCGATTTCTCATCTGATAGTGAGGAAGAGCTCTGCTGTCTTTGTTCCGAGAAGAAAAAATCGCCATATGAAGCTGAAGGATGGCTCCCTCCATGCGCAGGCTACAGAGGAAATCACCCAAGGGTGACCTGCCATTTTAGGGATGCCTTTTGCCAGAGATATGAACGAAGGAGGCATCTGGCCCAAGTCTGCCAGGCCAGGTACCAGCCGTGCAACCAGCCAGGGATGAGCCAGCTGGGACACCTGATATCAGACCTCGAAATCCCGGTGGAAGCACAAGGGGATGGAGTCTATGGACACATTCCAAACAAAGATTTGGCAAAGATTTGGCTCAAACCATCATGACACATAAGGGTGCATTCAAATGCAATAGGCTTGTCCCAGTGTCATGGAATGACTTTTGCAGGGCATACCAATAGTACTTTATTTCGACGATGTCCTGGTATCTGCCGCAAATAAGGAACAACTCCTGAAGCATCTGACAATTGTCCTGATAAAATTTAGAGAAAAGGGCCTCCGTGTAAAAAAGGAGAAATGCCAAATTGCAGCGCTCAAGGTTGAATTCCTGGGGTACCTGGTTGACAGCTCTGGGATACAACCCAACAAATACTAAAATCAAGGCTATTCAGGACGTGCCCACACCTCACAACCACACCAAGCTGCAGGTGTTCCTTGGCCTACTTAATTTTTACAGCATTTTCTTAAAACAGAAGGCAACTGTAGCAGAACCTTTGCATCGGCTTTTGGGGAAGAAATCCAAATGGACCCGGGGCAGAACTGAAGTCGCAGCTTTCACCACTGTCAAACAGCTGCCAAGAATCCCGACCAGCTCTCCCAGAGGTGCCCGTGCATGAATGGGAGAGGCCTAAGTCATCCTGGTCTAGGATGCACATAGATTTTGCAGACCTGTGCACAGGCAAACTTTCCTCATAGTTATGGATGCCTACTCAAAATGGCTAGAGGTAGTTCTCATGAACATTACCACAACAGAGGCGGTCATCAAGGTGCTACAGAGACTTTTCTCCATGCACGGCCTGCCCGATGTCTTGGTTTAAGACAACAGGCCTCAATTTACGGCTATACAGTTTGAAACCTTCTTAGCAGAGCAGGGGATCAGACATGCCCTGGTCGTTCCTTTCCACCTGGCCAGCAATGGTCAAGTGTAAATAATGGTGCGATCTGCTAAAGAAGCACTATGAAGGATGGGCCCAGGTAATTGCGAAACCCACATTGATAAATTTTTCATCGTACAGCACATCACGCTAAGTGCCACCACTGGCAGAAGCCGGTCTGAACTCTTAATGGGTCACCTACTAAGGTCTCCCTTAGACTGGCTACACCCTAACTATTCTGCCGAAACCCCACCAGATTTGACCAGCCAGCTCCGGTCATTGAGCATAGGGGATCAAATATATGCCCACAACTATGCTGGGGGTGCTGTCTAGGTTCCTGCCACAATCGTTGAAATTATCGGCCCTCGCACTTACCGATTAGAGCTCGAAGACAGTAGAAGCTAGAGAAGGCACATTGACCAACTCCAAGGCCAACTCAGCCACTTCACTCTTAGGCAACCAGAAATAACTCCAAAACAAGTTACCGTATATACTCGAGTATAGGCCGACCCGAATATAAGCCGAGGCACCTAATTTTACCACAAAAAAACTGGAAAAGTTATTGACTCGAGTATAAGCCTAGGGTGGGAAATGCAGCAGCTACCGGTAAATTTCAAAAATAAAAATAGATACCAATAATGTTTTTGAATATTTATTTCAAAGAAAAACAGTAAACTAGCGGTGTATTCAATGAAATACTTCACTCACCTCATGATGCTGATGTCCCGCTGTGATGATGATGTCCCGTGCAGCCGCGGGAGCGATGTCCCGCCTCCTATGACACATGGCACAGTGATTCCTATCATTGGATCACTGTACCAGAGGAGGTGGGACATCGCTATGTGGCTGCTTGCCATAACAAGGAGGAGGTGGGACATCGTTGCAGAGCGGCAGAAGGGGGAGGAAGGGGAATCGTAAGACAGCCCTGCATTACATTAGAACGTGAGGAGGGGGGATGATGCGGTGCGCGCTGCGCGGCAAACTGACACAGAGGGAGGGGAAACTCACAGGGGCACTGGGCCATTCACGAGTGTCACCCAGCGGCATGGCCCCGCCCCTTTTTCTCCTCCATTTCGGGCAAATTTTTCACTGACTCGAGTATAAGCCGAGGCGGCTTTTTTTCAGCCCAAAAAGTGGGCTGAAAAACTAGGCTTATACTCGAGTATATACAGTAGCTAAGGCTCTAACAAATTGGAACAAACAAACACTCCTCCTACAGGAGACTCAAGCTGGAAAGAGGTGGGACACTTATCTGTTGAACTAGGAGTGTAGCGGCAATCTCCAGGTGAACCTGTTTCAAGAGCTGCAGGCACGTCCCAGGGAAGCTTCCAGGTGCTTCCATTTGTCAAGCCAGGAGTAGCAGCAGCCCCATCCAAACAGACCACTGCCTCCACCCCAACTGAGCTGTGCAGGTCTGAAAGGGTTCACAAATGCCCCGCCTACTTATGGGACTAATTGGGGGAACCCATCCAAGAGGGGAGGGGTGTTAGATATTAAGACTGGAGCAATAGGCTCCACCAAGGTCCTCCATTCTGGTGGGAAAATACTTGAAGCTGATTGGCTGAGCCATCTGACAGCTCCCTATAAAAGGGCTGGATCTGTACATAGTTTGCTGAATAAAGAGCTGTTGTTGTCACTGAAGCCTGAGTCCTGTCTCCTCCATTCACCCTATCCAACACGGATCTTTTAGGATAAGTTACTAGAGGAATATTCATGATTTGCTTTGAGCTCTGTCAAGCAATGATTCATGTAAGCCATTACCAGACTATATATCATTTGTCCATCACATGTAAAGAAGAGTAAATATAACCATGTGCATGTAAACCAGGAGCATCTTTATGGAAGAATCACTGATGCTTCTGGGACAAAAGATAATCAAAAATGTGAAATACAAAACAGTAGTCATGTAATCTGATTTCTTTCCAGCAAGGCTGACAGCCAACAAAGCATAGGGGTTTTATGATATGTTTACATCAATGAACATATAAGTAGCAGTGATATGTCTTAAGAATGAAAGGTGCTTTCTTGGAGGGGGGGTAGATGATGTAAATGTGTGTCACAGCAGACACCATCTTGGAAGCGGCATCCTGAGTGAGACAGAAGGAAGAATTCCTCTTCTAAGATGGCCCCTGCCATCCACAGGGAAAGCTGACATACAGGAAGGTTAAAGAGGAATTTATTGGAAGAAATTACATCTGCAGGCCTGCAGGAAAGACCTAAGAATTGTGCATGCAAATCTACTGATAGAGAGCCACCAAATTGAGCTGCTGAATATTAAGTTTCCTGTCTTGTCCTCTTCAAGCTGAAGAATACTTGATAATACACAAGGTGTGCCAAAAGCTAATCCCCCACAGACCAATTTCAATAGGTTTTATTGGGGTTTTTTTTCCCAAAGAAAGTGTGACTATATTTCAGAATGGTTAAATGTCATGCATCAAATGAGTAAAATATGTTTAGAAGAAATGGCAACCAAATAAAACTTTTATTATACGATAATTTATATAATCGATTGTCCAGAAGACCTGAATTGTATAATGGAGGCTGACTTTTGATAGACGCTATATATAGTTTCTGACATTTAGTAACTGATATAAATAATATCTTCATTTGAAAAGACAAGGGGGATTTGTAACATTTAATAAAAATAAAAGCAGGTTTTTTTTAAAATTTAGAATACTTTTCCCATTCAGTACAGCCAGTTTTTATGATCATTTAAAAACAAGAAATATACACCATTTTTATACAGAAAATATGATCTTTGTGATTTTAAACTAACAAGTAATCCTAGCAAATTCAGGGCAAAGAAAAAGGCTGCAGGGCCAAAATATTGGCTTTTTAAATAAAGACTCCAGCGGCCTGTGAAACTACTGTCACAAAAATGGGGAATTTCTATCCACACAGTAATTATGTCAGCTGTAGGTCTTTGCATATTCACACAAGCCAATAGGGAGTGCAAAATGCTTCATTTCAAATCATTCTAATGTGAAATCTTGTAATACACATCCATTTTCAAGTGTGAAATGAAGTGTTTCAAGCACACTGGAAATATTTTGAGATTGGAATAAACCTTTTCCCAGCTCAGAACACTTCTGAAATGTACAAAACAACCTGTTTCACACTCAAACCAACAGTTTCACAATAAAAAATGGCTTTTGAAAAGCACATGCTGAAAATTTCAAATGGTTTCAAATGAAACAGTTTGCTTTTGTGAATGCAGTAAATTTTGTTTTCCTTATTCCCTATTTTGTTTTCCTTATTTCACATCAACTTACTTTCCTAAAAAGTAAAATAGCATGTCAAGATGGTAACAACCAGGAAATAAAGAACAACTATGCAGAAACTGAACAGGCAGGCAGTTAGCAAAAGGCAATGGCTTCATTAAGTACCTCATCTGTTATTAATGGAGCAGAGACGTAGTAGCTGACAACAACAGAAGTTCATAAAAACTCCTGTTTAATTCAATTTTTGTGACAGCTTGACATGGCCCACAAGTATACTACTTGTTCACATGTACCATGCAATCATCGCTAAATAGCAATGCCTCTGTTTTGTTATGAAAAAAGTGCAACCAGAGCATTTGAGGTAAACTGTGAAAAAAGGGCAGATACAAATTCATAAATAGGGGAGTCTAGATTATAAACAGAGCCTGTGTTCTGCAATATGTCAGCCTTTGGCTGCTTCATTTCTCTGGAGTACATGATGAATGGATCATTCAGGTGCTCGTAACTCCAAAGAGAGTCCACACATTTGATTTAATGCAGTTAAGGCTTAAAAATCATCCTGAGCAGAAAGATTATGGGTATATCCAACCATTCCTCATGTACCTAATATATTTTAAATGGATATATTTAGATTCATTTCCCCCAGGTTCTAGAAATTAAGAAATGAGGAGGGATATTCTTTTTCGAATCAATTGTGGTTTGTTTTTTATTTCTTCAATGGCAATTGCATTTTTATAAGGACTGGAAATATTCAATTTTTCAGAGATTCTTTAGAGATCAGCAAGATTTTTGATGCCCTTTTGTTTTTCATGCTAGAGGTGAAAAGCAGAGGCAAACACTGGTAAAATGTCAAGGGTTATTTAGCTCACATTCTAAAAATCAGAAACTAAGGTTTGGGAATTTTAACATTTGTATTCTCTTCACTCTTACAGACCCACAATCTGAAATGTTATTTAAAGGCTAATCTCTGAGAACTGTTGAGCCTTCTGTGGATTTTGTATCATAAATAAATGAATAGTTCAATTTATTCATGTAGGGAAATATGAGAATAGAGTTTACCCTTACTCCCAATCCTCATTATTTCAGTAATGCTTGGAGTAGTATTTTTTCCAGTCTTTATTAATTAACAAGTAATTTTCTTCTGGATTCACAGGATTCTAAAAAGTCTGACAGCACATGTGGAAAACAGTCTTTAATCTGTTTAATTAATATAGAATATTTGCTCACCTGCTATTTCCACATTCATAGGCAGTAATTAAATTGTCAGCTCCTTATTTATGCAAACATTCATTGATAGAGTAAGATACATCCACCATTGAATGCTGCTATATATCCTTCCCCAATCACATGTCATTAATATAAACTGAGCTTCCATAATTCCCAACAAACTATCTACATCTGGTTGCTGAAGGCTGTTATGTAGACATAGAAACAGATTACTTAGACTTACGGTATGAAATGTACAGTCTGTCCTAAAGCAGGAAGCACATAAACTTGGACCCTATTCCCAGTCAATAATAAATTATACCCCAAATTTAGTGATTTTTTTTAAAAAAGTGCTTCCTTAACCCTATTTAGCCTTCTACTCTTTCACAACTCTCCCCAGACATGTAAGTGGACCCCAGGGCAATTAAGCCAATGCTACCGTGTTTCTCTGAAAATAAGACAGGGTCTTATTTTCTTTTTACTTACAAAATATGGCCTTGGGCTTATTATAGGGGAGGTCTTATTGTTTTGGGGTTGCCGGGCGGCTACTCCCTTGCGAACTGGCTCCCGATGAACCAGGAACAGCCTCAGGGGCGAAGCAGCCATGAGGTGACCAAGCTCATGAGCAATCGCCCGGCAAACCCCCTGCCAGCTGGGCAGAGTGCCATTCACTGAACTAGGGGTATCCCTAAGGCACCAAGCTATGTGATGCTCTGCCTGCTCCCCAACTCCCACGGCTTGGCACATTGAGGTACCCCCTAGGTCAGTGCATGGAGCTCTGCCGGGCTGGAGAAGGGGGTTGCGCGAGTGCCTGTTCCGCCCCCAGCAGGCATGCCTCCTAGCCTCAACATGTCCGGTCCCAGCTCTCCCTGCAGCAGCTGCCGCTGCATTCTGAGCATAACGCCTTCTCCAATTCCAAACTCCCAAACTCGGCTGCCAAGTCTTCCAGCAGTGGCCACTCTAGGAGTACGCTCTATTGTTGTGGGCTGGCTGCTGGAAGACTCTCTGTCCAGAAGACTCTCTTACAGAGTCTTCCAGCAGCCAGCCCACAACCATAGAGCACACTCCTAGAGCGGCTGCTGCTGGAAGACGCAGCCGAGATTGGGACTTTGGAACCGGAAAAGACATTATGCTTGGAGTGTGGCAGTGGCGGCGGCTGCTGCAGGGAGATCTGGGCAACTCCCCCCTCCGGCCAGGCAGAATGTCACTCCCCAACGTAGCATTATCCCAAAGGCAGCAAGCAATGTGACCGGCTTTCTCCCACCCGGATCCTGCTGGTTGGTGCCTTCAGGATACTGCTATGTCGGTGAGCGGTGCTCTGCCTAGCTGGACATAGGGGGGGATTGTCCAGGGGGGTTATTTTCGGGGGTGGGCTTATATTTTTGCCCACACAAAAATGTGGCAAGGCTTTAGTTTCAGGACAGGTTGTATTTTTGGGGGAAACACGGTAGTCCCTAGAAGCATGTCATCTCTGCAACATTAAGCAATCTGTCAACATTATTCAGACATATTGGATTTATATTATCAATTATGATGAAATACTATGTATATAAATCTATTATTTGTGTATATAAAATGGATGGAGATCATATGTATCCCCAAAACTAGTTTTCAAAGTTACCATAAAGATGAGAAAAGATAAAACTGGCAGCATGTAATAAGGTCTGTGCAATGTGGCCTGGATTTGCCTTGATGAAATGTCTCACATCAAGGAATGGATGTAATTCACCTCAAGGAGGCTAGGTGATTGATTTGCTTTGAAGATGTGGTTTGTATCTCCTTGAAACTTTGCCTTGGCATTTCTGGTAGCCAAAAGAGGCTAAAAAGCTTCAAACGAAACTGAAATGTGAATTCCATATGAACAATAAAAATGGATGTTTTATATAAAAATGAGAGAAACGGGGAAAAAATAGGCCAAATCAATATATATTCACATCCTTGAACATCCAACACGGTGATGGATTGTTACAGTAACGTGTTCTTGCTTATCTTCCTTGACTTTTTTTTTCAAACTTGAAAGGTCCAGTTCAAGCAGGATATCCCTTTGTTTCTGTAACTTGTGCAACATTTGCGATTACCATTTCCTGGTTCTCAAGTGCTCACCATTCTTCCTAACACATTCTTGCTAATGGAAATTCAAATGGGAGGGGGAGCAAAGAGCCAGAAACTTTTCCTTCTCTAGTTAGAATAACAGTACAGTCTCCTGCTGACCCATAATATTTAGCCATCCAAACTTTGATCCTGCTTTAAGTAAAAACTATTGAGGATTAAGGAGAAATGCTGTTTAAAGACCATTTTGAGATTATAACTTTTTGAGCACATTTTAATCATGCATTTCCTTTGGCTCTGCTCAGCTCAGTCAGCAATTTAAACACACTTCTGCTCATTAAAGAATGGAAAGAAAATGATGTTCCTGTATTATAAAGTTTTATGCAAACTGCATAAATATCTCAACAAGATCCAACTTTCTTGTGCTACATGTGTCAATAACTGCAGATTCACAGACTGAATGGACCCCAAACACCCAGCCCTAATGTATTTACATGCAGATGGAAAGGAATTGTACCTACAGGCACTGCCTCAATTTAATACCACTTTATAATGCCTTGGTAAGGCCACACTTGGAATACAGCATTCAGTTTTGGTCACCACGATGTAGAAAAGATGTGGAGACTCTAGAAAGAGTGCAGAGAAGAGCAATAAAGATGATTAGGGGACTTGAAACTAAAACATATGAAGAACATTTGCAGGAACTGGGTATGTCTAGTTTAATAGAAAGAAGGTCTAGGGGAGACATGATAGCACTGTTCCAATTCTCAGGGGTTGCCACAAAGAAGAGGGAGTCAAACTATTTTCCAAGGCACCTAAGGGTAGAACAAGAAGCAATGGGTAGAAACTAATCAAGGAGAGAAGCAACTTAGAACTGAGGAGAAATTTCCTGACAGAACAATTAATCAGTGGAACAGCTTGCCTCCGGAAGTTGTGAATGCCCCAACACTGGGAGTCTTTAGGAAGATGTTGGATAGCCATTTGTCTGAAACGTAGGGTTTCCTGCCTAGGCAGGGGGTTGGACTAGAAGACCTCCAAGGTCCCTTCCAACTCTGCTATTGTACTGTATTGTAATTTTTCTGCAACTCTGCTCATCAACTGGCAGCACTCTCCCACCACTCCCTGTGTTTCAGATCACACAGAAATTGATTGCTGAGTCTGAACAATTGCAGATTCTCAGGGGGGAAATTATGAGATAAAAGAGATTTATCTGCATCTTTAAAAAAAAGCAATCCTGTTTGGCCTGCCTTTGCTCTTTAACTTTAATGTTCTATTTTGTTCAGCATATATTTATGTAGCCACTTTATGTAGTTAGTCCAAGCCAGGATGGAAAATTAACATCTGGAAAGCAGCTACCAGAAGTGATTCCCATGTTGATGTCTGCAGTATAAGATGTATTTGAAGCATCTGATATGCAACCCATATGTAATATAGGATACAGATGAAAATACACAGTCCTAACTGATTTGGGGATTTACAAAAGCTTTCATCTCTACTACCACATTTGGACAGAGGATGCTCTCAACTTTGTTATGTTGGAAGAATAAAAACGGAGACACTGATTCATAGTAGTATGGGCTTGTCATCTAGCGCTCCATTTTAGTTTAATAAGTAATACAAAGTTACAAAGGGCAGTACAGTTTAAAGATATGAATAGACTTTTGACTTATATAACAGACTTTGAATTTTTATAATGCCTTCTTTGCCTTTCAAAAGCCTGATCTGTTATCAGATTAATATGGCATATAAATGGAGTGCTAATTTCACTTCACATTTCAAAACAAAACCCCAAGCTGGTTTTTGTATGTGCGCGCGCACACACAGTCATGCTTTCCCATCACACAAGAAACATGTTTACTCTGACTTAGAATGCTTTCCCACTTGAATAACTGGGGAAATTAGACTATTATTTTTCTTACGCAATATTCATAACAGTGCTTTTTGCCTAAATGAAATAAGATTCTAGCTGAACCAGAGAAGATATTTTATCATTAGGAAGCCCTTCAAGGAAATGGCTTTTTCTTTTGCAGAGAAGATTGTTTTGAACATGTGATTTGATTTTAATATGACCAAAGGTTTTTAAAGACTCTCATTTATGGGTTACACATATGAAACAATGGGTTTAATTGTATGCTGTCCTATATACTTCAGCAAATAGATGTTCCTGCTATATCTTGTATCAGCAAATAGCAAACTGTGCTTTAGGGAATGCACATTCTCTCAGCTTCAGTCTTCCCCAAGTTGTAATAGATGGAATAATAATGCTGATTATTATAAGGATTATAACTAGATAGTGCATGTGAAGTGTCTAATAATACAGTAATCATCATAATAAAGACAAAAGGATGTTCAATATGTCTTGTGATAAACTATTAATTACATAGTACTACTAAATAAAAAACTCAGTGTAATGGCAACATTTTTAGTACTTTTAAGCTTTAACCAATAAACTATTACAGATGAAGGAAACATAAACAAACCAAGTTCTTGTTTATTCAATATTCAGTAAGAAAATTTTCAAATCACTGTTATCCTTCAACTTTCTCCGTGTAGTTTGCCTAAAATGTTTAGCATTTAGGATTCATTTTTTGTTAAATTTATTGGCTAGCCACTGAAACAAGCCTAATAAGTCTGTAGAATTGCTTGCATACAAAGAAACAAAGAGAGAAGTAATTTAAAATGGCCAAAATAAATGGATCAGTTATGGCATAGGTTTAATTACTTCATCAATTCAAAAGCAAAAGAATCACACCAATATTATACATTTTAATAACAGGGATTTCTTAAGAATTTGTGCACAGCCTTTCCAAATTGAAGAAAAGATAAAAGAAGAATATATTAAAAATCAAAATATTTATTTGAATCCTAATTATTAGCTGAATCAAACTTGCTAATATTGAACATTTTTATTCTAAAAACAATCAGTGGTGTTCTAGCTGTTGCTGAAGTACAATCCCTATCAACTATAGGAATTATAGGCGTTATGAGGTGTGCTTGAAGTTGTAATTCACCAACAGTTATAATTCAAGGTTATCTACATATCCTTGAGTTTCATTAAGCTATGTTTTGGAACGATCTCCCTGTGGAGATTCGTACCCTCACCACCGTCCAGACCTTCCGCACAGCCCTTAAGATCTGGCTAGCCCGTCAGGCCTGGGGACAAAGATAATTGCCCCCACCCGAATGATGAATGAATGTTGCTTACTATTTTACTTCTATGTATTGTTTGTGCCTATTGTCTGTATACCCCCTCCCTTCATTTTATGTAAACCGCCCTGAGTCCCCTCAGGGAAAAGGGCGGCCTATAAGTATTAATAAATACTCAATACTCAAATATGTCTGGCTCAGTGGCTAAAACTCTGAGCTTGTTGATCAGAAAGGTTGGCAGTTTGGTGGTTCGAATACCTAGCGCCGCATAATGGAGTGAGCTCCCATTACTTGTTCCAGCTTCTGCCAACCTAGCAGTTTGAAAGCAAGTAAAAAATGCAAGTTGAAAAATAGGAACCACCTTTGATGGGAAAGTAACAGTGTTCCGTGCACCTTCAGTCATGCCGGCCACATGACCATGGAGATGTCTTTGGACAGCGCTGGCTCTTTGGCTTTGAAACAGAGATGAGTACCTCCCCCTATAGTCGGGAACAACTAGCACATATGTGCGAAGGGAACCTTTATCTTTTAACTTAGGGAAGAGATACCTTTCTAAAAGCATAGTGTCAATCCTGTATTTCCAGATTTGTATTAATGCGGTTAATGAATTTTCACTAATTTTTACACACACAGTAGCTATACTTTTAACAAATTACAAGCATAGAGTTTAGCAATTCCTTTGTTAAACAATAGCATAAAACTAAACTTTTGACTGTGTTGGCATCTGTGAAAGTTATAAAGAATAAAATTCAAGAGACTATATTTTTATATGATTCACATTCTGCTTTTTTTTTGCAATTTAATCCTGAATATTTCCAAGAATCTTAATGAACTACACAGCCTTGCATAGAACTTCAGTGAGGTCCCTGGTCATGTTACCTTCAAATATGCTTATCCTAATAATAGGTCCTTTACCCACATGGGAGACCTGCACTAATCTAAAACCAGTGCTGCCCCATTTCCCTATGATTTTATGGAGTTTCCATGAAGGTTGACTCTTGCTTTAGAAGAAACACTGAAAAGACTGTTTTGAAGTCTTGCTTCTGGAGCTGCTTCTCATTAGTGGAAACCCTTTTCTGGAATTTTTCTCCTACCAATTATCAAGATGCCATTTGCCACCATCTCCTATCCTTCACAGATGCACCAAAGGATATTGTTACCTTATCCCACTGCACAGTGACTGATCAGAATACATCCCAAATCTTCATACTTTGAAAATCCTCTTTGGTGGCATTTATTTTCCTTCTGTGTTGTGACATTATTTTTCTTTCATTCCTTTATTTCTTACAGCACTCCTATCCAATCATGTACTATGCAGGCTTGTCAAACTGGCGGCCTGTGAGCCATATGTGTCGCTTGCAGGCCACACCCATCCCAGCTTCGCAAAGGCAAAAAACATTGCAATATGTCATGATTTGTCACGTGATGCAATCGAGTTTGACACCAGTGATATAGTGGATGTAACACTGTTGTAACAATACAATGCAGATTGACTTAGACTATGTTCTGATATTGCAATGGACAAAAGCCAAATGTGAAGAATGTAATATTTCAAAGAGTAATCACAAGGATACTAATCCATTATGAATCATACTGAAATGAGATGATAATGTGTTATAAAATAATCCCAGAAAGCAAAGGCCTATTAGAGCAGACACATTTTTTGGTCACCCACGTATTGGGGAACATCAACCCCATACATTATTTTCCCTTATTACAAATCATACCTTCAGTCAGCCCTGTGGTTCAATTCTCCCTCAAACCAAAGTTGCTCATTTTAAAGTGTAAAAAAAAAAAGTTTAAAAAAATGAAATCTTCAATTTCTTAGGTAACTAGTAAAGAAATCCTTTAATAGAAATCCTACAAAAATCCTTCACTCCCAAATAGTCATTCTTATGTGTCTTCCCAGTAATTCCTTGGAAGATCAAATACCACACACCCCGGTTTCTTTATTTTTCACACAACCACAGAAAAATAAGAGACATCTTTTGGTGATGACAAAGCTGTTTGAAAAAAAAAATCATCTCTAAGACTCAACCTTCTAAAATAATAGTTCTGTTAACATCTTAAATACTGTTGGCACAGCTAAAGTGACAGAGTTTAGTAGATGTTACAAACAGTGCATTATAACACAATTTCTGCAATCCTCTCTGCTGTACTTGATGAATTGTGTGCAGCACACAATGCTTCAGAAACCCTTTATCTGCTCTGTCCCATCAATGCATAAAATATTACAATATTGCAGTCTGACAGGAAAGTGGAGATTCATCATCTTTTAAACCTTTTCCCTCGTTTCTCATTTATTGGATTTTGTGACATAAACAGGAGCATTAATGCTGAGAAATGTCCAGAATTGCTTTTCATAGATTTTTCCTCTAAGAGATACTTTGTTTATCGGGCTTTTTTTTTCTTTGCTAGTCCTGCACTAAAAAAAAAGGGAGGGGTCAGTTGTCTATGGATTTATTGTAATGCCACGTGTCTCTATTGCAGGCTTCCCCAATCTTCTGTCTCCAGATATGTTAGGTTAGGATTATAATGCTCAAATTTCTAAATGGAAACTCTTTAATAGGATTTGTCCAATCAGAGTTGGGCAAAACCATCCAAAAATAAGACTTTCCAATTCATATAACCTTTGTGTTTCAAATGTATTTGATGTATTTTGTTTCAAATTTACTTCCATTTCCCAAAGAACTATGTATTTCCTATTAGCGTTTTAAGTTAAATTAAGAGACTTTCAGCCAAATGTACACTTTTTATAGATCTAATATAGAGGTAATCCTTGACTTATAACCACAACAGGCACTAGAAACAAGGTGGTTGTTAAATGAGTCATGCTTGATTTTATAATCTTTTTTGCCAAGGTTTATAAGTGAATAACTGCTTTCCACATTGACTTTGCTTGTTAGAAGCCAGCTGGAAAAGTTGCAAATGGTGATTTAATAACCCTGAGATAGTGCAACCTCATGCATGCATGCTGGTAGCCAAGTGTCTGCCTTCTGATCATGTGACCTTACTACAATAATTGTAAGTCAGATGACCAGTTGTAAGTCGCTTTTTCAGTCTGCTGTAAATTCAAACAGTCACCAAACAAATGATTGTAAAATTACCTGAATGACATCGGTGGTCCTAGTGCTTAACAGCAACATTGAGTACCTTACTAAAAACTCTTGGTCAGCACTTAGAAAATCTGCACATTGACAAAGATTTTCATCTGCCAATTACAAATGGCCACAGTGCATATAACATGCAGATATTTAATGACATCCTAGGTTATTGGGAAGAACTCAATGTGTATGAAGGCCAACACCAGCTAAAGAACTAGCTACTGTGATCTCACACTGTTGTAATTAGAATAATCAAATAACCTCAAGTTTTGCCCAGCTCTTGGTGACTTAATGGATCTATCCATGCACATTTCTTAACAATATGGTAGTTCTGGAATGGTTTTTCAACTTCCCAAGTTATTCTGCAGCTGGGGTAGAATAATAGCAATCAACATAACTCTAAACCCTGAGCCAGTTTAAATATAACGTTCAGTAATGAAAGTTAAGACCTTATGGTCCCAAAACATGACAAAAATAGATAAAATAACAGGCAGGAAATAAATAAAAGACTAAAGTGGAACAAAAGAGAATATTCCCTATTACAGGGAATAGTTCTGCAAATGCAGCTGAATGAATTATTGGCAGTTATCTGGCAAGTGGTGATTGCATTTAAAAAAAATCTACATTAACAATGCCATGTGCTTTATTTCTACTAAAGATAAAACATATCCATGATGATGCCATATTTATTACCTGATACCCTCCCCCTATAAAAATTGTGTTCATGCCAGCTGTATTTGTATGTATGTACATATGTATGTGCATGTAGATTCACAGCAATACATGTTCAGTCCTTGTTAGCTAACCTGTCTCTAAAACAGTATAAGAACAAATTATATTTGTTGTTGTTCTTCCATGCATCAATTGCACTTTAGTTTTGCAAAACAAAAAGGAAGAATCTAGTGTGGGGGTGCAAGTTAGTGATAAAAGTAATGGGAATATTGGCTTTACTACATTTACCTTTACTATTAAAGTTAACATTCTTTTATGTGCAAAAAATGTTATCTTCTTCACTGTCAGTCAGATAAAATTAAAGCTGAAATGTCAAGCTCATTTTCAAGAAGTTTAAATGGCATTTCCAATTATGTTTAAGTAAACAGTGATATTTTCATGTATAACCATAAATTGGTAGATGTTTGTGTTTGCAAGCTAGATTATGTCATTACATACAAGTACATCAGTATAAATATTACCTAGTGTTGCTTTCCCCACTTTATGCTCAGCAAAAAATGTTACAACACACCTTCTGGAAAGTTTTTCTTTTTTAATAGAACTATTTTAAGCATCTTGAAAAATATTTGTCCTCAAATAAAAGAATTTAGATAGTATTTCACAATGCTGTAATAAAAACTTAGGGACTTTCCCTATCTGGAGTTTCTTTGCTCTCATTCCACTTATTGGAGTAATTAGATTTGTCTTCCTGATCAATTGCAACAAGTTAAGTTCTCTAGTTTTTTGATATCTTTTGAGTCTCCAGAGTTCATTAGCACCTTTTCAATCACAGTAAGTGGTCTCCTGAAGCTTGCAGTTCCTCAAGGATTTGAAATATGTTTTAATTGTATATAATTAAATACAGCTTCCCCGACATAGGCTAAAACCTCTTTGTAATGTTTCCAGCTCCAAGTGCTCCCCCTCTTTAATTAACTGTCCTAAATCTTTCTGCAGCCCTGTTTTCGCCCTAGGGATAACTTCCTGGAGGAAAAATTGGACTATATCTAATTATTGCTGAAAAAAGGCTATGCTAGCTTACCCATTTGCTTTGTACCAGAGGTGGGTTGCTCCCGGTTTGGTCAAACCAGTAGTGGAATTCAGGCCTGGGTTGCAGAATTGGCAGCAACCCAGGCCTGCCACGCTCCTGAACCGGTTCCCTTGCACCGCTGGGTCACCACCAT
Organism: Thamnophis elegans; assembly: GCF_009769535.1. NCBI lineage: Eukaryota > Metazoa > Chordata > Lepidosauria > Squamata > Natricidae > Thamnophis > Thamnophis elegans. The sequence continues at coordinate 100,199,516 of NC_045544.1, read as the reverse complement.
TTTGGTTTTTAGTGATTGCGCATACGCAGGTCACTGTAAATTGTTCTGCACATGCATTACATTGAACAGCGTTCGTGTTGCAAACCAGTAGTAATAAAACCAGCAGCAACCCACTTTTCCTTTGTACCAAATATAAGTTAGCAGAAAAGATCCAGGGACCCCTTATGCAAAGCTAAGTGTTATATATATATATATATATATATAAATATATAAATATACAAATATATAAATATATAAATATATATACACACATATATATATATATATATACATACATACATATACATATACATATACATATACATATACATACATACATACATACATACATACATACATACATACATATATATATATATATATATTTAAAGTCACAACCCCTGGTATGCCCAAATATGGGAGGAAGGTCACACTTCCACTCTCTGTCTTCGGCTCGTCACAAGAGACCATCCAGACAGAAACCCAATATTTTTTACTGTTGCCTTTTTGTTACATTTGTTATATTTATGCTGATAAATAAATAAAGGGAGACTAGTATAGATCTATTTCAAGCTATTTAGCTCTCATCAGCTATATATATATATATATATATATATTTAGAGTCACAACCCCTGGTAAGCCCCAATTATGGGAGGAAGCTAACTGATTCCATCATCTGTCAATCGGCTCGTCACAAGAGTCCATCATGACAGAAACCCAATATTTTTATTGTTGCCTTTGTTATATTTGTGTTTTTTTTATTATTTGTGCTGATAAATAAATAAAGGGAGACTAGTATAGATCTATTTCAAGCTATTTAGCTATCATCAGCTAGCCATACCCTTACTGGGATTCGAACCTGTGCTGTATTGCATCTTAGGCAAATGTCTTAGGGGCTTAATGGCTAAGACGTTTGCCTAAGATGCAATACAACACAGGTTCGAATCCCAGTAAGGGTATGGCTAGCTGATGAGAGCTAAATAGCTTGAAATAGATCTATACTAGTCTCCCTTTATTTATTTATCAGCGCACGCGCGTGCGCGCACACACACACACACACACACATCCCACCAAAGAGAGGCAGGTATTTTTTCAATTGAACCTAATGTACAGTAATGTTCTAATTAGTTATATAGGGCAGCAAATAATAGCAAAGGTCGAATTATCTGGCCTAAGATTACTTCTTCAGGATATCTCATCACTGGAGAGCAAGGTAAGTGCATACTTTGATCAATTCCATTTGGGTAGATTTGTACCTAAATAAACCTTATTCTACATCCTCTTAACTAATCTGAATAAAAATACATGAGTTCAACAACCAACCGGAAAACTAGCTGATGGCATTTTTAAATTGTTCCTAACTTATATATCCTCTAAAGGATTCCTTTTCTCCTTCTCATATTGTACATTTTATAAATAACTGAAATGGCAGGCAGAGTTGTTGCTCTCCCATATATCATTAAAAGAAAATAGGATAGTATCTAATTGTAGATAAAGAAGAAAAGTGGTTTGCTATCGATACTAAAAAAAGAATAAAAAACTGATAAAAGGGAGGATTGCAGGACCTGAGTGGGCTGTGAATGATACCTATGGGCTGTAAGGCAGGAAAAGCATGAAGAATAGCATTCTAGAATTCTTTCCAGTTATTTAAAAAGCTTAATATTTTCTTCTAAGAAGAAAGCAATAGGCTATATCTATCTATGCATGTGCGTATGTTTCTGGTCTCCCCTCCTATTGCATCTGTGTGATTTTGTGTATGTGCATTGGGAAGCGAATAGTCTTAGTATGAAACTCAACCAATTTTCAAAGCCACTGCCCAGTTGTGTCTCCCAAAAGGGTTCATTGGGGATTTTGGATTTATTTTTCTCCACAGTCCCCAGCAGATCCAGCCTATTCTCATACTTGATCTTTTTTATGTCATTTTTTCCTGCATATTATTTGATTGTAAAAATTGGATCTTTTTAAAAGGAGCTATCCTACTGATGGGAGATAAAGAGAGTTCCAGGCTTCTTCATATTATTTCTTTCCAACATTTTGTTACATTGGAAACAATAAAAAGATAGATAAAGCAGTTCATATCTATATCAAATGATTGGGAGGGGAAGGATTTAAAATTGAATATTTGCCACCCATTCTGAGCATTTGCTATGCTTTTCCCATAGATATTTATTTATTAGTTAGTTAGTTAGTTAGTTAGTTAGTTAGTTAGTTAGTTAGTTAGTTTGTCACTCATGTACAAGATAACAGCAATAAGAATAAATATAAGAACACAGGAAATGGGTACAAAAAATGGGGACATTAGGACAAGGATGTTAGCATGCTGGTGCACTTATGCACGCCCCTCTTAGGAATGGGGTGAGGTCTGGGGAATTTTTTTTCTTGACTTTTTTCTCCACAATTCTGGCCAAATGTAGCTCATTTTTTGCTTCATCTTTTTTTGTTTGTTATCTCCTCCCACAAAGAGCAAATTTGGTGCTACTCAGCTTGCTGAGAATTATCCTGCTGACAGAAAGAATTCAGATTCTGTTTACATAATTTCTTTCCAACTTTGTATTGCATTGGAAAGAATAAAAAGTTTTCCTATATGTGTTGTGTCTGTGTGCACGCACACACCAATTGCATTTGCACCAATTGCATGTGTTTGTTTTCGTATAATAATTTAACCTCCTTACTTTCTCTTAACTTCTAAGGAAAAAATTGAAATTCACTGTTTACAAGACATTTTTTTAATTTCATTTTTTTTTGGCTTAAGAATTTACTGCTGATTCTCTAAAGAAACCTATTAAAACTACTGGAAATAATTATCCAATAATAGCTGAATACACAATAAGGCAGTGTCTACAACTGTCACCTGAGAGTAAAATGGAATCATTGCAACATAAATTGACAATAGTTCTCTTGCGGACCAAATAAAAAAAGATTTCTTGGTCAACAGTTTACAACAGCTTGCCTTTTAAAAATTCTTCATTCCTTTCTAATTTTTTTCCTTAATGTCCTCAATGACGGAATTTCCACTGCTTCTCTAGGGAAGTTATTTCTCAGATTCTTCATTGCCAACTTTCCCTAACAAAGTAACATTCAAGCTGTTCCTTGTAACATTCTCTGAAGCACTCCAAATCATTCCTATTCATCATCTAGAAGGATATGTTGTACTTTATTCTGATCTTTTAGTATCAAAAAGCAGATTTCAGCATTAAAAGACTCTATTGATTGCAATTTTGCTATTGTCTTCATTTATACTAATTTCTCTTTTCAACAATAAGAGAAGAGTTAACAAAGAAGGAAAGGCAGAAGTAAGCAATATTTACTAAACATTTAAATTTCTGCAAAATTCCAAACAGTGAAGATACTTGACATTAGGGAAAATGCAAAATACATTGGACAGTCACTAATTTATTATCACAATTGGCACCAGAACTTCGGTTGCTAAGGGAGTCAGTTGTTAAGTATGTCATGACATGGTCCTTAAGCAAATTCCAAGTCCCCATTGATTTTGCTTGTCAGAAGCTGGCTAGGAAGGTTGCAAATGGTCATCACATGACCCCAGGACACTGAAATCACCATAAATCCATGCCAGTTGCCAAGCACCCAAGTTTTGATTACATGACCATAGGGATACTGCAATAGCTGTAAGTGTGAGGACCGGATGTAAGTCACTTTTTTAGTACCTTTGTAAACTCAATCACTGAATGAATGGTCATAAATCGAGGACTATCTATACATATTTGTATTACCATTTAGACATATGAAGTCACTTTTAAATTCATTCCATATATATACTAGTCACCAAGAATGTAGTCCTCAAGGTCAGCTCAAGGTAAATCTCCCTCCCTCCCTCTCCCTCTCCCTCCCTCCCTCTCCCTCCCTCTCATTTATACATCTATATCACTTAATTACTCCCCTGGGTCAGCTGATAAGTGAGGAGAGCTTGTGGCTTAGAGGTTAATACAGCTACCTAATATATAAAAACAGCCCAAGTTCGAATCCCAGCAGTTCAGCAGTTCGAATCCCTAGCGCCGCATAACGGAGTGAGCTCCCATTACTTGTTCCAGCTTCTGCCAACCTAATAGTTCGAAAGCATATAAAAATGCAAGTAGAAAAACAGGGACCACCTTTGGTGGGAAGGTAACAGCGTTCCATGCACCTTCGGCATGTAGTCATACCGGCCACATGACCATGGAGATGTCTTCGGACAGCGCTGGCTCTTTGGCTTTGAACCGGAGATGAGCATCGCCCCCCTCAGGAATGATTAGCACATATGTGCAAGGGGAACCCTTATTTTACACACTTACACACACACACACACACACACCCTAGTGACTACTACATGGACCCATGCACATTATTTTCTACACAGAAATATGGAAGTGATTGCACATTACTTTCCTCAGAAGTTTTTCCAATCTCTCAAGCGAGTCTAAAATCTAATAAAGTTCAGACTTTGCTTAGCTTTTTAGAATGCCAAGTGAAGCAGCCAAGGTTTGCTAGGTGCTGCCATCTGTTCAAATAACCTCTTGCTTGCATCTTGATACATATTTTCACATGTCTGGACCCACATTGTACTATTATTTTGATTATGTGAACACTATTCTTAGACATGTTGATCTACTTTTATAAACTTTTGATACTATTTTAGCCTTTATCTTCTGCAGTGCAATTTTTTTTTAGTAAAGAGAGAGATACACTCTTAATTCAGTCAATAAATATTGTGCCAGAAACATATGTCCTAAGGAAGTTTTGGTTCTTCAGAATAAATGTGTAGTAAATTAATAGTTTACCTAAAACAGAGTAATATGAAATTTTGAATACAGTAGCTCAATTTCTTTTCTCATACAGATTCTGTAACAGAATTATACATTGAATTTATATCTCTGGCTTTTATATTTTATAAAACATCCTCTCTGGTATGTACATTGCCATAATGATGTTAATACATGACTTATACTTGGCTTTCCCAATTGTTGTACAACTACTATTCAAGCTTCCTACTCAAATACAAAACTAGCAATATGAAACCGCAACAGGCCATTTATATATAATAAAACATTTCTCAAGGTCAACCCCCTAATCAAAATGTGACCCAATTAGTCACTGTAGGCAATACTTAACTATATGAGGTAATAGTCTCATATAGAAGGGGGAAGGTATTATTATGAGAAAACACTTAAGTATAGAAATTCTGATTCATTTTCAATTTTATGGCAACAGATGCTAGCTATATTTTACAAGCTTTGTGTAATGTGGCAATTATGTCTATAATAATTTTTTCACTGTGGTAATATAATATAATATAGTTTCATTTATTTTAAATATACCACAATAAAATTTGGAATATCTTAGATAATAGGCAAAATGAAAATTGATACGCTTGAAAATTCCTCCTTTTGAATATTTTTTGAGGAAAGAACTTCTGGAACTTTTGTTCTACGCATTTTTAAGAAGGATCCATCAGAATCAGGAAAGTGAGCATCATAAAGTGAGCCACTATAATCAAATGCATAAATATATGCAGGTCTTAGTATTTATACATATTCTCCCATTTATGATGAATCTTCTTTAAATGTTATTTATACAAATATGATGATTCTCATATTTTCATCTTTGGTAGACAACTCTCTTCTTCTACAAAAGGGACAGGCAATCTTTAACTAGCAGGCTACTCCCGAGGTCCAAGATTGCACTGACAGCAAATTTCAGTGTTTTTGTTCAAAATTAGTAAGAGAAATAGGAATGGGAACATATCCAAGGGTAACACTCCCAATTTCTCAAAGAATGGTTTATAAAAAATGGTTACTTGGAGTAATCTGATTGGAGTTCAGGGTGAAATAAGACTCAGCATGCAAGTAATAGTCTCCTTGAGTCTCCCAATCCGTCTATCCCAAATCCAAATAAAATAATTAAAAATCAGCCAAAGTTGCTGTGTTGGGGTTCAATTTCAAATTTTATTAGAAGGTGGGATGTTAAAATTGAGTATGGGAAATATATTACCACTTGGAAGTCTCCCATACTTATTTTTACTCTGAAAAAACTTTTTAAAAGGGACAAAAAACAGGCCAAAAATGATCTTTCTTGCCTATTGTCACATTACTAACAGCATTCTCAATCCTTCAGAAATTTGGGAGTCAGAATCTTGTCCCACAGGGCTTCAACAATTCCCTAACCCCCATTTTAAAAGATTAACACTATTGGACAAAATAAGCTGTGCCTGCCAAGGTTCTTCTGTGGTACAATGATCAGAGAATGACCATTGTCTTACCTGAAGGGTCCTTTTCTGGGGTGCTACGAAGGAGAGTCCAAGCATGGGTTAAATACAGCCAATCTGCCCAGGACTGAATTGAAACTTTAAGCCATATCACTGGTGCTAACTAATTCTCAGATTTTCTTCAATGAAGGTGTGGACAATGTGTGCTGAGACGTTCAGGAACCAAGTTAATGAAGGTTGTAAAAAATATCCACAAGTTCCAAAGAAATCTTATGACAAATAGCGGAGCAGACCCCAGGGTGGGGTTGGACTCTCCTTTGCAGCACCCCAGAAAAGGACCCTTCAGGTAAACCAATGGTCATTTTCCTGGGTGCTGCTCTGGAGAGTTCAAGCATGAGACATACCCAAGCTAAATGTCACTAGTGCGGGAAGCAGGAGCATCCAGGGCCTCTCCATTGGTATGAATGCCCTGGAGAACTCGCCTCCCAAATGCCCCCTCCGCAGAAGCAAATTTGTCCAGTCTGTAGTTTCGAACAAAGGGAGACAAAGAAGTCCACATGGCCGTCTTGCAAATCTCCTGTATCAGTGCCTGGGTAGCCCAGGCCGCCATAGTGGCGGCACTTCTGGTAGAATGTGCGGTGATATGGCATGGCACCGGGATAGATTGAAGAATGGGGGCCGAGGTAATGCAGGCCCGTAACGGGCGTCCGATGGTCTGAGAAGAAACTTTGCAGCCCTGAGATGCAGGTTGAAATGAGACAAAAAGTGATTCAGAGCGATGGAATGAAGCCACACTTTTGATGTACTTACGTAATGCTCTATGAATAGCGAGCATGTACCACTTTTTCTCTTTGGGATGTTTAAGGTGTGGACAAAAATCCAGAAGTATGACCTGCTGGGCCCAGTGAAACCAAGAGTTGATTTTGGATATAAATGCCAGGTCCAAACAGCGGATTACTCTGTCAGGTTGTGTCATAAGTCCTTGTGAACTGACAGTGCTGCCAATTCAGAAATTCAGCGTGCAGATGTGATGACAATCAAAAAGGCTGTCTTAAATGTCAGATGCTTGTGGCTGGCTGATTGGAGAGGTTTGAAGGGCAGGCCAATGAGAGCCCATAACACCACATTGAAATCACATGAGGGATACCTGTGAACGACCAGAGGCCTCAGGTTGGATGTACCCCATAGAAAGCTGAGGATGATGGGATGACGACCAAGGGAAGAGTGCTTGTCTACTGTCAAAATTGTGGACAAGGCCACCACCTTTCATCTGAGAGTGTTAGGGGCCAGGTCCTGGTCAAGTCCATCTTGCAAACAGTCTAAGATCTGGGAAATCCTAGCCGTAGTCGCCACAGCTTCATGCTCTCTGCACCAGCTGTGGAAGGACTTCCACGTGGCATATATTCTGGTTGTAGAAGGCCATTGGATGCCTGAATGGTGTGAATGACCTTGGTAGAAAGACTACCCCTACTTAGGAGGTCCCTCTGAAGTGCCAGACAGCTACTTGTAACCACTGGGGCTCTGGATGTTGAAGCGCCCCCTGACTGAGAGAGACGTCGTGCTTGGGAATCCGCCAAGGAGGGTTGATGGAGAGACTTACCAGGTCGGAGAACCAGGTCCTTCTGGGATAGTAGGGAGCCAGGAGTAGAATTTCCGCTTCCTCTAACAGGATTTTCCAAATCACCCTGGGAAGAAAAGGCAATGGGGGAACACGTACATTAGTCCCGATGGCCACCGACAGTGGAGAGCGTTGACCCCCTCAGCTTGTGGTTCTGGAACCTGAGGAGGTGCATGTTCTCCGGGGTGGTGAACAGGTCGACCAGGGGATGGCCGAACCTCTGGGACAACTGGTGGAACAAGTCCAGGTGCAGGTGCCACTCCGAGTGATCGACCGTGGCCCTGCTCAGACAGTCCGCCTGGATGTTGTGGACCCCGGAGATGTGCTCCGCTTGAATCAAGCACAGGTATCTTTCTGCCCACCTTCCCATGTGCTCTGTCTCTTCCATCAGGGACCTGAAGCGAGTGCCCCCTTGGCGGTTTATGTGTGCCTTTGTGGCCACATTGTCCGTTAGGATTCTCACGTGATGCCCCTTGATGTGGTCTTGGAAGTGAACGAGTGCAAGCTGCACCGCTCTCAATTCTAATCAGTTGATGCTGTGGGACGCTTCGGCCATTGACCATCTGCCTTGCGCAATCTGATTGTAGAGATGAGCACCCCAGCCAAATAGACTGGTGTCCGTCATGATGGTGAGATGGTCTGGCTCTTTGAAGAGGGTGCCCTTCACCAGTATAGGGGACAGCCACCACTGGAGGGACTGACGTACCTTTGGTGAGACCCAAATCAGCTGTTGAGAATTGCTCATGTTGGCCCTCTGGTAGGGCAGGAGGAGCCATTGTAGGTGTTGAGAATGAAGGCTTGCCCAAGGTACTATTGACAGGCACGAAATCATCTTGCCAAGGAGTTGTGACAGCTCCATGATTGATGCCTGCGATGACTGCAGTACCTGCAACCCCTGGCTTCTGATGCTTGCCAACTGCTCTGGAGACATGGAGACCTGGCAACTGGTGGTGTCGATGATGGTGCCCAGGTGCTGCAGCCTGGTGGTCAGATGCAGATGACTCTTTTCCTTGTTGATGGAGAACCCGTGATGTTGGAGGGTTCAAAGTGTGTGCTGCAGGTCTTGTGCCACATGTTGCTGTGACCATGACTGGATGAGGACATTGTCCAGGTAGCAATGTAGGCGCACTGGGCGAGATCTCAGGCTGCCACCGCAGCTAGGATCTTTGTAAAGGTTCAAGGAACCGAGGACAGGCCGAATGGCAGAGCCCTGTGCAGGTAGTGGCGGCCTGCATAAAAGAATCTCAGGAACCTGCAGTGAGCTTTGCGAATGGGGGTGTGGAGGTAGGCCTCCTTGAGATCTATGGATGTTAAGAGATCTTCCGGCCTGATGCAATCCAGGATTGACTGAAGGGACTGCATTTTGAACCTCCAGTATGCTATATGATGTTTTAGTGTTTTTAAATCAAGAATACCCCTCCACCCCCCAGAGCTCTTTGGGACAAGGAGTATTATTGAATAAAACCCTGTCCTTTCCTGACCTGGTAGAACCGGTTCTATGGCGTTTCTGTCTCTGAGGTGAAGGATCTCCTGTTCCATGAGAGCCCTCTTGACCGGACAGGAGGGGGTTGGACACCGAGCGAAATGTCGGGGAAGGGGAGAAATGAACTCTAACATTAGCCTATGTGTATCATCTGAAGGACCCACTGGTTCGATGTGATCTGCTCCCATTGGGCGTGGAACAGCTGGAGACACCTTCCTATGGGAGCTGTCTGCTGATGGTCACTTATAACGTCTGAAGGGCCTGGAACTTGATCCTCCATGATAGGGATGTTTAGAGAAGGACTACTGATGGTTTCTGTCATGAAAGGGCTGACGATCCTGGGACCTATCCATGCCTTGAGAGTAGGGACATTGGAAGGAAGTGGAGGTAGATGGCTGCTTCGAGTTCCGAAAGGGCTGCCTCCTATAAGTTTGGGAACCCTTGCGGTCAGATTTTTGTTGACCGAAGGCATGACCTTCTTTTTGTCCTTATTTTCAACAAGGACAGGATCTAGGGCCCAAAAAGCTTGCCGTCCTTAAAGGGAGCCGAGGCCACTTGGAGCGCATATCAGAGTTCCAATGCCTGAGCCATAAGAGGTGTCTGGTGGTGACATTAGAAGCCAGGGATCTAGAGGCAAACTTAGTAGCATTCAGGGTGGTGTCAACAGTGTACTCTGTCACTGTAATAATTTTGTTAACATCCTGCCTTAATTTGGTATCCCCAGCTGGGAGCTTGGCGAGGAGCTGTCTCAGCCAGAGTAGCACCACCCTGGACAGGAAGGACGCAGAAGCGGAAGTTTTAATGGCCCAAGCCGCCGCTTGATAAGTTTTGTGGCAGGCGTTCTCGGCCCTTTTGTCCTCCGCCTTGAGCCCTTCTAATAGTTCGAGGGGAAGCACTGAGTTGGAAGTGAGCGCCGCCACAGGTGCATCCACGGGAGGCAATTTCAATAAGTCATCTAGACTTGGATCAACTGTGTACAATTTTTTGTCATTACCACGAGGAGTAGCAAGGGTTCCTGGCTGCACCCATTGCTTTTGTACTACATTAAGAAATAATTTGGGAACCAGCACAATTTCCTGAGTAGGTTCTGGCTCCTGAAAGAGTCCCTCACTGAGCAGCAGCCGGAGCCGGGGTGCTAATATCCAAGCGGATCGAAGCTTTAGCCTTGTTCAAAATAGTCTTGAAATTAGCATACTTGAACAAGCCAGAAAAGGCCGGTTTGTCGGGAACAGCAGCCTCATCCCCAGAGAATTCTGGTTCTAGCGCCAGACCAAGGTCCTCCTCCTAGCCAGAATCCTCACTGGCCAAGGAGAAGTGTGATGACTGAGGAGGCCAGGCTGAGCAACATATTGTGAAGGCCCCGGGTTCAGGAGTGGGCGGGATTTGCATGGGTGTTTGGCCTGTTGCAACATGTCAGACTCTATTCCTTGGGAAATGGCCCTGGCAATGACATTCTGCATTTCTACGGAAAGATCGGGTCCCCTATCTTCCGTGAGATGAGCCCCAGGCAGGGGCTGAATGGCCGGTTGTTGGGGTGCAAGGTGGCCCACCATGACCAGCTCCTCTTCAGGATCAGAAGGATATGCAAATAGTCTTCTCGATCGGCCATAGAAGGCCCAGGGGAGCCTGCCATTGCAATGGAATCTGCAGAAGCTAATTCCTGGCCTTCATCCTCACTCTCCAACATTGGAGGATCCTGAACAGGCTGAACCCCGGGCGAGTGATCCCCAGAAGTCTGGGTCTGTAGTTGAGCCCTAGAAAACAGCTTTTCTAAAGCCTTTTGGTGTCTGATGCCATCTCTGTCTAGGCCCGAACTCTGCTTAATCCCCTGCCTAGAGTAAGGCTTGCTTGCTCTGATGGCCTCCCTGGCTGCCTTGCCAGCCTGTCTGGTACAGGCACTGCTGGTGGAGGGACCAATCTGCTGCTCCTCAGGGGCCTCGTCTGCCATGATTGAATGTGGGGATGTAAGGCCTGGAAGGTAACTTTTCCCCACTCACCACCTCAGGCCTTAGTGCTCTGGTGCAGAGGCATTGAAGGCAGAGGCAAGCAAAGCTAAGCAGTCCTTTTATTGGTGAAGGAGAATGGTGCGAGCTCCAAGCTCCCAGCACCCAAGCAGATCAATCAATGTGGGGCACGACCACATGGGCCACAAACCTCCGCTGCCACCCTCTACCGGAATAGTGGAGCTGTGAGTTGGCAAACCTGCCGGAATTCTGGACAGGAAGGCTTCTAGCAGAAACCTGCAAGAGACAGACAATCAGGTGGCTGTAGCTGTTTTCCGCGGCCAAAGTAGGTCAACAAAATGGCGGCCAGAACTTTGACCCTCTCAAAATGGCCACAGCCCCTGCGATTCACTTAAAATGGCCACGCGCATACACCAAAGAGCTCTGAGGCTCTGCGCCAACAGCCGGCTCACTCAAAAGCACAGTCAGCAGCAACGGATGTCACAGCGGGTTTACGATCACAGCGGGATCGCTGCAATCGCACTGGCATCAGCACTCTGACCTAAGCGCCTTCCCCAACAGCAGCCTGCAGCCTCATGGTGCCCGAGTGAACCCAGGATACCGGAGAGGCTGAAATTGGTAAGAACCAGGGAATTATAGTAAAGGAAGACTCATCAAGCCTGCTCCAATAAATAACCAGGAAGAACAAGATGAATTTTGTAGTAAACTAGAAAAATAGAGAGTCCAAGCAATCACTTGGGAATGAAGAGAAACTGAAAGTGCGTCCACTGGGCTAGCTAAATTAAAAAATCTGAGGATTAGTCAGCACCAGAGGTGTGGTTTAAAGTTGCAATTCAGTCCTGGGCAGATTGGCTGTATTTAACCCATGCTTGGACTCTCCAGAGCAGCACCCAGGAAATATAGTTTTACACATGATTTAAAAAAAAATATCCTTAACTTCTCAATGTGTCCCACAGAGCTTGGCAAATGATGGATCCTAGCTAGAGTAAGACCGCCAAAGTTGCTATATTGCAATAACATCTGTCAGTTTTCCTGCCCTTAACTTACTATATTTCCACAAAAGGAAAACATAGAATGTGGATTGCTGCAAGGTATGAAAGCTTGTTGAAAGAAATAAAAATGTACTATGTAAGAGCATACGAGCATGCTTCTGCCCACTTTGTTTTATGAAAATAGAGTTATTATGTGTGTCAGGAGAAACATAAAAGTGAGTTGAATGCTGTCAGGATGGAGTAAATAAAACAAAAGATAGGGCAAAGAATGAACAGGGCAAAACTAATAGATGTATTGACAAATATACACATACTTATAGAAAGAAAGGCTGCAGAAATCTTGCTCAGCAGCCCTATATATTGTATTTATTCTGTAGTGAGTCCCACTGAAGACAATGGCTCTTATACTCAGATGATTAGGCATATTAAACTAGTCCTATTCAGTCAGCTACCTGGATATCGTCATGTCATCCACCCATGTGTAGACTGGAATGTAGACCTTTTTATTGTTTCAATTATTTATTTTCATCACTTGTACATCTTTGTCATTAACTCACTTTCATCAACATCTTTATTAGAGTGATCACAGCAACAAAAGATTACAGCTGTGTGCAAACCAGCCTGCTACTTTTACATATCCCAGAACAACTTGGCACACATCTGCTCCTATGCAAGAGTTTCATGTACAGGTAGGCTCTGATTAATGACTGCCCTGTTCAGCTACCATTCAAAGCTACATTGACACTGAAAAAGTAACTTTATGATCAGTCCTCATATATACAGCTTCCCCACTGTTATGTGATTGAGATGTGAGTAATTACAACTAGTGGGCATTTACAAATGTCACAGCATCCGGTGGCCACACGATTACCATTTGTGTGCTTGACAGCCAGCCTCCAAAAAGCAGATTCAATGGAGATGCCAGCAGTAAAATTGCAAACAATGGTCATGTGATATGTCACCTAATGGCTCAGTGTTGCTTAGTGCCAAATTCACCAGGTTGCATTGTGGTCATTAAACAAGAATTACATGTACTGAATGTACATATTATTCCATGTACGCGGCTATCCAATTCAAAATGATGTTAGAATTCAATTCAAATTTGGAATTAGATGAAAACCTCAAAATAAAAAACCGAACAACATGGAAACCAAGTATAATTAAGTCTATAAAAGTCCTTAAAATATTTATCAGGACTAATTTAATGCCTTGGGCCATTGTCTATGAGAAAAGCTAGGTAAGACAGGCTAGCTAGATGTCTTTCAAAGGAGTTGAGGGTATCCAGATTTGGGGTGTGGATGTGTGCCCACTGCTACAGGGCAGGGGCCACAACACAGAAGGCATGAAATTACCACAAAGTGCCTTATGTCCCGAAGGGCTTAAAAGATGACAACCAGCATCCTGAATTGCATATGGAAGCCTGCTGGAAACAATTGCAGCTTGTGGAGTGGCTGTATAACATGGCTTTACCAAAGCACAATTATAACCACCATATTCTGGACTTGTTGCAGCTCCCAAGTGGTCAACTACTCCACGTAGAATGCATTGAAGCAATCCAAATGGGAGGAAACATGAGCAGAGCCTCCTGTTCCAAGAAATAGTTCAACTGGTCACAGTTGTCTCAAATTGCATACCAGTTCTGCCTGGGCGGATGCCAGAATTAAAGATGGAAGATCTATGGTATTGGGGGATCCCCAAAGCCACAGTCACTCAGTGTTACTAGGATTCAGTCTGTTCCCAAATCCTGACGGCCTCTGAAACTGAGAAAGAACTTTGGCAGCATCACTTGGTCAGCCATAAGTGTGTTCAATGTTATCTCAGGACTTTATAGGTACCCACATCCTATATGTACTTACTTAAGATGTATTGCTAAGAATGTCCCAAATGCCCCTTGCTGAATGGCAACTAGACTTTATTTTTTCCTTGAAAACATTTCACTTCTCATCCAAGAAGCTTCTTCAGTTCCAAGAAGAGGCTTCTTGGGTAAGAAGTGAATCATTTTCAAGGGAAAAACCAGGAAAGTCCAGTTACCTTTTGGAAAAGCAACTTTGGGACAACCATGACCTGCATGATTGAGAATCTCCATAGACATAATACTAAGGAGAAACAATGGCTCAGTTCACATATTAAACCAAGGACACAAAGTCACTTCTGCATGCTATGTCAGCACTGTCAAGAGAGCAACTATAATTAACATAATCAGACAGCCATCAGCACTGATTTTGCTACCAAATCAGCACCTGAAGCAGGGTTTCAACTACGCAGAAGATATGTATGAGCTTAGTGCTATTTCTTTAGTAGTGTTATGAAATGGGTGATAAACTGCCAATTGAAACACCAGTTTAGAGTGGCAGAAGAACAATATGAAGATGACGAATTTGGTGTTTAAATTTTAGGGGCACAGTAGGAGCTTAGATCATTATTGTCCTCTCTGCTTCTGGATTTTGGCTCATCTACAAAATCCATCGTTTACAGCCAAGTCCTGCTGCATCCACCAGAGCCATATACAGTTTCAATTTGATCCTTCCTACAGAATTGCTTCCTGTATATAAAACGAAAAATAGAAATAAATTCCATTTGATTCACAGCCCTCCAGGCTTTCTGTAATGACTCTCTTATCAGTTCCAGATTGAAAAAAATAGAGCTGCAGCTGCTGTCACAAGCAGTATTTTTATTTTAAAAAGTGAATCTTAATTTATTTTAGGACAGCATGGGATCCTCTAAGTAGAAGTCACAACCAAGTTTATCTCAAGCCATCTGATTTTAGCTCTGAGTGGCACTTTTTCTTCCTTGTGAAAATTAATCTTTCTTTTAAAAAGCTTACAAACAAAAATCCCGTCTTGTGCAAGGAAATTAGAAATCCTGAAAAGTGCTTTGAAGATTTTATTACAATACTATTTTTTTTAAAGAAATGGTACATATTACTGTAGATTTAGAAGATTTAATGGTTTTTTAAAAAAAGAATAATGAAATGAGTAATGGATAAAGACAAATTTCAATTAGCAAGTCTGAAACCTATTTTAAGCTATTTTAGGTTCAGTGAGTTAATCAGAAAAAAGTAAAAAGAAAAATATTCATGAAGAAGATTCATGAAAGGGAAGCCACTTTGGTGTGATAGTTAAGCTGCTGGTTTAGAAACCAAAAGGCTATGCGTTTAATCCTTCCTTGGGCATGAAGACTCAGCTGGGTGACTTTGAGGCAATCGTTTTCTCTCAATCCAAACCTCTGTCAGGTTTCTGAAAGATGCCCTAATTAATTCATGAGACTTGAGCCAAGTTTCAAAAGAAATCCAATCATTTATTAGGAACACCATTTCAACCCTATTGCAGTGAGATCTGACCTCATTTAAATTATGGCTGAACTTTGTCCATTTCTTCCCTTCCCTCAGTCTGTGTCATAAATCACATTCTCCAACTAGGTGCATGCCTCACAAGCCTGCTGTAGTAATCTGAAATCCGACTCTTGTCGAAGTTATGAGTGGAATATGCTCCCCCTCCCTTTATTGATACCCACTTCACAGGATTGTTGTAAAGAAAATAGGAAAAAAGAGTTCATTGCTTTGAGTTGTATATGAAAAAAGGAAAGATAAATAAAATCATTCCTAATTCAAGCAATCTGAATGGGATAGAAAGAGACAATTTTCTTGTATTATTTTCAGTTAGTAATATTTTATAGCAATAGCAATAGCAGTAGACTTATATACCGCTTCATAGGGCTTTCAGCCCTCTCTAAGCGGTTTACAGAGAGTCAGCATATTGCCCCCAACAATCTGGGTCCTCATTTTACCCACCTCGGAAGGATGGAAGGCTGAGTCAACCCTGAGCCGGTGAGATTTGAACCGCTGAACTGCTGATCTAGCAGTAGCCTGCAGTGCTGCATTTAACCACTGTGCCACCTTGATGATATATAAATCTATTTACATTAAAACAATGATAAATGTAAAAAGCAGGGGATGTCCTGGAAGCAGAAGATGCTCCTGAAGACTTTTCCTTTTCAGAAATAATGTGAATGTGCAATTTTTAATATGTCTAAATGATGTCTCTCAGTTAAATATTCTAAATACTTGGCTGCTGATGTAGACGTTATCATTGGCTTTTATATTTTTGTTTAATGCTTACACGGATGTTTATAACTATAAATGATTTCAATTATTACTCAGTAAAGCCAGCACATAATTTTTAAAAAATTAAAATTCTTCCCTCTGATTTAAAAAGTGAGAATGTGCGCATGTGCGAGAACGGAAGATGGCGCCCAGGCGTTTTGCTCCAGACGATAAGGAGAGCAAACGCTGGAAAAACATCTGAAAACTTTGAAATTAATGC
Source organism: Thamnophis elegans (assembly GCF_009769535.1). NCBI lineage: Eukaryota > Metazoa > Chordata > Lepidosauria > Squamata > Natricidae > Thamnophis > Thamnophis elegans. The sequence continues at coordinate 100,182,956 of NC_045544.1, read as the reverse complement.
GCCCGAAGAAGGTCCCGGGGATGTCCGGAATCCAGGGGACCCGAGGAGCCCAAACCTTTGCGGGGGTCGCCATTTCTGAGCGACCCCGGACAGTGCGATCTCGAAGGTCTGTGAACTGCGAGCCGCCCGCGTTATCCGACAGTGGGGGGGGCGGCGTCGTGTCAGCGTTTTCCGATCCAGGCGATTTGCTTTGGACTATTGAGCCACAGTACTGGGGTTCTACGGGACTATTGCCGCCTTGGAAGGAGAGAGAATTTCTAGGACCAGCCCAGCCCCTTGCAGGGGTCGCCGTTTCTGGATGCCCCCGGGCTCTACAACTTTGGGGTTTTAGGTTCCGTGAGCTGTTTGTATTACTTGGCGGTGGGAGGAGTAACATCACGCCGGCTGCAACGGTGGTGGCTTTTTGCCTCCCTGCCTGGCTTCTCTACCTGGCTTATCGAACTTTTTCTACCAGGCTTACTGAACTGCCTCATTGGGGCTGTGTGAGATCATCATCGTCTTGGAGGGAGAGAGAACGCATCGGAGCAGTGGGGGGACTGAGCAGAGTGGATGGGTGGTCTCCCCCGACGCTGCACCAGCCCCTCCAGATGGCCCCTTTTTCCATCCAGCCTTACTTCCCTCCCAGCATTGCCTCCTCCCTCCTTTATCCCTGCCCAGTCAGGTGGCTCCCTGGACGCATTTTATTTCCTGCCTCCCTTTGCTTCGGTGAGGCTCGGCCTTGTGTCTTCCACGTACCATCTGGCGCCCCCTTATGGTGGGTTCTTAACCTCCAGCCACATCTGATTGTGGTGTTTGGTTACCCAGTCTTGCTAGCTAAGTTCCATCTGCCTTTGGTCCTGCTATCTCAGTTTCATCTGGTTCCAGACCTGCTAGCTCAGCTTTATTTGACTTTGAATACCATCAGCAACGTTACCTACCACTATTATTCTGGGAACTCTATTTGGAGCAGCACTGGTGGAAGACGACCTCCTATCCCCTTTATTTATTCCGGACTCTTTGGACTTATCCAGACCAATAGAAGAGGGGAATACGATTTACCCCCCCGTATACCTTCTCCGGACTATAACTGGACGCTAATCATACCACCTATTTTAATTATTTTAATTATGGAGAGCCATTTGGCTCTATCTGGACTCGCTTTTTAACAACTTAATAAGTGCGCAATTCTATTCTTTTCTTTCTTTTTTTTATTTTTCTTTCTTTTTTTTTCTTACTGTGTTTGGGATATGTTAGGAGTATGTATGAGATTGAATGAATGATCCCACTTTTTATCATTATTACTGTTGTATTTTTGTGTTTTAATTATCACGTGGGGATTGTTTGAGTGAGTGAATGAGTATGTATGATTCGGAGGACCTGGTGGGATTTGCGGGGGCCACCGGGGTGGTTGGGGGAACTACATCCACGGGAGAGGGTCGGAGCATTGCGGTCATAACAGGGAGAGGCAGATACGGCGGGGACTTTAGGGCTGGCCATTACCGGGGAAGGAGGGTTCGCTATATTACAGAGATCCCTCCTTCCGGCCCTACGAGTCCCACTCCAAGGTCAGATGGCGCGAGCAGTCAGGACCCTGGTCTCAGGCTGCTGTCGCTAAATGCCAGGTCTGTTGTTCACAAGGCTCCCCTCGTCCGGGACTTGATAACAGACGAGGGCGCAGACCTGGCATGTATTACTGAAACCTGGCTGGGCACAGAAGGAGGAGTTCCCCTTGTAGAGATGTGCCCAGACGGATTTCAGGTGCTTCATCAGCCGAGAGCCCAGGGAAGGGGTGGCGGTGTGGCTATTGTAATCCGGGAGTCCTTAGCACCTCGTAGGATCCCTGCTCCGGAGCTTGTCGGGTGTGAGTCCCTACTGGTGACGCTGGACCTCAAGGGTCAAGTGGGTCTGCTGCTTACGTACCTGCCTCCCAACTGCGTTGCAGCAGCCCTCCCCTCGCTCCTCGAGTCAGTAGCCGAGCTGGCAGTTGAGTTCCCTAGGCTTATGGTTCTGGGGGACTTCAATTTGCCTTCGCTCGGTGAACACTCTGATGGAGCGCAGGAGTTCATGGCTTCCATGACAGTCATGGACTTGACCCAAGTAATTCGAGGCCCAACCCACTCAGCGGGTCACACGCTCGACCTCGTATTCCTCTCGGAGCAGTGGAGTTATGATCTTGGTCTGAGGGGAAATGAGATCATTCCCCTGTCGTGGTCAGACCACTGCCTACTGAGGCTAGACTTCCGGAGGCCAAACCCCCACCGTAGGGAGGAGGAACCGACCAGGTGGTTCCGCCCCAGGCGACTTATGGACCCAGTAAGGTTCCAGACGGAGCTTGGGGTTATTCCAGATGCTCTCGCCCACAGTTCGGCGGAGACTCTTGCTGCTGCCTGGCACTCGGCAGCATCAGAGTCTCTAAACCGGATTGCGCCACTACGGCCCCTCTGGGTCAGCGGCCCACGGAGGCCTCCTTGGTTCACCGAGGAGCTCCGTGAGATAAAGCGCCGGAGGAGACGCCTAGAGCACCTGTGGAGGTCTGATAGGTCCGAGTCGAGCCGGGCACTGTTGACAGCTTGCACCAAGGAGTATATTCGGGCTCTAAGAACAGCCAAAAGATCACACATTGCCTCCTTGGTAGCGTCCGCCGAGTCCCGCCCAGCCGCCCTGTTTAGGATAACCCGCTCCCTCCTGAATAGGAGGGAGACGGAGAACCCCTTACAGGGTAAGGCTGAGGAGTATGTACAGTTCTTGGCGGACAAAGTTGCTCGGTTTCGATCGGACCTGGACTCCACTCCTGCAGATCCAGTCGAGACACAAGGGAATGATCTGGCAGACCATCTCTGGGTTGAGTTTCAGGATGTTGCCTCCGGGGATGTGGACAAGGCTATGCGAGCTGTGAGCGCCTCCACCTGTATTCTGGACCCGTGTCCCTCCTGGCTGGTTGCCAGCAGCAGTGAGGTGACACGAGGCTGGATCCAGGCGGTTGTTACCACCTCTCTTCGGGAGGGGCATCTCCCCACCGCGCTGAAGGCGGCGGTGGTGAGACCCCTCCTGAAGAAACCGTCTTTGGATCCAGCAATTCTTAACAACTACCGTCCAGTCTCCAACCTCCCCTTTGTGGGGAAGGTTGTTGAGAAGGTGGTGGCTCTCCAGCTTCAGCGTACCTTGGAGGAAGCTAACTATCTTGACCCCTTCCAGTCTGGCTTCAGGCCCGGTTACAGCACAGAAACCGCTTTGGTCGCATTGACCGATGATCTCTGGAGAGCCAGAGATGGAGGCCATGCGTCCATCCTGGTTCTCCTTGACCTCTCAGCGGCTTTCGATACCATCGACCATGGTATCCTTCTGCGACGACTGCGGGAGGTGGGGGTGGGCGGCACTGTTCTGCAGTGGTTCTCCTCCTACCTCTCGGACAGGTCGCAGTCGGTGTTGGTGGGGGGGCAGAGATCGTCCCCGAGGCCCCTTACTTGTGGGGTGCCGCAGGGTTCGGTCTTATCACCCCTACTATTTAACATATACATGAAACCGCTGGGCGAGATCATTCGGAGGCACGGGATAAAATACCACCAATATGCGGACGATACACAGTTGTATCTGTCCGCCCCGTGCCAACTCAATGAAGCGGTGGAAGTGATGAACCGAGGCCTTGAGGCTGTTAAAGACTGGATGAGAGCTAACAAACTGGTGCTCAACCCGGAAAAGACCGAGTGGCTGTTGTGTTTTCCTCCCAATAATTTGGCTAATGTTCCATCAATCAGGCTGGGGGGACAAAATTTATACCCCTCAGACAGGGTCCGCAACTTGGGAGTCCTCCTGGACCCACAGCTGAGTTTCGACCATCATTTGTCAGCTGTGACCAGGGGGGCATTTGCTCAGGTTCGCCTGATGCGCCAGTTGCGGCCCTACCTGAACAGGGAGGCCCTCACAACAGTCACTCGAGCCCTTGTGATCTCTAGGCTGGAATACTGCAACGTGCTCTACATGGGGCTGCCCTTGAAGAGCATCCGGCGACTTCAGCTAGTCCAGAATGCGGCCGCGCGAGTGATCGTGGGCGCACCACGGTTCGCCCACATAACACCGATCCTCCGTGAGCTGCGCTGGCTACCTGTTGGTCTCCGGGTGCACTTCAAGGTCCTACTTACCACTCACAAAGCGCTCCATGGTAGTGGATCTGGCTATTTGAGAGACCGCCTTCTGCCAATTACCTCCCTGCGTCCCATCAGATCGCACAGGGTAGGCCTCCTCCGAATTCCATCCGCCAGTCAGTGCCGACTGGCGACTACGCGGAGGAGAGCCTTCTCAGTCGCAGCTCCGACGCTATGGAACAATCTCCCCGTGGAGATCCGCACCCTCACCACCGCCCAGGCCTTCCGCACAGCCCTTAAGATCTGGCTATCCCGTCAGGCCTGGGGATAAAAATCTTAGTTCGTCCCCTCCCGAATGATGAATGAATGTTGTGCTCTATTTTTTAATATTATGTACTGTCTTATGCTGTTTGTCTTTGTACCCCCTTTCCCGTGTTTTTGTAAGCCGCCCTGAGTCCCCTCAGGGAAAAGGGCGGCCTATAAATTATAATAAATCTACAAATCTACAAATCTACAAAAACAAGTGACAATTAAATCAAATATCAGCATAGCATTTTAAATATCAAATGTCAGCATGCCATTTTAATTTTCATTATCACATTAAACTGAATTGCTATAGGTTGAAAAATTAAAACTAAATGCCTAAACATACCTCCTGAATCATCAAAGAACTAAGTCGTAACACATTAGGACTTAGTTCTTTGATGACTTAAGATAATCTTGCTTATGTTTAAACTGCATAGCAGTTTCTGAATAATTAAGGAATGGATATCTAGAGTGGGATTAGAGTGGTGTTAATAAGAATAAGCATTTGGAAGAACATGAATTTAAGGGAAAAAACCTTATGTTACAAAACATCACTACAGGTAGTCCTTGACTTACAATCATAATTGAACCTGGAATCACTGTCATAAGTCATGCCAGACATTAAGCAGGTCATCAAGAGGCTGACCTGACTTTATGACTTTTTTGTGGCAACCGTTAAACAAGTCACCAGTTATTAAGCAAACACTCTGGTTGTTAAGTGAACACATTGTCTACAAATTGTAAATACAATGAGGCCTTGGGTGCTGACTGTAATCTGTTCCAGGACTTCGGTCAGCAACCATTTTGGTCATGACCAGAAGCAAGACTGACTGTGCATGCGCGCACATACAAAAACTGGTGCGACGTGGCTGTGTTTATTCAGCACCCGAGGATGTATTCGTGATCTGAGTGAAACATTTAGATTGACACTCAAATTGTTTATGGACTGAGCCGTTTGGGACCCAAGGTCCGACTGTAAATGGTTTCTGACAAAAAATAATAAATCATGATGATCATGATCATGTGATCCTGTAAAATGTTTGTTAATGGGTTGCTGGATGCTGAATGTCCAAAATGTGATCATATGACATCAGAACTTCGATTCCAAGTTGCTTTGGGGTCTGTCGTAACTTCAAATGGTTGCTAAGACACAATTGTAAGTTGAGGACTACCTTTTTTTTTTTTTTTTTAAATAAAGCAAGACATCCTATTATGGGTGTCCATGGAGGGAAGGTGGTGAAATAGTTGAAATGGCAGCTACAACCACACAATGAAAGAGATGGGGCTCTGATTGTATGGTTACTGATGCCATCTTAACCATTTCAGTATGGTTACTGATGCCAGTACTAATAGATCTAGCAACGTTTTTTAAAAATTTTACTCTTTTTTTCCATGTGGAGATTTTGCAGCAGCAGAGGGTTCTTGTTTATTTTATTTTCATAATCCCCCAAAATAGTATCCATGATGATGTGGTCAAAAAGACAAAGTCAAAAAACATATACTAAGCTAAAAGAGTAAGTTAGGCCTACATGGCCTTATGTTTATACGGACATATTCCCCTAGCCTGTTTCAATTAGTCATTCTTTACAGGATGAATCAACATAGCTTAAATCAATAGCTAGTAATCTGATTTACATATGACTAATTCTAAATCAGAACTAATGTACGCAATTATACTATTCAAAATATACAATACATGTGAAGGATTTCAGGAATTTTTACTCAGTTAAGATGAAATTTGCTCTAGTCTTTCAGCTGTTCATATTCTCCCGTCTCACACATAATCTTTTGGACTATGACAATAAAATAAATAAAAACCCACTGCTACTGCAAAATCTCCAAACAGAAAAAAAGAGTAAAATTTAAAAACTTGCTAGATCTAGTACTGTATGTTGTGTGGGTGGGTGAGTAGGTGTCTGAAAAGAGAGTGAACTATATTTTTAATGAATGATAAAAAATGGATAGTAACAAGCCACAAATCGTTATAGGATAGATATTCCATACTATGCAGTGAACATGTATGACTACATTAACACTTGGTAAGTCTTGAAATTGGCACTACAGAAAGTAGCATCTTTATTTAAAATAGCAAATGTATGTACTATACAATATTCTTGTTCTCTGCAATGCATTTTTTTCTTTTACTTTTCTTGCTTCTGGAATATATCAGTGGCTGCCTGATTCAATATTCTTTCTCTTAAATTATACTGAGGAATCCATTTAATTCAAATCTTCATCCCAGAAAGCTTGGCTTGACCGAATAGGGGACGTGGCTGCAGTGGCCAAATTAATCAAGACAGATCTCTAACTGAAGATTCTGCAGAAAGCCCTTAACAGCCTCTGAGGTGGGCCCATAGCCCCTTCAAAGTTGATCCATTTTTTAATATACTAGAAAATAAAAGTCTGATACAAAAGGGGATAATATTACTCCATATAACAAATTAATCAAACATCAATGAATTGAAACGAAATCTAAACATAATCAAATTTAGTTTTCTCCTTGGCCTCATTTATTTTTTTTCCCCTGGCCCATTTCGGTTAACATGCCTGGCAGGCTACTGAAAAGCCAAGTAAAGTTCTTAGCCATATAAGGACAAAAAAGAAAAGACAGGTTGAATAACTAAAATCTTTTAACTGAACATTGTAAATAATAATTTAATATGTCCAAATGAGAAATGTTACTTTTCATTGTTTTGAATGAAGTTGCAAAGCTGACAGTATGATAACACAAGAAGCTGTAAAGCATGACACATTGTATACTTGTCTGTGTTATATCAAGAACAGTACCTAAATTATAGATCTTGCATGCATATACACAATGCAGTTGTGGAGCCTGGCAGGGAAATGGCAGAATTCTAAGAAATAGTTCACCCCAGCATATCTCCTGGAAGTTTTTCCAGGATTTCAAACATGAGTTGAACTTTTTGCAAATAATTTTATTAAGTTTCGAAATATATATAATATAAATATTATAACACAAATGGGAAAATACCATAATCCATTTGAGTGTGGTTGATCACTCTTTCTGCCATATAAATAGAAAAGTAAATTAGAAGTTTTCTTCTTCAACAGCTTACTCTTAAAAACGGTTAAGAATCATTACAGCTACAATTTTGATGCAATAATAGCGGCCTATAACACAAACTAGCACACAGTATATGCCTTTAGAGCATTATTTAAAAGCAGTACACAAATAACTGTATATCATTATTTCTACCTCCATCATTCAGAACTGATATGGATACAGTGCTTTGGATCCAAGGTAGATTTTCTATAAGCAGAAGGGCTCCATCAAACCACAGAGGGACTGAAAATACAAGGAAGGTTTCTATTTAAAGGCAAAGGACAGGATTATTGTTAAATATTCTTTCTTCCATCTTTGACGTCCCTCTGATGCTATTTTAAAAGATGCTCTTACTTATGGAAGCAGACAGTGGATAGGAAGTAGAATTGATGAAATCTGTTTTCCACCTTCATTAATGGCCTTCCAAGAGATTAGATTTTCTTCTTCCATTTGGAGCAGTATTAGCATTTAAGATTCGAACATATTACTCTTTCTCATGTCAAATTCTTGATGAGCAATTTCAGAAGCATACAAAGCTGATTTATTGGAATCTTGAAACTTCTCACATTCTGGTGAAAATTTTAAAAATGAAAGAAGAAAACAGGCTACCACAATTACTGAACCCTGGTGAATAATTTTAAGTTTTATTATGTGTGTTCCTTACCAATAAAAGGAAGCTTATGTCCATATTTGGAATTGCCAAAACAACAGATATTAGAAGACTGCTCCATTCAAAAACTGTGGTGTGTGGAAGATTTTAAGTAATGTGAATATTAATATTAACATTTAAGCATAGGTTCCTGTGGATAGCTGGAATTTTAAGTATAACACCATTAATTAGCAAGCGCATGGCATAGTTAAAACTCTGTGTTAATGCTTGGGCTTCAAGAAAAATTTGGTCAAACAGTTAGAACTAGCTGAAGGTTATTTGTTGAATACTAGCGCGGGAGGTAAGGTCTCCCTCTCTGATTGGTTCTTGGGCGGAGCCGGTTTAATCCTCTCTCCGATTGGTCGAGCTACTCGACGCCCTATTGGCTCATTGTTCAAACTTGGGGGTATAAATGTTTGGCGCGAACCACGCCACGTCGAATCGCAGTTACTATGCTTTGAATAAAGGTTACTGCTTTGCTACACCTCTTGTCGCGTCCTCTCCCTTCGCTCCAAGATGCAAAACTGGCGACGAAGGTGGGATGAGATTCCCGTGACCACGGAGGAGAACAAGCCAGCTTGCCACCGCGTCTGAAGCAACACGAATCCGCTCCTCAGGTTGAGAACTCCGGCAGCGAACGTAAATTTTCTTGCCGTCTTCTTCCCTCTCGGGTTTTTCATACCACAATGGCGTCATCGCTTCCTCCCTTCGCGCCGTTTGGATCTGCCGGAGAATCATGGGACGGTTTCATGGAGCGTTTCGAGTGTTATTTAATTGCATCGAAGAACCGGGCACAGACTGACGAGGAGAAATGCAGTTTTTTTCTTGTCCTGCTGTGAGCCTTCCATGTTTGCCTCTGCGAGAGCTCTGGCCGCCCCGAGGCCAGCCTACAAACTTGGGTGGGATGAGCTGATGTCCAGGCTGAGGGACCATTACGCCCCCTCACCTTCTCTGATCGCACGTCGTTTTACTTTTCGCCGCCGAGTGCAGAAGCCCAACGAATCCATCAGCCAGTTTCTAGAGGCTTTGCGCACAGTGGCCGCTCAGTGCGATTTTGCAGACCTGGAGGAGAACCTCGTGGAGCAGTTTGTATGCGGGGTCCGCGACGTGCAATTGCGCAGCCGTATGCTCCGGAACCACAAAATTACCTTGGTGCAAGCCGTGGAGACCGCACGAGCAGCAGAGCTCTCCGAACAATCCACGGCCGACATCGAACGCCTCCAGCTGAAAACCCCCGCGCAAACCGCTGCAACGCCTTCCACCCAGACGAACCTCGTCGACGACCCCTCTCCTTCGGAAGATGAGGAGGAGGAAACCGTCGGACAAATGAGGACGCAATCGAAGCGGAGGCCACATCAGCAACCATCGACGCCCGTTCAGCCAGTCTCAAACGCCCCTTGTCGCGGATGCGGCGGTCGCCATAGCCGCGCATCCTGCCCGTTTCGTTCTGCCGTCTGCCGCCGTTGCCGAGGAGAAGGACACCTCGCCAGGGTCTGCCGGGCTCTTGTGCCAGCCCCGTCGTTTATGCAGCCCAGCGACCAGCGCCAGGCACTGAAAGGCCGCCAACAACTACGTTCTGCGAGGCGAGCTGAGGACTGCCATTCAACCTATCAGCCCTCCAGCGCCGACTGCGTGGTCTATCAGGCTTCTCACGTTCCCGCCGGCCATCGTAAAATTAGCACCGTCGTCCGTCTCGAAGGTCAGCCTTGCCGAATGGAGGTGGACTCTGGGTCTTCCCGTTCCCTTCTATCTTGGGCTTTGTTTTCCCGCCTTTGCCCCAGGGTTCCCCAGAGTAAATTGCGCCCCGCTGGGGTTTCCCTTCTAGATTACCAGGGAAATGGGATTCCCACGGCAGGAATATTCCACATCCGGGTGGAATATGGAGATTTTAAAGGAAAACTTCCAGTTTTAATTGTTAGGAACGACCTGCCCGCTCTCCTTGGGTTGGATTGGTTTCCCGCTTTGGGTCTCACTATAGAAGGGGTGCACAGGGTAGTTCCCCGCACTGTAGATAGTGTGTTAGACGAGTTTGCAGATGTGTTCGATGGGAGATTGGGCTGTTATAAGGGCACCCCCATTTCCCTTTGCCTCGATCCCCAGGTCGCGCCCATTAGGCTGAAGGCACGCAGGGTTCCCCTCGCATTGAGAGCAAAGGTAGATGCTGAACTTGATAAGCTTATAGAGCAGGGGGTAATCGAGCCCGTAGATCATGCCCGTTGGGAAACTCCCATAGTACTCCCGGTCAAACCCGACGGATCGGTGAGGATATGTGCCGACTATAAGTCGACCATCAATTTGGCCCTGCAGGCAAATCCATATCCCGTTCCCGTAGTGCAACATCTACTCCACTCCTTAGGGCAAGGCCGTATTTTCGCCAAGCTAGATATGGCACAGGCCTACCAGCAGCTTCCCGTAGACGATGACGCGGCTACAGCCCAGACCATCGTCACCCACCGCGGGGCTTTCCGTTGCCGCCGTCTCCAATTCGGCGTTTCGGTTGCCCCGGGGATATTTCAGAGCCTTATGGAGCGGTTGCTCCACGGGCTCCCCGGCGTCGTTCCTTACTTTGACGACGTCCTGGTCGCAGCCCCTAGCCACTCGGAACTCCTGAAAATACTGCGGGAGGTTCTCACACGTTTTAGGGAGGCAGGACTGAAACTAAAGCGCAGCAAATGCGAAATTGCTGTTCCCCAAGTAGAATTTTTGGGATTTCTCATCGATGCACAAGGCATTCAGTTGTTTTGTGATTGACAGATAAACTATGGTATATATTTTTGTCTTTGGCCTTTGTAACCAATCATGATTTTAGACAGTTGTACTCCTGCTGCTTGAAAGGTACACTCTGTTTCCTTACCCACAGAATGTTACTGAATCTATCAGAAAATAAATTACAGATTTTTCTCCAATATAAACAATGACTTTAAGTTTACCCTGAAGTTGTTTGATATGCTGTGAGGAAAAAATGAACAGAAAACATATCATAATGGATGGGGATGATCCATAGGCAGGATGAGGCAACCTTTTTATATAATTGGATTCTGGTGAAATGAATGTAAGAGACTAAAAGAAACCATATTCATAAGTGATCATACATTCTATGGATTTTAACTAAGAATTTTAGACTTAAAGCTCACCCAGCATGCAGCTCTAATGTGTCTCTGTCCTTTTTAATCCCCCTTCCTTTTTTAAAAAGTTCTATTCACTGACCTATCTGAGAAATCATTTGTTGTTCAGATGCTTATCATGTATAATTGGTTTCTTGTTACAAGCAAAATCATAAAACTATCAATAAGATTACTGCTATATTGTATACTATATTGTATACAACTATGTTAAAATGTAGAGTCAGCTAAAATTAGATTTCCAGATGGGAAAAACTACTGATGGGAAAAATTATGTTGTTAAAATGTCTATCTTACCCAGAATGCTATTTCTCTTTTAGACTATAGAGAAGAGAAACTAAGATGAACAAAGCCCTGAAGATGAAACCATATGAAGAATGGCTGCAGATTTTGGGTCTGGCTAGTCTAGAGAAAAGAAGAATTAGGGGTAACATGATAGCAGTATTTCAGTATTTGAGAGGCTGCCACAAAGAAGAGAGGGTCAAATTATTCTCCAAAGCACCAGAGGGCAGGATAAGAAATAATGGTTGGAAACCAAGCAACATGGAATTAAGGAGGAACTGCCTAACAGCAAGGACAATTAACCAGTGGTACAGCTTGCATTCAAAAATTGTGGGTGCTCCATTACTGGAGATTTTTAAGAAGAGACTGGACGGTCACTTGTCTGGGATTGTATAGGTTCTCCTGCTTGAGCATTGGGCTGGACTAGAAGACCTCCAAGGTGCTGTGCTATGCTATGCTATGCTAATTTTCATTAAAGACTTCTCCTTTAAACAATGGCAGAAGGATATTTTTAAAATTTATCTGACAAAATAAAAAAATCAAGAATTACTGTAAATATAAACTTTTACAAAATGAGAAAGAAGGGGGAGATCTTGGTTTGCCTGACCTTAGATTGTATTATGTTGCATTTTGTTTGGTACGGTTGAAAGACTGGATGACTCTGAGAATCAAAGGCTGTTAAATCTTGAAGGCTTTGATCTGAGATTTGTGTGGCTTGCTTATTTATGATATAATAAGATAAAGTTTAACATAGATTTTAAGAATCATTTTATTAGGCAGTTGATTGATTGTGTCTGGTTGAAGTATAAAAGAAGACTTTCCACTAAGACATCATTGTGGATATCATCACACTAGAAAGTGATATTAATTGAATCCAAATGGATTACATATCATCTATTGTTATTGCAAAAAGAAGAATCTAAGGTTAAAAACTAGGGAACTACTAGTAAGTGATTGATTTAATTGTGAAAGGTTTAATTATCATAGAATATTTGAAAGGTTTAAACTTGATAAAAAAGTTTTGTTTTTGCAGCTGACAAATCTGAATTTGAATGGAATTTATGTTCAGGAATAATCACGATTTCTAAAGTTTATAAAATACTATTTAGGAAGAACTTGGAAGATGAAAATGTTAAGGATTGTATGATAAAATGGATGAAAAGCCTAAGGAAAAAATGTTAGATCAATAGGAAAATACGTGGATTAAGATTTACTTTGAATTACAGTTTGAAAGAAAAGTTTTTATAAGAATGTGTGTCTGTGTGCGCATGTGGAAATATTAATGAAAGTTTTCTTTTAGGTATTATTGATAAACTGACAAAAAATAATTTGGAACTTCATTTTTCTGTATGATGATAGTTGTAAGAACTGTATATGCCAAATATCGGAAAGAAAAAGGAATGCCAACAGTGCAAAAATCTCTTAAAATGCATTATTTTGGATATCATTTTCTTTCCTATTTTCCCATTAACTGCTACAAGCACAATGATACCTTTAATGAATGCAATCTGCATTCTTTTATAGCCAGCAGCAAATCTTTCATAAAGTTATGGAAAATATTACATTAGTCTCATTTCCTCTGTATCTTTTTCTTTTCAAAAAGACTGAAGGACATTTTTTAATTTGCATCTGATAAAAGGTCATGCATCTTTAATAAAAAATGAAGCACAGATTCGCTAAGTCAGCTGACAAGTCCCAAGATCAAAGACTGGTGCTTATAAAGATGCTCTGCCTTTCTAACACTCCTCAGTGATCATACAGAGATTGCATTTTATATGCACTCCACTTAATCAGCAGACAGCTATCTTAATTTGTTTATAACGTAAATACTTTTACATCCTGGTATTGTTTTTTCTTTGTATTTTATAGAATACAAAGGATTGTTTCTCTTTTTATGTCTTTCCACACAATTCAAGATTTAGAATACAGGAAGTGAGTGGTTTAAAATTTTACATAATTTCCTATTGCAACTGCCCTTATACATATTTCACTGACACATTATGCATTCAGGAAGAAAATCAAAGGCTTAGTTTATTGCTGTGGTGTATACACACACACACACATACATATACATACATACATACATACATACATACATACATACATACATACATATATATATATATATACACACACACACACACACATACATACACACACACATAGAAGGAGAGGTCTTATGCACTCATGGCTTAATATGGCTCAATTTCATAGAATTATACAAAATGTCCTTGGATTCAGCACATATGTTTCATGTGTTAAGACTAGGTGTTGAGATTATGATCTGCCCGTGTTAGGCTTTAAGCAAGCAGAATCAATTTACATAGTCCAGCTATTTTGTTGAAGTTATACATATATTTGTTTTTGTAAATTTTCACGGGTGTAGGTATGCTGGTCTTCTTGTATTCGGGTCTTTTCCCATGAAAGATTGAGATTGTCTTGGCAACGTTTCAGCGAGGTCTCACTCGCCATCTCCAGCCTGAAGATGGCGAATGAGACCTTGCCGAATTGTTGCCAAGACAATCTTTTCGTAGATTTTTACGGGTGTAGGTATGCTGGTCTTGTTGTATTTGGGTCTTTTCCCATGTAAGATTGAGATTGTCTTGGCAAATGAGCCCCACCCACTACCCAGGCCGTTACAACACGAAACAATAACGGACACACAGCCAGCACTAATCAGCACCAATCTACCAATCATGATACAACCACACAACCAATCATTCCATTTACTGAAACAAAGCCAGCACTCCACACCCACCGACCAAGATTTATAGAAAGACAGCAGCTCCGACCACACTTTAAGCCCAAAACCCATGGCTATAGAACTTTGGCCTTTTTTATTCTAACAACATTATCTATTATCAGCCATACTGTAAGATAGTTTGGGCTGGCCCAGAGTTACCCAGTAAGTTTCATGATCAAATGGAGGCTTGATCCTGGCTGCCATTGCCTGAGCAAATATTTAAACTACACATTAGAATTTTTTTCTTTATGAGAACCCAGGTAAAAGTATCAGCTGAAAAAAAATGTGTGTATTTGTGTGTTAGGATTCCATACATACATGGGAAAAAAGTGAAAGAAGAAAAGTTTCCTAGCAGTCAGGAAATACTTATCAGCAGTGCTTCCTTTTTAACTGCTTTCATATTTGTAAACTGTCAAACTTGGCTGCCTTGCCTAATTGGACCTTTCCCCACATGGTAACATTCACTTCAAAGTGCAAACTATAAATGTTTCATAATGTCACAAAGGCTAATGACAACTCTCTCTGAACTTGCAACCTAACTGTATTTATTAGTCATAGTTATAGACCCATCAACTTAACTGTATTTATTAGTCATAGTTATAGACCCATCCTAAGTTAGTTCTAAATATAAGGTCTTCTTGACTACGAGATGAGTTCAGGATATGTCTGTGCTTACAAAACGAAACTACAATTTTCAATACTGCTTTTTATTATTCTCACTTAATAATGACTTGAATTTCTGAAAGGTTGATGAAGTAGCTTCAATGCAAAACACTTGCATTTATATTTGCACATTCAGAATTCACTCTTTTTGATAGACTCACTCTTTCACACACATACTATTTCATGACACACACAAAATCTTCAGGACAGTCCAATAGCATTTTTGAGCTATATTTTAAAGTAATGTCACTATACAAGCGTCTTCAGCTTTTGATGCAGCATTAATTATGAAATGCTCTGAATAGAATATTTTATCAGATAGGCAAGCAAACAAACACTTATAAGCCCCAAAAGTTTAAATACTACTTACACAATCTCATCATTCTGAAATTCAAGCTCTCCACAGGTGTCCTCGAAGTCCTCTCCACCTCCTTTGGCTGTGCCTTCAATTGTTTTGTATGGCACAATAACATTTCCTCGAGCTCCAGATGTCCGTAGCACTTTCACTTCCATGGTCCCCACGCTCTCACTTACATGAGTGACTGGTTCCTCAAAAGTAAATATGCCAGCATGATCATCATCAAAGATTGTAACAGTCGCTGTAGCAGGTGACCCCAGACAAGCCACAGTTGCAACGTGGTTGCCGTCTAGAACACCTTCCTCAGATCGTTCTGACACTTTCACATTATTGAGGTGAACAAGGAAATTCTCATCTTCCTCAAATATGTCATCATCAATTATACCAACTCTTATTTCTTTTTGCGTCTCACCTGGCTTAAATACCACTGTTCCTTCTGTAAACTCGTAATCAGACCCTGCATTGGCTGTACCATCTTCTGTTCTGAAATCAACCAAGACTGTTTTGGTCAAATCACCACCTCGACGGGCAATTGTTAGAGCTACTGTGCCACAGTTCTCAAGGCACTGGTAGGTGCTCTGCTCAAAATAGATCTTACTGACAGGGTCATTGTCTGCCACTTCACAGTTGACCTCATGCATGCTGACTGCTTTTCGTGCTTGGTCAGCTGCATGTCGCTTCAATATGTTACCAGCTCCAGTCATTAACCGAGTAGCCTGAATGCGATAAAAGGCGCGACTCTTTTGTTGCTGACTCAGAACTTGATAATTAGCTAGTTCTATTAGCTGTTCAATCTCTTTGTCTGGATGCTTCTGTTTCAATTCTTTCAGGATTCTAGCCATTTCTCTCCTTGCTTCTTCATCGTCTTGATCCTTCTCATCCACCTCTAGGACCAGAGTGCCATCCAAGAAACTTTCAACATGGGAATTAACTATCTTTCCATCCATTTCAATATCAGCCTTAGATTGTGGCCCTTCACCCTCATGTTCAATTATCATGCCTCTCTGCTTTCCAGCTCTGTATTTCTTGTATACATACTTGTAGAATAAAAGCCTTCGATCAGCAACCCATGCAAACACGACACAGATAGGAAAAAAGAAGAAAGTGAGTAAACTTTCCCAGACTTCTACTTCCCCAGGTGATATAACTGACAAAATTAAATACAGCCAAGTATAGGCAAAAATGCTCCAAGCTGCAGTGACAAAAAACACACGAAGATGCTTAATCTTCCTGATTTCTCCATCAGGAACAACATAAACACAAATGGCTATAATGACAAACATATTAAAGGCAGCACTTCCTACAATAGTGCTTGGTCCAAGGTCTCCTGCCTTGAAGCCATGGCCACACACTTCAATGACAGATAGGAGGATCTCAGGTGCAGAAGAGCCCAAAGCCATCAATGTTAAGTTCGATACAGTTTCATTCCAAATTCTTACTGTTGTCTTGCTGGTCTCACCATTGGGTTTCTTGATTGTTATCTCTCTCTCTTGGGAAGTAATAACTTCTATGGATGACATGAAACGATCTGCTATAATAGATACTCCTAGAAACATGTAGACCATGGCCACAAAGTATACAGTAGCTCTTGCTATTTTATCACCAAATGAAGGATCTTGAGGTTCCCAAATTGGCAAAATTACACCTTTCTTACAGATATAGGAACCAGAACATTCTGCTGAATGGTTGGTTTCTTCAGGTTGATGTTCTGTATGTACTTTGTCCACATGGCATAGCAAAAATGCAACAATTAAAAGGAGAAGACCACCAGGCAAGGCAGTTGAATTCCTTAATCCATTCATGATTGTTCTGTCAGACCAATTTCCAAAGCTTTTCTAATCTGCAGAATACAAAAATGTGAAATATATTATCAACAATCAACTGAAGAAAGCTATAGCTTTTTTCTTTCTATAAGGTCACAATTTTACATAATCTTTTACCTTCTAGGGAAAAAAACTGAATTTACAAAACTGAAGTCCATAAAGTCATTTTCAATTGCTGAATTATATTTTTAAATCTATAGGTCTACTCTCAGATAATACTTTTCTATTCAACTTGGAGTCAGATTAAAGTCATTGAAACAATGGCATAGGTTAATGGTATAAGCTATTGAAGATACAGCTATATCATTGCTGAAATTGTATTTTCTGTTTTGTAAATAAATAAAATACAATGCTATATTCAGTAACATGTATCATACAGAACAGTTACATATAGTGTTTCCAAGATGTATGGACCAACTCCCAGCGAGGCTGGCTGGGAAATTTTGGGAGTTGAAGCCGATACATTTTAAAGTTACTAAGGTTGAGAAACACTAGTCAAGCTAGATATGACAAAGCTTGAATTGTTTTTCATTCTGTCTAAGATATGTATGGAAATCCCCAGAGCAAGTCCAAACTTTCTTTCTATGATCATTCTCAGAATTATTTATTTCTATTCTTTGCATTATATCTTTTATCTACTAACTGATCCATAATAGTCAGCATGTACAGTTATTGAAAAGTCTAAGTAAGCAGTATTTTATTTTTAATAATATTTCCCAGATCTCATCAATCTGACACTTGAAATCATTCTTACATAAAACAAATGCATAAACTTCCATGGTTAAAACATTAACATTGAAAACAGTATCAAACCACTAGGCATACTTGGGTTTCAGATCAGTAGCCCAGTCCCACAGCCCTTTTATCGAAACAATATGGCTTCATACATTTAAGACATGAAAGGGAATAAACTGATTTATTTATGTAGGATATTTATACCCTGTCTTGAGCTTTCTCAGGATTAGTAGCAAAGAAATACAAAACCTAAAAATAGAAAGTACAAAATCCTAGATAAAAATAAAAGTCCATGGAATTGTCAGGATACATCTCAATGCAAAAATTAAAACACATTTTAAGAGTTCTGATATCAGAGACCTCACAGAAGCTTCTTGGGAATAGCAGGGGATCACATCAATTCCCAGCATTGTTGAGCCAAGGACTCAATAGGTCTGACTTTTTAAAAAAATAAAATAAAATAAAATAAAGGAATATTCTGGAGACATTGTCACATCTTGTTATTACAAATACCTCTAGTCCCTACTCTAGGTAGTGCTCTATGCTAGATAGCAATAGTACTTAGACATATACCGCTTCATAGTGCTTTTACAGCCCTCCCTAAGTTGTTTACAGAATCAGCATATTGCCCCCAACAACATGGGTCCTCATTTTACCCACCTCAGAAGGATGGAAGGCTGAGTCAACCTTGAGCCGGTGAGATATGAACTGCCGAACTGCACCTAACAGTCAGCTGAAGTAACCTGCAGTACTGCACTCTAACCACTGCGCTACCTCGGCTCTGAAATCCAACCATGAAAGAAGCAATTCTCAAGGCAGGTATTCGATCATCTTTCTATTGCAATATAATTGTACTTCCACTTGATAACTTGTTATATATTGCTCACAACAAAGAGAGACTGATTCTCATTAACAAAACTGGAAGCAGAAGTAAAGACATCTCCCTGGCTGCAGCAGCCATAGATTCTTTCCAGTTTTGTTGGAATGTCCAAAGCATTTTCACACTATTGATGCTTGTTCTTATCTAATTTGTAATACTATTTTGTATTTTCAAATGATTTATACAATATTTTATATATTTTATAAAATGTTTACAAACATTTATAAAGGTTTGCTTTTTATAGTAGGCTTTAATTGACTTTACACTACAGAGGCCTTTTGATGTGCAGCATAAAATTAGAATAAATAAATAAGTATGACATTACATCTTTTTTAGGTTGTATACTGTAATCAATCCACTGAGGTAGTTATAAACAACGATCGTGTCAGTAAGATCTATTTTGAACATCAATAATGATAATGACTATAGCATGAAATCACAGTGATAAAATAGCAATTAGAACACTAACATTCTAAACCATTAAAATGGCTTTTAAAATACCTGAAAAATAAAAATAAAAAAGGCTTTTGTCTAATATTTCAAAACAGTAATACAACACTAGTGTTCGCAAATAAGGCACCACAATCAAAAGACTTTCTCACTGCTCGAAGTGAAGTGAGCATTTGAGAAAATATTGCTTCACATAACTTTATTATTTATTTATTTATTATTTTATTGATTAGTTCTCTGTGCTTCCCATCTTGCCTTGAGGCAACTAAGATTAATTTTGTGTAAGATGTTTAAACTGTTGGTTCATGCAGAAAAATGGTAGACAAATCTAACTATTATTGCTGCTGCTGCTGCTGCTGTGCTAATTATAATTATAGTGGAATTTTTGAATTACTGTAGACTGGGAAGTTTAGATGGCAAATGCAATGGAGATTAATATTGAATACTTACAGTCAGCAGTTTAACTGCCATGCTTTGAAGTAGCTGATTCTGGATCATTTTTTTAAAACAGTCCCACATATACTGTAATATATTACAATAGTCGATGTGGAATATTAACAATTGTTGTAAAACTATATTTAGTTAGAGGCACATTTGGTATATCAGCTTAAGCTGATAAAGGGCGCTCCAAGCTCCTGAGGCAATATCCATTCCTTAAGTGAAGCGCAACTACTTTTGGAACAGGATAAATATCACTTACTTGGGCAGGCAAACCACTCACAAGAACGATTATTTCCATCTTCTTTGAATTGAATCTCATTTAATAAGCTCTCATTACCCTGCCCAGGCACTCATTCAGAACTTCTACCGTCTCATCTATGGTAGATGAAATGGAAAACTAAAGCTGGGTGTCACCTGCATATTTGGTGACACTCCACCCTGTCCTTGATAACCTCCTACATAAGTTTCATGTAGATGTTAAAAATAATGCAGTTTTAAACATAATCACAGCCCTAATCATAGTCACAATGCAAACCAGTAATCCTTCAGCACCCTCTTCTCTAACTGGCCATTCAAGCAAAAGCAGAACTAGAATGGTTCTGTCCTAGATGGTTTTTCTGTCCCAAAAGAAACATGGTCAGTAGTATTGAAGAGATGTCTAAAACACTGAATCAAGTTCTACCCCTCTTGTCCCTTTCCCAGGGTAGGTCATTCAACATGAAAATCAAGCACGGCAGTTTACGTTACAAATTAGGCCTAAAACCAGAGTAAACAGGATATATGACTTGTTTCATTGAAGTGTACCCAGTGCTGATCAGCAAGCAATTGCCCAGGGACCTTGCTCATTGTAAAAAGGAGCTCTGGGAGTCCCAGACCAAGTACCTCTGGAGGCAACCTTAGTCTTAATATAACATTTTAAATATTACTCTCCACTGAGTACACAGTTTCTTTGCAATGAAAGTAAAAACGGTGAGATAGGATGCAAATATACTTAACAAATAATAAAATACAGTGGTGCTTAAACGTTTATGAATCATTTTGAACTTTCAGTGTTTCTGCATAAACAACATAAACTGTGATCTCTCCCATATGAATGAACAAGTATGTTCTTGGTCCATTTGTTTAATTGGGTTCTCTTTAGTTAGGAGGATTTGTGTGGAAAAGCGATCACATTTAGATCATATTTGGTAAAAATATGATTAGATCATATTTAGGTAAAAATATTGAAAATTCAAAAGGACTCACAAACTTTTAAGCACTACTGTGTAATAAAGGAGCTGGTTTTACCTTTCTGGCAATCCTGTGAAAGCAAGTACCTACTTAGTTCTGCACTTATTTTTAATGTGTTTGGTAGCTCCTCTTGTTCATACTGCAGGCAGCATTAGCAAAATTTGCTGACCAAAAAGAAGTTGCTTACTTCCTTTGCTTGGTGAGAGCAGGAGGTGTTAATAGATGCCATCTGTGGCATCACTTAACTATTATTTATGCAAATTGTGGCATTAAAAGTGACTTGGGAAAGGTGCTTTCCTGACAGGCTCAAAATACACAGACGACGGCAGAAGCTAATTTTTGCTGACAAAAAAGGCTCTTCACAACTAAAGTACAATGTTAACTTAGGGCTCAGGGGACAATGCATAGATTCACATAACAGAACTATAGAAGGGGCAAAGCAGGAGGTGTCTATGGATGCTATCTTTGGCA
This sequence comes from Thamnophis elegans, assembly GCF_009769535.1. Taxonomy (NCBI): domain Eukaryota; kingdom Metazoa; phylum Chordata; class Lepidosauria; order Squamata; family Natricidae; genus Thamnophis; species Thamnophis elegans. The sequence continues at coordinate 100,161,678 of NC_045544.1, read as the reverse complement.
CTCCATTAGTTACATAAATTATAGTGGGAAATCTGATTTTTAAAAAGCTGGCTGCTGGGAACTTGAGATCGCAATTGAGCAGCTAGCTTTTGCTTTATGCTTAACAAAGAGGTCATTCTCACCTCTTTGGGTCATTTATTTAACACAGGCTCATGGGGCAGCCCCTACAAGAAAAATATACAAAAGTAAGACTGTAGCAAAGGGTCAGACCCAAGGAGTTACTGTGGGAGGGACTACAGATTTAGCCAATAGTAATGGATTTTATAAATTAATGGGGCAAAGGGAAGAAAACTCCCAACAACTCCTCTCCCAATCTAATTTGATTTTGAAAGTTCTTCCACTTTTGAAAGTTGCTTCTACTGCCTTGGGCAGAATATTGCTGGAATGGATTTTGTGCAGAGAGCAAAAATCCAACTTATCACTGAACAGTAAAAGGAAAACATTTTCCCCAAGCAATTACATGTAAATCTAAGAAGAGGGTTCTACTTATATTCAATGATACAAATATAGGTAGTCCTTGCCTTACGACTGGTTGCTTCGTGACCATTCGAAGTTACAAACACCCTACCCAAAATGACCCAGATTTGAGGGTCTGACAGTCACCCCACGGTTACATTATTACATTTCAAGTACTTGGCAACTACCCTACATTTACAGAAGTCTGTAATGTCCCACAGTCACATGACCACAACCTATAACATTTTTACTGGAAACCGCCAATTTGTGAAAATAAATACAAAATGCATATGGCAGAAAATAAACCTTCAAAGTGACAGCAAATAGAAAACAATTGAAAAGTGGGTGGGGGAGATGAGTGGTTTAGAAATATGAAATAAAAATAAATAAATAAAAATAAATCAGTATAATTTGTAAAGTTAACCTGAAATAGAATGTAACGGGAATAGCTAGGAAAACAAATGTACAACAGATGGTAATAAGCCAGCCATTAAAGCCAGAGTTTAATATAAAATATAATATGTGTTTATATGGGGGTGGGGGTATTAAATTATAGCATTTATTGCCATTCTCAGCAATTTCTACTTGGATGGAGCTCTGGAATTAAAACTATATCCTATATTTACTGGGGGGGGGCTGGGAAAACACAAGGACCCTTCTTTCTTTTGCTAATGACATATCTCCAGCATTCTACTTTATATTAAATTAGCAAGACACAAGTTGGGTTCCTCTGCTTTATGTATTTTACTTATGTTTAAAGTACACCCATCTCCCTCGTACAACAACTGTTACTATAAACGCTTGATGTATCCAAATTGTTTGTTTGTTTGAATACTGCCCATCTCTCCAAAGGTAACTCTTAATTGTTGTACACTCTCATTGTTATGACACTCATTCAACACATCAAACATTACATAATCCTTTATTTCTGAATTCTCACATTTTCTGTGCTACAGGAAAGCATAGCCACATTGATTAATTTTATGGATTTTTGACAAAGCTTCTAATGATAACCAGAACAAATTACTGTATCTTTCTCCTTAGCTTCTACCTATAACCTGTAAGACCAGATGCTCCATCTCTTTTCTGATTCTACTGTCTTGTCCTTTATCACATGAGATCTCTTCAGTAATGGTCTAAGTTTTGCTAGCAAACTGCTTTTGCTGCCATTTTCTCTGCTACCGGGAATTATGTTAAATAACAAAAACTTGTTTGGGTAAAACTTTTTTTTTTACTTTTTTCATACAAATTTTCCCAAAGGAAAATTAAAAAAATAAAGTAAAACAAAGTATAAATTATCAAAGGACTTTTGAAGTACAGGTAGTCTTCGAGTTACAACCACAATTAAGCCTAGAATTTCTGTTGCTAAATGACACATTCGTTAAAATGGGTTTTGCCTCATTTTATAATTTTTCTTGCCACAGTTGTTAAGTGAATCACTGCAGTTGACTCTGTATTCCCCATTATCTTTGTCAGAAGGTCACAAAAGGTGATCACATGATCCTGGGACACTGCAACCATCATAAATATGAGTCAGTTGCCAAGCAGCTGAATTTTGATCATGTTACCATGGGGATGCTGTAATGGTCATAAGTGTGAAAAACAGTCACAAGTCCCTTTTTTCCAATGCCATTGTAACTTTCAACAGTCACTAAATGAACTGTTGTAGGTCAAGGACTACCTGTACATTAACAATACAGTAATAAGGCTCACAGACAGAGATACTGTAATTAGACTGAGTATAAGAAAATTTCCTATGATGTGAGTAAGAATTCAGACTTATCATGTCTAACAGTCGAATTCTACACCAGGGAAATTCATGTGATGTCATCTGCCAAAGCAGATCTTTCTAAAATTCATGCTATCGAAATTCAGATAGCATGCCGGGAAAATAAAATGGAAATTGACCACTGTCTTGAAAATTATCAAAACCATGTCTGGACTAGCAACCATTTTCTCATCTAGAGTCAGATTCCATGTTTTAATTTTGTAGTTGAAAAGAAATAATGGAAGGAATATTTTTTCCCCACAATCTATCCTAGGCAGCTATTTTATATGCAAGTATAGAAGCTTTTGGCTACATTTCTTTAACTGAACTAGTATGATAGCAGCAACATAATAACAGATCTCCAGTTATTTTTATAAGCTTGGGTGTTCAATTGCTTCATATATAATGAATCAGCTCTAACTGTGAATGATTGTGAGTGGTGGAAAAAGAGAGACAAAAAGAAAAAAGGAAAAGAGAAAACAATTTAACACAGAACATTATTTAAACAAATTACCCTCAGTGATAATACATTTGACCATCATGTACAATTGACTTTAACTATAACACTGTTTTCTTTAAAATGATTAATCTGATATACTTGCTCAGAGACGGACTCTGTATGTCCACAAATTATGCAAAAATTCTGAAGAAGCAAAGCTGGTGTAAATATGAAATCCTTGCAGCAAGAATTGGGGGGGGGGGCTCCAAAAGGAATGATTGCACCAGGGGTCAGTGTGCAAGGTGATACAAATTGAGTCATAGTGCAATTCAGACCAACTCCAAAACCTTTAAAAGACTGGACATATGGCCAAAATTGCTGTACCAGAATTGATGAATAAATCACCCCACTGTTTGCTTGAAGATTCATTTACATGTATCATTTTAATTCTAGAACTTTCTGAATAAAATTTTAATGGACCAGAAATTATTAAGATTGTACCTTCTTAGCTGTCTTTTTGTTATACTATATTACAGGTTGGAGGGGAAAAAAGAAAAGATGTTAATGTAAATGAGGAAAAATGTGGTGTATGAACTCTATGAGTCTGAATATGTTGTACCCCTGAATTTAATGCAAAAAAAAAGCTTCTTGAATACATCTGATCAATCTAACAAATCTGTTATATTTAAAATACTCCTCATAACTGGGCCACGGGGTGGGGGGAGCAGGAGGAAAACTCTGGACTGTATGCAAGATGCTAACGGCCTCCTGTGAAATCCTATGCTGTGGAAAGAGCCATGGCTCAATGACTCAGCACATGCTTTGCATACAGATGGTTCCTGATTCATATACCAAATGAAACAGTAACTTCAGATTGCTATTAAAGATATCTTTGCAGTTACGATTTTTTACATATTAACATATGTAAAAATGTTAGCCAAGTATGAAATGAAAAGCCAAATACCTGCATTTTCCAGCTTGCTAATTTTTACATCTAATCTATAGTTTCTAGAATGCCCGGAGAGCCATATAACTGCAATCCACGCTAAAGCTGTATTCAGACAGTGTAATAACCTATGATTTACCATAACAAGAATGAGTCAAGGCAATTCTCTGGCTCATGTTCACCCCTCTTTCCTTTGGCATGGCTGCAAGGAGATCAGTAGCTATCTCGTCTAATTTAAATTAAGTTTTTTTTTCTGTCTTTGAATCAGTGTTGATTCCTGGCTGAACAAATCCCTGCAGTTTTCCTAACAAGATTGCAGAAGTGATTTGCCATTGCCTGCTTCCTAGACCTGAAAGTAACTGTCTCAAGGTCACCCAGCTAGCTTTGGACCTAAGGCAGGACTAGAACTCAAGAGTTTCCTGGTTTCCAGCCTAATGCCTTAACCACTGCACCAAGGGCTCTTGATATTAACTATGGCTAACCATTATATTTGATCACTAAATCATGATTAAACTGAATTATATTTTCCTAAATCATCTAGCTTTATGGTCCATCTTATGAAATTGACTTACTTAAAGTATTCTACACTCAAGACTAACCAGAATTTGTTAGATTCAGACAATAAAACAAGCTACAGTTCATGAAAAGTCTTTTTTCAATCAAACAACTTCTGCAAATTAAAGATGGACAATAATAAACTAAAATGTATCTAAAACAATGTATTCATAATGTTAAAACAGACAAAATATTAAAGGCCTTGGATTTACACACTTCTGAAGGACAATAGGAGATGCTGCTGCCTGAATAGTTTATAAACAGAAGTTCCATTATTTGGGATAGGCACTGTCTTGTTATTCTGATAAGATAGAAAAGTTGAAAATGGTCTTACTAAATGTGAAACAATATAAATTGCAAACAGGGAAGCATCAACATCTTAGGAAGTGCTAAAAAATTCTAAAAAGTTAGTCAATAGCTGCATACAAATTTGGCTTGAGTACCTATGAATTTTGACCTAACTTTGATTCCTCTGCAGGACTGATACACACTGATTTTTTCCAGCTTTTTCTTTATGAATATGGATTAATCTTGACAATCCAAGAAAAGTGTGGGTATGCATTGCCATGGGAGATTGTAGACCTGGGTTGGGCCAGGATAAAGCTCTAGTAACTATATAGATTCTATGTCTGGTCCCCAGTGAAATATGTTTTTTATAGCTATGGTTTTATGTTATGTTTCTTTTACAGCATTTGGTGTTTTTATTAGTTGCCTCAAGTCCCCTAGCAAGTGGGCAGCCACATAAATTGAATTACTGAATGAATAAATAAATGCTGAACCTATCTTAAAATTAAAAACAAATGTTCATTTTTAAGGATGTTCAATTATAAAGCAATAGTCTTTCCATTTATTCAGGGATCCTCAATCTCCAGAAAATTGAGGCATTTATTAAGCAGTAGAAGGCATCATCATTTTCTCATTGGGTTGACAAAGTGTGATAGGAAATATTGAATGGCTAAATTGTAACTTAGATCAAAAGTAGTTTTGGAACAAAATAGTACAAGATAAATAAACTTCATAGATGGGAATCTGACATCCAAAACATTTATTTAAATGTAACAAGTGTCTGCATTTAGAGAAAAATAATATTCAATGCAGGACAGATTCTCACAAAAAACCCAATTCCACACAAAAACACTTCTTTTGTTTGACTTATAAACAGCAATGCCTTCAGGCCTTCCCTTCTTTTTAACAAACATAATATAATTCTTTAATGTAAAAAGTATTGACATTAATGTAATATGCTATAGAAAATGAATGAATATGTATGTATGTATGTATGTATGTATGTATGTATGTATGTATGTATGTATGTATGTATGTATATAATTGATCTTCATCGTATATGCCACATTCTTCAGTGGGGTTATTGTATGCTACTTTGGAAATGTCAAGATCAGAACACAATAGAACAAAATATAGAAATCAATCTAAAAAGAGTACAATAAATAGCACATTACATAATAAAAAGCCTTATCAATAAAATAAAAGGTAAAAGTGTTTAAAAGTCTGACTTGTTTTTTAAGAATGTGTCTGGCTCTGGAAGAATAACAAGGCAGGTAACAGACAAGCTTCTCTCAGGAGGCCATTTCCCAGGTGACAGTTCGCAGGTGTATTTCAGTTGCAGTTGCAAGATTTGGAAAAAGAATATTTACTTAAAGATTCTTTGTCATGATTCACATATAGAAATACACAGAAATTATAATACAGATTTTTCAAAAATGTCTATTTAAAACATGCTTGAACTAACCATACTAGAGATATCAAACTGTTATCTCTTGTATAATGTCAGGGCTTTAATTCATATATTTATAGGAAATATGGAACTACTTAAAAGGGCTGTATTCAGAACACAGCAAGACTACCCATTCAACTCATGTTTCGTGTTCTATTAAGAAATCAGCAGCATAGCAGTAAAACGCTTCTGCTAATTCTAATGATATCACAGTTTCTCTAGCAGCATTATCACAGCACTAGGCCATACAATTATATTTATTTTTACACCTCTGTTATATTCCTTCCTCACAGACTTCTTCAAGGCAGCATATTTTAGTTGTAGAGAAAACACATATTTCGTGCACTCAAAATAATTTTAAAAATTGTTCAATAGAATAATTTTTTTCTATTTTAAATATGCCTCAAATGTACTGGAATCACAATGTTTAACTAAGTAAGTTGAAGATGCCCTACACTGGCCAACCTGGGATGACAACAATGACTCTGTTTTAACTATCATTGAATCAAAAGCTAAGACTGGGCACATCCTCAATTTAGTTTTTTGCCATGAAATAGTATTTGCAATAGCCTGTACACGGGGTAAGTTAGTTACAATAGCCTGTACATGGGGTAAGTTAGTTACTATGTCATTATAGCCAGAATATCCATTGGTGATGGCTATTCTTCATTTCACCATTTTCTTCCTGAAGGTGTCAGTAACCCAATAAGTTGGTCTGCCCCTGGGAATTTATGGAATCTAATGGATTGCTGAATGCTTTAGAAGATTTTCCAGAAAACAGAGATGATTAACTTGTAACCTTTATTGACTATGGAACTGGAAAACAAAATGGGTCACTGACATACCTGCATATTGTTTGGCATCATGAAGCTTGATAGCGTATATCATTCTTTGCTGCTTTGGACAATACAATATCCAAGCAGAGGCTATGGTACAAATGGTAAAAGATTCACCATGGAACATCTGTGACTGTGCACAATCCTGTCTATTGTGTGGAAGGCTTAATTTGTGGCCTCTACTGCATATTCAAGGAGTTGTCTTTTGCATGAAGGGAAGACAGAGTTTATAAAAAAAATATATTGGAGGCCTTAAGTATTTGTTGTGACAGTTTTGCAAGGCAGCTTGAGGACAGAACCCTTTTCATCCTGACTTTAAATGCTACTTTTGTTACAGAGCACATGGAGATCTAATTCTGGATGGAATGGAAGCATTTTCAGATCTTGAGAGAGTGTGGACAACATGTTTATACCTTTCCAGTTTGTCTGATCTATACATCTGTCCATCTTGCCTTATTTAAATTAGTCAACTGAGCTAAGTGGACCTAATGATTACTAAATACATCTTTAGATAATTAATAGTGCCATTAGACTCAAAGGGTTACAATAATACACTCCTGGTTGCCTAATAAGTAACCTTAAATGAGAGGGAGAGGAGGGGAGGGAGGGAGTGGGAGGGAAGGAAGGAGAAAGGGAGAGGGTCTATTGATCCTGCTTTATTTTTAGCAGCCAATGATATGATTAACCAAAAAATTATCCTAGACTATCTCTGGACCTAAAGGTACTAAATTATAATAGTTCCACCTGCTCTAAGAAAAATAGCCTCAGTATGAGAGCTTTCTCTGCATTCTAGCAGATATTTTATCCCCAGTGCAATTGTGGGAGGCAGTCATTAGGAGTTTCTTGAGTAGCTATCATCAATACACAAATGACACTCTACTTCTCAGAAGAAAGCTGTCTGTGTTTGAAAGCAATAGCTAGAACACAGTGACGAGGTGAGCAAGGTAAACATAGGTGGCTTAATATCGACAAGAGCTAGACCTTGTGAGTAGAGTGTTTCTGTAATGGAAATTGCCTGTTCTGAACAAGTTTGCATCCTTCAGGGTTGTTATACAGACTTCCTTGGACTGTAATAATCCAACTATAATAATACACTGGTAAATCCAGATTGTACTATTATAATTTGCCATATACATATAACATGGAAGTAAGTACTAATAGTTTGTGGTGATGACACTGTTGAGTATGCACGTTCTGCTAAATTTAATTAGCTGCAATTACCTTTAATGATATAGACTGGATATGAACTTTTTATGTATGTACAAAGTATGAGACTTCTTTCTGGGTACATTCTCTGGAAAGCTCTTAAAGTATCTACCTACTGTACATGCTTCCCTTTATGAATATTGGGTAAATGGTTGTTTAACTTTCCTTTTACTTAGAATTTTTTAGTTGTTATGTTTTACATTGTTTTAACAATTTCTTTCTGCATTTTTAAAAATGATGAAAATATTGTAACAGATTCAGTCTTAGGACTTCACCCCAAGAAAATATTTTTTACAGTCTATGGTTGAGATAATGCTGTCATAATAATGCAATTTGACAACTTTTACAGAAGATATACATAGACTGGAATATTTTAGCATTATTAACTTTTAATTTTCCATGGGAAAGCACTATTCTTTCACTCACCCTACTGCCAATAATTTCTCAATTGATAACTGTTCTTCTTTTAGCAAGTTGTAAAACTGCTAACATTTGTAATCTTCTATATAAATTTGGTAATACCAAAATTAAGCAAAGACTTATTTAAAAATAACCACCAAGCTTTTTCCAAAAATGGAGAAAAGCCCAGAGCATTCTGAACATAATTTCAGTGCAAAACATCTGTGAACTATCTTTTTCTTTCCTCTATTGAATATTTTATGTTAGAGCTATTACCAACCCATGACAGGTCTTTCTTTCTTTATCCAGTAACAGTTCAAAATAAAACCATCAGGCAAAATGTAAACATAGTTACCTAAATAAGTCTCACTATGGATATCAGGCAAAATGAAAAGTTTAGACCATCATCTGTACTGGAACCGTAGCCAAATTGACCAGGCTCAGGACTTGATTTCCATAATTAATTTTTATTGTTGTTACCGTTACTGTTGTGCATTTGAAATTAACATTCCATCAGCACTGCAGCATACTATACAAGAAAGCAAACCCAAATAAGGTCATGTGTGCCTCCAGAATTCAGTGAAGTAAATTTAATGCTATTAATCAAGTTCCATAAATTTGCAGACTTTTTCTTGCAAAAGATTCATTTTTAAAATAGGCTTTTAATTGTTATGAAAAAAGGTGTTTAATACTGGTAATGTTTCTATTTATTGGACTATTATGAATTGCACTGCAATTAAATTAGAAGAGGTACATTTTATATTCATAGAATACTAATTATTGCTTTTAAACAAAGGTTAACATCATGCTATTTTACAGAAGATTATTCCAAGACAGAATGTGTTCTAACAAACAAAACGCTGTATGAAAAAATGAAAAAACATATATCAATACTCAAATTCCTATTACCTTATAGAGCATAATTTTAGTTGGATAGCAGCAGAAGTAGAAAAAAGCAGCACAAAGAATTTGGTACAATATTTGAACCCTAGAAATTTTATTCAGGCATCAGTCTGATTCTTGAATAATCTTTTCCAGCTTTATGGCTAGAAGCTTGCTTATGGTTTTGAACTGTGATTGAAAGGAAGCTGAATTTTGTACCAAAAATTTGTACCATGTTTGTTTGTTTTTAGAAATAAATATTAGAGGGTCCCATTTCTTCATTCCAAGATGCAGAACCTCAAGCACATAAGGACCAGTTGGGGCTACTCTATATTTTTTTCAGCATGACAGATGTAATTGCACTTGGAACTTCTGCTAGCCTTATTTCTCATTTTCCCTCATCCATATGACAGCGCAGCTTAAGTAACATTTAACATACCTGTTCTAATTCTAAAGAATTATGTCAGCTCTAAGGTAAACCAAGTTACTTTACAAATTTATACTGCCAAGAAAAACAATAATACTATCATAACCTCTCCACTTCATAGCATCGATCTATTCCACTAATATGGCACACAATTAAGCCATAATGTAGATTGTTTGATTTTGGCTGTGTTAACCTTGCCATTATGGATTCTATCGCATAGTTTATGGATTAGTAGATTATATGAATTCAGATGGTTATGATTTATTAACTTAATGTGCTTAAATAAACTATGGTTTGGCGCAATACACAAATTCAACAAATAATGGCTGCATTTTCAAGAGCATGCCAATAGTTGAATAAGTATAAAGTAGCCTGCGTCTATGATTGTACTATATTAGTAAAGGTACTACTTTCATGAAGAAGTCTTTAAAATGTAACCTGAGCTTGAACCCTGAAAGCAATCTATAAATGAAAATTCAACTGAAGAAGGCCAGACCCATCCTTGCCAGATGGACCAACTAAGTTAGATAAAGCTAATTCAGTTTCTTTGCATTGAGACTGAAGAAAGCCATATTCTATGCAAAAGCATTGTCTGTACAGGTAGTCCTTGACTTATGACCACAATTCCTAAATGTCATAAGTATGAAAAACGGTTATAAGTCAGTTTGTGGAGGGTCATTGTAACTTTTCATGATCACTAAATGAAATATTGCAAATCGAGGACTGCCTGTATATTTGTATTTTTATTAATGTTAATAGGCTTTTAACTGTCATCATACAACTATATTTTCTCATTACACTGTTTTTATTGTGCATCATTTTATACATATTTTACTGATATCATTTTATACACATTCTCCTTAGGAGAAAAAGCCATATATAAAATAAATAAACTGCCCATCTTACCCTAAAGTGGACAACATAAAGTAAAACTTGTGAGGGGCTTGTTAGCAACTTCTCACTAGCACCTGCCATTTTCTTTACCCAGAAGCTACCATGGGTAGTGCTTTGTGACTGAAGTTACTACCCTGCCAAAAGAATGAAACTTTCCAAATTTAAACTGCAACCCTGGAGTTGCGGCATCCAAATTCCTGAAGTTACCACATAAGGGAAAACATATTCCAGCCCAATGTTTTTCAACCTCAGAAATTTTAAGGTGATTTAAGAATTCTGGGAATTGATGTCCACACGGTTTAAAGTTGCTGAGGTTGAGAAACACCATTTTAAAAAGCCAGCTGCTGGCCTAGTGATGGTTACTGCCTATACATTTTATATTCCACCTCTACTGTGGTCATTCCATCTCTGAATCGATTTGAAATACCGTGTTTCCCCGAAAATAAGACAGGGTCTTAATAGTCTTTTAACTCCCCAAATAAGCCCTTGGCCTTATTTTCAGGGAGATCTTATCACTTTTGAGGTGCAGGAGGCACCAAGTGTGGTTACCTCATGGCTGCTGCTATGTTACAATATTTTCAAGGAAGGCTTATTTTCAGGGGAGGGCTTATTTTAGTGCATGCGCTCAAAAGCCCAATTGGACTTATTATCCGGTGAGGTCTTGTTTTCAGGAAAACAGGGTAGGATATCTGAAACATTACAGATACTCATAGTACAGCATATACCTGCTCAGTAGCAGCACTACTGCAGCTCAAGAAAAGAATTGTCACTACTACCAAAGTTGTCTTATTTTAGGGCAAATAAGAGTTCTGTCAAAGGCCACATAAAAGAAAAAGTCATAATATCCCCCCACCCCAAGACAGCAGATATCTAATTATCAGCTATTGGGCAACTATGACAGTGGGTGGATTATGTTTCCTGTTTATGATCTTCCCTAAATAGAATAATCCAAAATATTTTTACAAACTGAATTAAATGTTTAGATGTCCAGAGCAGAATATTTCAAATATTAATGTTTCATCTTTGGAGATATAACAGAAATTAATACCTCTGAATCTTTCTAGTTGTGTACTTAAGGCAGCTGATTGGCCATCATCAGAACTGATTCTGTGTTTCATGACACAGAAAGGCACAATATAGTAGTAGCAACCTGGGAGCTTCTTTATAGGATGCCGTCATGACACTTTTTATCTTGCCCCTAAATGATGAGAATTATACAATCACACAGAAAAGTGTGGGAGGTCTGGCAGCATCAATTGCTAGGTATTCAGTTATGGTATAAGAAACTCTTACTTTCAGAATATGTTTGACAAATGCAAAATTGGCATAGATTACAGATAGATCAAACAGATGGAAAGTGGGAGGAAAATATCAGCCATCTACCTAGCTGATTAAAGAAGAAAAGCAGACGTAAAGAGATTGGATATGCATGAATGTATTTCTATCTATCTATAAAATCGTAATGAAGAAAGTAGCAACTTTGAAAGTATCTATGGAGTTGTTACTTCTTTTTAATAGCTTTTTTCTTGTCCCTTATCAATTTTCAGAAGTTTGTCAGTCTTCTATCACCACCTACAGCCACTTCAGATGGTTGAAGTGTCACACAGAGCCGAAGTAAAAAAAAAATCAAGCTGATTCTTATTGTAGAATAAAACTAAAATTATTTATAAGATGCTGCCACCTATCCATCATTTTCCTTAACAATAATAGAACCCAAATAATAGCAATCTCATATTGCTTAGAAAGAGAACTCAAGCCTGCATGTGATTCTAATTATTTATTTTATTTAAGGAAATTTAAAAAATTTTCCCCTTAAAGGGGGAAAAAACGCATGGAAAGACAGCTACTGTAGTGAGCTTATTAACAGGGGTAAATGCCCAGTGTGCTAATTGAACAAAATTAACAAGATGTAAATGGTAGTTTGCTTTTACTTGTAAAGCTAAGTAGCCGTTATGGAAAAATGAAGAAAACTGAAGTAAGCCATGGAAACATAATATTACTTAATTAATACTCAATTACAGCAAAAACTGACATTCTGCATTTTCTTTGGATGTTTGTATTTCTTTTTCTCATTTCCTGCATTATATAGCTAATTATATAGCTATATGAAAACATTTTTTTTTCAAAACTGGACTTATTCTACTTAAAACTCTGCAGTTAGGATACAGTTGGTCTTCTTGACCCAATTCATGCATGCATGCATACAACTGGAATGGCAATTGCTAGTTATTTGCTTAAAGAAGTACCAACACTTTGGGTGATTTCATGTTAACCATCTTACTACAAACAGACATATACCTTTATATACTATAACAGACACACAGCTTTATATAGGAGAGAAATGCTATGTACATTGCATGAGCTTCAGTATGATTTGGGCAGGGCTGAAAACCACCTTCAAGTGTCAGTCATGGGTACTATAATCTGGGGAAAGCATGGTGATGCTACAGCACTTGGCTCTGTTGCAGATTTGCATGTATATAAGTCTACCTTTGTAGAGTCAGCACCGATTTGATGCTTCACCACACTGAAGTCAGACCATGACTGCCAAAAGGCACCAGTGGGGATTCTTTTCCTGAGAGGTTGGAAGAATGTGAAATACTTTCCCTCTATAACCTGGTCCCTCTCCTACAATCCTCCTGATAGATCTGGGAGAAACGCTGCATGCACATCACCCCCCCCAGCCCCTCCGTAGTTCCACAATGCAGCAGTGCTATTCAACCACTCTTTCGTTTTGAGATGTTGGATGAGGGAGGAGGAGCACAGAAAGGGGGATTCCTTTCAGTGGGTGTGTTCTGCAGACATCCTGGAAAGGGCAACCTGGATCCATGCTTGATCACTGTGTTTTTTCACAGCAGTGCTTTTTAGGGTTGATTTTTCCCCCCTAAATCAATCCATCCTTCCCTTTGTCTTTTTCAGTGAGATAATATGTGAGGATTATCGTTCCTTCTTTGCTGCTCTCCTTCTTCCCCAGAAGCACACCCCTAACCTCCCTTTGCAGATCCCATGCTTTTCCTCCCCTTTCTGCAGACAATCATGTCAAATCAGCTGTTAAGCGTCGGAAAAATATGATCCTTTAGGGTTTGCATAAAGACTGCATTTTAAAAAGCCCTCTTTGAAATATTATCTGCATAGGCAGACCCATAAGCTGACCCTCCATTTAGCAATGCACTACCATTTCTAATTTGTTGCAGTGTGTATGTATGCGTGTGGTGTGCATGCATGCATTTTCTCTAAGGAGTTTCTTATTATCATCATGCCACTATTGTTATCTTTTAAAACACACACATGCAAACAGACACAGGCACACATTTCTACTTTCCCTCCCTTCCATGATAGAGGGAAATACAAATCTCTGCTCCAAACCATTCATCAGCTTTGCTGCAGCACTGTCACAGAGAAAATATGCCCAAAGAAGCTGCCGAAGGAATCCTAGACTTAACATGGTCCCCTCTGCCAAATGACACACATGGAATTACCACAGCCAACTGGATATATTTTACCTTTCTGCAGCAACAGGTCCCTAGGATGCAAGAGAGAATCCCAGAAGCAGCACAAAATCCCCTGAAAGTTCCTACCCTGGACAGCTACACAGGTAGTAAAGGGAGAGGAGGAAAGGGGAGGAAAGATGGGAGGGGAAGTGGGTGTGTTTATAAAGAGATGTGTGCAAAGGAAAAAAAAGGGGGGCAGACTTGAAAAGGGACCAGTGGACCTTCTAGACAGGGCCAATCTGACACTTAGCATCTCTACCTGCTGCCTACCTAGCTTCGATTTTCTATCCTGGTTTTGCCTTTCTTATTAGAGAACTTCCAAGAAAGACTATCTCCCACCCTCAATATTGGAGTAGCTTATCATAACGCCATGCAATCTCTCACACATCACACCCTCTAAATATCATTACATATATATCCTTGGATCTTTTAGGTCAAGTGCTTCTTTTTCAATTTTTCCCTATAGAGGTCTTGACTACAATGCCCATCAGCCGTGGTGAGCAAGCACAAAGCCTATGGGCTTCGCAGTGAAAGCACCTCTTGAACACGCATAAAAGCGCACACACGGACGCACACACACACACACACACAGCTGCAATGGGTGGGCTCTCGGCAGCACGGAAGGGGGAGAGGGCTGCTGTGTGATGGCTGCCCAGCCATCCAGGCTAGCAACCGTTAGCCGCCCAGCTAAGGTTTCCATTCATTCGACGAGCCGCGTCCGCATTTTTCGCTCCAGACTGGCTGGGTTGCAACGTGTCCGGCTACTCCCCGAGACAGAGAGAGAGAGAGAGAGACCGAAGAAGAGCCATGCAGCACAGGAGTTGACGGATGCCCCCGCCGGGTTCCCTGCTAGCAACCAAGCAGCGCTGCGGGCCGGACACAAAAGACTTTCCTCCCCGGGCTCTCATCCTCCCGCCGTCCTCCCTACCTACCTGCAGACCGAGCCGCCCGCAGCAACCCGGCTGACTTGATTCTTGGACACCAGTCGAGCGCTCCTCCTGGCCGCCTTCTACCTCGTTCGCTCCTTTCTCCTCCCGCCGGCCCAGACGCCGCGGATGCCGGCGATCACAGAGAGCTCTCCGCCGCCACCGAGACCATATCTGGAAAGCGCCAAGCGCTGGCGCCCCATGCAGCGCGGCGACAAGAGCAAGAAGCGCCCCCCTTGGAAGGAAAGAGTCGCAGGCGGGGGCAGACGCGCGCTTAAAGGAGGAGAGGCGGCGGCATTCCCCTCAAGAGCGCCGCAGGACTCGCCAGCTCCTTCCTCCTTCCCGACGCGAGCTCTCTAGCAGTCCCTGCTCCCTCCTGTTGCCTTGGCCCGGCAGACGGGACAGGCGCGGGCGGAGGAGCGTCGCCCGCCTTTTCCACGTGTCTACAAATTGAGGCGAAATCTTAACGAGCGAGTTTTTCGCGCTCAGGGAAAGGGATTGGAGGAACTTGGCTCGCCTTTGCCTGACTACCCTGACCGTGGTGGTGTTTCTTTCTTTCTTTTTTTTTTTCTTTCTTTTCTTTTTTTTTACGGGGAGTGGGTGGCTGGGTGGGCGGGTCTCCTGTCGGTGCTGCAGAGAATATTTCCTGCCGCTACTATAGCGCAAGGAGCAAGCCGCTCGCTTGCCAGAAGCTTTGAAATACAAGGCGGCGGAAAGCCACCGCCCCCTCCGCCGTCAGCATGCGAGGCCCTCCTACCCACTCCTCAGAATGGCCACAGACGTTGCACGCGCACGCGTTCCTCTTTACTGCAGAGTTTTTGCAAGTGACCCCTAAAGAACGGTTTAGTTGCACCGTGTGAATGGAAGCGGCTTCGGACATGCCGAATATATATATATTTTCGGAGTCGTTCATAGCTTTGTAAAGTGGCCCCGGCGCCTCTTATGCACGTGTAGTATAGTATATCACCTGTATAGAGAGCCGTTCTACCTGCAGTACGTTGTGCGCCGTAATGGCCATATAGTCGATGTATTTAGATTATACAAGTCAGCGTTTCAGCTTGCATTCACCGCACAATCACGTGTTGCATAAGCATTGCTTGAAGGTGGTCAGCAGTATGGAGGGGGGGGGGAGAAATCTCATGTGCAAAGGTTATAGGAATTGAGCATGCTGACTGCAGAAAAAAAGAGGGAGAACTTGAAGGTTTGTCACTAATTTTAAAAGGTCAAAGACTATCACTTGTTCATTTGGGAACAGCTTTGCAAGTAAAAGCAACAGATTTTGGTTAAACATTAAAATAATTCAGGAATAAGAATTTGCCAGTGAAAAAATTATCTAAAGGAAAAATAAGTTTCAGACCCTATTTTGCAGTTTCTAGATGGACCCTAAGCACGCTTTTCAGTCCCATTCTATGGTTTTAAACCAAAACCTCAAAAAAGGAAGAATTACTCCATCCCACATGATGTCACTACTTTTTAGTCTCTCCCCTGTAGCCCTGGGAAACTTTATTTTTTTAAAAAAAAAACACACACACCAAACAAATAGAAATTGGTAGATTTCCATTCTCAGACATTGCATTGAAACAGTTGGACAACAACAACAACAACAACAAAAATAACACTACAATATGTTTGGATGAAACTTCCCAGAGAATATGAGATTTTGAATGAAAAGATGCTGAAGATGCCATGGCCTGTCTTTCAACCTATTTTTTTTTTAAGATGGGTTTTTAAACCGACTACAACTTAGAATAAATCTCAATAGGCTAAATATCACAGCAAATCTCTTTTTTGACATATCCTACTCCAGATATTCACAAATATTCCATTAAATTCTATATAATACATGAGAAAATAAAGAGTAATATATTCCCTTTAGCTTTTTAGGAAATAGTCATTAAAATGGTTTACAATCTATGGCAGGGGTCACCAACCTTTTGGACCTCAGAGACCACTAAGTTGATAATTTAAAATCCCATGGACACTAATATGTTTTTTTTTTTTTAAAAAAGATAAATAGTATTTAGTGCAATATAAAAAATGCAAATATTTTTTCTGTGGACCATCAAAAAATTTTTGTGGACCACTAGTGGTCCGTGGACCACCAATTGGTGACTGCTGATCTATGGCTTTGAGAAGTTAAAAAAACCACTAAGTTAGCTTGCAAAACATTTCCTTGTGTTGGTTTGGTTTATTAGATTTATATGCTGCCCTTCTCCCAAGGACTCAGGGTGGTGTACAGCATTAAAAGAAACACATAATACCAAAGTTAAAAAAAAATTAAATAGAATATCCCAAACAAACCCAATTAGAATTAACAATAACATTTTTTTAAAAAAAATTGAATTAAAATTAACAATGATCAATAATTTATTTTATTTTGTTCAGGCCAGGCTGGCTTGCTGGAAAAGCCAACTTTTTAGGGCGCGTCGGAAGGATTGGAGGTCGGGGATTATACGAAGCTCCGGGAGCAGCTCATTCCAGAAGGAAGGCGCTCCCACAGAGAAGGCTCTCTCCCTGGGGGTCGCTAGGCGACACTGTCTGGCTGACGGCACCCTTGGAGTCATCTACATTACATTTTATGAAAATAAATGAGCACTCCAAATATACATGTACCAAAATCCCTTATTCTGCCCATTATATCTTAAGAAATGCCTTCATCTGTATGGATTACCTTGGTAAATATTCCAGTGACATATCACTGCAAAACATGTTTAGTTGAGCTACATTCTTATTTCATCCTGCCCATGACAGAACCAGCCATTGCCTAGTAGCTGACCATATTGTCAGGACGCGATAGGGACTGTAATCATATGTATCCAGAGGGCACCAACCTAGGAAGACTCTTCCAGAGGTAATAAACCAAGATTGGACAAAAAAGTATCTCATCTTGGAAGGATACCAAATGCTTAAATGCTGTTCATATTAAAGAACTATTGGTTGTTTTTTTTCTTTTTAAATATAATATTAGTCTAGGAAAAGTTAGAAATGTTTCTTGGTCTTATTTGATGTATTATAATTTTTATATTCTGTCTTTCTAGTGCAATGTTCTTCGAACTTGGCAACTTTTAAGATGTGTGAACGTCTGGGAGTTGAAGTCCACATGTCTTAAAGTTGCCAAGTTCAAAAAAACACTTTTTTTATGTGTGCACACCACTCAGAGCTGCTTAGGTTGATTAAGCTAAGTTCAATGTTTCATTTAAAAGATAGAAAAGTGGCAATCCCTAAAAAAATCTAGATTTTTTAAATTGCTTTAAATGTAACCAGCAATATTTTGAATTCTTCCTGGAAACAAATACAACATTGTCTTATTTGGGACAAATGGCATTTTCCCGAGATTCTGCAAAGGTAGCCCATCAGTCAAATATGCTGTAATTGCAATAATCCAGTTTGCAGCTAAGTCATGCACTACCCTAGTTGATGCCCAACTTATTACAGACAAATGGCTTTGGCAAATAGTTTTAAGATAGATGAAGACTCCTAGTTGCAGCTACTAGCTAACCTTCTAAGAGCAAACCTGAATCCATAATTATCTCCAGACAAGAAGTTCTAGAGAATGAGTACGTCTTCTACCAAAACTGCATGAAATCCCATGTTCAAATTCTGACTTGGATACCTCTGTCTTATCTAAATTAAATTTCAGATTGTCAGCCTCATCTGGCCATTACTGCCATTAGACTTTAATTGAGAATATTAACGACATCCTAGATAGTAGCTGGTAGTATATGAAAACTAGAATAGAAGATGCATATCAACCACATATTATTGGGATTCAGTGACTTCCAAATCTTTTGTTAATTTTTTTCTGGGTTTTCATATAGCTGTTAAATAATGTAGAGACAAGACTGAACCCTGAGAAACACCATATGCCCATATTTCCCTCAACATTACTTTCTAAAATTAATTTCCAATGAAGAAATTGAATCCTTGTAAGATAGTACTTACTGTATTTACAGAAGGCTATACATCAGGAGACATGGGCCAATCTGAGAACGTAGCAGGAACATCAGGTCATTCTTATACAAAAACAAGTGCAATTATAGGACTCCACTTAATTTCTCCTCCTGCCCTGGGGAATGGAAAAACCTGCTGGCTCACCAAGGACTTCCTGTCTCTGTGACAGCAACAATCTTAAGCAGTGAGAATCAAGGTGTGGGTGTGGCAAAGAATACTAGATAGATGGCTTGTTGGCTTGACCCAGCAATGCTCTTTTTAATACACTGAGAATTGTTTATTTATATTTTTTAAATAAAAAACTTGATATGTGATACTTTTCTCCAAGTACATAACTAAAATTGAAACAATAACCTAGCAACATTTGAGAAAAGGGGTTACATTAAATTATCCTAGCATAATTTAAATGTGTTTGCATGTGTGAATGGATTTTTGTAGGGTAAAACTCTCTTCTATCAGAGGTGTGAATGGCCTTGTCTGAGTGTGTAGTTAATAGGAATAGAGAATTCAGACTATCTGGGATGGAATGTAAAAAGGAATGAAAGTCTTAGTTCAAACAGAGCCAATGTTTGCTTAAATGTCCAATCTTGCATACGAAATAAGAATAGCAACTCTAAATGGCTAATGACTTCCAATAAGAGAATCACATATCCTTTTTATTTCTGAATGATATAAAAATTTAGCTTCCACAAAGAAAAAGGGCTTTGTCCATGAAATCACTTCAAGTCAAACTTGTCACAGTGGCATCTAATTAACTAATGAATTCTAATTCAGCTGCTCTTCTTAGCAAAGTTGTAAGAGGGCAATGGAGAAGTGAAGAGGTTAAACAAGAAGTTAGTAGAGGGTGTGGAGAATAAAAGGAGAAGAGCAAAGAATGCTGAGTTTTGGAGCAGAAAGTACAGAAGGGAAAAGAAAAGGATAAAATCACAGCAAAACAAAATTCACTGTGCCCCAAAAAGAATGAAAAAAACATTGACTGAAATGAAATGGGCTGCTATATTTTTATAATGAATAGTCCATTATTTTTCTGCCCTTTCTGCAAACACCTAGGGCTCCAGTTTGGCCAGTTCCAGAGGGTGTGAAAGTTCAGAGACATATGCCAGTATTTGCTTTTCCTGATTTTTAAACACCAGAAACCACAGAGAAGAGGAGGCAGTTCAAATTTCACCTGCTTCACGACGTGGGTGCAAGTTTCTCCCAGCAAGGGAGGACCAGACTCAAGCAGGGCAGATGAGAGAAGAAACACAGAACATCATTATTATTGTTATTACAGTGAAAGGTTGCGGCATAAGCTAGAGTTCATTGTGCTGGGTAGGGTGCAAGCATGGAATCTGACAGAAAATAAGAACAACAGCTATAGGCTGCAAAACCAAACATACTTACCTGAAAGAAAATTGTGGTGCAGTGTATGAGGTACACTTTGCAAGGAAATATTTTTGCACTGTGAATTGAAAAGATTCTGGGATGGGTTTATGCACCCTATAAAAAATGCAAATTGCCTCCCTGTAACTGGCTAACCATATTTTTGGCATTTGTCCAGCTCTGGCCTTCTCTTATTTGCTTGATTATAGCTCTGACTCTTTGGTTCAGTGTTTTACTCTTAGGGCAACATCAGGAATTCATGCATCATATTTTTAGAATATCATTATCTCTCTTATTTTTAGTCACCCATATCCTCAGGATGAGACAGTTGTTATCTCCTTAGTTTCTCAGTTATTACAAATGTATGTAGAAATTAATAACTGTTTTTGGAAGGGTGTCCTAAGTGGTTTGGTTTTTCCTTTTTAGAATTGCTTTTCAGGCACCCCTGTATTATTTTACTGATAATCTGTCAATTAGAGCATGTATCCCAAGTCTATCATCACTTTCTTGTACAGTATCCTCCAAATCTTGTACTGTTTCCTATAAAAGTGGGTTTTATGCTAGATTCTATCTGCCATATATTCAATTTTTCCAACTAATGCCATTTAAATGTATTGGAACAATTTTTTACATCCCTAAAAAATAATATTGCTATCAAATACTAATAGATCTGGAAGGCATGAACATGAAAAACACAGGGTTTTTCATGTAGAGTACACAGTGTTTTGATGAATATCTGTATAGTTATCAGTGAACTACTTCAGGAAAGTGAAATGTAAAATCTATTTCTGTGTCTGTGTCAGCCCAGTGTCAAATCATTCTCCATTTCACCACGCAACATCAGATAATATTATTTTAAAAGTAAAAATAATCTTGATGAAAGGAATGGAGAACTGAAAAGGAAATTTCATGCTATATGACCTATATTGAAAGTATTCTTAGTAAAAATAAAGATTGAGAAAGCGGACCCCACAATTCACAGTACCCCTGCTAAATACCGTATTTATCGGCGTATAACACGCAGTTTTAAAACTAAAATTGCAAGCTTAAACCCTGCCTGCGTGTTATACGCCGATACTCCGGGTGGCAGAAGCCCGGGACCCAGTCAAATTCGCTGCGCAAGGTGAAACGGCCGGCAGCAGCCCTGCTCTCCTGCTGCGGCTTCTGTTTCAATAGGGAAGAAAACTTCCTTTCGCTTCCCGGGCTTCTGCCGCCCGGCAGAAGCCCCGGGACCCAGTCAAATTCGGGAAGCGAAAGGAAGTTTTCTTCCCTACTGAAACAGAAGCCGCAGCAGGAGAGCGAGGCTGCTGCCGGCCGTTTCACCTTGCGCAGCGAATTTGACTGGGTCCCGGGCTTCTGCCACCCGGCAGAAGCCCCGGGACCCAGTCAAATTCGCTGCGCAAGGTGAAACGGCTGGCAGCAGCCTCGCTCTCCTGCGGCCAGCGTCCGTTTCAGTCGCTTCCCTTGTCCGTCTTGATTGCTGGAAGCAGTAACAAACGGCGCGTCCGCTCCGCATCGCCCTGACAACCACCCCAGCCGGCGGCTGCCAGGCCTCGCTGGAGTCAATTGCAAAGCTGCGTTCAGCGCTTTGAGGACCTGAGGCATCTTGGGAAATGTAGTTCCCTATCAGAAAGAATGGAGTAGCTGCGAATTTGTAACAACATAATATAACTTGGTGCTTCGCAGGTTACGAAAATCTCGTTTGATTTGCACACTGTTTTTTAAAAGTTAGATAAAGAAATTATGCTGTGAAAGCGACTAGATAGCCCCCCTCCCCTTCCTGTGTGTGAGAAAGGGAAGGAGAGGAAGGAAGGAGGGAGGGGGGAGGAAAAGAAGAAGGGAGGGGGGGAGAAGATGGAAGGAGAAAAGATGGATGGAAGGAGAAAGAATGGAAGGAGAAGGAGGAAGATGGAAGAAGAAAGGAAGAAAAAGAAGAAGGGAGGGAGAAGGAAGGAGGTAGGAAGAAAAGGGGAAGAGAGGGAAAGAGCAGAAAGACAAAGAGGATGAAGTTGATAGGCAAGAGGAAGGGGGAAGGAAGGGAAAAAAGAGGGAGAGAGTGAAGATGAGGAAGAGGTTTTTGGTTTTCCAAAAAGCAGTGATTCTGATTAAGTTTTTTTGCTCAAAGAGGTGTTTTTTCATTTCATATTTGCCTTTTAAGAGGAGTTAATGTTATAATTCATGTTCTAATGTTATAAATTTTAATCCAACATTAAGTTCCGAGCTTCCAAGTCATTTATTTTTAATGAAAAAAATTTTTACTCAAATTTTTGTGTTAAAATGGGGGGTGCGTGTTATACGCCGGTGCGTGTTATACGCCGATAAATACGGTACATTTAATCTAGTTTTCTTCATCCTATACTCTTCCCCTAAGGATACTACTCCAGAAAATTTATATATTTTTTCCACAGTACACCCATGAAGGATGTTGTTACAGTGAGAGAGAAAGAAAGTGAGAAAGTGACCAGTTAAATGATTGAAGCATTGCTTACCACACTGGATTTTTGCTTTATTTCTGACTTGTCATTCTCTAATTTGTGCTTGTTTTGTCCCTTTAAACTGTTTTCTTCGAATAAACTCTTCAGTTCCAACTTTCAAATGATTTCCCACAAGCTTCAGCAGTAGTAATCTTACTCAGTAAGATTTAATAGCCCATCAACCAGGCTAGTCAAGCTTCATTCTGATTGTATGTGCATATGTGTGTGTGGGGGGGAAATCACTCTTCTGCTTTGTTTATAGTGTGGGTGGGTCCAGAACAACGCTAGATGGGAAATTTGTCAGCTGCTTCATAATTTCCTAGCTGTAAGTTATTACCAGGTTGCCATGCCCACAAGAAGGAAAACTGCTTAAACAAGGGCACCCCTTTCTGTTCCAGGAAAACAACTGTGATGACCCAACACAAAAGTGGGAAGTTACAATTTAATGTTTTCTAAGAGTAGCTGTTCTGGTTTTATAGCAAACTAGACAACTTGTGCCCTACTGGTCATCAGTTTAGGTAAATAAAAAATTACTTACCTAAACAAAGAAACAAAATGGCTAAGGACAGGGGGGAAAAGGAATGGGAGTAGGAGTGACCTTCGCCACCTTGCGGTTTTCCCATTTTGTTTCCTTGAGGGAATCTGGTAGAGAACACTGAAAGGTTCCCCTCCCCTCCCCTCCCGCTAGGTGGTTGAGGGAGCAAGAGACTGCAAGATTGACTGGAAAACTCAACAGAACATTAAAAAAGGAAGATTGTGTGAGTGCAGCAGCAGCCCAGCAAAAGCCATTAGTCTGAAGCAGCCACAACTCCCCCAAATTTCTCACTTATAACTGTCTAGGTCATCAAATATGCTCCCTATGACATTAAGAATAAAACAATGGTAATAAATGGGCACAGATTGAAAAAGTTTGCCTAACTCCAGTTTACAATGAAAATAATAGTACCCACGGATCATGGAACTTAATTTACTCTTTTCTCCCTGGGTTACATTATGCAGAAAAAACAGCTTACACGAAAGTGCTGTTTGGTGTGGGAAAGAAGCTCCCATTGACATACTGTATGTGTATAATGCATGCCTGGTAAATTCATGCTAGATTACTATAATGTACTATACATAGGACTACCTTTGGAGATGGTACGAAAGCTGGAATTGGTTCAGAACCTAGCTGTTTGATTGATAAGCAATGTACTGAAACCTGACAAGGTACCTTGTCAGTGTGCCATAAGATTTGGGGGGAAAAACCTTGAAAACCTGTGCCTTGTAGGCTATTGTGCCCAATTAGAAGGGGTTGACATTAACATTGAAAACATTGAGCAGCATAAAGCCAAATACATCACTTACCCCAACCACCCAACTCTTGTTCTAAGATCAACTGAGAGGACTTCTCAGGGTCCCACCAATAAATCTGGCTCACAGTCCAATTCCATGGTCTGAAATGTCAGATTTTTTTTAAAAAAAGAAATTAATTGCTATCCTTCAAATATGTGGGTGCAATTAAAAAAAAACATTTTAGTTTTTTCTTTGAGTTGGTTTATTTATTTGTTTAATTTGCCTGTTAGATAAAGGCAACACCGTAGAAGACCAAAGAGTGAAGTAAATATTATAAATGTTCTATTTAATAGAGCAAGGGCTTTTTTTTTAGAACTATAAAGACAAATGCAGCATTTGCAATAGTGGTGAATATTTGCAGCTCGGGTGTAGGATGAAGGTGAAGGTTCATTCTCCAAGCTTGTGGGTTGGTTTCTGAAAGTTTTGTTACCAGGCTAGATAAATCTTCAGCACGATGGGATAAATATCACGTCCATAAAAAACCAGGCCCCATGAACACCGGCTGGCAGTGAAATGCCATGATCCCAAATCCTTAATCTTTTCCCACAATGACACCAAATAGCACCAGTTCGATTGGAGCAACACAAAAATCATTGGCCACGCTATCACCCACCACAATCATGAGTTCATTGAAGCCTGGCACTCCAGAAGCAATTCCATCAACAAACACATTGATGTACAACCAGCCTTTGAACCCCTCAGAATCTAAATCAACTGCACAACTAACCAGAGACAGCACCTAAATTCAACCAACTCACACAACTCCTCCCCATCAGTTCACCTCCCAATGACCCTGACCTGATATAACCTCCCTATCACAAGACCCATCACAAAACTGTCACTGATGAATCACACCTGACTCAACCCAAGACTCTCACTTGACACACTGACATCTGAAGCCCTTATAAACAGAAGAACACTGACATCCCCTAAACTCTGCTGAAGATGTTACCTAGCCTGGTAATGAAATGTTTGGAAACCAACCCACAAGCTCAGAAAATGAACCTTCCCCCTCACAAATACAGCTGTCAAACCTGGAACCATCTTTGAGTGACTACAGGGTTGCCACAGCGAAACTGGACAGAGCTGTGGGAAAGGGAGGGGTGGAGTAGAGATAGCTGGGGGGAAATGTAGCCAAAATAACATTCTTTCCTCTGGGAACCAAGGACTCTCTCATCAGCACTTTGAGGGGCGTGGATGGGAGGCATCCGGGATGGGGAGGGAGACCTTGATTGGGGCATATGATGGTTGTGTGTGATGGTATGTGGGGGGAAGAACTTTAGATTTTGAACTGGGTAGGGAAAACCTGGGGAACTTCAGATTCGAGTTTTCATCAGCTGTGCCAATATGACATGCCTAATAAATCTATACTTTGACGAATCCTGTCTTGGAATTTTGATTTCCTATGAACTGTTACTTGGAACCCTGACAACAGCATTATTTGGTCCCAGATGGTAAGATGGTCCCAGATAAGAGAGAAAAAGAAACATATGTCCCTTTATCTCTTTTTAATCTTTATCTCCTTCCCTACTACCCTTGAGCTCAAACTGCCCTACACTGCATCAGCTGGGACCTGGGTGCATACTTCTTACAATGTGGAAACACATTCCTATGTATTATTGCAGACACAGGAATCTGTGGCTAGACACAATAATACCAAAATATGCATTGTGTCACTGGGTATTTGTGCTGTTTTGGATAAGAAGTAGAGTTTGAATCACAAGATTGCAATGCACAAGGACATCCTTCCCCTTTATTCCCTTACCTCGCCCCCAACCTATGACTGCAAGTGCTGCTCCTGGTCAGTTCTCAATGAGCTTCATAACTCATTTGCTACTTTGCATGGATCTCCTGTTTCCTCAGTGCATAATTTTCTGGCTAAAGGTTTGGCAGCTAGAGTGAAGAAGCTGAAGGTTTGTAATTGTATATTATTCCTGAGTGGTGATCACTGTTGTAATTGTTAAACCATTAGTCTGGGGAGACTCAGGTTCAAGTACCTTTGTCACTTGTGAAATGATCGGTCAGTAACATTCTGCCCATTTTATTCATGGAGTTGTTCAGAGCATAAAATGAGAAGGACACTGTACCCTCTTCCAGCTGCAAGAGGGCATTCTTTCTCAAAATACTCAGAAGGTTTTCCATATTTATCCAATCATTGTGTTAAGGATGAGCTTCATATTGCCTTGCTGATGGATGGATGGATGATATCAGCCCTTTGAAATTATGATTTGGAGGTTCTCCGAAACCATATGATAAACCCATAGCAGCCCACCTCTGCTGCTATCCCTTGATCAAACTCTTCCATATAACTGTGTTTGCATTGTTTTGTATTTTTATGGTTCCAATTAAAGAAATTTGATTCTTCTTAAATATTTGACCTATTATTTTAACTAAGCTCATAGAACTTACCCAGACAAAGGATATATCTAATCACTGTATCTACTTGAAGCATTCTAGTATCAGGACCGCTAGCATAGGTTTGAGTGTGGAAGCCCAAAGCAGTGACTGGTCCAATTACATGATATAACAAGCTGGGCCAGTGCTATGGATCCTTATGGAATGAAATTGTGATCTGATAATGGCAAAATGCATACATAACATTTTATTAAATTATCAGATTGCAAGTTCTACAGACTCCACAAATACATTTTGTAAAGTATCCACCGAATTCAGCTGTGTTGAGACTGAAGCCCGGAGGTAGAACTGATTGCCAAAGTTGAGCTTAATTAGAAAATAAAGATGTCTGAAAATTAGATACTTCTTTGCATAAATTTAAAAGATTATGTAAGGGAAGTTGCAATACTGTATTTTCAGCCAAGTGATTTTTCCAGCTCCCCCCCCCCCAAGATCTGCAAAAAAACCCAAAACCCTTCTATTAATCCATTACTTTCCTCTGAGTCAGGCAGTCGTACCTCTGATTAATAATAGAGTATTCATTAGTTTATAAATGGTATTCTTTGTATTTTCTCATCCTAACACATCCTTGGTTGTTTTTCTATTTTCCCTCACTCTTACTTGATGAGTTGTAATAAAAAGGAAGGATGAGCTACAATAACCAATAGCAATGCTTTGCTTTTATTATTGCATTTAATTACTACTCCCATGATATTGTTGCTTTTAAACTATACTTATGCTCTATTCAGCCCAGCCTGAAAAGCTGGATCTTCCTCTTCTTTTCGCCAAGAGGAAAGGTGACTTGTAATCAGCTGGGCCAGGCAACCTAATTTCAAAAGTTCTTTGTTCATATTGACTGGATTCACAAATTGCTCTAAGCAGCTAGCCCTGTTAAGAGCTATTAAGGTACTATTACATGAGAATGGTCAACCACTGATTATTCCAGGCCACTGATCATTTCCATCCTTCTCCAATATAATTTTACCATCCTGATTCTTGCAAGTACTATGCAGTCAGCCCAAGTGCCTTCAGGAGAACAGTTCAAATATTAGAACAGTATTCTAGAGACAACAGAATAGAAGAGGCAGATCTGGAGAAAATAACAAAATACAAAGACCTGCAAATAGAAGTAAAACAACTTGGCAAAAGAAGGCAAAGATAGTACCAATAGTAATAGCCCCTTGGTTGCAATTCCAAAACAATTAGGGCACCATTTAAACCCAAACAAATTCACCATTAGTCAATTGCAAAAGGCACCTTTACTTGGAACAGCTTACATGGTGTAATGATACCTCTAACACGATCAAACATCTGCATCTGCCTATTCCGGGTTCTTAGGAAGGACTTGATAAGTAGATAAAAGTACCAAATTCAGTCTGAACATCTAGCTGATTGTGTGACGAACCATAATAATGTGATTGTGGCCACCATCTTGAATTTTTGATCTTCCTGTAGATGCCCCTGTCCTCAATACTCCTAGTCACTAAAGGTTAGTAGTTTTGAGGATTTGTATGTTACTAAAAATAACTCCATAAAGGTTATTGACCAGTCTTACTTTATTAAACCTCTCTTCCCCAGGTTAGATAACATTAGTGAGTCTGAAATATAAGTTATGTTTTTCAGAGGCATGCAAGCAAGAATAGTTACATTAAAAAACACATTTTGAAAACTCATTAGAAGATTGTATTAGGAAGATTTACATAGCAAATAATTACATAAGGAAAATTTGCATTAAAAGGAAGTTTCCTGGGGTGTTGGTATTAACAACTATATTCATTAGGAAAAGTGGCACACCAAATCTCCATATTAGAGAGATTTGTGAACATTTTAAAAGAAATATTTTAACATTCAGTGTATTTTATTAAAATTATATTATATTTCGCCTATGAAAGTTTTTGTACTGTGTTTAATTTTTGCAGTCATTTTAATGAATTTATAAATATTCCTAAATGTTTTTTTTATTTAGTACAGGATTTTCCCGATATCCATTACTTATGAGTATGCAAAACCTTCCATTTCAGGAGCAGAACCGGTTCTGACCAATTCTGGAGAACCGGTAGCAGAAATTTTGAGTAGTTCAGAGAACCGGTAAATAGCACTTCTGACTGGCCCCGCCCCCATCTATTCTCTGACTCCCAAGTCCCAGCTGATTGGGATTTTGCAGTAACCTTCCCCTGGAATGGGGAAGGAATGGAGATTTCACAGTATCCTTCCCTTGCCATACCCACCAAGCCATGCCCACCAAGCCATGCCATGCCACACCCACCAAGCCACACCCACAGAACCTGCAGTAAAACTTTTTGAATCCCACCACTCACCCACTTTTGACCCACTCCCACCACTTTTGAATCCTACCATCCCAGAGAACTTCAGAATATTCAATTTGTTCTCATCACACCAATCTGGCTGTTTTAGGAATGCAGTTTTCTGGAAGTTAATCCTCAGAATTGGAAGTACTTCATCATGTTCTGGACAGTTTGGAAATGGATCCTGTCTGGAATACCACCAAATCCTCTTTATCTCAGAGGATTAAGTCCTGGAGAACTAGTAGTCACTTTAGATCCAGATCAGCATAGCCCAAAAGAGAAACATTCCATTATGTTGTCTGGAATATTCTGCTGAAGAATGATAGGTTTTGCTCATACTAATATATATTACTCTATTACATCTTCCATTAATCTATTTTATGTGAAAAAAAATTTGTTCATTACTCATGTTTGCAGAGTACATTGATTTTCAGTGTAGAAGAAATTGTTCTAATCAGATTGTGGATCAGGTTACATTTATCCTTTAGATTTCATAATGAATTTTAAAATGCAGTTCTTGGCTCCAAAAATAAAAAAGACTAAAATAAGCATGGTATTTATTTATTTACAATATTCATCCAAAAGAAATCCAGAGTAGTATATAAAATAAACTACCATCCAAAATAATTTAATAAAAGCCTTCAACAATAGACTCATGATGACAGAAATAGTAATAATACATAATAAATAAACAAATAGTTATCCTATAAACAATAAAAGAAACTTTTGTAAAATAAAACAAGACAGCATTGGAGCCAACAATACTTTTCTTGGAAATAATTCCATACTTATTTATTTATCATAAGTATTTCTTTACATATTTATGAATATGCCCAGTCCTACAAACATCTAGAGTGAAAACTGAAGTCACTGAAGGGATCCAAGCAGCCAATTGATCTTAGCACAGGAATTTTTTAGTAATGGGGAAGGGTGTCTATCAAAAAATAAACAGATCCTGATTATATAGTTAATATTAACAATATGGATAGGTCTGATAGCTTATAGGTAGTCCTTTATAGTATAATATGATCCTATTTGTATAATATAATCCCACTTAGGTTCCTGAGTTTGATACTACCTGTATCTACCAGTTTGTTTCCAACAATATACCTGTCAACTGTCTGACTAGTGAACCTAAAATAAGGAAACCCTCTCAGGAGATTTGAATTCCCCAAAGTAAAACTTTATTAGAGACACAAAAAAGAAACAAAACCAGCTCTGGTTTTCCCACACAAAGGCTTGCCTAGTTAAACAGTAACCCTAACCCTCTTCTCCCCACCCCTGGATGATCACATTGTCCAATTATGAGACGTCATTGTAATGGGAACAGACCATCACTTTCTCTAGCACCTGCAATGGTGACCTTGATGGTTGCCAAACTCCACAATCTCCACATACATTCTCAGCATTCCATTTCCCCCTTCCCTCCCCCACTCCATTGGCAAGTTGAAAAGCATTACGGTTCAAAAGAAGCAAAGTGGTTCAGTCTTGACACTGAATGTACCCATGTAGAGTACATTGCAATAATCTAATTCTGAGGTGATTAGGAAATAGATCACTGAAGGTAGAGTAAATCAAATTAGATTTATGATGACATGAGACTGAGGAGAGCCCTAAAGCTTTGAGTGATGTATAAGAAATGCTACCTCAGGTAAAATGGTCCACCTTTCCTAATCCCTGAGATCTGAGACCCCTCTATCCATAGCACTTCGTCTTATCAGAATTCAGTTCCAATCTTCATCACATTTATAATTGCCTTCAAGCATTGGCAAACACCTCTACAACTTCTGATTCAGGTGAGGAACACCGATCTCATTGTGTTTCCCTTTTCTGGATATTACCCAAGAAGCTGGGTGTATAGATCCTGAATAGCAAAGAGAAAGAACTGAAGATATATTGATCCTGTAATACAACTGTATTGTTAAAAAGATAGTGAAATTAAAAAGATTCTTCCAGGGGCACTCTGAAGTTGTAATGTACTTTAGCTAAGACTGAAATCACAGTAGCATTAATATAAAATATATTAGAAAACTATACCTTAAGAGAAAATATGTGATGTGCATTTATGAGAATGTGTGAACAAATGTGTCCTTATGTAATATTCAAATATAATATATATTTTAATTGCCATATTTTTTTTAAAAATGGGATATTAATGAAGAAATCATGTGGAACATAATTAAAAAACAATATCGTAAGGATGAAACTGACATGAACTCAAATAGATTGATCTTTGATTGATTCTTTCTTTTAGTTTTATCAGCTTACTGGGAAAAGTTTCTTCCCCAAAGCCAGCCATTTTGGATACATCCTGTTTTCCTTCTTCTGGTTCATCACCTACTCATGGAACTTAATTACAAATGTTATGTCTTCAGCAGTGGACATAAAATTGGTTACCCAGAACTGAGTAGATACGTTCAATTTTGAAAAGGATATTCATATATTATGCATTGCAAAAGCTATGCTTTTGGCAATAGAAGAATTTGAAAAGGAAAATAAAGAAAGTCAAACACAAACCTAACAACTACTGAAATCTATTGCTTTAGCATAATTTGAATACACACACAAATACACATATACAGTGTGTCTGTGTATATGTGTACATGTGCACGCTCAGAAACATACACACAGAGGAAAAGCGATAGAGAAGGAAAGTAATTTATAAGTATGTTAAAGTAAAGCATACTATTATTATGAATATTTGGGATCTTTATGTTGACAGCCAGAATACCGAATATCCAAATACAAGAAATAGTATGAATTTTTCAGAAGTCAAAATATTACCATTAAAGCATGAAAGGCAATGAAGTCTGAGAACAAATTGCAAAGTTTGTAAACCCCCCCAAAGTCATTCCTTTTAAAGTGGAAGAATATCGCAAAATATTCCAGTGAAGAGTGTTGACCATATCCATGGGCAACATGTGCTGGGGGGTGGGGTTGTTATGGGAAGAGGAAAAAATAAATATCATAAAGGAAGGCCCGGCTAGTACTTGATATAAGGCATGAGCCAAGTTGCTAAATGCTGGAGGTAGAAAGGTCAAAGACAAAATCTAGGAAAAAAAATGGAAACTTCAAATAGAAATTGAGCAAATTGTGGGAGAGGAGAGTTAATATGGTGCCAATAATGCTTGATGCACTTGGTGCCACATCAAAAATGTAGTAAAGTACTCAGTCAACAGCAATGGACAACATATCATTTTGTCAGTTACCAAAACTTTGCATTACTTGGTACAACACATATTTATATTTAATTGGTCTAAACCAAAGTGGTATTCAGCAGGCTCTGACCAGTTCTGGAGAACTGATAGTGGAAATTTTGAATAGTTCGGAGAATCAGTAAATACCACGCCATCTATTCTCTGCCTCCTGAGTCCCAGCTGATCTGGAGGAAATGGGGATTTTGTAGTAACCTTCCCCTGGAGTGGGGAGGGAATGGAGATTTTACAGTATCCTTCCCCTGCCACACCCACCAAGTCACACCCACCACAGGTGCTGAGTGCTGTCACCACAGGAGTGACATTGAGCTGACCACCTGGGCCACACCCACCCAGCCCCCCCAAGGTCAAACACAACCCTGATGCAGCCCTCAATTAAATCAAGTTTGACACCCCTGCTCTAAAGTTAGAAATCAAGAAAACGTTCTCCTTCCCTCCATTCTAGAATGTAATTGATTTAAAAAATAATATTCAGGTATTCCTCCCTTACCAACCAAAATTGAAACTAGCAACTCAGCCACTAAGTGATATTTTCAT
Organism: Thamnophis elegans; assembly: GCF_009769535.1. Lineage (NCBI taxonomy): Eukaryota > Metazoa > Chordata > Lepidosauria > Squamata > Natricidae > Thamnophis > Thamnophis elegans. The sequence continues at coordinate 100,129,147 of NC_045544.1, read as the reverse complement.
GAAGTGAAACATCACATGACCACACTGATTTATGGCATCAGTTTGGGCTGCAATTGTTAAGTTAATCACCTGCAGTCATAAAAAGCAGTGTCCATGACTGCAACTTGCAACTTCTGCCAGCTTCCCCATTGACTTTGCTTGTTGGCAGCTGGCTGTGGCAATCATGTGACTATGGGATGCTGCAACTATTATAAAAGTATTCTAGTTGCCAAGCTCCCAAATCCCAATATTGTGACTGTGGGAACACTATGACAGTTACAACTTTGTGGACTGATCATAAATGTCCTTTTGTAGCCCAGTCATAAACAAGAAGACTACCTATACTCAACCATATCCACCAAGCTATTGACTGATAGCACTATTTCTTCCAGTGGAGACAGTGTATTTACACGTGTATAAAGAAATACACTTCTGGACCTTTTTCCTCCATTAAAAGAGCCCTTATAGATATATATGCATGTATTGGAGAGCAGATTTTTTAATGTATTGGAAATAAGACTTAACAAAATTGATGCACTATTAGATGAATAATGGACTTACTGAATGATGGTTTTATATGTTCACTTAGAAATAGGGGTTAAAAGAATTCTGTGACAGATCCTGCTAGGAGTAGTCTTGGCAATCAATAGGTTCATGGTAGGATGAATGGTAATATGATCAAAGCCAGGCTTGTATTTTGCCTTCTAGGAAGGTGAGGGGCACAGGGATTGCATTTATTTGCTAATGCAGTTAGAATTCTGATTGTTGTTTCTTCTCTCTTTAATTTACAACACTGCTGGACATTTTGTGGACCTGCATCTTCCTTAATGACTACATGACCACCCAACTTGATGATGAGTGATTTGAGTAATTTGTGTAAATTATTAGGCTGGCCGAATACTACAGCTTTGGCAAGATGCCCAAATGTTACTAACAACGAATAGCTTTCTCTGAATATTCTGCAGTAGTATAAGTTACTAGGTGGAAATCCTACCAGTGGGATACTTGCTTTGTATTGACCAACTCATCATTTCATGAAGAATTTTCCACTATAAGATGGGTCCTGAGGTGAAGAAGGTATTCTCACTTATAATTGATTACAACAGAAAATCTACAGCAGTACAACAAAAAATCTACAACATAAAAAACATAAAAAAGCACAATATAAAAATAAAGGAAGAAAAAAACCACAAACAACCAGGATGGCATTAAGTAGAAACTTAAGAGAATGCCTTCTGTCATAATTCAGTTTGTAACTTTTTCTGAAAAGTCAGCAAAGGGATGAGGGTGGTCAGCCTGATATCTGCCAGGAGTTTGTTCCAAAACATTAAAAGTTTAGCTTTACAGTGCTAAACCTCTAAAAACGTGGGACTATAAGTACAGTAGTTTCTCCCTGGATGTTCTGAGAAGTTGAACCAACAGTAATTGGTGCAGAAGACCCTGTAATACCTAGAAAATGACCAGTTCTGGAGAACCGGTAGTGGAAATTTTGAGTAGTTTGTAGAACCGATAAATACCACATCTGACTGGCCCCACCCCCATCTATTCTCTGCCTCCCCACCCCCATCTATTTTCTGCCACCCTTATTGGCAGGGTATGGGGATTTTGCAGTAACCTTCCCATGGGGTGGGGTGGGAATGGAAATTTTACAGTATCCTTTCCCTGCCATACCCATCAAGCCCTGCTCATCAAGCCAAGCCATGCCCACAGAACCAGTAGTAAACAATTTTGAATCCCCAAATTTTGGGATTTGGTTTATATGTTTGTTTGTTTGTTTGTTCTAATTTCTATAGCCCCTAATTCAACCAAGTGAGCAGCTTATAATTCTAAAATTATAAAACAATTAAAACTTTTAAAAACATTAAAATGATAGCAACCATGATGATTAATCAACTTATATTAAAGCCAAATAACGGGGCACTTAACACATTCTAAGCTCCAGGCCCAGAGAATGAGAACCTCAAATTCTCATTAAAATTTATGAGAAGGGACAAAGAAAAAAAATGAAAATATACAGAATACAGAATAACAGAGTTGTAAAATCAAATTTTAGGGTATCATTTGAAGGGACTAAAAATTAAGATTGTTAAAAATACAGGGAAGGAATATAAAGTTGATTTACCTGCTCAATCTTAAAATAGATATGTTGTTATTTCTGATAACCTTTATTGGACTTTTGCTGATCAGGACAGAATGGTGAGGCTTTAAGGATTTGTTTATAAATATGAGAAGAAGAGATCATTTGTTGTATTTCAAGACAAGGTCAGAGGTGGTATTCAGCACCAGTTCTGGAGAACCAGTAGTGGAAATTTTGAGTAGTTCGGATAACCAGTAAATGCCACCCAAGACTGGCCTCGTTCCCATCTATTCTCTGCCTCCCGAGTCCCAGCTGATTGGGAGGAAATGCGGATTTTGCAGTAACCTTTCCCTGGAGTGGGGAGGGAATGGAGATTTTACAGTTTATGCCCACCGTCATGCCCACAGAACCGGTAGTAAAAAAAAATTGAATCCCACCATTGGACAATGTGTTATGTTTGTATTTGTGGTGAAGGTGAAATTTTATATATTTATAAACTTTATACATTTTTACTACATTCTTATTTTTACTCTTTCTATTTTTCTTTGTATTTTTCTGTTCTGGCACTTTTTCTTTTTATTCTTTTTAAATTTGTATTAGTTTCTATCTTTTTAACTGTCATTTAAAATAAATAAATATCTATTAAAAATATCATCCCCTTTCTTTTCTTTTGAGACAAGAAAATGGATTGCAGGTCAATCACTCAAGCCTTTCTGAACTTCTTCAGGAGCATTAGTAAAATTGGTTTGTACCAGCTTATAATGAATCATATCCCATTATCTCTTTCCTAAGGAAAAACGCAAGACACCAGTTAAGAATGTATGAGGCTAGTATCTTCAGAATTTCTACTTCTACTTCAGACTTTGTATTTCCTTTAAATTAGGTACAGAGAATTAGGAAATGTAAGTCACAGCCACTTTCAGCTGGAGTAACTGAAAAGCCTTTTAAACAGAATGAGTGAAGTGCCTGAATAAAAAAAAATATTAGGGAAAAGGACATTTTTACAGATTACTTCTCTTCTTGTTAATCACCCATATTTCAAAATATCTTATAAGATTCTAGACCCGATTTTCAGAAATGTAGTGCAGAAAACCAAAAAATATCTATAAAATAGCTGTTCCATCTCTTTACAAGGGACTCTTTCTAGGAAGAGCTAGTCTATCTATGACAGAACCCAAAATATTTGGTGATGGAAGATCACTTTATACAATTTTTCTTTTCATTTCCTTCACTTTTTTCTTCCTGTGGTCTTTGATACCTCATGCCCCTGACCCACAATGCCAAGCACCATGTCACAGCATACCATACCTGAGTAATCTGAACTTCACCACATGAAATTCTAGCAACCTCGAATCATGCCAAAGACCTTTTATAATGACTCAAGATTCTTTTGTCCAATTTGGGATGATTATTCCTCCCACAGGAGTTCAGAGAAACTCATAGTAGAGTTCCAAGAGGGCATCTTGAACTGCAGGAACTTATTTTGGGTATTGAAGGGGGATATAAGACTGTATTAGTGGGGAGGGAAACAGCAAAAAACATGTGCAAAATGCCCTGCACTCATGTACTTATTAGATCCACTTTGCAGGATTTAGGTCTTTTTATATTTTGAAAAATATTGCTCAATCTCTTCAGTTCTTTGTCAGAAGCTTTTCAGCAAATTCAGATAATCAACTTAAAATTGAAATATTTTATTTTCAATAAGGGAGAGAATACAGTATACCTAACAATAGCAACACCTGAAAAGATTCTAGTACCAACACTATTAAAATAAATGTAGGAATAGATGAGCTTTGGACTCCTGTTTTGAACCCTGAGGTCCATTAATAAGAGCCGGTGCAAATTAATGGTCAGCACAGTGAAGTTGATCACTCCTTCCAAAACCATCTCACAATAGACAGAAACTTATCAAGGGCACCACAGTAATATTAATATTTGACAAATGAAGAACACCGAGTCTAGGAGATAAGCAATTAGCATAAGGCCAGTCATGGTAGACACGCTCTGTTATAAAACATTTAATTATACTTGTTAGCATTCTGATATCCAGAGTCAGTAACCTTCACAGGCACACCATAAATCAATCCAAAGATTAAAAACTTGCAGCTACAGCTACTGACATCCTACCCTTTGCAGCAAAATGGAAAAGTCAAACCTAGTCTTGTCTGAAAAACCTTTGCTCTGTACCGGTAGTAGCATCATCAGAGTGTCAGTAACCAAAGCGGCATCTCGGTTTTTGTCCCTAGCTCTTCACTATCTTGCCTAAAAATAAAAATAAAAACAACCCACAAGCAGGTGACTTGTAGATCTCAATTAATATTCTTCCTTTTCTAGGTCAAGACAATGCTGTTCTTTCTCCATTGTCAAGGTTAAGTAATATACAATGGATATGATGAGGTTATCAAAATTGTAGAACATTTTTGCCTCATGGCTTGGTGCATGTGACATGTGAGCACTAAATTTAAAAAAAAATTGGAATGGCAACCTTCCTATTGAGCCCAGCAGAGAGCAATTTGTAATCCTAGTTCTTTAGTACATGAAACCCAAAACAGAAATACAGAAAAATCGAAAAACTCATGTATTATAAAACAGATAGAGTTCCCTTTCTGCATCTAACTTAATGAAGTAAATATATAAAATAATTTAGCTACATGCTGGTTCCAGTGAAACTTCCAATTACTAACGTCAAGCTATAAGACTTATCTTTCCCTTAAAAAGAGCTATGCTACTGAGAGCTAGTGACAGTAAAACTTTTGTAAAAAGAGTTTATATTAAAAAAATAATATTTATTTGAAAACTATATTACAGAACAAAGATTATGCCAACTTTTCAGAAAATATATAAATGAAGATAAAATGGGTACTTAGGTTTAGTGTGTTAAAAATGTTTAGGAAATGTTCTAGTTTTTTTAAAAAAAATCTTAAATCTCAGCATTTCTCTGTGCAGTCTAATAGAGGCATTTCTATTTATTTTCACATCTTTATTCTGAAACAGCCCTAATATTTTTCCTATATACTCTTTAGAACATAGAAAACTGTTTTACACAACTGGTCAATCTAATTTAGTACTCTATACATGACTGAGCAGTAATTCTCCATGTTTTCAGACATGATGCCATTTGCAGTCTCAACTTGAATTGCTCAGAATTGCTTCTAGGGCAATTTGGTATACAGAGCACTTTCTCTGCCACTGAATTCCTGTCTGTTCTGGATTTAGACATAGGTCAATGGACCTATGTGCCCCTTGCATCCGATTTTTTGGCACACTGTATTATTTGGATTGTTTGATAAATGAATATACTAGCTGGCAGATTAGTACTTTAGTCTCCAAATGTACTATATGTTCAAAGATACGTTTTAGATTTGATAAGGAGTTCTCCGGCTTTACATAGGTATGGGAAAATGTGCATTGGGAAGGTAAATTTTAGAAATAAAATCTACTTGTTTTATAGGAAGCAGATTTTATTTTGCAAAGGACAGCATGTGGGTTTCATTTGAAAATGATAAAGGTGGTATTGGCAGAAGTAACAAATGAGATTGTTCTAGAAATAAAAGAAAAGGAAATCTCATTGGGTATCTTGTCATAAGACTGGCAGTAGTTTTATATTTCTTTCCTTGAAATATATATTACCTTGTTTGTAAACATGTTCAAGGAGAAATGTTGGGTATGCCCAGTTGACTATGTAGCATAGGAGCCATCTTGCATTTCAGAATTATATTCAATTTTGACTTCAATTAAACAAAACTTTGATTGATTATTGAGAGATTAAATTATAAATTAATGAGCCTGATAGTTGGAAAAAATATAACTCAGATTTTTCCATGAAGGATCTCAAAATATAATACTTAACATTTCCAAGTGGTCTTCTATACAGGTAATGGACAAATCCATTACATTTTATAGTCAATCAAATTATTTATTGGAATTGTTTTGTTTTTAGCATACCGCTGTAATACAGAGTACAAAAGAAACATTAAACTCCTTATCTTTTACCAATGATTTTTTGTTTAGGAAGCAACTTTGCTTTAAGTTTCCATGTTTTATGTAATGTTCTCTAAAATCTTTGGAATGGGGACAATGGAGAATGTTTATTGTAAATTAATATCCATTTTTAATTATAAGGCAGGCAGATGTCTATCACATTTTTAATATGGTAATGAGTTTTTAGCTAAATTCAACTATATTTGTTTTACCTGACCACTTGAATATTAAGGCCTGAAGATGTGGATCTAGTATAAGAAAAAGGAGCTGTGCAGACAAGTCCCTCCTTCTTGAAAATAATTCAGTGAGAACGTCTGAGGAGAAGGTTAAGATAGAAAAATTAACAGGGATTAATAGAATTATTATGAATAGAACAACAAAGTAATGGCTTTAGGACTTCATCCAAATCAGAGTTTGGTGTGCATTATGTGGGGAAAAAATCAATACACACATTTAAGCATTAATTTCCTAGAAGGGCAAGAATGATATAAAGTGATGTCATTGTTGATTAACTGTCTGAGACATTCCTCTCAATAAGGCAAAGTAACATCACATGGAAGGAATCTTAATGAATGCAAGTTATGAACTGGGTGTAAATGAAATATCCATTTAGTTAGGAGATCTATGACCATGCTATGAGTATGGTGTCTTGATTACTAGAGATTGCTATACTGCTTATGCTATAACTGGAAGTGATTTTGGAAATCATATAATGTCTTTAATTCAAATTGAATAAACACTCACACTGGATGACTGTCAGGCTCTGGTTCAGATTGCAACAGTTTGTGCAGTTCTGGATGTTGATGGTTCTCCCGAATTATAAGGCTGCTGTGTGAGTCACACTAGCTTTCAGTTTCTTTCTGGGTGCAATTCAAGTGTCACTTTTAAAGCCATAAATGACATGAGACCAGATTATTGCTTGGGACCATCTCTCCCTGAAAATATCTGCTCATTCTATCATGTCTGATAGGGTGAGCAATCTCCAGATTCCTTTCATTCAGTGCTGCATTTTAGGGGATTTAGGAAGTTCACCTTCCCTGTGACAGCTTCTGCCCTGGGGAACACCCTTCCTCCTGAGATATAACAAGCTCCCAGCCCCCCTAGCGCTGAGGTAAAGTGAGCCTGGAGCCCAGTACAATTGAATGTGCATATATTGAGAAGTATTGCCTTGGGGTGCCACAAGTTTCCCTTTTGATTTTTATGGTTTTATTGTTGTTCTGTGAGCTACCAAGGCTTATGGTACATAAGATAAGCGGTTATATAAGTTTTTATGTAAAATACATTTCTGGCACCATAAACAAGAATAGAAAAGCAGATCAATACAGATTTATTAGGAAAAACAATTAGAAATTGAGAATGTGGCAATAAACTCCTATAATATTCAGGGCCAGCCTTGTTTGAACCTCTGCTAAAGGTAGACATGTTGCCTCTATGCTGCTTGTATCCCATTTATGTTCTTTCAATATGTGTAACTAAGCCAAATATTATAGAAGTGCCACAAATCTCCCATGCACTGTCTTTCAAAGGAAGCAAAAATATTGGTAACATTGTCCTTAGCCAATCTCACCACTCAAGGATGTGGGAAGCAAGTAACAACCTATGCATACATGTGCTCATCAGACCATTTTCCACAGTGCTGAACTCCCAAACCCTTATCTTTGCAACAGCTATTATCTTACAATTTATAAAAACAGGGAGGATGTGTATTGAGTTGGGAAGGAATTAAACAGAACAGTTTAAATAACATTTATAAGGCTTCTTGCCTTACCATCCACCCACTCAGTGTTGGGTAATTGCTTGCTGTGATAAGAGAAAATGATTTGTGATAACTGCTCTGTGATGTTAGTTTCATCAGACTCCAACTGATGCTTGTTATTCTCTTAGCTACGTACTGTTTGCCTTAGTGAGAAATACATGTAATGTGATGTGCTTTTGCTATTGAATGAGCCGAAAGCAGTTCAGGGTTTATTTACAGTAAAAGGCATTTTCACATTAAAAAGCAATTCTGAATTTCTTTCTTTGTTTTTGGAGCATGGACATATCTTGTTAATGTCAACTAGAAAATCAAGGAGAACCATTTTAAAATCAAATTAAACATGCATTTAATTTGAGCAAACCTTTTTAAAAGTTCTAGGGTGGTTGTGGGAACTGAAATGCATTCTATTTATTCATGACATTCCATAGACACAGTGTTAAACGAAAGACTCATATGTGTTTAAAGTAAAGGAAGATCGTGCACCAGTGGTGTGAATTCAAGAACCTTAAGTACAGTAAGAACAAAAGGCACAGAGCTGGGGGGATTTTGCTCACATGAAGTCAGAGAAACGTAGGTTTTCTTTCTCCTTGGTATTCTCATAGCTATATTTTCTGCAATTAGTTATATACTCTTTTTTGAAGGGGGTGTTTAAAGATAAAACCACCCAGTCATAGTTTGTTCTTAAAAGCTATACAAAAATGGCTTGCCATTGCTTTTCTGAGAATATATTTTGATTTTCCAGACTAGCTTATTGTTGTGTATACTTTTGAGTGAGTATTGAGTCCTAGTGATTGCCTGGACTAATCCCTGCAGTTTTCTTGACTAGATTTTAGAAGTAGTTTCCCATTGCCTACTTCCTAGGATTGAGAGAGAGTTAAGTTTATCCAGGTGGCCTTGGGCCTAATTAGATTAGAATTCACAGTCTCCATGTTTCTAGCCTGATGCTTTAACCACTAAACCAAGCTGGCTTTCTTAGTTATTACAGTGTTTCACAATCTTGGCAACTTTAAGATAGGTGGTCTTCAACTCCCAGAATTGAAATCCGCACATCTTAAAGTTGCTAAGGTTGAAAAACATTGATAGTTTATAGCTCTAGTACTCCGTGCTCATTTCCACTCCAAATGTCTCCTTGCTTAACTTTCAAGTCTTTCTTTCCAACAAAGTCTGTCAGAAGTTGTCAACAGCTGAGATTTAAACATTTTAGGCATACTTGTAAAGCCTAATATGTGTGAAATAACCATGGAGTTCAGTACTCATCCTAAGATTAAATAAGGTTTGCAGATGAAAGTGTGTGGGTATTTAATCATATATGTGGACTGTCCAGGACAATTACAGGTTTGGCAAAGTCATCCCACCAGAAAAACCTGTTCCAGAAAATTCCAGAATAAATTTTTTTCACAGAAATGCCACATAGAGATAGGAGTAGCAGGGCTGCTTCAAAGTGCCAGGTTATGGAAGATCAGGAGAAAAACTTTATCCCAATCTTTTTTCTTCACAAGAAGGACATGTGTCTTATACTCTCTAGTTGAAGAAAAAGCAGGGCATGAGATTTCTCTGCCATCCTACAGGAAGACTGATCAAAGTTCCTCTAGTGAAGCCTTAGCTATACTTTGGTAACAATTTATACCAACTCTCTTTCTCCCGCATGGCCTCTTTCACTGTGAATAAAACAGAAATAGCAATGTTGGCTGTTGCACTCTCCACTTCAGTCTTGCTTTGTTTGGGGCTGAATTTTCTTCACTGTTGAGGATGTGACTCATTTTCTCCCTTTAAAGACCAAGGAAGTTTGAGGGGTGTAACTGTAACAGTTTCGCAAGAAAAGGAGGCTGTGAGACTCCAAGTTTGAATCTTGATCTTCCAGATTGCATATTTAGGTACAGTTAAGCAGACACATATACAAGCTTCTTTCTTTAAATTGAAAATTACCTCCTCTTCTGACAAGAACTCACTGCTCTTTCTAGCTGGGAATTGAACTAATTGGGAAGCGCTTTGGAAGTGAAGGTCACCATAAATTCACTCTATATTCTAGAAAAGGAAGGAAGGAGATAAAAAAGGAATGACAATTTTTGTAAATGTAAAGGTTTGCATAAACCAATGTCCTGTGAGATCAGACTGAAAATTATTAAAAATTTATCACTTTATATCTATAGTGGCTCATCAGATGCTTTTGGAAACCAACATGCTCTACATGGGGCTGCCCTTGAAGAGCATTCGGCGACTTCAGCTGGTCCAGAATGCGGCCGCGTGAGCGATCGTGGGTGCACCTCGGTTCACCCACATAACACCTATCCTCCGCGAGCTGCACTGGCTACCTGTTGATCTCCGGGTGCGATTCAAGGTGCTACTTATCACCTACAAAGCCCTTCATGGTATTGGACCTGGGTACTTGAGAGACCGCCTACTGCCAATTACCTCCACCAGACCGATACAATCGCATAGATTAGGCCTCCTCCGAATTCCATCATCTAGCCAGTGTAGACTGGTAACTACCCAGAGGAGAGCCTTCTCGGTGGCTGCTCTGACCCTCTGGAACGAACTCCCCATGGAGATTCGGACCCTCACCACCCTCCAGTCCTTCCGCGCCGCCCTAAAGATCTGGCTGTCCCGGCTGGCCTGGGGTTAAGACTCTAACCCCACTCGAATTTGTGTGGCTGTTGTGTTTTTTTAAATATGTTGTATTGTCTGTATGTTGGAAATTGTTTGTCCTCCCCCCCCTTTTTTGAACTGTGAGCCGCCCTGAGTCCCCCCAGGGAAAAGGGCGGCATACAAATAAAGGGAAAATGAAAAAATGAAATGAAAACATGACCTAAAGAAGCTCACAAACATAGCTGTACTCGTCATATTTCTCAGCACATGTAATTCAGAACACATTGCTTTTCTTAGCTTGGAAGTAATATTTAAGTATAACCATGATTGACTAGTAGCAATAGCATAATTTTACTCCAAAGCTCAATAATACAATAACAACAACAACAACAACAACAACAACAACAATAATTACAGATAACATGATGGATTATTTGGAAACAAACAACATACAGAAAAGATGTGATAAAATCAAGAATGGAGAGTTGGCAGAACAAAGCACTGCATGGCCAATTTCTGGAAAAAATAAAAGATAAAGTGGACAGTGAACAAACTTGGTTATGGTTAACAACAGGTACATTAAAGAAAGAAACAGAGTCACTAATCCTGGCTGCGCAAGAACAAGCTATCCGCACAAATGCCATTAAGGCCAAAATCGAAAAATCCTCTGATGATGCCAAATGCAGACTTTGCAAAGAAGCTGATGAAACTGTTGATCACATACTCAGCTGCTGTAAAAAAATCGCACAGACTGATTATAAATTGCGGCACAATTCAGTAGCACAAATGATCCATTGGAATTTGTGCAAAAATTATAATATTAAAACAGCAACAAACTGGTGGGAACATCAGCCTGAAAAAGTCACCAAAAATCAGTTGGTCAAGATCTTGTGGGATTTCCGTATACAAACCGACAAAATACTAGCGCATAATACACCAGACATCACACTGGTTGAGAAAAATAAGGTCACAATCATAGACATCGCAATACCAGGTGATAGCAGGGTCGCTGAGAAGGAACATGAAAAAATCGCAAAATACCAGGACTTAAAAATCAAAATTCAACGACTATGGCCCAAACCAGCAGTGGTAATTCCAGTGGTAATAGGCACACTGGGTGCCATTCCAAAAGCACTGGAATTACATTTAAAACAGTTGAAAATTGACAAAATCACCATCAGTCAGATGCAAAAAGCCGCACTGCTTGGAACTGCACGCATATTACGAAAATACGTTACGACATCCTAGGCCCCTGGGTGGGGCCCGACTAGTAACCAATGCCAAATCCGGCGAAACAACTGGCCGCTGTGATACAATTGTATAATAATATAATAACAACAACAAACTCCGCCATTGCCGGTCCCAAGCCCGGATGAGAAAGGAGGAGGGTTGGGGTCAGGTTGGCAACCTGCCCCCCCAAAAAAACCCACCAACCCATACAATATGGTGAAAGAAACGAATAAAAATTTTATACCGCATCGGTTGTCATGCAGGTTAACAAGGGCCGCGGTGGATGTTGGGGTCCCTGGACATCCATTGACAAGTGGGCTACAAGTGGACCAGCCAACAAAACAACAAAAATATAGTGCAGATGAAAACCGTGCCATAATGGCCTGTTACTACAACTCAGAGCCATCTCTCAGGCTGGGGGGTGAAATTATACGCCCCTCAGAGAGGGTTCGCAATTTGGGAGTCCTCCTGGATCCCCAGCTGACTTTAGAACACCACTTGTCAGCTGTGACCAGGGGGACCTTTGCCCAGGTTTGCCTGGTGCACCAATTGCGACCCTACCTGAATCGGGAGGCCCTTCATACAGTCACTCACGCCCTCGTGACCTCAAGACTGGTTTATTGTAATGCGCTCTACATGGGGCTGCCCTTGAAGAGTGTTCGAAGACTCCAGTTAGTCCAGAACGCAGCCGCGCGAGCGATTGTGGGTGCACCCAGGTACACCCACGTCACACCTATCCTCCGCGAGCTGCACTGGCTACCCATTAGTCTCCGAATCCGCTTCGAGGTGCTGGTCGCTACCTATAAAGCCCTACATGGCATCGGACCTGGGTACCTGAGAGACCGCCTCCTGCCGATTACCTCCCTCAGACCGATTAGATCTCACAGGTTAGGTCTCCTCCGGATTCCATCTGCCAGCCAATGTTGGCTGGCGACCCCCCGGGGGAGAGCCTCCTCTGTTGCAGCTCCAGCCCTCTGGAATGATCTCCCTGTCGAGATCCGGACCCTTACTACCCTCCCGGCCTTCCGCAAAGCCACCAGGTCCTGGCTGCTCCAGCAGGCTGGGGGGCCTGTGAAACATCCAGCTCCACGGAAATTGTGAATGTTGCTGTTTTGTTTTAAAGTGTTGTCTTTGTCTAGTTTTCCCCCTTCCCTTGTCTATTGTGAGCCGCCTGGAGTCCTTCGGGAGTGGGCGGCATACAAGACAAATAAATACAATACAATACAATACAATACAAAAAAGAGGTTATTTAAAGCGAATGTATGAATTATGGAAACAACAATATCCAGATTCAAATGTTAGTGAACAACGAGTAGCAGATCAAAGGCGATTTATTATATGGAATAAAGTGTTTAGTGAAGTTGAACTTGAGGAAATTCAGGCAAATTGCAAAACCAAAAAAAAAAACAATATCACAAGCGGAAAAAACTGATATTCAAGACACAACTAAAGACATTATAGTAGAACTCCCAGAAGAATTTCTCGGGGAGGAAATACCACCACCACCACTAGAACCAGTTATCACTGAACCAACTGATGAACTAACTCAAAAACAAAAAGAATTGAAGAATAAGATCATGGAGCATTTTCTGTTAATGAGGAAAGGCGATGTTTACCCTCACTAAAAACTATGCCTAAGAAAATTTTGGCCCCTATCATGAAAATGGTTAATGCATTGAATCGGGATCCATCTTGGAAACGAACCAGTTAATGTACAGCTATTACAGTGTAATAGTCACTAATGAACTAGGCATTAAAATCAAAGTACCTAGTCACACAACAGAAAAAGCATCAAAGCCAAAGTGGAAAATCCGATTAGAACAAAAAGTCAAAAAATTAAGGGCAGATGCTAGTAACTTAAAGAACATGCATGAACAACGGCTTAAAAACAACAAAATCATAGATCGGCTAATCAGAAGATATAGATTGGATACAAGAAACATCAATGAAGCTGTAGAGATTGTAAAACAGCAGATAACAGCAACAGCTAGAAAAATTGAAAGATATGAGGCACGAATCATCCAATATAAACAAAATCAGCAATTTCGATCAGACCAACGGCGTTTTTATCAAAGTCTTAATGTGAATGGTGACACCAAAAGTGAAAAACCAGAAAAACAGGCCACAGTTGAATTCTGGAAAGAATTGTGGGAAAATGCAAAGGACTACAATAAGGAAGCAAAGTGGATACATGATTTTGAGAAAAGCATTGGCAACAAACAAATGCAAGTATTAGAAATAACAACTGAGATGGTCAAAAATCGAGTAAAAAAGGTAAAGAATTGGACATCACCTGGAAAGGACCAATTACATGGTTTCTGGCTCAAATATCTGACCAGTTTATATGCAATATTGGCCAGGCAACTGAATGAAATTTTACCAAAGGGCCAAATTGATGAATGGTTGACAACTGGAAAAACATACTTGATTCAGAAAGATGCAACTAAAGGAACAACACCTGAAAACTACAGACCAATAACATGCTTGCCGACAACCTTCAAATTACTCACAGGCATTATTGCAGATAACATGATGGATTATTTGGAAACAAACAATATCTTGCCAGTAGAGCAAAAAGGCAACAAAAGAAGGAGCAGGGGCACAAAAGATCAGCTCCTAATTGATAAAATGATATTAGAAAATTGTAAGAACAGAAAAATGAACTTGAATATGGTCTGGATTGATTACAAAAAGGCATTTGACTCACTGCCACATAGTTGGATCATAAAATGCTTAGAAACAACTGGCATTAGCAAAATATTACATCCTTTACTGAAAAGGTGATGAAACAATGGAGAACTGATTTGGCAGTAGGGAATGAGATCTACGGAATGGTTAATATCAAGCGAGGAATTTTCCAGGGTGATTCACTTTCACCTCTTCTCTTCATTATCGCAATGATCCCACTATCAGTAATCTTTAAAAAAAATGAAATTAAGCTACCAAACAGCAAAAGAAGCTGACAATTTTTTTGCATTTACTATATATGGATGATTTGAAACTCTATGGAAAGTCAGAAATAGAAATCCAATCATTGACAAACACAGTTCGAGTATTCAGTACTGATATTTCAATGCAGTTTGGCATGGAAAAATGCGCCACTGTATCCATAAAAAGGGGCAAAATCACTGCATGTGAGGGAATTGAAATGCCCAATGGCCAACTAATTAAATGCAATGAAAATGAAGCCTACAAATACTTAGGCATTCTGCAGGTGGATAACATCAAGCATGGAGAAGTAAAATCTATTGTCAGGCAAGAGTACACCAACAGAGTTAGGAAAATTTTGAAATCTAAATTGAATGGTGGAAATACAATCAAGGCCATAAATACCTGGGCAATACCAATTATAAGATACACAGCTGGTATAGTTAACTGGACACAAGCTGATTTGGACATTTTGGACCGAAAAACCAGGAAACTAATGACAATGCACTACAGTTTACATCCACGTGGTGATACTGATAGACTATACCTGCCCCTAAAATCAGGTGGCAGGGGATTATTACAAGTGAAGCAAACAGTTGAAGAAGCAAAAACATGCACTGGCTGATTATTTAAAAGAAAGTCAAGAACATCTATTAATCGAAGTAAAGAACAAAAATCTACTGAAGGCCCAACAGACGAAACAAGAATACAGAAAAGATGTGATAAAATCAAGAATGGAGAGTTGGCAGAACAAAGCACTGCATGGCCAATTTCTGGAAAAAATAAAAGATAAAATGGACAGTGAACAAACTTGGTTATGGTTAACAACAGGTATATTAAAGAAAGAAACAAAGTCACTAATCCTGGCTGCGCAAGAACAAGCTATCCGCACAAATGCCATTAAGGCCAAAATCGAAAAATCCTCTGATGATGCCAAATGCAGACTTTGCAAAGAAGCTGATGAAACTGTTGATCACATACTCAGCTGCTGTAAAAAAATCGCACAGACTGATTATAAATTGCGGCACAATTCAGTAGCACAAATGATCCATTGGAATTTGTGCAAAAATTATAATATTAAAACAGCAAGAAACTGGTGGGAACATCAGCCTGAAAAAGTCACCAAAAATCAGTTGGTCAAGATCTTGTGGGATTTCCGTATACAAACCGACAAAATACTGGCGCATAATACACCAGACATCACACTGGTTGAGAAAAATAAGGTCACAATCATAGACATTGCAATACCAGGTGATAGCAGGATCGCCGAGAAGGAACATGAAAAAATCGCAAGATACCAGGACTTAAAAATCGAAATTCAACGACCATGGCACAAACCAGCAGTGATAATTCCAGTGGTAATTGGCACACTGGGTGCTATACCAAAAGCACTGGAATTACATTTAAAACAGTTAAAAATTGACAAAATCACCATCAGTCAAATGCAAAAAGCCGCACTGCTTGGATCTGCACGCATATTACGAAAATACGTTACGACGTCCTAGGCCCCTGGGTGGGGCCCGACTAGTAACCAATGCCAAATCCGGCGAAACAACTGGCTGCTCTGATACAATTGTATAATAATAATAATAATAATAATTTGCTTCTCATGTTCCCTGGCCTACATGCACATATATGTGCTTACTCACAGATATACAAATACACATCAAAGATTTCTATCCACCTCAATGTAAGATTCTGTAAATTAAAAATTGCAATTGTTAAATATATTAAGAAACAGATAACTAACCTTACTTTCAAAGCTTTTTCTATATCCTAGGAAAGCTAACAAAATGAAGAATTTATTCTCCCAAGGACCTGTTTGAAAATATTACCCAGCAGGATACAAAACAGAAAGCAAAACATCAGATACAGTGCTATATACAATGCATTTATTCTGGAATGCCAAAAATATCCTTTAAATATGCATTTACTCACTGCAGAATTCAGCCTTATTCACATGCTGTTCCTTTTGGAATGCTGGCTGACAAGCAGGCTTTAATTAAGGAGTTTTAGATTTCTCTTTTACAGCTCTGCTCCACTTTAATAGAAGTGGACAACTTGTCAAATGTAGGATGCAGCAGAGGGCAAGGAAGTAGGAAGCATTACAGAGCAATTTCTGATTTCTATCAACAATCTTATCAAACATCAGTTGATAAGTGTTAATAACATTTGAAGAATGGTGTATATCTTAATGGTGCATCTCTATTTAACGGAAAATAATTTCATCAGTTAAAAGTCAAAAGTGTTAATAACATTTGAAGAATGGTGTATATCTTAATGGTGCATCTCTATTTAATGGAAAATAATTTCATCAACATAATATTGAACTTTTAAACTATTGACAGTTTTTCTTAAAGGTGTCAACATAGTTTGGGAAGACAATATGGCTTCTGAATTTGATAAATCTCATTCTCCTTAGAATTGTGCGTAAATTCTTATTTCAACAAGTCAAATAATTGATAATGAAGATAATGGAAAGCAACTGTGAGATAAGTGTTAGTGTTGGACTTAGAGGTACTAAAATATATCCCTCATTGTTAAATTAACTGGATGACTTTGGGGCAGTTATTCTCCCAGTCTTGCACACTTGTTGGCATAGCTAACAAATAGATAAAAGGATTAACAATAATGTTTTTCCTGGTAAATTGCTCTTATTTATTTGATTATAGAGATTTTGGGTGTAAATATCTAATGTGGATATTTAAAATGTTTTTATTTTCACAGAACATGACACATTTATAATTCCCTTTGGATTTTATTGTTCTTTATTCTGGAATACTTTTGAACTTTTATAATATTAACTTTTAGTTTCTGTTCTTCCTGTTGCAAAAATAACATTAGAAGAAAATGAAACAATATTAACAAGCTGTCATACAGAATTTTCTCCCCCAAATACTACCGTATATTATTTATGAATGGGAAAATATCATCTTAAATGTACTACACAATCTTTCCAAAGGTGTACATTCTTTAAAAGAAGGAAACCATTATACACTTTCATTTTTGAATTTATAATATACTGATGTAATTAAGAGGACAAAAATATAGTAGATCTGAAAGAGCAATGAGTTCTTGTCAGACCTACTTGTCAGTTGGCAAAAAATATTTTTAAGGGGCCTGCAGCATAGCAAATTCATAAAGAGCAGTGTCCTCTTGTGATCTATGACAGACTATCCTTGGCCAAAACCATATATTTTTAAAAGGGAGACCAAAACGCAGGTTGTATTACATTGGCCAGAGAGAAATACAATTGACTCAATACATCACGATGAGATAATGCTGGATTCTGGTGTATAGCCACATCATAGATGAATCAGGAACTCATTGTCACATTTACCTTGCATTCTCACCTTGATTGAACTTGCACTGGCTCCTTTGAACAGCCCTGTAAATTTTGAAAGCATCTTGCACTTGTTTAAAATTTTGTATGTTATTTGTCAGCAAATCATCAGGTTGCTTTGGCTTCTTTTTGTTGGTTTGTCTTCTTTTAGGCGGGGAAGTCGCAAGCCAATAGCATGATAAGACTGCCTGGCTAATGGCTACACAGTAAGATATGCAAAGTCTTTTAATAAACAATGGCAGCTGTTGCTAAGCCTTATCAGAGTTGTTGGAAGAAAGCAGGGTTTTTGAGCACATTCAAGATAAATTGTAAACTATATCAGGTGTGTAATACATAGAAATACAAAATTAAATATCCTAAGTACTTATAGATATATAATCAATCCACTTTTCCTTTCACTAAAGAACAGGAAATGTACATATATTTTGGAATGGGACAAGCAAATTTAAACAACTGAACTACAGTCTATACCTAAGGACTACTGTGGAACCTGAAATGTCCTGTTATTAACTATGGAGAGAAGATTAGTATAATCTAAAAACATCTGGAATCTACACACTCATTTAAAGTTTCAATAGAGGATTTGTAGGAAAGCAGGTTCCAGAAAATGTATATATTTAAGGTGAGATAATCATTTTATGAAGTCACCTTCTCCTGAAAGCTAGAATATTCTTCCAAGGTATCTAGGGGGAAAAATGGAAGTGTGGAAATTGAAGAAATATTTGACCTAACATTACTTGAAAAAATGGCTGTTAAATACAATGAAAATGTTTCATCCAGTTTTTGAAATCCTGAAAGAATATTATACCTTTCAGAAAGCTCTCTTTTCTTTGACAAACTAGTTATATAACAAAATAATTAAAAGCTTTCACATTTTTCTGCTTCATTCATTATGGAAAGGTCTTCAAATGTGTTGATTGCATCAAACTGTGAAAAGAGCTCAGAAAAATGGGAATCCTGGAATATGTAATCACCTCTATGATACTCTTATATATAGCTCAGCAGTCACGATACAGACAGAACATGGTGAAATAGAGTGGTTCCAAGTTGGCAAAGGAGTGAGACAAGATTATATATTTTTCATTATTTATCCAACATATTTGATGAATATATGTTAAGGGAGTGGGACTGGAATAAGAACAGCCTTATGATACTGCCCTGAAACCTGAAAATACAAAGAACCTGCAAGCCCTAGTAATAAAAGTTAAGTAGCACAATAAAAAAACAGCTGTACAATTAAATATAAAGATAACTAAACTAATAATAACAGGTCAAACAGGTCAGCCTTAGAATTTACAATGAAGATAACGAAGAGTGATAACTGCTGCCTTTTAGGATTAACCATCAACAGTAAAGGAACAAGAAATATACTTC
Source organism: Thamnophis elegans (assembly GCF_009769535.1). Classification (NCBI taxonomy): domain Eukaryota; kingdom Metazoa; phylum Chordata; class Lepidosauria; order Squamata; family Natricidae; genus Thamnophis; species Thamnophis elegans. Next base: position 100,109,893 of record NC_045544.1, on the reverse strand, counting down.
AAGGTAGCCCTTGGTGAAACAACCATGAAAAGGCCTTGAAAAAGATATTCAAATGTTGTGTTGTGATTATACAAAGAACAGAATCGTGCAAGCAATGGAAGTGAAAGTTGGACTTGGGACAATCACGATAGGAAGAGTATTGGTGCTTTTGAACTTTGATGTTGGAAAAGACTTCTGATAATGCCATGAACAGCCAAGTAAGCAAAGAGGGTGGGGGAAGAAATCTAGAATTCCCACTTGAGACAAACATAACCATGCTCAAATTATCCTATTTCAGACACATTATGTAAAGATCTAGCTTCTTAGAGAAGGCTCTAAGACTGAGAAAGGTGGAAGGAAAAAGAAGAGGATGACCGCAAGCAAGGTGGCTAACCTAGTGGTGGGTTTCTACTGGTTTGGACTGGTTTGGCTGAACCGGTAGTGGTTTGGCAGCTTAGGTCACTGCAACCGGCAGTGACCCAGGCCTGCCACACCACCAAACCAGTTCTCTGGTGGCATTTTTGGGTTCTGTGCATGCACAAAATAATTTTAATTGCACTGCACATGTGCTCACAGCATACCTCAAGTGCGTGCCCACGGGGCGCACCCACGAGCGAACTGGCAGTAGTGCCTGCTGGAACCCACTCCTGGGATAGACCCAGATACAGTAACCATGAGTGCTGAAGGACCAGGTTAGAGTTAGATCATAATGAAGAAAGTTTATGTGGTTGCTAAGACTGGCTAACAGCTTGAGGGCACATAATCAATCTACTGTATAATTTTTTTTACTCATTAGTAGAATTCAGGCATGAGTGAATTTCTGCATGTTTTTCCTTACTTCGTCTTTCAACAAGTGCTACCTTTTCAATTTAAAAAAAGTTACAAAATTTCCATGTCCTCTTTTTTTAAAATATACTTTTTTATTTTCCATTTTCATAACATATAATCACATGTATACTATTACATAGCCAATATCCTATTGTATTAAGTAGTAATTACAGCAGTTCCTCTTGTCATCAATGCCCAGAAAGATAAAAACCCATTATTAGCTCTTCTGCTCTCCATACACCCCTTTCTTCTACCTCTCTCCTCCCTCCATTCTTCCCTCCATCATCCTTTTCTACTCTACTTCCCTTTCCTTTCTCCTCTCCTCTCTCTTCATTCCACTCCTCCTTATCCTCCTCATCTTCCCCCCTTACCCTCTCTCCTATCCCTCTCTTCCTATCTTTCTTCTCTCTCTTCCCACTCTTCCACTCATTCACTTGGTGTACTTCAGCTTCTGAGCAAACTCCATTCTATGTTGATGGTATTTATGCTTCCATATCAATATACTTAACATATCTTAGTTTTAAAGAAAAAATAAGAGAAGACAGTATAAATGTGCAATCATATTACATTAAAATCTAACACCCCTCTTCAAGCCTAATATTCATCCCTCACTCCCCCCCTCCCACTCCCCCCAGCCTTCCCTTCCCCGACTTCCCAGAAACCATACACGGTATAAATCTTTAACAAAATCCGTCTAAAATATATTGGAAAAAAGAATAAAAAATTGATAACAGCTTTACATTGAATTTAGCTTCTCCTTGCTAGGCTAACTTTAAACGATTTATATCATTCCTGATCTTAATCATAAGCTATCTGGAATTTCTTAATCCCATATTTATTTTGTATATAATCGATCCATTTTTTCCAGTCTCGTTTATATCTCTTTTTTGAGTGGTCCTTAAGATATGCAGATATTTTAGCCATCTCGGCTAAATTTATGACTTTCAATGTCCATTCTTGAATTGTAGGCAAATCTTCCTTCTTCCAGTATTGCGCCACCAACAATCTAGCTGCAGTTATTAAGTGCAAAATCAAATTAATCTCTACAGCTGTACAATCAGTAATTATACCTAACAAAAATAACTGAGGGGTAAACTTTATCCTTTTTTAAAGAACATTTTGCATAATCCACCATATTTTTATCCAAAATGCCTTAACCTTTTTGCAAGTCCACCATATATGAAAATATGTGGCGTTGAGAGAATCACATCTCCAGCATTTGGGTTGTAAGTTCGAATACATAGAAGCCAACTTTTTAGGATCTAAATGCCATCTATAAAACATTTTATAAAAGTTTTCTCTCAAGTTTTGGGCTTGTGTAAATTTTACATTTCTTACCCAGATCCTTTCCCATGTATCCAACATTATTGTTTCTTCAATATTTTGAGCTCACTTTATCATACAGTCTTTAACTAATTCTGTTTCGGAATCCATCTGTATTAATACATTGTATAGTCTCTTTATATGCATTAAGCTTTGATCTCTTATTTGTTTAAATAAATTATCCTCGACTTGCATAAAACCAATTTTTTGATCATAAATCCTCTTATCAACATTCAACTACCATAGCTAATGGCTACTTTGACTGGGGAATTCCAGGGGTGTTGAAAAAAATCTGGATGGTGTCAGATTAGAGCCAATACATACACAGAATATATAGGGAATATAGGGCTCTTTCAGAAAAGATTAACAAGAGGGGCTATTCACACTACTTTTAAAATAGCATTGTTGAGCCAATACAAAGTTTCCTTATATTATGAAATATCATCACAACGATAGCTGCAGAACAGTATAAGTTGTTAATGTGGATAATTGAAAATCATAAATCCAGACCATTCCTATAAAGATCAATAATTGTTGTTAGGGCATGTTTACTCTATACCCAAACATTCTTATTTATGAAATTAATATAATGTCAATTCAAAATAATGGAATTACAATTGTTATTGTTTGCTTAAATTTATGTTTTTCTGTCTCTAAATGTACTAGATTCTTTCAAGATTATTTTATGAGGTCATTTAGAAGAAATATTTTAAATTTACCTACCAGAGTTTCAGAAATACTTCTTAGCTCTAATCTGAATATGTTAAACATTAAGGAAAATATGTCATGCAAAGTCCTTCTAAGTAATTATAGGAAAATATATTTTAAAATATGCAAATAATATATTTTTTAAAATTAAACTTACTTTGTTCCACGAACTGATTCCAAAGTACTGAATCAAGAGGCAATGTAATTCTCTTTCAGGATTACACTGCTTCCTCGTGTGTGTAAGTACAGCATTAGCACAGCATTAACACAAGCACACTATGAGACACATCCAGAATATGAGATCATCCTCTCTAGGACACATAGATATCTAATTGGGGGGCAGAACATTTAACCTCTAAGTAAAATGCTGGACATTTTCCCCCACCAGGGACAGAAACAGGACAATATTGATAAATGTTCATAAATTAGAGAATTCTCCCCTTTTGTCACCTTAAATAAAGCAATTATATGACAACTTTTGCAGGGTTTCTGGAAAGCCTTGGAGCCTTATGTGGCTCTTGGTTTCCAGACTATGCACTTTATGCTTGTATGTAGCCTAATGCAAAATTTTCAGTTTTAATTTAGAGAAGTCATAATCTTATACATTTAAATCTTAGTTAATCCAGATTTTCAGATTAGAAATGATCTATCTCCCAGGGAAGCCAGTAAATTGAATATGATGGACAAAAATGCATTCAGGGAGCTACCTAGCAAGTTTAGGATACAGACATTGTAAATATTAATTTCTCAGTTCTGAAATCGTAATCTTAAAGAAACTTTCCTAGAAGTCAATGAAGTAAATAGAGTATGCTGAATAAATGTGGTTAAAATTAATCTATAATCTAATAACTTGCATTAACTTTCAATTTTCTTTTGGTCTATGCATTTCATAGACATAAAACCATAATGAGATTTATTAGTGTTGATTTATCATATTATCTGAAGATAACTATTAAATTTTCTAAACCAATATTTTAAGGCTTATGTGCTTTGTAATCCTACATTTTGTTCAATAAAGCCAGCCAATGTGCCCAATAGCATTTCTACAGAAATGTGTGCATCTTATTAAGAAGGAATATCATAAGCTTTGTAAATTATATTTTCCTTTGAATAATTATATTTTAAATATTGTCAGAGTAAAGTAAGAATTTTAGGACATAGAAAATGTAAATATTTGAGTTATTGGAGCTAGACAGGAATAATTTGAGAATCTCTGCTGAAATCAGTGATGATTAATGTAAGACTAATTGTTATAAATACAGGGACTCACAGTATGATTAAATCTGAATTCAATGGCCTAAAATTTCCCCAAAAAAGAATTTTAAAATGGAAACAGAACCATGGGGAGCACATCAGGGCCAATACCTTATTTCTGTAGAAAGAATAAAGAGGAAATTTCCCATTTATCACAGCTCTGACTGCCTCCTAGTACCTTCAAACTAATAATTAAGCGAGAACAGCTTTTCTAATTTCATCAGTTTTTCATGCGCCCACATCTAAGAGCACAAAGAGCCAGAACTGTCTAACTTAACATTTCTGAAAATTAAAAGATGATTTACAAGTTCAATCTCTCTCTCTCTCTCTCTCTCTCTCTCTCTCTCTCTCACTCACTCACTCACACACACACTCTTACAAACACAAGCTCCTTAATATACATCAAGTTTTAAAAAATAGGTTTTCTGTTAAATAATAATAACCTGATACTAGGAATGATATTCTTTCTTAGTATTAAGACATAGAAACTTTAAAAACATATTATATTGTTACATAGAATATAAAATATAACACTTTATGGAGAAATATCCCTACAGAGGTACTGGCACTCCTGAGATCTTCATAACACTATAATGCTCCCGAGAGCAGTCTGACAGTGTTCCGAAACAGAATGTAATGCTCTCATATGCATCAGAAAGGCCTCATCTGCCAAAAAACACATGGTTGCTGATGAAAATGAAAAGTACACCCTACAACTCTTGCTCAACATGCTCAGTGTTCAACTAGGGAAACGTTTAAAATGAAAGCAAAGATGCTTTTACAAGATTCTTGCATTTCTGCTTACATATAAAAAGGTAACACAACAGTAGACTTTCGCCTTATTCTCAATACAATGAATCAGAAATAGCCAATTCAGAAATTTCAACAGAGACTAACCCCGTCCTTCCCCAAAGTTTCTCTGCCTCTTGGGGACCCAAAACAGCTCCTGCTATTCCTTTAGCATCTAAGCCAAATTCTTTCTTGCAGGAAGCATCTGAAAGCCTCAAGTGTAACTGCTGCTTCTAGGGGTACTGTCTTACTAAAGTCAACACATTTACAAAAAGCAACATAAATGAGGGTTTTTTTTCCTCCTCACTTACCACTGTCAAGACTCAGTAGTTCTGCGTAGGTTCAATAGAACAAAAGCCTCATATGTTCACTTCTCTAAATTTACCAGAAAGAAAAGAGTTTGCATGCTTGTCCTTTAAGTGTCTTGAAACATGGTTTGCATAGCTGGATAGCGGCTTATCTCTGCTTTTCTGCTTTTGCTTCCATACATGGATCTGTTCCCAACAGTAACTCTAAGCTGTTGAAAAGAAGCTATCTGGCAGCTTTCAGCTTCATCCAACACGTAAATGATTTAAAAAAAGAAGAAAAGGCTCCACGCTTTCTCTGGCCACTTATGCACCCTTTGGTCTATGCCACAAAGCCTCCCTCCCTCCCTCCCTCCCTCCCCCCCACTCTCTCTTTCCAATAAGCTGGAAAGCAATATATTTCTTTTCATGGCTTGCTGAAAACAAATCCTTTGAGATTAGCTTATGCAACTATGAAAAATTGATGCTTGGTCTTACAGGGAACTTAAAATGGTTTTGGCCTCTTGTGTATCTGTAGGTTGTTTGGCTGCTTCTTTTCAAAATATTTGCACAGCAATCATCAAGACCCACTAAATATATATGGAAAAGACAGATTTGTAACCGCCACCACCCCTCTATAAAATTCCCAGCAGTTTATTTCTAAGAATACCTTTCTACTCTCTTTAGAGGTCAAGGGTTTGTTTGTGAAGTCATCTGGAAGGGTTTCAAGACAATATTCATCTGGTCTGTGAATGATGAAAGGTCACATTTTTGTTGAGAGGGAAAGAAATACAGTGGAGAAGTGTGGCAGCTCCCACACTTCCCCAAGAAGACATATCCCAAATTAGTAACAAAATTGCTTATTAAATACTGATGCTATTACCACAGTGCTCGTATTACCATGTGTTCAAAGTCCTCCCTTTGGGGTTCCCCTAATCTGGATACCAAAGTTATGTTATGATGCAAACACCAAAAAGAAAAAAGAAGGAAAAGAGAAAGTCAATGGACAACATGACAAAGGGAATAGAATTGTGAGGTAATTGGAGCTAAATGCAATATATTACTTATTATATATATGAAGATAAAGACTGCAAACATCAAAAGGGTTTTGGTAGCATTTTTCTGACTAAAAAAAAACCTTGAAAGCTTTTTTTAAAAATGATTAAAAAAATGATTGATCTGTAATAGCAAAGACTAAGGAAGCTCTTCTTCTACAATATTGTACTGGTTAACTAATGAATCTAAATTATTTATTTAATTTTTCCCACCTTAATTTTTTTTTATAATAAATAATTCAAGGTGGTGAACATATCTAATGCTTCCTCCGCCTCCTATTTCCCCTCACAACAATCCTGTGAGGTAGGTTGGACTGGGAGAGAGTAACTGGTCCAAAGTCACCTTGTTGGCTTTCATGCCTAAGGCAGGAATATACTGTAACTCACAGTGACCTGGTTTCTAGATCAATGACTCAACCACTATATGTATCACATTGTATTCAGAAACACACACACACACATATGCACATACAAACTTGTGTAGGTATGTGTGTATAATACACAATACACAATCTCTGTGTATCAGATTAGTACTATAGCCAATATTTCTCAGACATGTTTAGGTTTTAGCCTCTGAATGCCCGATTTGCCTCTTCATCTATTTTCTTGAAGGCAAACGGTGGGGGGGATTTTTTAAAAATCAAAGTACAGAGCAGAGTAGGATCTGACTTCAAATCACAAGAGTTGTGTTTTTTATCACGCTACTTTTTGCCCATACTTCACAAAAGAGAAATTGATGAGGATCACAGAAAAGGAAAAGCATGACTGAGTTGTAAGATATACCACAATATGTTTCAATCAGTTTCAGAGAAAAGAAATATTTGCTCACACAGTTTAGGCCAAAACATGCTTGAAAATTTGAAAATTTGCAGGCAACAGAAACAAAAATGCACTTTTTCCTAATACTCTGATACAACACAGAAAGAGAAATGAGATACTAGATCCCTAGATATTCCCTTATTACCTACTGTTCGTTTGCATGATACTTCACAGCATTGCCAGTACATCCTTTTTTCCACCAACAGAACAATTTTTCTGAGTGACAAAATTTAGAATAAGTTCAGAAGTGTACATATCTACCATTTTCCTCTTGAGATAATGTGTTCAGGCCCATCTGGAGCCCAGAGGTTTTCTTGAAATGAAGACGGCTTGGGATATTAATGCTTCACTACCCTGCATACAGCTGGCTAATTTAGAAGAACTTAATTAAGCTTTAAAATGAAAAAGAAATTAGAAGAGACTGAGAACAGATACAAACATGGGAGGTGTGAGAAGACACATGATGCTGATGAGCAATGAACTGACAACCAGAGACTAAATAGTCCAAGGGTTTGACTCAATATATAATAGCTTTATGAACATATATTTTTATACACTCTTATAACAGCTTATGGTTTCGTCAAATCAGACATTATCGCAATAGCACTTAGATTTATACTACTCCACAGTGCTTTATACACTGTCTAAGCAATTTACAAAGGTCAGCATATTGCCCCTAGCAATGTGAGTCCTCATTTTACTGACCTTGAAAGGATGGAAGTCTGAATGTCAGCCCTGGAGACATTTTCTCCTGGCATCTTCAGGGCTGCCACAGTGGAGGCTGGAGGAGCTGTGGGAAGGGGAGGGAGGAGGTAGAGTTAGCAAAGGGATTGTAACCAAAATAAAATTCTTTCCTCTAGAGGACCAGGGACATCCCCACCAGGTGCAAAAAGGTGGGATGTAAGGCCATATGAAGTTTAGATTGTGATCTGATTGGACCATGTGATGGACTGCATGAGCAGGGGGAGGAAAATTATACTTTTAACTAAGGGGAAACCCAAGGGGGCCTTAGAGTCGTATTTCCCCAGATGTGCCAATATGACCTGCCAAATAAATTCTAACTTTGAGGAGTGTGCCAGTCTTTGTGTTTCATTGGAAAAAAAACAAAAAACATTCAAGTGGAGAATAGAGATGAAATAACTTATGGGAAGCATGAAGTAGCTTAGCCTTTCTCACCCATGTGCATGTAGTTTAACCTTCTGGGCCACAATTTTACAAGCTGTTATCAGTCTTACATTTATTACTATGTAAACAAAGGTGTATCTTTATAGAGTAACGTACAAATGGAAAAACAGACTTGCATTTTATTTTATGGGGTGGGTGTAATTATGGAGCACTGGGCACCGAACTATATTTTCCTCTCACATATTGATCTTATCTCTCTCTGTATCCTTAGCTTAACTAAAAAAAAATGACTTGCTCAATTAAGGACATTTTGTGATAGAGTTTGTCAATTTGTCACTCTAATAAGTATGGCAAATCCTGGGGGCTTTTAAAGTCTTTTTTTTTAACAGAGAGGAAAACAATTTCTGCTTTAGTGTAGAACCAAGAGGGTAGACTGTCACCAACTAATTTTTGGCTCTTGTTTTTCTGTGAGGGCAACAAATCCACCAAATCATTCTGTTAGAATTTTGATAACCGTAAATCAGAAGACCCTATTTTATTTTCATTGTGAAATCAGATAGATTGGGAAATAGGAAGGCTGGGGTGGGGGTTGGGGGGGAGAGGGAAGGTGCCCTAAATTATCACATTTTTTGTGATAGCAATCCTTCCTTCCAAGACATGCTTAGAGCTAGGGAGAAATGCAGCTTTTTTTCCAAATAGGATGAATAGGGTGGACATGAGGCTGGTATCATAAAGGTCAGTGCTCCCTTTAAAGAAATGTCCAATCCAAATTTGTTTGAAAGCAACTTAAATATGAGGAAGGAAGGACAGGTCTGGAATATCAATCCTTACCATTTTGACAACATGAGACAAGCTGAGCATAGTTTTCTCACTCTAGTGGAGCTGTGTTGCATGTTTTATTATTTTTCCTGCATATTCAGATACTGTATCTATTTTGGTGCAAAAAATATCCACATAAGCAAAACTGTCTCCTCTTTTTTAAAATTATATTTTAAATGATAACCCTAAGGAGTTGTGACAAGGAAGAAAAGATTCAAAATGATCAAAGTATAAGACGTAATATTAATATTGTCATTCAGAGCAGTTTGTCAAAATTTATCCAAGGCAAACCTTAAAACTGCAACAATTTATGTTGAGCACTGAATATGCTTATGTAGAGAGAACACAATGATGGCTGAATGCCACACTGCAATAATATGTAATAAACTAGATGAATATGAGTGATTCAAGCCAGTATTTGGCAAATACGAATGTTCTGTGGATCATATTCTTTTATAAAGTGGTTTAAGTGTCATCCCATCCTTAGAATAATTAACAGAATTAAAATTTTCCCCATCACTCTTAAATATGCAATGGAAAAATGGAAAATCTCTAACTACATTGGATGAGTCATAAGGGTGTTCAAACAGGAGTGTTTTTTATGAAAAAAATATTTACTTAAAGTGATCTGAATGTTTATCCCTATTAATGAAAAAAAAAGAACATTACAACTTCATATTTAAAAAAGGAAATGACATGAAAAAGAGTCATGGTGGTGGAGTGGTTAGAATGCGGTATTGCAGATTAACTCTGTGTTCCACTGCCAGGAGTTCAAATCTGGCTGGTTCAGCCTTCCATCATTCGAGGTTAATAAATGAGGATCCAGATGGCTGTAATGGTTGCAATATGCTGACTCTGTAAACTGCTTAGAGAGTGCTGTAAAGCACTGCGAAGCAGAATAAGTTCTATTGCTAAAAGGGTCACAATAATTAGGATAAACTTTGGCTTTGCTACAATCAAGCACATAACAAAGAACGGAGGGGACCACTTTTCATAAGTATTTAGAACTAATTTGTATACATTTGTGTAATTTGTAATATATAAAAGGAGGTGATGTTTTCAGAAACTTTTTGGAATGGTAATGTGAGGAGGGAGGAATTATGATTAACACTAATTTCAAATACTTCACTGGGATAGGGAAATGTTAAAAGTTGTTTATTTATTTCATAAAACTGTATGTTTTCCAATGCATCATTATTTATAATTTCATAGAATTATATTAGTAATGGATGACAGGGGCAGCATCATATTAATAGGCCCTATGCACATATCCTACTGTCAAAATATGAATAAATGACAATATAAATATATGTTGTATATACTACAGATAGCATGATGGGGACATCTGCGAAAATTCAGGTTAAACTGTACTTCTTAGGAGGCCCTTAATTTTATTTCCTCACAAAAGAATGTACAAAAATATTTTCTTTTTCCAGGCTAACACATGAAAAGAAAAGCAGCTGGATTTTGTGTTTTCATCAAATGAAATGCAGCCAAGCACCCAACTGGCCTTTCATTAGGTTGACACTAATGCTTGTTGATCTTTTTACTTTGAACTCAGCTAAGGTATTTTTTAGATGAGGATTCATAGAGAGGAATCTGAAGCAGACAAACAAGGCAAGGCATTCTTGAAACAAAATTAGGAACTTTGGTTTTGTGTGTGTGTGTGTGTTTGTGTGTGTGTGTGTGTGTGTGTGTGTGTGTGTGTTGTGTTTCAAAAGCTCATAAATTGGTGAATTCATTGGTGGCCTTCTGAATCAGAAAGGACAAAGAGGGCATGTGGAAAAAACCAAACATAATTATTTATTATGTTTACTTCAGTGTGCATACACAATTTAGAAAAGTATAGTTCTGTCAACACTATGTTCACATTTCCTGAGTACTCTCAGAATAATGGCAATGTTCGCTTCATGCATTATTCTCTTTTCATCTCAGCATGTACCCAATTATGCTGACCACAAATGTTGGTTTGGGTTGGGTTTGAACATAATAAAACAGAGACACACCAAAGGATTGGAATGTTAATTCTTCTGATTTTCATTGAAACATAAAACTTTGTCAAACAGATTTCTTCCTGCTGGGAGACTCTACCATGTCCTTAATATGTTTGCTTTAAAAAAAAAAATGAAAATGAGGCTTAATCTGTTTTTGGCACTACACATTGCCTAGATGTGACCGAAGAAAATCTAAATCCCTTTTCTTTTGGTAAATATTTGTCATTAAAAACTCATCTAGGTACATATGTAACACTGAGTGGCCTCTCTTGGATCACTTTCTTATAATCTGAGGATAATTCAGGATGTGAAACTATTTGAATGAGGACAGATGCTGTAGCTTTGTCCCATATATTCCAAAGCTGCTATGTAGAGTACATGTGCGAACAACATACATATTTTAAATTTAATTAATAATTTAAAATATAAAAATTGGCATATTCTAGGTTACAGCCTAAGGTTCACCATGAACTACTGGCAGGCAACACCCTTCTCTTCTCCATAAAAATATCAGCTCAAAGGAGAGAACAACTTGATTCTGCTCATCAGTTGGGAAAAACAAGTGCCTATTTTAATGGTGATTTTCCTTTTATAGTTTCATTTTTTCGCTCTTAAATGCTTGCTGTTTCTGCCATTGTTTTTACCACTATTGATAGTGCCAATAATATCACATTGTTCCTGCTGCTAATCTAGCAATGGATTAGCTAAATGGGCAGTGATGCCTTGTTGTGATGATGAGCTCAGTTTAACTGAAGCCACTATGAAAAGAGTTAAATCCATGCCAGAAATTATAAATGAAGGAATCACAGAGAAAACAGCCATTATTGTAATGTTGTGGTAGAGGACACACAGATACACTTTGTTTGAATTATCCCTATACCTTTCCATTCCTCCATAAAAATAATAATAGAATTTTAGAGTTGGAAGATCCCACAAAGATATCAGAGTCCTATGCTCTGCAATGTACAGGAAACCAATTAAGTCATCTTAGAGAGTTGACTGTCAGGATTCTTCTTGTAAATCATCAAGAGAAAGTCCATTCAACTGTGAAGTTATTGGTGGTCTCTTAGCTTGCTTATTTGCTTACCAATGTTTATATAGAGTAACTTGCTGTGACACTTTTGGTGGGAGTGTAGTTTTCTCCTTGGTAGTTCCTTGATCAGGGTATTGTTTTCTGCTTAGTTGTTTGTCTGGTGTTAATCCATACTTCTTCTCGTGGCTGCTGATAAGGAGATGTTCCAGTCTTTCGTTTCCTTTTTTATTGTGTCTTTGAATGGTATGTAAATGTTATTTATTTCTATGTGTCTGTTGATGCCTGATTTGCATGAGTGCCAAACTTCTAAGAATTCCCTATCATTGAAAATGTTAACTACATGAAAGGCTGTTTAATCATGCTTGATGGACATATAAAAAAAACTTTCAAATATAGGATTCAAATACATACTTTGATACAAGATTTAAAAAAATAATATTAACCTGAAAACAGAACTATTCTTTTTATGATGAATGAGTAAACAGTTAAAAAAAGCCATGAGAGATTTTTGATGTAAATTGCGGTGAGGTTTCTGTATGCACAGAGATGGAAAAATCAACACTACCCTTTATGGAGAAATGGTTGGCGGAACTAACATATCTTGCTAAGATAAACTAGTTTTCTTTAGAGAGAAGATTATCTATGTTTATTCATTATTTATTTATGTTTGCACACAAAAATAATAAATGAGCTTGTAAGTTATGACTTAATAATTAGACAAGTTAGATTATAGAAAGCAAGTATTATGATGTCGGTGAATAATATTGTTACATAAAATCAAATAAATCTTTCTCTATTTTCCATTAAATAATTATTATAACAATTCCAATTTATTTATCCAATAATCAAAACCTTTCTTGCCACAGTTGTTAAGAGAATCATTACAGTTGTTAAGTAAGTGAGACAGTTGTTCGAGGACTCTACCTCTAATCTCCAGAAACTCTTGAATCAATCATACAATGATGTATGAAGGTTAGGATAAAAGTTTTATACTTAATTTACCAATTAAATTTCTTCCAACTGCTTTGCATCCCTTCCTTACATTAGTCACAAGGAGGATGCCACCTAAATATGAAATAGAAAGTGTGTCAAAATATGCTTCCTGAATTAGAATTTTCTTTAATTAATAGTTCTTAAAATAATATTTATATCTAACTGCTAGTGCCCCAAAGTTTGCTATGGAAAGATTAGAACTGTTAAAGTTGACAGGCAGTATCCACCAAAAAATAAAGGCAAAATTCATCAATCCACCTACAGCATGCACTCAAAGATCACTCCTGCAGCTTGTCTGTTATAAAATACCATAAGGATGAGAAAAATGATAATAGAAAAGTGGTCAGTGCTCTTCACTGTGTCTCAGTATTGGAGCTGGGCTTCGAGATCAGTGATTGCAATAAAGTAAGACATTTCTAATCTTGTGAAGAGCCTTTATAATTAAGGAGAATGACATTGAATGGTATGGTTTAATAAATTGGGAAAGAGACCTAGCTTCATTGAAACACTACTTGGTTTCCATGAAAAATATTTTGAACCCAATCCTGATATTTCCAGTGAAGCTGGGGAAAAGCTCTAAAATGGTAGAAAGCCATTGTTTTTATTGAGGGACCAACCCTGAGACAAATGGAGCAATGGTCTGTTAGGTAAGCTCCCCGTTGGGAAAGCGAGTATGTTCAGCGAAGCGTTGTGAGAGTTGTGTTGGAGAACACACAAACCAGCATACAGAGACACTGCAGTTTAAATAGGCTTTTACTTTCATGGAAATAGAGATATCAGAGTCCATCAAACAGTCCAAGTCATACACGGATAATTCAGTCAGTCATCAATGTCTTTCAGTAAAGGGATAATCCAAATAACATAGTCCAGTAATCATATAATCAGTCCGGTATACAAAGTTTGCTAACAGTTGCAAAACTTACTTGTCTATAGAAGGCAGTTTTCTCCATTCCACTTCTTGGCCTCAGTTTTCTTTTTTCTGGTCTGCATTATAGGTAGTCCTCACCTTACAATAGTTTGTTTAATGATTGTTTGAAGTTACAACAGAATTGAAAATAGTGACATGACTGTTTTGTCATACTTATGACCATTGCAGCATTCCCATGGTCATGTGACAACAATTCAGATGCTTAGCAACTGATTCATATTTATGGCCATTGCTGTGTTCTGGGGTCATGTGATCACCTTTTGCGACTTCTGACAAACAAAGGCAAAGGGGAAGCCAAATTCACTTAACACCCATGTTACCAAGTTATCAGCTACAATGATTCACTTAAGAAGTGTGGCAAGAAAAATCATAAAATGGGGCAAAACTCACTTAACAAATGTTTCACTTAACAACATAAATTTTGGGCTTAGCTGTGGTCATACGTCAAGGACTACCTGTATTTGAAAAAAAGAGATGGAATAAAAAACAGAAGAGGAAATGTGGCTACTTCTCTCCTACGCAATGAATATTAAATTCTATTAATATTCATAATTAAAACCTCAGGAGGAGAGAGACCAGACAGAAAGTGAGTTTATGGCCACAAAGTTCTAAATTCTATTTTATAATGAAAGGGAGATGTGGAGACATTTGGACTTTCATAGTTAATGGGTCTCAGAACTACAACTCCCAACATTCTCACTACTAGGCCTGTTGAGCGGGCTATTTAGAGGTATAGTTAAATGACAATTAGTAGATCATTGTAGCAGAATAGGTTTGTCATTTTGAGAGGAATTCTACAAATTTATGGGTGGGGCAAATCTTACAAATAAGGCTTAGCTTCTGAAGATATAGTACTTGGCATGAGAACTTTTACATGCAAATTCTGAGTTCTTTTACTGAGCATCTATGTGGGCTACTCCACTGGGATGACTTCATTTAAGCTCATCATTACCTGGAGTCAGTTGATTTTCTCCTTAAGTCATTGTTAGCAACTGTAAGATCAATAGAACTAAGTGACTGTGTTTGTTACTGTCACCTGAAGGATGTCACCTTTTGTGAGGATTTGAGAGCACTAAATCAATTTTCTGGGTTTAAAAAAATGCTGACAGTTTTCTCATTTTGCCCAATACTGGGGAAAGAAAGGGAAGTCGAATTATTTTGTGGAGTAGCTGGTGGTGAAGGGTATCTGGCCACCTGCCAAAACATACTTAGCCAGATTGATATGTAACAGCTCACTGTTGAAGTCATTATTAATGTCATCAAAAAATCTGTCATTCCACATATATAAATATTTTAAACTAGTCCTTGACATCTGTGTCAGCTGAGATGCAAGGCTCACTGTCTAACAGTTTGGTTTTTAGAAGCAGCATACATTAAAAAAAACAAATAAATACATAGTTGTAACAATAAAAGGAGCTTTCTCAAAATAATGCTTAATAGGATGTGATTTTTGTCACCTTCTGGAAAACCGTAGCATTTCCTTCCTTCCTTCTTAAAAGGATATATTTAACTTTGCCAAGGATAGCATTAGATTTTGGCAATTCTATGATCAAGGATTAAAGTTCCTTAAGCACAAAAAATTATGAATTGACTTTGCCCAATCCAGTCTATGGAAATATTGGAGATTTCTCTGAATCTATTGGATAGTCTACTTGCAAAGAACTTGGTAGGCTCTGGGCCTCTTCTCCTTTTTATATCTATTTGTAATCAATAAAGTAGAGGTAACACTACTATAGATAATTTGAATTCGAATGACACAAATCAGTGATGTGTTTATAAATATATGTGTGTTCATTTTTTTTAACAAAATGTTTATTTAACAAATAATTTAACATGCAAAACAGGCAAAATGCAAAACAAACAAAACCCCACCAAGAAATAAGCCTTCTGATGGATTGAAAAAATGAAATGTTCATCCTTTTTTTAAATAATATGAATTGATTTCTCTGAAACTATATTACTGCAGACAGTAGAACTCATTGCAGTTATAAGTCAATATCAAATGCTAATGCAAATTCAAAAGGTTCATCTAAGCAAAGAAGCATAATAATGAGAGGTTGCGTCAATTATCTTCTGAATAAATAGGAATAAATGCCACACCACAATATGTTAATAAGATTAAAACTCTTCATATAATCATTGTCTCTTTCTATTTCACATTCAGGGCCTTTAACAAAGCACAGATATAATTCCTTTCCCAAGGATTTATATGTAATATTGAATTATGATGTTTCTTTCATCCATATGAATTTTAGAACAGGATACTAGTACTACATTTCAAAGAGGTTTACATTCAGCCGAGTGTGGATGGGGAGTGAATTTGGTGTAATGTCCAATTGTCTTAATTGACTTCTATCATTTTTCTTTTAGGTAAATCCTCTCCAATTGAATGCCCTCCAGATATGTTGGTCCTCATTTCCTGTAAGTTTGCAACCAGCATTGAAATCGAAGTCCCACTGAGGTGGGGAATTCTGCCTGTGGATTGATGCATTGTTTGTATCTTGAACATGTGCATAAAACGAATTCCCAAAACTATTGCATCCTTGACAAAACTGACAAATTATATTTAGTATCTTAGAATGGGGAAATTATGCATGGCTAGCAGGATTAATAGTTATGTTTCCTTTTAATTTTAAACAATTATTTATGTCTAATTAAATATATCTGTAAATTAAAACTGAAAGAGTTTTCGCCATTTATTTCTGAGACTGAAAAAAAAACATTGTATGTAAATAACACAAAGCAATATTCTTAAATATGGAAGGGAACAGACAGAAAGAAGGCATCCAATACAATATCTTGTATTATTTCTTTAATGCTGTTTGAATTTTCTTTTCTTGATTAGCTTAATATAACATATTTTTAAAAAGGAAAGAAGACACTAAAAAAATAGACCTACGTAACCATATTAAAGTTAGTGGGAAAATAAATATTTAAAACCTTCAAAGGATAATCAAGACAAGAAAACATACAGGGAGCCTATATTTTTCACACATTAATATTAAATATATAATGGAACAAAACTAAGGGTAAGCATCCAGCTTGAGAGATTAAAGATACTGCCTTCTGCTTTCTTTCTCCAATGATATGCTGCTTTGAGTATTTTGCATCAAATGCAAACAACCCTTAAGAGCGGGGGGGAGTTCTGCCTTCTGGGGTAGCATTGGAATAACATTTCTCAGTAAATAATTTTTTGGGAGGAGAGGAACTTTTCCTGACCTATTGCAGAATTTCAGCCTGGATGATAGCCAGCAAAAATACCAGTACTTTTCACTCACAAATCATGTATTTTTAAAAATTGTTTCAACTAATGCTGTAGCTTCTTTCAATACTCATTATACTTATCAGGAGAAAATTTCTGAGAATATCACCACCACCATCCCAATGTTTTCTGAGGGACTTTTCTCATGTTACTATTCTGTGGGTTAAAGTTGTTCCATAACAGGAAGAGTTAACTGGAAACTAACTACATTCTGGATGAGATGTCACTATTCATTAGTAGTACATACATTAGTAGTACATAATGTTTACATGATAAACTTGGATGTCTCCTGAGAGTTTTGGGATTTCAAAATTGGCAAAAGGAGCAAATCTCCATATGGGTATATTGGGGGATCGAAGGCTTTGATTGCCCTGGGTAAACTTCTTATGGATTCTCATGAATTGGAGTCCTCCTTATGAATTGGTATCTTGGATTCTGCAGCTATCCAATTATATCATAATTTTAAGAAATGGTCCCTAGTCTCCCTTGCTGGTCATGAAGATGATGAAAAGTATTCTGTGACCCACTCCTTTCTTTTCCAATACTCCAAGACAATACACCAATTCTCAAACTAGTGGATGCAAAAATACTATCAAACTTGAATTGGGTGGAGTTTCTAGATACATTTGAATGGATTGGTTCAAAACTTCTTTATAGCTGTGCTGCTCTTATGTTGCTCTCCATGGTCCTGAAATCCATTCCAAAGTCTTAGGTTGATATCAGCAATCCTAGCCATGGTACTGAATCAGCTGTTCTCTGATTCTGCTCCAGCTTGTTGCCTCACTTTCTATTCAAACCATCATTAAGTAAGGATTAATATTTGATCATCTATGGTATGAATCCTGTTCCATGAAAGTCTCTGCATTGTAAAGAAGCTTCTAAATGCAACTCATAGGGATTCCTTTTGATTGGGGGTCACTCAATCTCATAAGCATCTGGAACGTCTGAAGACTGTTGGTTGCTCACTGTGGAGGTTATAATATTAAGCAGCCATACATGCAATGAATTCTTCAGATGACTGGGCTCATTCTATGGTGAGGAAATGTGATGTTAGTTTGGCTGAGCAAGATTTGTTGAACGTATAACTTTCTTTTGGCACAAACCTGAAGGCACATAAAGCTGAATAATACATGCACATGAAAATCTAATATATTGAAATGTATATATATATATATATATCTAGAAATTTCTAGAATTCAGGTGAATATCATAGAAGTCCAGACCATTTTCCTTCAGAACAAACTAAATAAAATCTCTTTATTTTATATCATTACCAATAATTAATACATTTTCAATGATAATTAAATTGCAAAAAGTATTAAATGTGCAAAAAAGTTATCCGTGTGTGCACATAGATAGAGCAGGCACTACAGTTCCTCAAATTTCTTCCACCTAGCCCAGTAAGAAATAGGAAATTTTGCATATAACTGAATATGAAACACTGGAAAAACAATTCTGCAGTAGTTTAAATGGGAATTAGAGGGTCAGCACAAATTAATGTCCCAATCTCCATTCAGCTTGTATTCTACAATTGTTATATGTTATATTTCCCATAAAATATAGTGATGCCTGATTCCATTAGGGAAGTGTTGTAATGGTCTAGGAGTAGTGAGGCTTGGAGAGGCTTGGAAACTGTGGAAGAAAAGATAAAAAGGCAAACAAAAAATTAGGAAGGAAGGTATTTTTAATTGAGAAAACATAAGAGTGAATTTTAAAAGAAAGGATTATCTACTATTCTCCTCTTCTGTTTATGAATATGAGTTCTCCTCCTTATCTTGCCCTGCAGCTAAGATGCCCCATTAAGTGTTGGTTGGGGTCATGAATGCACAACACAAATTTAACTAGCTTCCTGACTCACTGTAATGACAGCCTCCACTTATCTTTTGTATTCTGGATCAGCAGTATTTTCTAACTCCTGACAGCACAAGCAAACTGGGCAGTCTGTCTGTAAAGCTTCCTTTTACTTTATGCAGTACAGTATGTCCAATTGGCTGACAATGGCAGAGATTAACATGAGTCTTTTGCCCTGGGGATTGGTAGCTTCCCTCAATGGCTATTTTGTCTTGGGTTGTAGGGTTTCTGCCTTTTCAGAAGTAACTTTCCCACATGTCTGACCACACTTCACACTGAAAGGCGTGTCTAGCATTTTGTGAGAGATCCTTATACATATATCTGAAAATTCTGGTATTTGGGCACAAGTGAGAAACTGCTGAAGAATTTCAGCTCTTGCAAGTTGGTAATGTGCTGGATGCTTTCATCTCCTTGTCTCTGCCCTTTGTCATTCATGGAAGTATTTCACATAAATGCAGTGGGCCAGTGTCATTTTGTCTAATGCCTGTTTGTGCTCTCCATGAGATATTTGTAAGTATTGTGGCTATTTGCTGGCAGCGTTCTCTTGTAAGTGTGATTAATTTTGAGTTTTTGGAAGTTGCAAGGAAATCTGATAAAACTGTTTACAAGTCTTCTGTAAGAGTGGTCAATGAGCTGGAAGATGGCTGGGAACTTTACTTCACCACTTTCCCCCATCCCACCAACCTGTTAGCTGGGCTTTTGGTAGGGGGGATGGAGTTGTTGTTGTTGTTTTATAAAAGACTGGTACACAGATTTAAACTCTTCTTGATAATTGAGCTTTCAAAATACTTGGGTAACATGAAATATGGCTAAAGGCATCAATTCCAAAGCCCATTCTACCACATTTGTTCTTGTTAGCATATCTGACACTGGGTGGGAAGGGAAACAAACCTGGGTAATCTTAGCATGGGTAGTGTGGGAAAGAGAGAGAGCAGAGGAAATTATCTTTTCTACCCTTACCCTACTTGCAATGGCAAATGAAGAGGCAAAAAGAGATCAGCTCATTTGATGTCAGTTTTTTTGATGCCATAGAATGGTCATTATATGGGATGCAAACCTGACAGAAGACTTGGAGGTCTTCTTCTGCCAATAATTGGCATCAAAGCAGATGCTCTCCACCCTACAGCTTTCCTCCCCTCTTCTTTTTCTGTGGTAGTAGCAATAGTAATAGCACTTAAACTTATATACTGCTTCGCAGTGTTTTACAGAGTCAGCAAATTGCCCCTAACAATCTGGGCCCTCATTTTACTGACCTCGGAAGGATGTAAGGCTGAGTCAACCTTGAGCCTGGTGAGATTCGAACTGCCAATTGGCAGTCAGCAGAAGTAGCCTGCAGTACTGCATTCTAACCACTGTACCACCGTGGCGCAGAATATAATACTACCTTTATTCTACTTTTACTTCATTTTCATTGTCTTCATTTTCAAGAACTGGAAGCATAGTCAGCACATTTTAAAGCTGGCATATTTTAACGTGACTCCTACACTGTATAATAGCACTTTTGTGCTGCCCTTCAGAAGAGCTCCGTATGCAATTAGTTGCACTATATGATAGTATAGTACTTACTTTGAAACAGCTGCAGTTCAGCAATGGTACAGATATATCTGTGGAGAGCAGTGTATGACCAAAGATCAGTACTGGTGATGAGGCAGTCCTAATACTTCCTTCTTGAATGTCAGTTTGCTGTGCACTGACTAATCAATTACTCTTGTTTCAGCATCAAGGGACTTTACCTATTGAGATCCAAAGCAAAATATGATTTTATTAGATTTATTCCTGGTGACGGCCTGATGATGGGTAAATCATGACAGTTTATTCAAAACATTTTAAGTAACTTCTGAAAGTAATGGATATTGTAACTAAGCAGTCATTTATTGTTTTCACAACCCAATCCACAACCCTCATTAGTACAATTACAGATGAAACAACCGATAGAAAAGGAAGGCTGTTAGCATTAGACTTTCTGGGCATGCCACAGTGTATGCTTTTCCCCCTTAATTGGCAGATCATTCGTTTTTTAAAATAATATTGCCATAATGCTTCTTACTGCTCTTTACCCTCCTGGGTGAGGTTTAGGACAAATATTTGTTCATGTGCTCTTTAATTCCCCCCACCCCAGGCCATCAGGATTTCACATTGAAATGAGGCTGTTAGAAAGTTATTATCACGCCTAAATCCATTTGGCATAGTAACTTTGCTGTGTATTGATTTGCATATACAACTTGTGCAAATGTCTGCTAAAGGGGAAAAGCTGGAAACAGATATTGTTGAACAAATAAGTCAGTATCCTTTAAAGTACAAAGGCAAAATGAGGATCAAGAAACCCTTTTAAAAAAGAGGAAATGTTGATATTTGGTTTTTAATTTCCAATTTCTTTTCTATGGAACTATTTCTGAGTCTTTCTGATCTAAAAATGCCCTCCACCAAAGAAACTACAACCTTTTTTTGAAATTAAAACTCTTAGATTCATGGCTGCTGCTGGAAAAGCAGGTGGAAGCCGGGGGATAAGAAGGCCTTTACACATCTTTGGGTTTTCTGCCAGTTTCACCCATTCATGGACTGGAAAGATCTGAACATTGAACAACACTGAGCTTTGAACAAGAGTGACTTCCCATTTGGACTATTCAAAGCTTCAGCTGGTACATAATGCAGCTATACAGGTTGTAAATTCATGTCAGTTATTTGGCACATGTAACACAATTGCTTTTGGAGAGGGACAACAGCTGCAGGGATTGCCAGTGTGTTTCTGGGTGCAATTCAAGGTGCTTATTGTCACCTTTAAAGCCCTTCATGGCTTGGGACTAGTTTCCCCGAGGAACTGTCTTCCTGCAATAATTTCTAACCATCCAATCTGGTCCCGTAGGATGGGCATAAATGAATTTAGGCTTTGCGGAACCAGAAGATATGCCTTAGCTGCCATAATACTTACCCTCTGGAACATTCTCCATCCTGAGATTAGGATGGCCCCAATGCTGTTGGTCTTTCAGAAGGTGAAGACTTGCCTATGTACCTCGGAGTGGGACTCATAGGGCCGGATACTTGCCTATGTATCCGGCCCTATGAGTCCCACTCCGAGGCCAGATGGCGCGAGTAATCAGGACCCTGGTCTCAGGCTGCTGTCGCTAAATGCCAGGTCTGTAGTTCATAAGGCTCCTCTCGTTTGGGACTTAATTTTAGACGAGAGGGCAGACCTGGCATGTATTACTGAAACCTGGCTGGGCCCAGAGGGAGGAGTCCCCCTCGTAGAGATGTGCCCAGAGGGCTTTCAGGTGCTTCATCAGCCGCGAGCCCAAGGAGGGGGTGGGGGTGTGGCCATTGTTATCTGAGAGTCTCTAGTACCTCGTAGGATCCCTGCTCCGGAGCTTGTCGGGTGTGAGTCCTTGCTGGTGAAGTTGGACCTCAAGGGTCAAGTGGGCTTGCTGTTAACGTACCTGCCTCCCAACAGCGTTGCAGCAGCCCTCCCTTCGCTCCTCGAGTCGGTAGCCGAGCTGGCAGTTGAGTTTCCCAGGCTTATGGTTCTGGGGGATTTCAATCTGCCTTCGCTCGGTGAACACTCTGATGGAGCGCAGGAGTTCATGGCTTCCATGACAACCATGGGCTTGACCCAAGTAATCCGGGGCCCAACCCACTCGGCGGGTCACATGCTCGACCTCCTATTTCTCTCGGAGCAGTGGAGTTGTGATCTTGGTCTGAGGGGTAGTGAGATCTTACCCCTGTCATGGTCGGACCACTACCTACTGAGGCTTGACTTTCGGAGACCAAACCCCCACTGTAGGGAGGAGGAACCGACCAGGTGGTTCCGCCCCAGGCGACTTATGGACCCTTCGGGCTTCCAGATGGAGCTTGGGTTTATTCCTGATACCCTCGCCCGCAGTCCGGTGGAGACTCTGGTTGCTGCCTGGAACTCGGCAGCGACAGAGTCTCTTAACCGAATTGCGCCTTTACGGCCGCTCCGAGGCAGTGGATCCAGGAGAGCCCCTTGGTTTACTGAGGAACTCCGGGAGATGAAGCGCCGAAAGAGACGCCTAGAGCACCAATGGAAATCCAGTAAATCCGAATCGAACCGAGCACTTTTAACATCCTGCATCAGAGCTTACATCCGGGCAATTAGGAAGTCAAAAAGAACACACATTGCCTCTCTGATTGCCTCCGCTGAGTCGCGCCCAGCCGCCTTGTTCAGGATAACCCGTTCCCTCCTAAATAGGAGGGATACAAGCGATCCTTTGCAGGGCAGAGCTGAGGACTACGTCCAATTCCTCGCGGACAAAGTTGCTCGGCTTCGGGCGGACCTGGACTCCAATCCTGCAGAACCAGCTGAGGCACTAAGGGATAATCTGGTAGAACATCACTGGATTGATTTTCAAGCTGTTACCCCTGAGGACGTGGACAAGGCCATGAGAGCTGTGGGTGCCTCCACATGTGTACTGGACCCGTGCCCCTCCTGGCTGGTTGTTAACAGCAGGGAGGTGACACGGGGCTGGATCCAGGTGGTCGTTGCCACCTCCCTTCAGGAGGGGGTCTTTCCCCCCGCATTAAAGGCGGCGGTGGTGAGACCCCTCCTGAAGAAACCATCTTTGGATCCAGCCGTCCTAAACAACTATCATCCAGTCTCCAACCTCCCCTTTGTGGGGAAGGTTGTTGAGAAGGTGGTGGCCTTTCAGCTCCAGCGGTCCTTGGAGGAAACCAGTTATCTTGATCCATTCCAGTCAGGCTTCAGGCCTGGCTACAGCACGGAAACCGCTTTGGTCGCATTGACCGATGATCTCTGGAGAGCCAGGGATGGAGGTCATGCCTCCATCCTAGTACTCCTTGACCTCTCTGCGGCTTTCGATACCATCGACCATGGTATCCTTCTGTGACGACTGCAGGAGGTGGGGGTGGGAGGCACTGTTTTACGGTGGTTCTCCTCTTACCTCTCGGACAGGTTGCAGTTGGTGTTAGTCGGAGGGCAGAGATCGACCCCTAGGCCCCTAACGTATGGGGTGCCACAGGGTTCGGTCCTGTCCCCCCTTCTCTTTAATATCTACATGAAACCGCTGGGTGAGATCATTCGACGGCACGGGATAAAATACCACCAGTATGCAGACGATACACAGCTGTATCTGTCCACCCCGTGCCAACTCAATGAAGCGATGGACGTGATGAGCCAGGGCCTTGAGGCTGTTAGAGACTGGATGGGGGTTAACAAGCTTGTACTCAATCCAGATAAGACCGAGTGGCTGCTGTGCTTCCCTCCCACTAATTGGCCAAGTGTTCCATCTCTCAGCCTGGGGGGTCAAATTGTACGCCCCTCAGATAGGGTCCGCAACTTGGGAGTCCTCCTGGACCCACAGCTGACTTTTGAACACCATTTGTCAGCTGTGACCAGGGGGGCATTTGCCCAGGTTCGTCTGGTGCACCAGTTGCGTCCCTACCTGAACCGGGAGGCTCTCACAACAGTCACTCGTGCCCTTGTGACCTCTAGGCTGGAGTACTGCAATGTGCTCTACATGGGGCTCCCCTTGAAGAGCATTCGGCGACTTCAGCTTGTCCAAAATGCAGCCGCGCGAGCGATCGTGGGTGCACCCCGATTCACCCACGTAACACCTATCCTCCGCGAGCTGCACTGGCTGCCTGTTGGTCTCCGGGTGCGCTTCAAGGTGCTAGTTGTCACCTACAAAGCCCTTCATGGTATTGGATCTGGGTACTTGAGAGACCGCCTACTGCCAATTACGTCCACTAGACCAATAAGATCTCATAGACTAGGCCTCCTCCGAATTCCATCTACTGCCCAGTGCCGACTGGCAACTACCCAGAGGAGGGCCTTCTCGGTGGCTGCTCCGACCCTCTGGAACGAACTCCCCGTGGAGATTCGTACCCTCACCACCCTCCAGGCCTTCCGCATAGCCCTTAAAACCTGGCTGTTCCGACAGGCCTGGGGCTAAAGGCTAAAGCCCCACTCGAATGGTATGACTGTTGTGCTTTTTAACGGTGTATGATCTTCATGTTATGTTTTGTAACTTGTCTGTTCCTCCCCCTCCCTTGAATTGTGAGCCGCCCTGAGTCCCCCCAGGGAAAAGGGTGGCATACAAATAAAGTAAAATCAAATCAAATCAAATCTGGGCCTGGGGTCCCAAATATGTCAAGGGCCCCATTTCTTGCATTATAATATCTCTTGACTGCTATTTGTATTTATTTTTTATTATGTATTAACTGTTTTAAGTATGTTGATGATTGTTGGCTGCCCAGGCCTGAGATGCGCAGCTGCACAAAATGAATAAAGGGCTAGACTAGACTAGACTACACTTAAAACAGACGTCATGCAGATTGCAGAGTTTAATCAGTGCATCCAAAAACAAATAAAATGCTGCCAATCTACGGTAATCAATTTATTCAAAAGGTGTCGTCATTTGACTTACAACAGAGAAAGCCCTAATGACCTAGCCTTTTTTTTTGTTTTGTTCTGGAAAGACATAAAAGAGCTTTCGTGGCAGTTTTTCCACCATAGATGGCTCTGGTCTGCGAAGTAATGTTTTGTATATCCTGGCTTCACACTATTTAGAACTTTTCAAATAAGAAAATGACATCTTGTTAAAAATAGATTTCACATTAAGATCAATGAAGTGCATTTTCATGGCTACATTAATCTTCAGCTCCGGGCTTTGAAAGTTGTTAGGGCAAAATACGCTTGGCAAACTCCATCATCCAGAAAGTGGACTGATTTCTTTCATGTGTGGTTCTATGAAAAACTGAATGTGTTTGCTGAAATGTGCAATCAGTCAAAAGTAGAACTGGCATTTAGTAATTGCAGGGACATTAGCAACAACCTTGATAACAACACCAGTGCAATGGTTGTTTTGATTTCCTTTATTAGTGAGTTTGTTTTTACTTCAGATGTGGATTGTGTGCTTGTTGCTGCTCCTATATTTTATGCTGCTCTAATTATTGTCAGCCATCCAGAGTCATGAATTTGGGATGGACAGCCATATCAAATGAGATAATTATAATAAAAAAAACCATGGCGAACAATAAAATGTGATTCAGGACAGTCGTTGTGCAAAAGATGCAGGAATGCAGCATAGTACCTGTCTGTGATTTCTGAAGCAAATAAGTTTGTTGGGTCATTGGCATCATGGCATACAAGGTGTAATTTGCCCTTTTTGCAAATGCCTGCAGATGCTTGTGAGTAGTGTCTAAATAGCCAGAAGTTCTCACAAGCTGAAGACATTCTGAAAATCCAGGAGCAAGAGAAATGATGAATATATAATAAGAACAGAACTACAATGGTTGAATCCAACATGTGACTAAAAGTTTAATGAATTACAGTACAGTTCTATTTACTGATAGCCCTCCTCATTTCCTTTTGAGCTAATTTCAACAACTTTGAATAATTCAATTCATTTCTTCCCTTTCCCTCTGAATTGGATTTGTAGACTTGATCTCGAGAAATCAATGTGTAACTTTGCTCTTAGGTATAAGGGTTGTTTCAGCTCCTATCCCCTGTGGTCAGCTGGAATGTTCTTCAATTGTTCTGAGGTCAGAGAGCAATGCCTTTTCTGTTGAAGCTCCTACTCAGATTTTAAAAAGGGAATCAATCTGATCTTTAACTTGACTCCATTATCTGCTTACATGTTTTGTTCTTGTCACCAATTCTACTCTTAGAAAGTGAAGGTGAACTGACACACTAGCAAGAAAGTAAAGGAATAGGACCAAAAGGTTCTGAATATAATATGGGACTTATTTCAATAGCAATAGCACTTATACACCGCTTCATAGTGCTTTACAGCCCTCTACAGTACTCATTTTGCTGACCTTGGAAGGATGAGAGGCATTCTAAAGCACTCTCTTTCGCCCGCCTGAGCTCGCGGCAGAACTCAGGCAGGCTGCCACCAGTATAGGCAGGCGAAAGAAAGCGCTTTAATCAGCGGGGTGTCGTGGGAGAGGAGAGAATGCTTGAGCAGGACAGGGAGAGTGGGGGGGGGTGGGAGCCATCAGAAACAGAGAAAAAGAGGAGGAAGAGTGAGTGCGACACTGCAGCTTTAAACAGAGTTGAAGCCTCTAAAATGCGCCATTTACTATGAGGCAGAAGAACTGTGTGCCTCAACTACTTCGGGATTTTTTAGGCTTTTAAACCTCGCTTAACTCTATTCGAGCGCCTAAAAAGTCAGACTAGATGAGGCATGCAGTTCTCCTGCCTCATAGTAGAGGGCGCTTTTTAGAGGCTTTTTTAAACAGGCAGTCATTCACGGTGTGGCAGCAGCTAGCTAGCCTAACCTCAGCACTCGCCTTTTCCCGTTTACATTTTTTTCTTTTTCATGACTGACAGTGGTGAGGCTGTGCCTCCCCTGCCTCCTCTGCCTCCCTTGACTGCACGTCACTGCCTGCAGTGCTGCATTCTAACCACTGTGCCACCTCAGCTCTTGCATAAGTGACATACAGTTACACTGTATACTATTACATTTTGTTTCAGGTTTCTGTGATTGTATCTTCCTGGAATCTGCCAGGTTGTCATGCTTTACTTCTTCTGAAATGGATGTGTTCAGCTTGAAGCCAGAATAGCTAAATAATTTCCTCTTCATCATTCACTTTAGACTTACATCTCCCCTTTCCTTCAAGAACTCATGGCAGCTTACGTAGCTATATCTTTTCCTCCCACAGCAGCAAATTAGGGATAAAAGAAACTATCAGGAAAACTGGCCCCAGATCTGTCAAAAAGCCTGCACAGCAGTGTTTATTTCAAGGTTTACTTGGGTCTCCCTGATTTTAATCTAACATTTAAATTATTGTTTGCTCACAAATACTTTTAAAGTCCTGGTATATGTTCCTTTGTCAGGTGCACAACAAACCAAAAACATAAATCACTAAAATATTATCATTAAAAATATTTATATGTAAGGCAAAATACAACATTAAACCTACTATATACTTTTTGGAACTTAAAACAGAAGAAAGATATTTTAAACTCTATTTTTCTTTAATACTAAAATGAGACCAGAAAGAAAAACTCTCTACAATGCATTGGAGTTAGTAAAAGAGGAAATGTTTAAGTGAACCCAAAGGCCTGGACTTTTCAAAGGAAACTTCACTGATTTAAACTCATCTTTAAAATGATATTGTTGATGGGTTTTTTTTAGTTATTTTAACTATTATAGTTTTTAATTTATTTTACATTCTTATGTAAGACACAATAGACTTGCAACATCTCTAAGAAGTTTCTATAAATACAAATGTTTCTTATTAACAGTGCTACTCTTAGAAATGTTTTCAATACATGAAGAGAAATAGTTAAATTACAAAAGGAAAGTCTTTTAGAAAATATATTCATTTTACTTCTGCTAACCAGCTAAAACTCTTGATTATAGGAGTCCAGCAAATGTCCTTGAAGAAAGAACACCTCTTTTAACATTAATGAGTTTTCTTAGTTTAAAATATTCTTTTGTGGACTTACTATGTATAACTGAACAAAATAAGATTGGGGAATGAATGTATTTGTTAGGTAAGCTCCCCATTGGGAGAGCGAGTACTTTCAGAAAAGCGTTGTGAGAGTGTTGTTGGAGAAGACACAAACCAGCATACAGAGACACTGCAGTTTAAGTAGGCTTTTACTTTCGAGGTATCAGAGTCCATCAAACAGTCCAAGTCATACACGGATAAGACAGTCAGTCATCAATGTCTTTCAGTTAAGGGATAATCCAAATAATATAGTCCATAATCATACAAACAGTCTGGTACACAAAGTTTGCTAGCAGTTGCAAAACTTACAATAGCTCATGGCACTTTCTAACAGCCAGCTTCCAAAACACTCAGATCAGATCAGCCCAGCATCAAACGAACAGAGAGCTTACAGTCATTCTGGCTCCCTCTTATGGCCGATTGAGGAAAAAAGCAACCAATCACATTTTACAGTATGATTTAAAGAAACACGTACAACATTGTTACATGATTTATATATTGCCAACCCAACCATTAGATTATATTCCTAGCCGTATTTTTTTATTGTCAAAGAGGAAAAATCCTTGGTAAAACTTTTGAAAAATTGAGGGGTGGAGAAGAAAAAATATAATTGCCAAGGATCAAATCAATGGTAAATATTGAATGTCCCCATTTCTGAAATGCATTCTGCTTCCTACAATAAGATACTTTTTACTGGCATTTGAAGTATTATTCCCTTGATCGCTTTTTTTTTTAGTTTTCAGTGTCTGTCCTCTTTTTTCTTTCTCTTATATGTCCCACAATTAAATAATATTTGGTTCTTGAGAATGCATTTCTAATTTTGGAGGCAAGTCCGTTATTAAAATATTTGTGCAGAGTGTAATATCTTTAATATGATAAATTTAATAAAGTTTACATAGATATGATGAGAAATATATAAGATGGATTTGATGAAAACTAATCAACTAAAACTTGGTCCAGATAGAATGGAGATGCTGCTGGTAGTGAATACTTGAAGCTGATTAGTAATGGGTGGGCAATAATTAAAGAACAATTTTGTTATTGTGTTTAAGATACCAGATTGAAACCAGGACACCATTATTCTAAACCAAGGTCACTTAGTTGATCTTGATCTAATTGCTGTACATCATGGAAACCAGGCAATACAAACCACTTCTGAAATCTTTCTAAGAATACTACAGGAATTTGTCTCAAGAATCAACACTGACTTGAAAGCACACACATACAAAAAAAAAAACCTTTGACCAATTTTTAAAATATTTTAATTGTAATTCTAGTATTTTAAAAAAGTTGTTACAATGAGACACTGTATTATAGAATATTCTACAGGAATAGGTAAGTCATAAGAAGCTTCAGTTTATTTTATTTAACTTGGTTTATGGATATTAAACATATAATGAATGTTGTCATATGATTCTAACTATAATCTACAGAAACACTCCTCAAGTCTGCAAACAAATAGAGTATAAGATTGAAAAAAAGTTTGTATCAGGGTTCCAAGTAACATCCCTAACAGAATCAAAACTCCAGGGCAGGCATGTTCCCCAAAGTATAAATTTATTAGGGATGTCATATTGGCATATCTGGGGAAAACCCAATTGTGAAAGCATTGCATTTCCCCCACCCAAATTAAAGTCAAAGTTCTTTTCCCCCAATCCACATGTCCATCCGGTTGATCACATGGTCAAATCCGGTCACTGTCCCAACTCCAATTGGTTTCTGCTCACGCCTGCCCAAGACCTGGCGAAATGTTCATGGGTTCCCAGCAGTGGTGGGTTTCAAAACTTTTTAGAACCTCTTCTGTAGGTGTGGCCTACTTTGTGGGAGTGACTTGCTGGCCATGTGACTGGGTGGGAGTGGCTTGCCAACCATGCAACCAAGTGGGAGTGGCCTGGCAATCATGTGACCGGGTGGGCGTGGCCAACTTGTAAAATGCGGTGAAACTCACTTAACAATGCTCTTACTTAGCAACCAAAATATTGGCTCAGAAACTCTGGCATTTGAAGCACACAAGTCTTAAAGCTCTCAAGTTACAAGACTCTTGCACCCCTCACCCTTTAGAACAAAAACCCCCAGGGGTGTTCAAACTTGACAGCTTTAAGATTTGTGGACTTCAACTCCCATAATTCCTCCTCTCGCTCTTCATTTTGATGATGTGCAGACGGGCGGGGGGAAGGAGCTGGAACCGGTTCTAAATAGCACTGTAGATTTGTGGAACCTCTTCTATAGAAGAGGTTAGAACTGACAGAAACCCACCCCTGATTCCCAGGGGAAATAATTTTATTATGGTTACAAAACCCTTGTTATCTCTACCGCACTCAGCCACTGCTGTGGCAACCTTGAAGACGCCAAGGGAAAATGGCTCCAGGGCTGACAGTATGCATAGAACCAGCTGAAGCTGAATTAGCTGAATCTGTGGCTTCAGTTGAACTCAAAATAGCTTTATAATACTTATGAAGTTTCGGTCACGTTCAGATTTTAATATCTAAGAAGGTCTGATGATGAAAAATATGTTTGGTGCAAGTCAATTAAGTTTAATCTTGGTGTGTACCAAGGACCTGTGGGTAGCCAGAAGAACTGAGGCGGAGACAGGAATAAAGGCTAACAAGTTTATTCCCTTAAAGTACAAGCTAACAGTTCAGAACCGGCTTAGATAGGAATGCGCGCTGCTCGTTTGGACAGCTCCCTATTTATACAGGAGCGGTCAAACGATCAGCCAATCAGCTGTCGAGTGCTTCCCGCTTAAACTCTTAGTCAGCGCATGTTCAGAATACAACACTCCTCCCCCCTAAGTTTGCGCAGGCGTAGTCTTGTAAGTATGCTGGACGCCGCCTGATGCGGCTGGATGTCCTAGGCCCTTCTGCACCGCTTGGAGGCTCTGGTTGTTTGCCCGAGGACTCTGCATTGGAGGACGGAGATCGCCCGGGCCGTCGAAGAGCGCAGGACGGTGCTGGCCCACCAAGTAAGTTGCCGCTTCGGTTTGGGGCTCCGGCTGCTTGTCCTCTGTTGGCCTCCTCGTTTCTGGGCCCTGCGTCGTTCGTCGGAGTTGTCAGAGTTGGCAGGTCAGTTGACGGCTGCTGGCTTGTTGTTGGTTGGTGCCTGCTCCGCAACTGGTCGCAGTGGCGTTTCCAGGCTCTGCCGTCGAGGAGCCTGACCCTGTAGGAGCAGGGCCCGGTCTGGTCAGTTATTACGCCCGGTAGCCACAAGGGATGCCCTCCATAATTCCGGGCATACACTGCCTGCCCCTGGCCGAAGGAGCGGGACCCGCCCTGGGAATCCAAGGGTGTTGGAGTGGAATAGGCAGGGTGCAAACGGTCCAGGGTTGTACGCAACCGCCGTCCCATGAGACGCTCGGCTGGGCTCGTATTGGACTCTGGCGAGGGAGTGGAGTGCTGGGCTAACAAGAAGGCATCAATGCGTTCCTGCCAAGGAAGGTGGTCCATTTTGGATAGAGCTTCCTTGACGGAGCGCACAGCGCGCTCCGCCAAGCCATTGCTAGAGGGGTGGAAAGGGGAGGTGAGGGCATGTCGGATGCCCTGGGAAGCGAGAAATGCCTCAAACTTGGTAGCTGTCAGTTGAGGCCCGTTGTCGGACACTAACATGTCAGGTAGGCCATGGGTGGTAAATAGGTGGCGCAGGGTCGCGATTAGCGCCTCTGCTGTGGTGGAGGACATGTGGACGACCTCGACCCATTTCGAGAAGGCGTCCACAGCAATGAATAGCATGCGGCCGTGAATGGGGCCTGCAAAGTCAACGTGGATCCGGGACCAGGGAGTGGATGGCGGCTCCCACGTTCGCGGCTCGGCTTTAGGCGGCAGTGCCTGGGCGCACTGGCATTGCGGGCAGCCGGCGACATGATCGGCTATGTCTTGGTCAAGCTTGGGCCACCAGACGTAGCTCCTACCTAGGGCCTTCATCCGGACTATTCCGGGGTGAGCGTGATGCAGCTGCCGCAGGACGGTAGTCCTCAGTGAGGCTGGTACGACTACCCTATGGCCCCACAGTAAGCAGCCGCGCTGGACGGATAACTCCGCCAGGCGTGATTTGAAGGGAAGGAAAACGGGGTCCACGGGGTCTTTCGGCCACCCTCGCCTAACCCAATCTAGCACCCGGGATATTACCTGATCCCTTGCGGACAGCCGGGTGATGTCGGCGGCAGAGAGTGGAAGGTTGAGGTCGTCTATAAGGAATACCGGTGCCACAGCAGCAGGGTCTTCAGCAGCTTCTGGCAGGGGGCAACGGCTGAGGGCGTCGGCATGAGCAATCTGCTTCCCTGGTCGGTGGTGCAACTGATGGTCGTAGGCAGCCAGGAACACAAACCAACGAGTCATGCGTGGAGATAGGACCTGAGGGGCAGGGCGATCTCCGGCCAGCAACCCGAGTAGGGGCTTGTGATCGGTGACAATTTGGAATGGGCGGCCGTACAAATAGTGATGGAAACGGTGCACCCCGGCCACAATGGCAAGAGCCTCTTTGTCAATTTGCGCGTAGTTGCGTTCAGAGGCAGAGAGCGTGCGGGAAAAATAGGCGACTGGCACCTCTGCCCCACTGGGTAGCTGGTGACAGAGAACGGCGCCCACCCCATAGGGTGAAGCATCACAAGCGAGCACGAGGGGCAAGTGTTCGCTGTACTGCACTAGGACATCGTTAGAGATGAGCAGGTGTTTGACAGCTAGGAAAGCGGAGGCCTCTCGGCGGCCCCAAACCCAGGGGGCACCTGAGTCTAGGAGGCGATGAAGTGGCTCAGCTACCGTTGCCTTGTGGGGAAGGAAGACAGCGTAAAAATTGAGGAGGCCTAAAAAGGCCTGTAATTCAGCTCTGTTAGTGGGAGCAGGGGCCTCCACGATGGCTTTGGTTTTGGCAGCCGTGGGGTGGATGCCCCTGTCATCGATAAGGAAGCCAAGGAATTCTATCTGGGATACCGCAACCTGGCACTTGTCTCTCTTGACCTTCAGCCCCACTTGTTGGAAACGTTGGAGAACCAAGCGCAAACGGGCCATGAGTTCGTCCATGGAGGTGGCTGACACGAGGATGTCGTCAAAATAGGGGACGACGCCTCGGAGTCCTTGGAGCAACCGCTCCATCAAAATCTGGAACAGTCCTGGGGCAATGCTGACCCCAAACTGCAATCTGCAGCAAAGGAAAGCGCCCCGGTGTGTGATAATTGTCTGTGCTTCCGCTGCTTCATCGTCCACCACCAGCTGTTGATAGGCTCGGGCGAGGTCGAGCTTCGCGAAAACAGTCCCCTCGCCCAGGTGTGCAGTAAATGCTGGACCACTGGCACCGGGTACGCGTTGGAAGGCAAGGCACGGTTGATCGAGCAGCGGTAGTCAGCGCAAATCCTTACGCTGCCATCTGGCTTGATGGGTAACACAATGGGTGTTTCCCACCGGGCATGGTCCACTGGCTCCAAGACGCCTTGAGCCACCAGCCTGTCCAACTCGGCGTCCACTTTTGGTTTGAGTGCGATGGGTACTCGGCGAGGCTTCATTCGCACCGGCTGTACTGACGGGTCGAGGTTAAAAGACACGGGTGTGCCAGTGTATTTGCCTAGTGAGCCATCAAACACCGCAGGGAATTCGGCTACTAGGCAATCAAGGGCTGACTCGCTTAGATGGTGGATACTGCTGATCTGCAGGCCGAGGGACTGGAACCAGTCGAGGCCGAGAAGGCTGGGCAGCCGCCCTTCAACTATGATGAGGGGTAACCGGCCGTCGAACCCCTTGAACTGCACTCTGACCTTGCGGGTGCCAATTACTGGAATCAGGTTGCCCTGATAGTCCCGTAACGTAAGACTACAGTCTTGTAATTGGCGTTTTGACAGCTGTGGCAACAGGCGCTTAATCGTGCTCCAGGAAACGATGGAGGTTGCGGATCCGGTGTCTAACTCCATCTCGCAGGGCTTCCCTTCCACCGTAACAGTTAGCTGTATCTTTTTCTGGATCTGGTGGCAGGAGAGATCCTGGGTAGAATTTCGGAGGATGGCGTGGCAGTCCATCCTGGCCTTCTTAGGGCCATTCGTCCGGTTCCTCGGTTGTCGGGACCGATCGGTTTGGAATTCAGAGGAGGACATGGGCTGCGCGGCTCGGCACACCCGAGCGATGTGGCCCTTCCTGCCACATCGCTGGCAGAGGGCTTGCCTAAATCTGCACTCAGCTCTCTCGTGGTTGCCTCCGCACCCAACACATGCAGATCTAGGGTTGTCCTTCCTCTGCGGGACGCTCTTTTTGTTCGCCTCGTGAAGGCGGTTAATGTCCTCCTCAGAGTTCTCAAAATCCGAATCCTCGCTTCCAGAGTCTAGTAGGCCGGTAGCTGTGTTAAATGTATTGGCCGGCTGCGCTGTTGTGGCAGACCGGCTCTTTGCGATGGTGGCCAGGGATGCTGCAGCCATTTCGGACGCCCTAACCTCGTTGAAGGCAGTCTGGAAGGAGAGATCTGTTTTGGTTAGCAGTCGCTTCTGCAGCTTGAGGTCCCTCAGGCCACACACGAGGCGGTCGAGGAGGGCCTCATCCAAATCCCGGAACTCGCAGTGGAGAGCGGCCGATCGTAACGCTGCAACGTAGGTGCTGACGGACTCCCCCCTCAGCTTGGCTCCGCTGGTGAAATGCGTGCCGGCGGGCTATCTTGGATGGGGATGGAGCGTAATGGCTCGTCAGCTTTGCCATCAGCACGGGCCACGGAACGGCCTTGATGGGCTCAGGAGCTGTGAGAGCCCTGGCTATGTGGAAAACGTCTGTGCCACAGACGGACAAGAAAAACGCGCATTTTCGCTCGTCCGTCAGCTCGGTGAGGTCGTGTGCGACCAAAAAGCATTCAAACCGAGCCGTGTAAGACTCCCATGTCTCAGAGCCATAGTTGAATGGCGCGAAATTTAACGTGGCCATTCCTGTCAGAGCCAGCGACGTCTCGTCGCGGTAGAATTAAGCGCGGTTCTAGTGACTCAGCGAGTGACTTCAGCAGTACGTGACTTCAGCTTCTCGCACCTCAGTTAGGCGATCCCACCTTCGTCGCCAGTGGTGTGTACCAAGGACCTATGGGTAGCCAGAAGAACTGAGGCGGAGACAGGAATAAAGGCTAACAAGTTTATTCCCTTAAAGTACAAGCTAACAGTTCAGAACCGGCTTAGATAGGAACGCGCGCTGCTCGTTTGGACAGCTCCCTATTTATACAGGAGCTGTCAAACGATCAGCCAATCAGCTGTCGAGCGCTTCCCGCTTAAACTCTTAGTCAGCGCATGCTCAGAATACAACAAATCTTATCAGATTTTATAGCCTATTAACATCTTCAAAATGTTTTTGTAGCTTCTAACAATTCCTGTTCCAGCCAGTCATAATTATACGTGCTTGTGTAAACTCATTTACAAGAAGAAAGGACTTAAAATAAAAGCTTTACTTGGTTGGAATTTAACTGGAATTTAGCATTTCCCTCCATTTATTTTTCTATAATTTTAAAACAGTTAATATTATCTTTTATTTTTTAAAAAAAGAGAAATGGTAAAAACTAAAGATTATTGTAGGCTATATTTGGTTAGCCACTG
This sequence comes from Thamnophis elegans, assembly GCF_009769535.1. Lineage (NCBI taxonomy): Eukaryota > Metazoa > Chordata > Lepidosauria > Squamata > Natricidae > Thamnophis > Thamnophis elegans. The sequence goes on along the minus strand of NC_045544.1, from coordinate 100,073,880 downwards.
TTCTTTCCTTTAGCCATGCTTTCTGTTTAAACTGTGGAACATGGTTAGATGAACATTTCACTCATTATTTTTTTAAATAAGTACAATTTTCACAAATTTATTTACAAGCAGATGAAAGAATTAAAGACTAAAATATTTCAGAATATTTTAGAAAAAAGCCAAACTGCCAAAAAAAGGGTCAAATTTGACCTTCCCAATAAAATTGTTGTTAGCCTAGATTGGAATCCCCATATTGTTGATCTGTTAGCATAAATAAATAGATTGAATCTAGTAAGTTTGGATAAGTTGGTTCAAAAGTTGAGCAATCTGAATTACAGAATCAAGGCAATGTAAATAACACCCTGGTAAAAACTGCAGAGCAAATTATGGTAGATCATAACAATTAAATCTTACTTTGACTTTCCAGAGGCTGGACTATCTAACACTCTGCAATGGATATTTTCCCCCATGGTGGGGATAGGTACACTTATTACATTGACTGCTGATGAGCAATAATTGGCATTTGTGTATCTATGTGTATGTTTGTGTGTATGTGGGAGAGGTAACTGTTAACAAAACTAATGACATATCTTCATATATGGGATAGACAGAAAACAGTTCAATGAAAATGACATCAATGGATAAGTCCTTCCCTAGAATAAGAATATTTCTTTTTTTGTTTCCTCTTCATACAGCATTGGAGGAGATGAGAATAAGTTACTGAATTCATGACTGGCTTGAATTTTTACTTGAAACTCATGCAATTTCTCACTGAACAAGCATTTTCTTGTTGCTGAAGTTTCCAAATAATCTGCTGGAAAAATGTTAGAACATTGTTTCAAGAGAGTAGTTTGGGCCCTTTTTCTGAACACAAATATTCATTAGATGGTGGTACTGAAATGTGACAAGAAAGAAAGAAAGGTTTTCTTAAAGAGGGATGGTTTTACTTGATCTCCTTGTTTCACTTTTATTTTTATTCTTATCTGACCTTAGAGAAATTTTTTTGCTTCAGCTTCTACTACTAACAACAGCAGCAACAGAAATCAAATAGAACCAATGGCATAAATATCATCAGAGCAGTGAATCCTGCTCCCTTTTGGCCCATAGGTACATTAGGCTGACACACTCCCATGTCCTTCCCACCTTGGTGGGTTTACCAACAACGGGCAACAGTAGTAGTAATTCCTGTGATCTTCTGCAGCAAGTGCCTAGGAGGCAGCTTGCCTGCTATTTTACTTTTCTTACTGAATACCAAGTGATGCCACGTTATGAAAAAAAATTAGGATGGTGGATAGCATGAAAATGTTTCTCATCATATAAAACTGAGATGGGTGGTATATTTCTACATGAGTACAATTTTGCACATTAATATAATCTATTCATAACACTGAAGTCAATTCATGTAAACCGATGACCGAATCAATGTGCTCTTTTGCTTTTTATGGAACCTGTTCTTTTACTTTTAGGATCTGTTTAACACTTAATACTGCTTAACATCAACTAGTGAAGAGCACAAGAAAAATATGTTTTCTTCTTTGGTAAGCCTTATAATATTTATGTCTTGAGGATGAATAAAAATCTAAGATGAATGCAAGACATGTCATCACAATTCATCATAGCAAGGGAATAAACTAAAACCTAGCTAATAAATATTTTTAAATAAATGGAATAATAAATTCAGTCATGTACAATCTAATCTGTTATTCCCTCTATATATTCAGCTGCCTCTCTTATTTTTGCTATGGTCCATCAGGTAGCGAAGACATCCAAAATAAATTTATTTAAAAATAGCTTTTTGATTTTTGATTTATGTGCTAGGTCTACCATGTGAGCTGGAGAATTAATAAGAAATATTTGAATGTTTTACATTTTACATTAAACTTGGGGGGGAAATGTTTGCAATGAATTATAATCAAGGGTATGCAATGGCAGTTTGTAATTCCTGAAGGAACCTTTTTGAATTAACTTTATGCTGAGGCTGAAAATGAATAATCCAAAGCTATTTACCAAAGTCAGTTAGCTCAATTGTACAAAATAAGTCAGATACACTAAAGCCAGAATTCAAGCGTTCATGATTAAGCTTTTAAACCCCTTAATTTCAGTCAGATTTAGGCATGCCTGAATTTTATTTATGGCAATGTAGAGCTGTCAGTTGTTATGATGTAAAAAAATCAAATCCTTTAAAGTTGGAAATTGGGGTCACCAGATGATCTAGATTGGCAGTAAATTGTGTATAGCAACTACTTATTCAGGCAATACATAATTATGATTGCTGACTCAGCTGCAAGAGTGGTGTGGTGTGCGTTTGATCAAATCTATAAAGTTTACGTATGTATGAATGTGTTCTCAACAGATGATCCATGCTTTTCAGATCTTATAACAAAATTTAAGCCCTAGAGCAATAGTATATTATATGTTATCTTTTCCATTTCTTTTTTTTATAATAAGTGTATTTAACATTACTATGGAACAGATAAATAGTAATACAAAGTATAAAAAATAAGAGTAAAAGAAAAAAAAAAGAATATGCAGAAAAGTAAAGAGAAAAGAATAAAAAAATGAAAAGGGAAGAAAAAAAATATATAAAGAAGTAACTTACCCCTTCATCATAACAAGTACAGTATAAACAATTTTAGTAATTTATCATCTTTTCTTAAAATACAACAAATGCTCTCTTTTTCCCATACCCCATCTCTTAACTATATACAAAAATCTTGAAACTTCACCATTCATTTTTGGGCAGCAAAAGTCCATTAAGCTTTATCAGATAGAGTTATCTACAGGCAGTCCCTGGTTCTGAACCAGCTTTGTTCCTAAAACCATGTTTAACTTGGATTTGTATGTAAGTGACAACTTGTTTTTATAAATTACTGCCTATTATTAAAAATGGTGGCCAGCATTGACTGTTCTTAAGCTGATGAATCACTGAAGCCACAAAAACAGGCTGTACATTAAAACATTCCACTTCAATGGTTCCTGAAAACACTGTATGGCTTCAGTGCTGTGTCAGTTTAAGGAAGGAGAATGCCATCCATCATTTTTACTAATAGGTAGCCTTTTTGTATTAGAGATTGTTCTTAAATTGGAAGTTCTGAACCTACATCTGCCTGTATTTTAACCTTGAACAAATAAACCATCTTTATATTCCTTCACTGTACTGTTAACAAGGTAGGCTTTTAATTACTGATCTGTGGTGGTGCAGCAGTTAGAATGCAGTACTGCAGGCTACTTCTGCTGACTGTCAACTGCCTGTAATTTGGCAGTTCAAATCTCACCAGGCTCAAGGTTGACCCACTTTTCCATTTTTCTGCCCCAGATTGTTGGGGGCAATATGCTGATTCTGTAAACTGCTTAGAGAGAACTGTAAAGCACTGTGAAGCAGTATATAACTCTAAGTGCTATTGCTATTAAGCCCTTCAAATAACATTCTAGAACTTGATCTCTTTTTATTCTTTTCCTTCTTAGAAAAATCATTCAAAACTTTAACAGATCACTTCAGTAAATCCAGTGTAGAAAAAGTATCCACACCACTCTTCTATCTGGAAGTTGAGTCAAGGCTACTGTCAGCCTCTGTTTCGCCACTTGCTTTCAGCTGTCATTGAAATGGGGAGGGGGAGGCATGGTATTTGGGAAGGGAAGTTAAGTACAGGAGGTATTGTAAAAGGGAGTTTTGTTCTCACCATCTACTGCGCATGCTGGAGATAGTGGATGGGCCCGCCAAGGCCAACTGTCCTGCATATCAACCTGATGATGCTTTTTGAAGATGGAACTCACATGACATCTGAGGTAATTTCGGATTGGACTATGGGATGGGGTTACCAAGGGAGGGGGTTCGGTCACATATTGATATCTATGATTATGCACACTTTTGCTTCAGATCTTGCTTTGCTTAGTTGCTATCTTTTCATAACCAGTAAAAGTACTCTTAATTCTGCGAAATGGAGTTAAGTGGTTTCATTCTTGGTTGCTGAGGGAGGCTGGCTTGACAGCAACTGGACTTTTTTCTTTCTTGGTTTGAAATATTTTACTGCTTATCTGAAGAAGTTACTTGGATAAGCAGTGAAATATTTCAAATCAAAAAAAGAAAAGAAGTCCAGTTACCATGACTCAACTTCCAAATAACTCTACCAGAGAACCTTTATTGACATCACTCTTCTGGTTTATTATTTGTATGTCAATTTTAAATATTAAAACAACAATCAATTTCATTTATATATAGCAACAGTATTTAGACTTATACACTATATCACTTCACAGTGCTTTACTGCCCTCTCTAAGTGGTTTACCGAGTCAGCATATTGCCCCCAACAATCCGGTTCCCCATTTACCCACCTTGGAAGAATGGAAGGCTGACCTTGAGCCTGGTGAGATTCGATCTGCCAAATTGCAGGCAGCCAGCAGTCAGCACAAGTACTCTGCAATACTGCATTCTAACCACGGCTCTTATATCTTCCTTTCCTACATCATTCTTGTAGTTTATAATTTTAAAATCTACATTTAAATAAATTTTAGTCATGTCTGGTATAGCTTGTTCCTCTTCTGTAATATCATTTATACATTATCTATCCATGATAAAATTATTAAAATTAATTTCTTGTGCTGTGTAATGACTGCAATAAAATTATCTAATCTGTCTAAAATTAACTTCTGAATCCATTGTTCACAAATATCCTTCAAAAATGTTGAAGTATTTTACACCATTCTGTATTAGTGAATTTATTTTAAATAAATTCTAAATTTTAAATATTCTTCTGGCGCAGTGGTTAAATGCAGCACTGCAGGCTACTGCTAGATCAGCAGGTCAGCGGTTCAAATCTCACCGGCTCAGGGTTGACTCAGCCTTCCATCCTTCCGAGGTGGGTAAAATGAGGACCCAGATTGTTGGGGGCAATATGCTGACTCTCTGTAAACCGCTTAGAGAGGCCTGAAAGGCCTATGAAGCGGTATATAAGTCTACTGCTATTGCTATTGCTATTGCTATTGATTGTAATCTTTAATTTTGTCTAGGTTTTTCTTCTTCTTTTCCATTCTCCAAACAATAGAAATTTCTTATGGGAAGGATTCTTATATTTAATTTCAAAGTCTTATTTCAAATCCATGTAGTCACTTGGTCCATTTTTAAATTTCCAAAATCAATACTTTAAACACCCTTTTTCTGTTTATTCAAAATAAATATTTCCAAGTCCTTAAATTTGCACTTAAAACCACCTGCACTAAGGAGAAGGAGACTCAGATAAAGATAAAAACTTACTGTTCCAAAGGTACCTAATATTTGAAAAGTAGCAAAAATGTAATTCCAAAGTGATTAAGAAATGAGGCCCCATTGTGCTTTTAGTCCATAAAAGTCATGTCATGGCTGCAAGCTTAGATGTAATCTTCCTGCCAGGCACTTGACTCATAAGCTGATTGCAAAAACCTCTGAGTCCATAGTTTACTCATGAATACATGGGAATTCTTACAATCTCTCCTTCCTATGCAAACATTTTATTGCCAATCATCCAGCTTCTGACCACCTATCTCTGTCATAAATGCCATTCCCACTCTTCTAGCTTGCCATGTTTTTCATTTTTAATAAGCTATATTTTGTAATATAACACTAAGGAAGTATTGAATTGCAAGACAATGTATTTACTGTAGAATATAGTAGGACTGATTAATATGCAGTGTGAAGCAAAAATGCTGATGATAAAACAGGGCCACTCTTGGCCGAGAAACATATCTGACTAAGAAGAAGCTGGATTAGCAGAGACAAAGCCAAATCTAAACATGCACATTCAATGGTTGGGCAGGAGTATGGCATTTAGTGCTGAATAGCAAGGTGGGACTATACTTAAAGTGAACTCCTTGGAAACAAAGTGTAGTATTGGATGTAGTATTGAAATTGAATATATGGGATTGGTTAAAGTTAACACCCCTAGTGATTTATATTCAAAAGGCTCCAAGTTCATATTTTATATCATAAAAGCACAATAAAATAGTTCCCGCTCTTCCTGGAATCCATAAAAAAAAAATAGAAATATGTGGAACTTGCATGTTTAGAGAACTAACTTGGCTGGGATCTCATGCTTCCTTAGGGGTGAAGGCTGCTCAATTGCCATTTGAAGATTTTTACTCAATAGATGGACAGAAATGCAATTTAAATTTTGAACTTCCCTTGTAAATACGAGAAACTAAAATTACCACCATCAGAACAGCAAGCCCATTTGTGTTATGTACTAGAATGGGATGAATTGCAGAGATAGAAGCTGTCAGAACAATTAGCTCACATTGTCATACAGTAAAAATGCCTTTCCCAGACTACTATGTTGATTAGAACAGGTGTCTTTTAGACCAGGTTGTCCAGTTTTTGCAACACAAAACAAATCACTCAAAAACTGTATGCAAAAATAAATTTCTAAAAGATATATGCATACCAAAATAAACATGTAAGGAAAAGATCCATGCAAAAAGTAAATGGAAGGATCATGCATTTTCTTTTTAAATTTTATTGGTTATGGCAGAATTGACATTACCAAATCCATATATCAGCATTTTGATGTCATTAGTATAACCTTCTTAAATTATAGCAGAATGGGTGAATCTTTGAGTGTGTCCAGATAGAACAATCTTGGCCAAAAGAGAAGACAGAGATTTTTCTTTAACAGAAAGTAGTATCTCAGGCTGGGGGGTCAAACAGTACGCTCCTCAGACAGGGTCCGCAATTTGGGAGTCCTCCTGGACCCACAGCTGACTTTTGAACACCATTTGTTGCCTGGTGCACCAGTTGCGTCCCTACCTGAACCGGGAGGCCCTCACTACAGTCACTCGCGCCCTTGTGACCTCTAGACTGGACTACTGCAATGTGCTCTACATGGGTCAGCCCTTGAAGAGCATTCGGCGACTTCAGCTTGTCCAGAATGCAGCCGCGTGAGCGATCGTGGGTGCACCTCGGTTCACCCACGTAACACCTATCCTCCGCGAGCTGCACTGGCTGCCTATTGGTCTCCGGATACGCTTCAAGGCGCTAGTCGTCACTTATAAAGCCCTTCATGGTATTGGACCTAGGTACTTGAGAGACCACCTGCTGCCAATTACCTCCACCAGACCGATTAGATCCCACAGACTAGGCCTCCTCCGAATTCCATCCGCTGGCCAGTGTCGACTGGCGACTACCCGGAGGAGAGACTTCTCTGTGGCTGCTCCGACCCTCTGGAACGAACTCCCCATGGAGATTCGCACCCTCACCACCCTCCAGGCCTTCCGCAAAGCCCTTAAAACCTGGCTGTTCCGACAGGCCTGGGGCTAAAGAACTGTGCCCCTATCTTGAATGGTATGATTGTTGCGCTTTTAAATTATGTATTGTTTTGTGTTGTTGTCAAATTGTTTGTATCCCCCCTTCCCTTGTTTTGAGTTGTGAGCCGCCCTGAGTCCCCCTCGGGGGAAAAGGGCGGCATACAAATGAAATAAACATAAACACATAACATATGTGGGGAGGGGGATCATTTGATAAATTTTTAACAACTTGCTGCTGAAAGGGAAGTTCCTTGACAGAAATGATGTACTTGGGGAATATCCTATATGGTTCATCAAAGAAGAGAAGATTCTTGTTGCTGTCAGGAAAGAATACCATGAATTCCACTCCTGTCTCATGCAATGAAGCCAGCTAGGTTACTCTCTCTGTTCTAAAAAGAAGGCAATGGCAAACCACTTCTGAAATCTTACTAAGAAAAGATTAGGAACTAGTTCAGGTAGGTGTTAGGAGCCAAAACTGATTTGAAGGCACAAAAAACAAAGAGGAAGGATGAGTTAAATGAGATCTAATGGGTCACTTTGAAATCTAAAGAAAAGACAAATAAAGTAAAACATTCATGTGTCTTTTTTTCCCAATTCCTTTTTTTTAAAATTTCACTTCAAATTCAATTCTTCCTGGCCCTAGGGCCTTTAATATTATACTGGATATCCAGCTCTTGGTTTTATATAATCTTAATTATAGACATCACAAACAATCAGGAATACTTGTACTCAAAATGGAGATATAATAATCATTGTCCCCTGCATTAGTCACTAGAACATAGCATTTTATTATCTGTAAGTTATAACACACCTTAAGAGAATAGCCTTGTGAGAAGAAATACATTCCTTTCCTTGGGCAAACTCAAGACCTATTTACAAAAGACTATTCCATTCCATTTTTGCTAATGAAAACATTTCATTAATTTGCTAGTTTGTGGTTTTCAAACTACAGACATTGTGCCAGCAAAAAAGGGAAGTTCCACAAGTGAAACCATCAATATTTTGTACTCTAGAAGATTTGTGAACACTGTTAATGCTGTTTAGAAAGAAAAGAAAGATTTTGTAACAGCAGGCACATTCTTTCCCTCAGCACATTACCATCAGCCAAAGTCCCTTGAGTATCCTGATAATTGCCTCAAGGTGAGGTGGAAGAGAGGACAAATCAAAAGCTTTAAGCCGATGCTGTAGGATCAAGTCTGCCATTCAGCAAACGTCCTATTCTGTAAAGGCTCAGATAAGTTGTCCCTCCTGTCACAGCAGCTTCAATGCTCCATTCCTAGGCCTCAAGGCTTTCCTTTTGTCCTAGTTCTCATTGAAAATGTATAGCTTTTTCTATCTCTGCCTGAAGCCAGCTTCTACCATGTGTAACTGAATGAAACTGTATATACAGAATCATCAAATATAAGGGTTGAATGGCACCTTGGATGTCATCTAGTTCAATTCCCTTGCCCAGCACAGGTATCCAATACTACAGTCTCCCTGACAGATGGTCACCCTGCCTATTTAAACACTGTCAGCAAATGTAACTCCACCATCTTTCTAGGCAGCCTGTTCCACTTTGAAAAACTCTTTACCATTACAATTCTCCCCCCAGATAAGTTAAGGTAAAGGTAAAGGTTCTCCTTGCACATATGTGCTAGTCATTCCTGACTCTAGGGTGGCGTGTTTGAAAACTGAAGAGCCAGCGCTGTACGTCTCCATTGTCATGTGGCCGGCATGATTAAATGCTGAAGGTGCACGGAATTCTGTTACCTTCCCACCAAAGGTGGTTCCTATTTTTCTACTTGCATTTTCGAATTTCCAGGTTGGCAGAAGCTGGGACAAGAAGCTGGGAGCTCGTTGCATTACGTGGCACTAGGGATTCAAACTGCCGAACTGCCAACCTTTTTGATCAACAAGCTGAGTGTCTTAGCCACTGAGCCACCGTGTCCCTTCCAGAGAAGTTACCTTACCACTAATACTAGATGATAGGGATTCTGTCTCCAATTCACCTTTATTGATTTGCTAATTTTCATCTTTGTATGATTGGCCTTTCATTGAACTCTAGTCTGAAGGCAGATATGAATATCTCCTGCATAACAACATAGGAGAGCCTGCGAGATCAGACCAGAGGGCCTATCTTATCTGCCCCCATGGTGGGTAAGCCAATGTCTAACTATCATCCCATTCAGATTCCACTACATTTGGTTCTCGGAGGCAAGTAGCTTCTGAACTGAAGATAGACTACCATTGTCATGATCAGTGGCAGACCTTAGTGGTAGGAAATAATGAACAAAAGATAATGGAAACCCTTATCTTCTCTATCAGTTCAGTCTGAACCATAAAGGAACCTTTTAAGGATACAGCAAAATTAAAACAGCTGATTCCAATTTATTTGCTGTGATAGTCATACTATAAATCACTGGGCGAATACTGTCAGATGCTTGTGTATTTTTTATAAGTCCAGCTTGAGATGGATGAATTATAGATGGTATTACTTTCTGTAGTCTTCTGGCTAGTGTTGCTGTTAATATTTTAGCATCCACATTAAACAAAGATATTGGTCTATCTATTCTATAACTTTCACATCCTGTGGAATCTTTCACAGGCTTTAATGCTAGTGTCCTATTGGTGCTGATAAAGTCTTTTGATAATATCATAGATAGCTAAGAAAACAAACAAATGGATCAAAGAAGGGATCAATCTTGTATTTACGTACTTGAAATAAGCATAAATTGTCACAGTATTGTCCCCCAAGTCGTTACTTGTTCTACTAATAAGGTCTGTCTTGCTTCTCCAGT